>NC_135341.1:35026203-35651203 GCF_023851605.1 Tamandua tetradactyla
GACTGAAGAGGTATGGACACAAAAATTGGAAGAGAGAATTGTGTTAGGCAGAATTCTAAAGATGTTTCCCAATGACTCCCACTTCCTGATTCAATCAAACACCAAACAAGCTAATGCTGTGAAAGAACTTTGCAGATGGAATTAAGGTTACTAATCAACTGAATTTAATAGCAGATTATCTTGTTATTCAGGTGAGTCCAATGTAATCACAAGTGCTCTTAAGAGTCTTAGACCATAAAACACTTCTATGAAAGCCTCAACATTTTCTTTCCAAATCTATCATCAAGATAGCAAGCATCAGAGGTTCCAGGAAGATGGCCGAATAGGGTAGCTTGAGTTCAGCCCTGCTCCACAGAAAAAGTAAAGGGATGGGAGGATGACTGAGACAGCCACTCAAGAGTGCAACTGACTGGGGAGAGCCTTCTACACCACATAAGACAGCCCTGGTTGCACAAGCTGAGGAACTGAGAAGTAGAAAGCTGGAACCTGGCATATAGGTGTGGAGCCCATGGGAGTGCACAAATGGGGAGACAAGTATTAGAAAGTAAGCAAAGCCACATTTCTTGCATGCACTACCCTCACCAGTGCAGTCCCATGACCTGTGACTCACCTCACACCTGATGCACCCAAACCCCGTCATCCACCCCCACTCCCCAAGCTTCAAGCATCCCGGCCCCACCAACCCTCAGCTTGTGTAACCACCCCACACCCCCACCCCAATGCAGCCAATATACCTCTACTGCACCCCTTCCAAGCACTACCTTCTCCTCCCTCTTCCCTGCAAGCTGTTGCCAGCACATAAAAGCCTCCAATGCATGCCTTCATACCTAGGCTACACCCGCCCCCATCCATACTGTCGCAAGCCAACCTGCCCCCGCCCTGAGCTCTGCGCATCAGTTTACATCACTTCTAGACCCCTGAATGTGTACACGCTCCCAATTACGTCCTTCAGCTCTGGGAATATTACTTAGGGCACTCCTAGACCCACACATGTGCATGGCCCTCAGTCACGCTTCCCAGCTCTGAGAAAGCGCTGACCTGCCGCAGCCAGGTCCCAACTACCCCAACCCACAAAGGCATAATGCTGACCTGCTGCACCCACACAGGTATATACTCCCAGGCCACTCTGCACCCACATTCACAAGCACCAGCGTAACATCCCCAATCGGCGCATATACCTTCCCTGCAATGAATCACCACACTGTTGTGCCCCACCCCATACCCTGCACTCTGCTGCACAACCATTCCACAAACATTAGACTTTAGACTACTGAAAAAACACAACTCCCAAAGTAAATCAATCAAGATATTTACATGCAATGAAAACAACAGAAGATCACTAAGCATATCACAATGCAGACAGATATGGCCTTGCCTAACAATAAAATTAAAACACCACAGGAGACACAGACTCTGGAACAACTAATAAAAGATGTTCATATAACTCTCCTTAATAAAATAACTGGCATGGCAATTGAAATAAAGGAGATCAAGAAGACAGAAGAGCATAAAGAGGAATTTGAAAGAATAAACAGAAAAATAGCAGATACCACAGTGATTAAAGGCTCTTGACCAAATAAAAACATACTAGACACACAGAACAGCAGATTTGAAGAGACAGAAGAAAGAATAAGCAATCCGGAGAACAAGATGACTGGCTTCGATCATGCAAAACAGTAGACGGCAAAAAAGATGGAAAAAATTGAACAGAATTTCACGGAAATGATAGACAAAATAGAGCGCACAAATAGAATCACTGGTGTCCCAGAAGGAGAAGAGAGGAGTAAAGAACTAACAAGAGTAGTTAAGGATATAATGGGAAAAAACTTTCTGACCCTCATAAAGAACATAAATAAAGAAGTCAAAGAAGCCCAAAGAATTCCAAACAGAATAAATCCAAATAGTCCTTCCCAAAGGCACATACTAAAGTTTCTCAAACGCTGAAGAGAAGCAGAAAATCCTGAAAGTGGCAAGAGAAAACCAATCTACTACATACAAGGGTAATCAAATAAGACTGAGTTCAGACTACTCAACTAGCACCCTAGAGGTGAGAAAGCAGTGGTATGATATATTCAAGATCCTGAAAGAGAAAGAATTCCAGCCAAGAATTCTGTACCCAACCAAACTGTCCTTCAAAATTGAAAGAGAGATATTAAAGTTTTTGCAAAGAAAGAAGTCCTGAAAGAATTTGTCAACAAGAGACCGGCCCTATATATAAGATACTACAAGGAGTTCTTCTGGCTGAGAAAAAAAAAGACAGGAGAGGGAGGTCTGGAGGAGGGCACAGAATGGAAGAATACCACTAAGGATAATTTAAAGAATACAAAGAGAAAGGGGGAAGAGAATATATAGATTTGACAAATAAAATTAAAAACATAAGATGGTAGAATCAAGAAATATCTTTTTACTAATAACTTTGAATGTTAACAGACTAAAAATACCAACTAAAAGATACAGATTGGGAGAATGCATTAAGAAATACAATTGCTCTAGTTTGCTAGCTGCTGGAATGCTATATACCAGAAACGGAATGACTTTTAAAAAGGGGAATTTAATAAGTTGCTAGTGTACAGTTCTAAGGCCGAGAAAATGTCCCAATTAAACAAGTCTATAGAAATGTCCAATCACAGACATTCAGGGAAAGATACCTTGATTCAAGAAGACTGAGGAAGTTCACGGTTTCACTCAAAAGTGAGAAGGCACATGGCAAACACAGTCAGGGCTTCTCAGCTGGAAGGGCTCACAGAGAATGCAGTGTCATCTGCTAGCCTTCTCTCCTGGCTTCCAGTTTCATGAAGCTCCCCGGGAAGCGTTTTTTTTTTGTTGTTTTTGTTTTTTTATTAATTAACGGAAAAAAAGAAATTAACCCAACATTTAGAAATCATACCATTCTACATATGCAATCAGTAATTCTTAACATCATCACATAGATGCATGATCATCGTTTCTTAGTACATTTGCATCGGTTTAGAAGAACTAGCAACACAACCGAAGAAGATATAGAATGTTAATATAGAGAAAAATATAAAAGTAATAATAGTAAAAACAAAACAAAACAACACAAAACAAAAACCTATAGCTCGGATGCAGCTTCATTCAGTGTTTTAACATGATTACTTTACAATTAGGTATTATTGTGCTGTCCATTTTTGAGTTTTTGTATCTAGTCCTGTTGCAGTGTCTGTATCCCATCGGCTCCAATTACCCATTATCTTACCCTGTTTCTAACTCCTGCTGGACTCTGTTACCAATGACATATTCCAAGTTTATTCTCGAATGTCGATTCACATCACTGGGACCATACAGTATTTGTCTTTTAGTTTTTGGCTAGACTCACTCAGCATAATGTTCTCTAGGTCCATCCATGCTATTACATGCTTCATAAGTTTATCCTGTCTTAAAGCTGCATAATATTCCATCATATGTATATACCACAGTTTGTTTAGCCACTCGTCTGTTGATGGACATTTTGGCTGTTTCCACCTCTTTGCAATTGTAAATAACGCTGCTATAAACATTGGTGTGCAAATGTCTGTTTGAGTTTTTGCCCTTAATTCCTTTGAGTAGATTCCCAGCAATGGTATGGCTGGGTCGTATGGCAATTCTATATTCAGCTTTTTGAGGAACCGCCAAACTGCCGTCCACGGTGGTTGCACCATTTGACATTCCCACCAACAGTGGATAAGTGTGCCTCTTTCACCGCATCCTCTCCAGCACTAGTCATTTTCTGTTCTGTTGATAATGGCCATTCTGGTGGGTGTGAGATGATATCTCATTGTGGTTTTGATTTGCATTTCTCTAATGGCCAGGGACATTGAGCATCTCTTCATGTGCCTTTTCGCCATTTGTATTTCCTCTGCTGAGAGGTGTCTCTTCAAGTCTTTTTCCCATTTTGTAATTGGGTTGGCTGTCTTTTTGTTGTTGAGTTGAACAATCTCTTTATAAATTCTGGATACAAGACCTTTATCTGATATGTCATTTCCAAATATTGTCTCCCATTGTGTAGGCTGTCTTTCTACTTTCTTGATGAAGTTCTTTGATGCACAAAAGTGTTTAATTTTGAGGAGCTCCCATTTATTTATTTTCTTCTTCAGTGCTCTTGCTTTAGGTTTAAGGTCCATAAAACCGCCTCCAATTGTAAGTTTCATAAGAGATCTCCCTACATTTTCCTCTGTTTTATGGTCTTAGACCTAATGTTTAGATCTTTGATCCATTTTGAGTTAACTTTTGTATAGGGTGTGAGATACGGGTCCTCTTTCATTCTTTTGCATATGGATATCCAGTTCTCTAGGCACCATCTACTGAAGAGACTGTTCTGTCCCAGGTGAGTTGGCTTGACTGCCTTATCAAAGATCAAATGTCCATAGATGAGAGGGTCTATATCTGAGCACTCTATTCGATTCCATTGGCCGATATATCTATCTTTATGCCAATACCATGCTGTTTTGACCACTGTGGCTTCATAATATGCCTTAAAGTCAGGCAGTGCAAGACCTCCAGCTTCGTTGTTTTTCCTCAAGATGTTTTTAGCAATTCGGGACATCCTGCCCTTCCAGATAAATTTGCTTATTGGCTTTTCTATTTCTGAAAAATAAGTTGTTGGGATTTTGATTGGTATTGCATTGAATCTGTAAATCAATTTAGGTAGGATTGACATCTTAACTACATTTAGTCCTCCAATCCATGAACACGGTATGCCCTTCCATCTATTTAGGTCTTCTGTGATTTCTTTTAGAAGTTTTTTGTAGTTTTCTTTATATAGGTTTTGTGTCTCTTTAGTTAAATTTATTCCTAGGTATTTTATTCTTTCAGTTGCAATTGTAAATGGGATTTGTTTCTTGATTTCCCCCTCAGGTTGTTCATTGCTAGTGTATAGAAATGCTACAGATTTTTGAATGTTGATCTTGTAACCTGCTACTTTGCTGTACTCATTTATTAGCTCTAGTAGTTTTGTTGTGGATTTTTCCGGGTTTTCGACGTATAGTATCATATCATCTGCAAACAGTGATAGTTTTACTTCTTCCTTTCCTATTTTGATGCCTTCTATTTCTTTTTCTTGTCTAATTGCTCTGGCTAGAACCTCCAACACAATGTTGAATAATAGTGGTGATAGTGGACATCCTTGTCTTGTTCCTGATCTTAGGGGGAAAGTTTTCAATTTTTCCCAATTGAGGATGATATTAGCTGTGGGTTTTTCATATATTCCCTCTATCATTTTAAGGAAGTTCCCTTGTATTCCTATCTTTTGAAGTGTTTTCAACAGGAAAGGATGTTGAATCTTGTCAAATGCCTTCTCTGCATCAATTGAGATGATGATGTGATTTTTCTGCTTTGATCTGTTGATATGGTGTATTACATTAATTGATTTTCTTATGTTGAACCATCCTTGCATACCTGGGATGAATCCTACTTGGTCATGATGTATAATTCTTTTAATGTGTTGTTGGATACGATTTGCTAGAATTTTATTGAGGATTTTTGCATCTATATTCATTAGAGAGATTGGCCTGTAGTTTTCTTTTTTTGTAATATCTTTGCCTGGTTTTGGTATGAGGGTGATGTTGGCTTCATAGAATGAATTAGGTAGTTTTCCCTCCGCTTCGATTTTTTTGAAGAGTTTGAGGAGAATTGGTACTAATTCTTTCTGGAATGTTTGATAGAATTCACATGTGAAGCCGTTTGGTCCTGGACTTTTCTTTTTAGGAAGCTTTTGAATGACTAATTCAATTTCTTTACTTGTGATTGGTTTGTTGAGGTCATCTATTTCTTCTTGAGCCAAAGTTGGTTGTTCATGTCTTTCCAGGAACCCGTCCATTTCATCTAAATTGTTGTATTTATTAGCGTAAAGTTGTTCATAGTATCCTGTTATTACCTCCTTTATTTCTGTGAGGTCAGTAGTTATGTCTCCTCTTCCATTTCTGATCTTATTTATTTGCATCCTCTCTCTTCTTCTTTTTGTCAATCTTGCTAAGGGCCCATCAATCTTATTGATTTTCTCATAGAACCAACTTCTGGTCTTATTGATTTTCTCTATTGTTTTCATGTTTTCAATTTCATTTATTTCTGCTCTAATCTTTGTTATTTCTTTCCTTTTGCTTGCTTTGGGATTAGCTTACTGTTCTTTCTCCAGTTCTTCCAAGTGGACAGTTAATTCCTGCATTTTTGCCTTTTCTTCTTTTCTGATATAGGCATTTAGGGCAATAAATTTCCCTCTTAGCACTGCCTTTGCTGCATCCCATAACTTTTGATGTGTTGTGTTTTCATTTTCATTCGCCTCGAGGTATTTGCTAATTTTTCTAGCAATTTCTTCTTTGACCCAGTCATTGTTTAAGAGTGTGTTGTTGAGCCTCCATGTATTTGTGGATTTTCTGGCACTCCGCCTATTATTGATTTCCAACTTCATTCCTTTATGATCCGAGAAAGTGTTGTGTATGATTTCAATCTTTTTAAATTTGTTAAGACTTGCTTTGTGCCCCAGCATATGGTCTATCTTTGAGAATGATACATGAGCACTTGAGAAAAAGGTGTATCCTGCTGATGTGGGATGTAATGTCCTATAAATGTCTGTTAAGTCTAGCTCATTTATAGTAATATTCAGATTCTCTATTTCTTTATTGATCCTCTGTCTAGATGTTCTGTCCATTGATGAGAGTGGTGAATTGAAGTCTCCAACTATTATGGTATATGAGTCTATTTCCCTTTTCAGTGTTTGCAGTGTATTCCTCACATATTTTGCGGAATTCTGGTTCAGTGTGTAAATATTTATGATTGTTATGTCTTCTTGTTTAATTGTTCCTTTTATTAGTATATAGTGACCTTCTTTGTCTCTTTTAACTGTTTTACATTTGAAGTCTAATTTGTTGGATATTAGTATAGCCACTCCTGCTCTTTTCTGGTTGTTATTTGCATGAAATATCTTTTCCCAACCTTTCACTTTCAACCTATGTTTATCTTTGGGTCTAAGATGTGTTTCCTGTAGACAGCATATAGAAGGATCCTGTTTTTTAATCCATTCTGCCAGTCTATGTCTTTTGATTGGGGAATTCAGTCCATTAACATTTAGTGTTATTACTGTTTGGATAATATTTTCCTCTACCATTTTGCCTTTTGTATTATATATATCATATCTGATTTTCCTTCTTTCTACACTCTTCTCCATACCTCTCTCTTCTGTCTTTTTGTATCTGACTCTAGTGCTCCCTTTAGTATTTCTTGCAGAGCTGGTCTCTTGGTCACAAATTCTCTCAGTGACTTTTTGTCTGAGAATGTTTTAATTTCTCCCTCATTTCTGAAGGACAATTTTGCTGGATATAGGAGTCTTGGTTGGCAGTTTTTCTCTTTTAGTATTTTAAATATATCATCCCACTGTCTTCTAGCTTCCATGGTTTCTGCTGAGAAATCTACACATAGTCTTCTTGGGTTTCCCTTGTATGTGATGGATTGCTTCTCTTGCTGCTTTCAAGATCCTCTCTTTCTCTTTGACCTCTGACATTCTAACTAGTAAGTGTCTTGGAGAACGCCTATTTGGGTCTAATCTCTTTGGGGTGCGCTGCACTTCTTGGATCTGTAATTTTAGGTCTTTCATAAGAATTGGGAAATTTTCAGTGATAATTTCTTCCATTAGTTTTTCTCCTCCTTTTCCCTTCTCTTCTCCTTCTGGGACACCCACAACACGTATATTTGTGCGGTTCATATTGTCCTTGAGTTCCCTGATACCCTGTTCAAATTTTTCCATTCTTTTCCCAATAGTTTCTGTTTCTTTTTGGAATTCAGATGTTCCATCCTCCAAATCACTAATTCTATCTTCTGTCTCTTTAAATCTATCATTGTAGGTATCCATTGTTTTTTCCATCTTTTCTACTTTATCCTTCACTTCCATAAGTTCTGTGATTTGTTTTTTCAGTTTTTCTATTTCTTCTTTTTGTTCAGCCCATGTGTTCTTCATGTCTTCCCTCAATTTATCGATTTCATTTTTGAAGAGATTTTCCATTTCTGTTCGTATATTCAGCATTAGTTGTCTCAGCTCTTGTATCTCATTTGAACTATTGGTTTGTTCCTTTGACTGGGCCATATTCTCAATCTTCTGAGTGTGGACCGTTATCTTCTGCTGCTGGCGTCTGGGCATTTAGTCAGATTTCCCTGGGTGTCGGACCCAACAAGGTTGTAAGATTTTTCTGTGAAATCTCTGGGTTCTGTTTTTCTTATCCTGCCCAGTAGGTGGCACTCGTGACACACGTTTGTCTCACGTGTTTGGAAGGGATCCCCCCGGTCACCGTTCTCCGCGGCCTGGGGATTTCCGATCCAATTCTCTCAGTTGGTTCGGGGGGCCGCGCGTGGTGGGGGCATCAGCCGCCGCAGCTTGAGGGGACCCTGTGGCTCCTTTATTAATTTCCCTATTGGTGTTTGGTTGGACCCAGTCCCTGCCACTGTCGGAAATTCTCTCCTCTCCCTGGAGGGGGGTGTCGGTCGCCAGCCGCAGCGGGCCCGGGGAATTCGCCACCGGACCAGGAAGCCGCCCACGGGGAAGGGGCATCGGTCGCAGGCCGCCGCAGCCTGGGGAATTCGCCACCGGACCGGGAAGTCGCCCGCAGGGGAGGGCCACCGCGGCTTGTGTAGCCCTCTGATCCGAGACTCGTAGCCGGACCAGGAAGTCGCCCGCAAAAGAGGGGCGCCGGCCGCCACGGCTTGGGAAACTTGCCTCTCCGAGACTCTCAGCCAGCCCGGGAAGGAGGGAGGGAGGAGCTCCGGCCGCCACAGCTGCCGCTGCTCGGGGGGTCGCGCACCACTCAGGTATCTCACCGCAGCCGAGTCTCGCAGTCAGACTAGCCAGTCCAGACTGGGGTACGCTGTGTGTCCATTCCCTGCCATGGCCCTGGGAGCTGTTCTGCACTGTTTCTGTTCACCTAGTAGTTGCTCTGGAGGAGGAACTAAGACGCACGTACCTTACTAAGCCGCCATCTTCCCAGGAAGCGTTTTCTTTTTTTATTTCCAAAGGTCGCTGGCTTGTGGACTCTCTGCTTCATGGTAATGCAGCATTCTTTGCTCTCTCTGAATCTCCTTCATTCTCCAAAATGTTTCCTCTTTTATAGGACTCCAGAAATTTATCAAGACCCACTCAAATAGGTGCAGACACGCCATCACCTAATCCAGTTTAACAACCACTCTGATTAAATCACATCTCCCAGGAGATGATCTGATTACAGTTTCAAACATCCAGTATTGAATAGGGATTATTCTACCTTTACAAAATGGGATTTTGATTAAAACATGGCTTTTCTGGGCTCCATACATCCTTTCAAACCAGCACAATAATCCAACTATATGCTGCTTATAAGAGACTCATCTTAGAAACAAGGATACAAAGAGAATGGAAGTGAAAGGATGGAAAAAGATGTTTCACCCAAGTTGTAATCAAAAGAAAGCAGGAGTAGCTATACTAATATCATACAAAACAGACTTTAAATGTAAAGACATCATAAGAGACCAAGAAAGACACTATATGCTAATTAAAGGGTCAATTCACCAAGAAGATATAACAATCATATTTGTATATGCTCCCAATCAAGAGCTTCAAAGTACATGAGACAGATATTGGTAAAACTGAAGGGAGTGATAGACGTTTCAACAATAATAGTAGGAGATTTCATTACAACACTCTCCTCTAGAGACAGAACAACCAGATAGAAGATCAACAGGAAACAGAGAAGGTAAATAACTTCATAAACGAATTAGATCTAAAAGACATATATAGGTCACTGCACCCCAAAGCACAAGGTTATACATTCTTTTCTAGTGCTCATGGATTATTCTCCAGGATAGATCATATGCTGGGGCACAAAACAGGTCTTCATAAATTTAAAATGGCATGATCACTTTTAGAAAATGCTTATAAGAAAACAGGGGCCTACATTATAAGCTTTTAGAGCAAACACATTAAGTCCGGAGAGGTGATTATTATTTCTGGATTTTCAGAGGTTATTATATATATATATATAACCTATTATTTAGAGATAAGAACGAAGCCGAACTGGTTGGGGTTAGAGTAATTCAGAACATAGGGGTAAGAAAGACAATGTCTATTATTTTAAAAACACACATACACTTTGAGGCCAGTGGAACAGTGTTTTATTTGATCTGGAATTGAAATTTTTTGTAGTGCATAATCTAATTCAACCTATCTGTATACCTCATTTGAACAACTGAAACACAGGAAGCACAGAATAAGAAAAAGGTCCTTTAATCCTGTATAGATTATTGTAATGCCTAGAAATATCTTAGAGTATATTAGCCAGATAATCAAAAATGTCAAAGTCCCCTGAGAGAGGGGAGAAAGACTATGGAATTATTAAACCTTACCATCATGGAATCTCCTGATACTGTGTCAAACTTTAGGATGCTCAAAAAAATCAATAGGCTATGCCCATGGTCATGAAGTTTATTCTTGTGAAGCTTATGTAGGTAGCACAGATGCTTAGACTACCTATAGACATCCCTAAAAGTTGCTTCTGGTGGACCTCTGTTGTTGCTCAGAGGTGGCCTCAGTCTCTCTAAGCTCAGCTTTGTAAGAGAAATCATTGCCCTCCCCACTACATGGTACATAACATCCAGGGTGAAAGTCTCCCTGGCAATGTGGGAGAGAACTTCCAGGGATGAATCCAGACCTGGCACCATGGGATCAACAATTACATCCTGACCAAATGGTGGGAAAGAAGTATAATTAATAAAGTATCAGTGGGAGAGAGAGTTCAAATAGAATCGAAAAGTTACTCTGGAGGTTACTCTTACGCAAGCTTCAGGTAGACCTTGCTACCTATCATAACCTGCCAACCCCCAACCAGGACCATTCCAGTCAATCCTAAGGAACACCTAGGGTAATATATAAGATTCCACAAGGGTTCCAGGCACTAGAGTAACTTGCTAGAAACCTACACCCTCCAGATGGGTCCCTGGTTCAGATAAGTCCTGAAATCTAGCCCAGCCTCTCCAGAACAACAGATAGTTTTATCTCCCTACCCCATATTAGTGACAGACCCTTCTAATAACAAACATTTAGAATTGCCATAGCCCAAACAACCCCAAAGAGAGGTGTGGAAAGATAAAAGGTGATGGTAGAATTATACATAGAAGACGGGACTTAACATGAATATGAATGTTAAATCATTAAATTGATATCTCTTTTAGCCTCCAGTATTTCAGAGCAGCTAGAAGCGAAAACCTAAAATTATGAAACTGTAACCCATGTCAAAGTCTGAAATATATTCTACAACTAACTGTGGTGCTGTGCTTGGAAATTTATAGCTTTTTTTGTATATATGTGATTGTTCACAAAAAAAAAGAAGGAAAAAGAGTCATCTGTGATGATAAAAAATATTTAAGCTCTAGCCTCCGATATTCTGGAGCAGCTAGAAGGAAAACTATGAGAGGATCGTATGGTAGCCCTTGACAAACTCTGGGATTTATCCTGTAACCACTTTTTGAAGAGTGCTTTGAAAACTATTGCTTTTTTATTTCTTTGCTTTATATATACATATACCATACAATAAAAAAAGTTTAAAAGAAACAACCAATATCTGTCCAAATTAATTAAATTCACTAACTCTTGCTAAAAGCATTTTTTTAAATACCAAAAAACACCAAACAAATGAAAACATTCATAACTTCTGATCATTCCGTTCTACATATATAAACAGTAATTCATAATATCATCACATAGTTGTATATTCATCATCATGATAATTTCTTGGAATTTTTGCATCTATTCAGAAAAAGAAATAAAGAAAAAACAAAAAAATTCATACATACCAAACCCCCACCACTCCCCCCACTGATCACCAGCATTTCAATCTAAATTTATTTTAACATTTGTTACCCCTATTACTCATCTTTATTCCACATGTTTTACTTGTCTGTTGATAAGGTAGATAAAAGGAGCATCAGACACAAGGTTTTCACAATCACACAGTCACACTGTGAAAGTTACATCATTTTACAATCATCTTCAAGAAATACGGCTACTGGAACACAGCTCCACATTTTCAGGCAGTTCCCTCCAGCCTCTCCACTACATCTTGACTAACAAGGTGCTATCTGTTTAATGCGTAAAAATAACCTCCAGGATAACCTCTCAACTCCATTCGGAATCTCTCAGTCACTGACACTTTCTTTTGTCTCATTTCACTCTTCCCCCTTTTGGTGAGAAGGTTTTCTCAATCCCCAGATGTTGAGTCTCAGCTCATTCTAGGGTTTTTCTCAATCCCTTGACGCTGAGTCGCAGCTCATTCTTGGATTTCTGTCCCACGTTGCCAGGAAGGTCCACACCCCTGGGATTCATGTCCCATGTAGACAGGGGGAGGGCAGTGAGTTTGCTTGTTGGGTTGGCTGGAAAGAGAGGCCACATCTGAGCAACAAAAGAGGTTCTCTTGGGGGTGACTCTGAGGCCTAATTTTAAGTAGGCTTGACCTATCCTTTGTGGGGTGAAGTTTCATATGAACAAACCCCAAGTTTGGGGGCTCAGCCTATAGCTTTGGTTGTCTGCACCGCTTGTGAGAATATCAAGAATTCAACTTGGGGGAAGATGAATTTTCCCCCTTTCTCACAATTCCCCGAAGAGGACTTTGCAAATACTTTTTTTATTCACTGTTCAAATCACTCTGGGATTTATCGGGGCATCACTCTGGACAAACCAACAACATCTCATGTCCTACTCAAGGTTCCATGTACTTATGGTGTTCAGTTAAGCTGTCTACATAAGTTATATTAGGAAATGCACTAGTCAAAATGTAAATTTTGTACCAAATAAACATTTTTTGCTTTAGTCTCACACATAAGGTAGAATTTTAAACTCTTAATTACCATCTATTTTCAGCACCCTGCAGTAGTGACATTCCTTTGTTCTTCCTCATGCAAAAACATTTTTTAAATTTGTACATTTAGTCACTATCATTATACACTCTAGGCATTCCTAGATTATACCATCTCAGTCTTTATGGTCTATCTTTCTTTCTGATTTCATTTGCACCCCCAGCCCTCCTCCCTCTATCATTCTCACATTCAGCTTCATTCAGTGCTTTAACATAATTGTATTACAGTTAGGTAGTATTGTGCTGTCCATTCTGAGTTTTTACATTCAGTCCTGTTGCACAATTGCTAACAGCATTATTAATATGAAATCCAAAAGGATAAATTGAAAAGTATTTCAATCTTAAGTGTTCGTCAATTTATGTTAGAGTTTTTGTAGTCAATTTAAATAACTGTTGGTTATAATTAAAATCTTCTGCGTATTAATTCACAAGAGAACACTCTATAAAGTCATTATTATCTATTTTTATTATGAAATATTTGTTATAACCAATTTTTGTGCCTATATATCAAGGTCACAAATAAACTTTCCTTTACTTTAAGCTTCACATTTAGCTTGTTCATATAAAATGTAATATTTTAGTGAGAAAATAAAAATTACACTAGTTTTTTTCTTAATTATTGATTATTTGGCAAGCATTCTTATTTTAGCATTTGTTTTATAGTTTAAGACTTCAAAAAAACTTGAAAGATATTATACGGAAAGTTCCTGTTTATTCTTTACTCCTTCCTTTTCAGTCAATAAGACCTCATATTACACAGTACATTGTTAAAACCAGGAAACTGATATTGTTATAATACTATTAACTCAGGTATACAACTTATTTCAAGTTCACCCATTTTTACATATAGTCTTTTTTTTTTTAGATGCATGGTCCGGGAATCAAACCCAGGTCTTCTGCATGGAAGGCAGACATTCTAACCACTGAACTACCCATGCATCCTCTTTTTTTTGTTGTTAAATAGCTTTATGAAGTCTTATTGCATGTGCAGATGGGAATAACTACCATTGCAATCAGGATACAGAACTTTTCTGGTCAATCATTTCAAAAACTTTCTCCTGAAAACCCTTAATAGCACAGCCTGTTTCCAACCTTAACTCCTGACCAACACAGATCAGTTCTTCAACACAGTAATTCTGCCACTTTGAGAATGATATATAAACAAAATCATACAATATGTAACCATTTGAACTTAAATTTTTGAGGTAGCTGATGTCCTTAAAATAAATTCAAGTTGCTGAAAGTATCAATAGTTGTTCCCTTCTATTTCTAAGTAGTTTTCCTCACTGAAGGGCATTTAGACTGTTTCCTGTTTGGAGCTATTAGAAATAAAGCTTCTATGAACATTCATATACAAGTTTTTGAGTGAACATAAGTTTTCATTTCTCTAAGATAAATAGAAACGAGCATGATTGCTGGGTGATATGCTGAATACATGTTTAAATTTATAAGAAACTGCCAAATTGTTTACCATGCAGCTGTTCCATTTTACATTCTCATCAGCAATATATGTGGAGCTTCAGTTGCTCCACATCATCGTCAACACGTAGTATTATCAGTATTTTTTATTTTAGCCATTCTACAGGGATATAGCACTATGTTTTGATAGTAGTTAATGTGTGTGCTGGTTTGAATCGGTTCCGTACCCCAAAAAAGGCTATGTTCTTTTAATCCATTCTTGTGAGTGCAGACCTAACTTTCAATTAGGTTGCTTCCATGGAGATGTGACCCAGCCCATTCAAGGTGGGTCTAATTCCCTCCTGGGGTAGTTTATGAGAGGATAAAAGACAGAAACACCAGGAGAGAGGGTGCAGAGAGAAAACGCCCCAGGATAAGCAAGAAGGACCTACAGGAGTGGGAAGAGCCATTCTGAAACCAGAATCCAGGAGAAAAGGACCAGTAGAGGTCGCCATTTGCTTTCCTAAGTGACAGAGGAACCCCAGATACTAGCAGCCTTTCCTCATAGACGGTATCTTCCTTCTGATGCCCTAATTTGGACATCTTCACGGGCTTAGAACTGTAAATTTGTAAACTAAAAAATTCCATTGAAAAAGCCAACCCATTTCTGGTATACTGCATTCCGGCAGCTTCAGCAAACCAAAACAACATGGATCATTCTAATAGCTAATGACAGGAAAGTTATTTCATGTGCTTACTAGCTACCCATATGTCTTCTTAATGAAATGTTTGTTCACTACTTTTGCCAATTTTCTAATTCAATTGTTTGTCATATTAGTATTCAGCTTAAAGAATTTTTACATATTCTATACAAATATTTTGGCCTAAATGTGACTTGCGAATATTTTCTTCTAGTCTACAACTAACACTTCTACCCTCTTAACAGATCATTTGTAGAGCAAAAGTATTTAGTTTTTCTGAAGCCCAATTCATTGACTTTTCTTTTACGGACTGTTCCTTTAGTAGCATATCTAAAAACGTTTCCTGCCCCTAGATTATGAAAACTTTCTCCTATATTTTCTTCAACAAATTTTTTGTTTTAAAATTTTATATTTAGATATATGATCCATTTTGAGTCTTCTGTATACAAGGTGAGGCTTAGGTCAAAGTTCAGTTTTTTGCCTTTGAATGTCCAACTATTCTAACACCATTTGTTGGAAAGACTCTCTCTCTCCTTCACTGAATTACTTTCGCACCTTTGTCAAAAATAAATTGTCCATACCTGTGTGGACGTATTTCTGGATGATCTATTTTGTTACAAAGTAGAATGTCTCTATCTCTGACAATACCACTCTGTCTTAATTACTGTAGCTATAAGAAATCTTAAAATCAGGTAGAAGGATTCCTCCAATTTTATTCTTCTTTCTCAAAATTGTTTAGCTACACTAGTTCCTTTAGATTCCCATATAAATTTTATAATCAGCTTGCCTATTTCTACAAATAATTATTGCAGATTGTTTTAGGAATTGCAATAAATATGCAGATCAATCTGGATAGAATAGCTTTAATATGTGAATCTTCCAATCTATGAACATGTTAAGTCTCTCCATTTATATAGGTCTTTTTTATTGCATTTTATAACGTTCAAGTATGAAGAACTTGTACATATTTTTGTTGGATTTATACCTATATATTTCTTTGAGCAATTGTAAACGGTACTGAGTTTTTAATTTTGGTCTCCAACTATTCTTTGCTATTATATGAAACAGCATTGGGGTATATGTATGCATGAGTATGCATGTATACATACTGACTTGGTATCTTTAACCTCACTTCAAGCTTATTTGTTTTAAGAGATTTCTGTGGGGCTTTTTTTTTTTGGTAGACTTAAAGGGTTTTTTGTTATTTATAGATTCCTATCATCCATAGAATATATATATTCTACAGATACAGATGATATGATTTTCTATCAAACCATCTATAAAAAGGAACAGTTTTATTTTCTCATTTCCAATCTTCTTGTCTTTTCTTTGCTTTTCTTGCCTTACTGCACTGGTTAAGTCATCTAGTACTGTACTGAATAAGAGCACTGACAATATTTAACCACTAAGTATGATGTCCACTTAAACCCACTTTATCAAGTTGAGGAAATTTCCTTCTATTGCTAGTTTGCTAAGAGCTTTTAAAATGAATAGGTCTTAAATTTTCTAAAATGCTTTTCCTGAATCAACTGATATAACCAGGTGGATTTTATTCTTATAGAACGTTGATATAAAAAAAAAGAGAAAGAAAAGAAAAAAGAAAAAAAATAAAATGTTAATAGGATAGATCACATTAATTGGTTTTCAAATATCAAAACAGCATTGAATACTAAGCCACAACCTACTTGGCCAGGTATATTATACTTTTTATATACAGCTAGATTCAATTTGCTAATATTCTGCTGAGGATTTTTAATGTCTATATTCATGAGAAATACTGCTTTATTTACTGTCTTTTCTTTTGGTATCAGAGTAATTGTGGCTTCATAACATTCCCTCCTCTTCTATTTTTTAGAAGATATTGTATAGAACTGGTATTTTCACTTCCTTAAATGTTTGGTAGAATATACCAGTGAAATAATCTTGAAGCATTTTAATTAGAAATACAATTACTTTAATAGTTTCAAGATATTCAGATTATTTCATCTTGTGTGAGTTGTGGCAATTTATGATTTTTAATGATTGGTACATTTATCTAAACTGTCATTTATGTGTGTGGTTGGTTACATTATTTCTTATCAGCAGGTTTAATGTCTGTTAATATTAAAAAGCCCTTCTTTTAACCCTGATATGTGTAATTTGTGTTTTCTCTCATTTTCTTTAACAGTCTTGCTAGATGCTTATTGACTTTATCAATCTTTTCAAAACTCAGCACTGGCTTGATTGATTTTTCTCTATTGTATTTCTTTTTTTAATTTCATTTCTTATGTTTTCATCATCCTGATAGCTTTGCATTTATTTTCTTTCTTTTTTTAATTTCTTGAAGTTGGAGCTGAGATTGTTGATTTGAGACCTTTTTTTTTTTAACACTATAATTACTTAATGTTATAAATTTCATTCTTAGCTGCATTTCACAGATTTTTATATATGTTCTCTTTCATTCACTTCATTTTTTATTTTTCTGAAGACTTCCTCTTTAACCATGGATTATCTAGTAGTGTGCTATTTAATCTAGGTGTTTTGAGATTTTTCTGTTATCAATTTCTAGCTTATTTCCATTATAGACCGAGAATATATTTTGTATCAGTTTAATTGTTTTAAATTTATTTATTTGTTTTATAACTCAAGATATTGTCTACCTTGGAGAATTTGCCATGTGTGGAAAAATGGCCAAAGGTCACTATGTTTCCATAACGCAGATAAACATTCGGACCTTGGAACACCAGGACCTGCTGGGGTGGGACACAGTCCTGGTGAGCACATGAAAGTTTGCAGAAGGAAACATTCTGAATTTTGTACGGCATGCCTGAGATTAATGGTGATGTGGCAGTTCAGGCGAAAAACAACTTACTAACAACCTTGAAAGATACTTTCTGTTTTGAAGCTTCTCAATAAATATGATGAGGAACTCAGGGTCGAGGCTCTTGTCCTTTGAGACAGTAGTCCCCTGCTGTCATTTTAAAAGACTCTTCTGTGTGAGTGTCTTTATTTTTCAGATTTGTGTTGCCTTCCTCAGCTCCTTGTGCTGAGCTGGCCTCAGAAGCCATGCATGCTGGAATAGAATGTGTGTTATTTTATGAGGAGTAATATTCTATAAATGTGAAGTAAATCCTGTTGGTTGACAGCATTGCTCACGTCTTCTTTATCCTTGAAGAAGGACACTATTCCTGTCTAGTGATTGTATTGATCACTAAGAGAAAGGTGTATAAATCCTATCATATCATAGTTGATTTCTCTATTCACTTCTTTCAGTTTGTGTATCATTCATTTTGCAGCTCGTATATTTGGTACATACACATTTAAAATTATTATGTCTTCATAAAGAATTTTTTGGGGGGTAAGGGGTTACCAAATTACTTTACTTGAAGGAATGGCACAAATGAAAGAACTTAGTGGCTGTTCTGATACAACTTATTAAAAAGGCACAGGTAAAATAAATTCAACATGCATGTACTATGCACTGCCTTGGTGACCATGGATATCAACCCTGTAGCTATGGGGAAGTCAGCATAAAGCTTAATCTCATCATTATTGTTTACAAGCACACCTTAGTCATGCAAGTGGGAATCATTCATGCCAGTGGCCAGTTTGTACAGTTCAAGTGGTGACTGATTCACCATTTTCTCCAAGTTTAACACATACTCTACTGCATTAAGCCCAGTATCCCAGTCATCACATTCTGGTTTCCTGATATCCTGAAGGAAGACACTGTCACCACGTTGATTCTACAGCTTCATAAGTTTCTCAGCATCTTCCCTCTCCTCATGAGATTGGTGAAGAAAATATTTGGCAAAGTTCTTCAAAACCACAATTGCAGTCAAAGCAGTAAGATATGGACAGGTAGATGTATGAGGCATAGATATCCAGAATGACCTGATAGGTGATGGTGGCCCCAAGTCCTAGCTTCTAGCTTCTGGGCACCTGAGAGGTAGTAGTCATCATGGTGGTGGCCGAAGACATTATTTGATGTTCTTGTTTTCCTATCCCTGACATCAAAATTTTCTCATAATAACCTGGTTGCTTTCCTATCCCTGACATCAAAATTTTCTCATAATAACACAGCCATTTGAACTTCCTTTTGATTAGTGTTTGAAGCTATGGACTTTTCTCCCCTGTTAACCTTTAACCTCCCTACATCATTATATTTGAAGTGACTTTCTTATAGCCAATATACAGTTGGGTTATTTTTTTAAAATCCATACTGCCAATCTGTATCTATTAATTTGATTGTTTAGGCCTATTACATTTAATGTAATTACTCATATGTTAGCATTTAAAGCTGCTATTTAAGTATTTATTTTCTGTTTGTTCATCTGTTCCCTCTGTTGTATATTCTTGTTTTCCCTTTCATATTTTCCTATGGGGTCTAAACATTTTTAGTATTTCACTTTGGTTTATTTATCACATTTCTATATGACTTTGTATAGCATTTTCAGTGATTTCTGTAGAGATTACAATATGCATATATACCTTATTGGTCTACTAGTATCAGCATTTTAACACTTGAAATAGAATGTAGATAACACACCACAATTTAGGTCCTTATACCTCCTTATGATACACCTCTTATATATTACACATCTACATACACTGAAAACCACATCAATGTTATAATTTTTGCTTTTTGTCATCAAACTCAATTTTAAAAACTGAGTAGGAGAAGAATTTATTTACCCTTCTTTTTTAGTCTACCGAAGCTGCCAGAATGCAACACACCAGAGATGGTTTGGCTTTTAATAAAAGCAGATTTATTTAGTTAAAATTTTATGTTTTTCAGAGGAAAGGCAGCTAACTTTCGTCTGAGGTTCTCTGTTATATGAGAAGCATATGGTGATGTCTTCTGGCCTTCTTTCCTGACTTCTGAGTCCCAACAGTCTTCCCCAGGGTGATTCCTTTCTGCATCTCCAAATTTCTGGGCTAAGCTGCAAGTGCTCAGATGAAGTTTGCTGAGCTGCCTGGACTGTGCTGCACTGACCTCTCTTCTGACCTCTCTCTTTTAAGCCTCCAGCTAACTAAATTAAGCATCACTCATTGTGGGAGGCACTCCCCTTAGCTGACTGCAGATGTAATCAGCCACAGATGAATTTCGCACACTAATGATTCAAGTCCACAGCAACAGACCTAGGAACCACCAATTGGCCAAGTTCACACCTGAACCTAACTATCATACCTTCCATCGCTTTATGTATTTATTCCTGATGTCTCAAGTTTCCTTCCATTATTATCTCATTTCTATCTGAAGAACTTCCTTTATAGTCCTCCTTTTAGAGCAGGTCTACTGGCAAAAAAATTTTCTTTGCTTTCCCTCATCTAATAAGGTCCCAATTTATCCCTCATTACTAAATTTCCTGGATATATACATATATATATATATATACATATAATTTTTTTTTTCAGTTGATAAGTACTGGGTCACTTTCATGTGTATTTCATAGTTTCTGACGAGCATTCTGCTGTCATTTAAACTATGATTTCTCTAGTGGTGAGGTGACATTTCTCTCTAGTTGCTTTCAGGATTGTTTACTTTGTAGTTTTACTTTTAGCTCTCAGAAGTTTCACTACAACATATTTGGGTATATAATTCTTTGAGTTTATCCTGTGTGTCGTTCACTCAGTTCTTCAATATGTAAGGCTTATGTCTTTTGGGACGTTTTGGCTATTTTTTATAACTGTCTTTCAGCTCCACATTCTGTTCTCTTCATTTAGTCTCTTGAGGGCCTGCATGTTAGATTTTTGTTATTGTTCCAGGTCTCTGAAGCTAAGTTCACATATTTGTTAAATTCATTTTCTCACTGTAATTCAGAATAGATAATTTCTACGTATCCAGTTCACTAATTCTTTCCTCTATCATCTCCATTCTACTATTAAGCCTATCCAGCAACTTCTCCATTTGCAGTTATTATATTCTTCATTTATAATTGCAGGTGTTTTCATTTGTTTCTCAAGTGTTTGTACAATAGCTGCTTTAAAGTCCTTGTTGATCATAACATGTGAATCATCTCAGTGTTAGTACCTGTTGATTATCCTCTCCCACCAGAGATGAGATTGTCTTGATTTTTCATATGACAAGTAGTTCGAAAATCTATCTTGTAGATTTTAAGCATTATATAATGAGACTGTGGTTCCTATTCAAGTCTTCTATGGCAGATTGTCAACTGCTTTAGATTTGGAATGCATTCTCAGGCTCACTTTTTGTGAGCTGTGAGTCAAATTTCAATTTAGTTTAGGAAGTCTCTTCTGTTTTTTCCCACCTATGTGTTACCTAGATAACAGGACTCCATCTCACTGTCTATTCTGCATGGGCTTGGGAGACGAGAACAGTGACTCTTTCTAGCAGAGAGGGTGTGGAATATGGGGTTCTGCCCAGAGTATTCACCAGGGAGGGCTCTGCCTCATTAATTTAGGAGCATGGAAGTCAGATTCCCACCCACATACTCACTGAAGGAGGATAATACCTCATTACTGCAGGTGGAGTAAAAGTCAAAAATTCTAACCAAAGGCTCATCAAGGGAGGGATTATTCCACCTTACTTCAAAACAAGGGTGGAAGTCAGAGTTCTGACCACAGGACTTCGCAGGGTAAGGACACCATTTTTTAAATGCTTGATGGGAATGAAAATCAGAGTTCTACCCACAGGCTCCACTGTGAAGCGGCACCACCTTGCAACTGCTAGTGGAATGGGAATCAGAATTCCATCTACAGGCTCCAATGAGGAGAGGCAATGCCTTATTATTGTATAGAGGAGATAGAGTTTCTCCCACAGGTTCGTTCTGCTGAAGAGCCTTGTTATTCTATCTTCCTGTTAATGCAGGGGGAAGTGGTGCAAGAGAGGTCTCTGGCCATGGATTCTACTATTATAGTACCCACTGGGATAAGAGAAGGATGCAGCTTTTACTGTGGGTGTTCACCTAGTGAACAGGCATGTATGATTAAAATATTTCTGTCCTGTTGGGTCATTCTTCAATTAGAAAGAACAGTCTTTTCTTCTTCCTCTTTTTTCCTACTGGCATTCATTTCCAAGTTGCAGGCTTCTCTTATGCCCCAGGTCAAGACATGTAGGGGGTATGGAAAAATCCTGGGATATAACCACTGGATCAATCCTTCAGTCTCAAGGTCCCTGGCCAGTCCATCTTGTTTTGTTTTCTTCACCTTTTAGAGTTTTATGGTAATTGATATAAGTATTTTGTATAGGTTTTTTGTTGTGATTAGTGGGAAGAATAAAAGAGAATGTTTACTTCTTCTTGTTCACAAGAAACACTCTGACACTTACTTTTAATTTAGGTATTATAGTTGCTTGTGTGTCCTATCACCTACTACTCTCTAAGTTTCCTGAGTTTTTATTAATCTTTCTATTAATTGCTGGCCTAGCAATATATCATAAATGATATATTCTTCAAGATTAGTAGCTATGAAGACTGTTAATAAAACTTCTTGATCTTTTACCCACCATTAAGTTCACAAAAGACGAAAGTTAGGTAATCTTCAAGTTTGCTCATTCATGCAGTAAACATCTATTTCATGAAAGCATCTGGGGACAGTGATGCCAGTATAACAGCTGAGGTCCCCAGAATTAAAGAACTTACATTCTAGTGATTGAAGTGGGGTAGATGTCTGCAGACATATGAGCAGTGTGTTTTCTTCAGGGAAGACAAAATTCAATTAATACTAGCAAATACATCTGAAAACTGCAAATATTCAGAAATCTAAAAATGCAGAATTGAAGAGTTAATTTTTTTTTTCAGCTAATACAATGGAACTATAACAATCCAGCAAAACAGTTGTCAACTACTTACCACATACAATTGTTTCCATAGACTGGCCCATTCTTGCAGAGTTGCTGTAACCTCAGTCACAATAGAATCTTCGAGTGGAACCACAGTTTCATACTGCCTAGAACCAGAGCCACAAAAGACAGTCACATGATCACTGATATAATTTCAGTATACTGTCTGCTCTCTTTTACAATGTGTCTAACTCAAATTTTAAATTCATGAAAATATAAAAACAGATACATCTATAAAAAGATGTCTAACTGATCAAAGGCCCTTTTTCACTGATATCGCAATAATTGTAATTGAGATGAATTGATATAAAAGCACTCGGGTTTTACTAAAGAAACTCTCTATTTTACTTCTTTCTGTTTTAAAACTTTTTTCTCTAAGGAGAGATAATAACCCTGCCCAACTATTTCTTAAATTAATTTAAAAAGTTCTGTCCTTTAACATTTTCAGTTATTCAAATCAGTGCACGCCCTTGATAAAAAAGATGTGGTATACTGGGAAAAAAACAGACCCTAAGATTTGGAATAAAAAAAGGAATAAGCCCCATTTTATAATGCTGTGACATATTCTTGGAAACTAGTGTCAACAGAGAAATCCTGACCCTGGCAGAGGAATTCTAAACCTGGGAACAGAAGGGTATTTGGTTTACTTAGCCTACCTCATAAACAGCATTCACTATGGTCCAAGGCCCTATGCTAACAGCCAAAAATTTTTCAGTGAATAAAAATGGATGGAGACCCTTTTTTCAGAGAACTCTTAGTCTTGATAGGGAGTAAGGCAGATAAATAATCACAACAAACAGATACAGACAATGATAAACCTATGAAGGAAATGAAAGGGCACAATGAGGGATTTTAGTTGGAGATGTGATGATTTAAAATGAGAGCATCAGTGAAGGCTTTCCTGAAGAAGTTGTACTGAAACAAAGACCTGAAAGATGCAAAAAATATGACAGGGAAAGTACAGAGGTAAAAGTGAGGGATCAGGTATGGTGTCATCAGCAGAGGAAAGTATACAAGAAATCACTGAAACGACAAAGAATTTCATATATCCAATAACTGAAAGAAGGGGATGTGGCTGGGTGTAGGAGCCAGGGTTAATGGAACACCTGCGGAATTTATTGGGAGCAACTGGCTTCGGAGTGGCATCGGCAATAAACTGTGGAGACTGTTATCTGCTTAACTGGAGGACAGTCTGAGAGGGAGAGAATGTTTATTCTTAAGCCCCAAGGTCTTGTTAGCTATCTCTTGTATGTCGAGAGTGATATACTGATAAGTAGGCACTCTGTTTTTTCACGAAATGTATGCATGCTTTTAGTTACCTAAACCCTGCAGTATATAAGCAGGAACTAGTTAAGAATAAAGTTGTCTGTTGTCTGTTATGGCTAAGCTTCAGACCCCCTGAACCCGTCTGTCTCTTTCTTTCTTTCTGGCTTTCTTTCTTTCTTTCTCATCATTCCTTAATATTGTTCGAGCTCCGTTTCATAGGAAGCAACAGCTGGGGCCAGCACCCCCAGGGCATTCAATAGTAAAAGTTCCAGATGTTAACATAAGCACAATGAATAAAAAGCTTTTTGAAGGTTGTTGAAGGCAGGGACACGACTTGATAATATTTTTGTATGGCTTTGTCCATTTCGAGGGGTAATGAAATATTTTCTAGAACTAAAGATTATATATACTAATATGCTGAAGTGATCATTTTTCTATTTGTTGGTCAAAGAGAACATCACCAAGTATTTCTTTCCACATGAAGACAGATGACAAAGCATTGCTATGTTCAGAGATGACCCAGTACATTAATACTGAACATAATAAATATACAAGTTATTTGATAATGTTTCATGGTTTTATTGTAAACACAATTTTTATTGTTTTTATTTTATTGTAAATAAATTTTAAATCTAAAAGTTATCTTGGAATAATACCAAATTATTATCCACATCTATTAAATTTATAAGTTAAAATAGCTTTAATCAAGGGCTTATTAAGATTAAAGTGATATATTTTTTATCTTCTGCCACCAGCATCCAAGGTAGATATTCCCAGATTAAACTTCATCAATTATTTCAGGTATTATTATAATAGTTTTCTAATAAGCATGGCTTAACTTACTTTAAGTTTTTGAAATACATAGGTTATACTGAACTTTTTCTGAATTGAAGAAGAGCAAGCCAACAAATGCCAGATCTCAGAGGAAAAAAAAGAAGTCATAAATAACATAACACAAAATTGAACTGACTAATAAGACATTATCTATTTCTTCAAACTACTGGATAATTGGGCATAAAAAGCAACTTCTAAAGTTTATCTGCATATAACATGCCTTTACGGGTACTATAGCCACAATCAGGAGATTTATTGTAACAATCAGGAAGATCATATCTTAATAACAAAATGTAAACATAAAGCACAAATAGGTTCTGTGTAACATCAGCTATAAATTCCAGTGTTGTTCTGGAGAAAGAGGTTCAATGTAAACTGTTAACAGTCAGATACAGCTCTACGAAGGAAGTGCAGTTTAACCTGGCTCTTAAAGGAGAGTTGGGTTTGAAAAAGGAAGAGGAGGTGGAGAAGGAGCCCTGTAGGTTGTAATATGCTTTGAAAGGAGACAGAAAATAATAAGCAAGCCATATTTAAAGAGAGTTTGTACTAAGGACATATGGAAGAAATGTTTGAAAACACAATGCAGTATTGTCAGGGCAAGGTAAGACATTTAAACTTGGAACTGCATGGAAATAGGGAGACATTATATTAAGAGTTGTGTTTTAGTAAAGTCAACGCAGAAATTACATACAGGATAAAAAATAATACTACTTAAGTAATCGAATAGTATCTAGAATAAAACAATGTCAAAAACGAGGAACTACACTTCATACTGTACTTTAAAGATGTACTTTACAAAGACATCTTGTCAAAACAGCTGTAAATTCAAACTGAAATAATCTCTCAGCTCCCCTTACACAGCAACAGATAAAGATATAAATGTAGAAAACTAAATACATCTCTGGGCTTCAAAGTAAAGTGAGTATCTCAGTGGAGCAGGAAGGAAGAGAACAAAAAACATAATGTAATAAGCATGGGTGAAATTACAAATCCTCTAGGCTCTGGAGTCAAAGGCTGGCAGGGGTGACAACGAGCTTACACTTAGGATAATAAGGGCAAAAAGTGCTCAAATGAAGAGACCAAAGGCAGGTTTATATGTGAAGCTCCCCAAAAAGCCAACTTGAAGCAGCAGCTACTGATCTTCACTTGGGACTATGACTTTTAGCAAGCTGCAGGACTAAAAAGATTGGGCCTAAAACAGCTTCCTCTCAGCTAAGGGTCAACATCTGCCATAGCCAGAGTATCACAGAGGGAAAGGAGCTCTAAAATGCTACTGTAGGATCTGGTAGAGGGAACTGCACAGCACTAGAAAGATGTGCTCAAAGGGTAGGAGGAGAAGGGAAAAAAGAAAAATCTACCACTTATGAAATATAAAATTCTTAAACATGTGAAAAATATAATGCTCAAAGGCTTAAAAATAATTCAATTCTATTCAGATAAAATTAATTTTATAAAAGTTTGATAAACATTTTTAAATGTTTAGGATTTTGGAAAAAGGAAGGGATAATATCCATTTTAAAAGTTATGAAGCAAAAACAAGAACAAATAAAAGAATCAATGGATATGCAAAAGAACTAAGTAGGAATCTTGCAAATGAAAAATATTATCAATGAACAAAAACTTCAACAGAGAAGGTACATGCTGGACAGAATTCAAAAGAGAATGAGTTGAAAATAGTATTGAAGAAATCACTCTAGAATGCAGGTTAGAGAGAAGGAAACCAAAAGTATGAAATACTTAAGAGACAGTAGGGAGGGTTGGAAAAATTCCAACCTACTGATAATGGGAATTCCAGAATAAGAGAATGGCAGAGCTACAGACAATTGTGGGTTTTTTTTAAGCTACCTTGCTTCATAATCCCCTTCCTATATGTTTGGGGAAATCCCCAAATGTACAGCCACAGCTGCCTTCTACCATACAAGTGGAAAATGGTGGGCACCTGATAACTCAGCCTCCTCTGCAGTTAGGGGACAAGCCCATAACCAGGGCTCCATCCACATTGGACTTTAAAAAGGAAGGCAATTACCCAAAAAAAGCAGAGCTGCAAAGAAGCCAATGTTGTAGAAGGTACAGGAAGTTTTGAAAGGCAGCAGGACTTATGGGAGCATTCCATTTTATGCTGCTGAGAAGCAGGGAGGAGGCAGAATTAAATATAGAGGTCAGGATGAGTCTCACTGAGAAGATTTGAGAATAGATATAAAGGAAGTGACAGAATTAGCCAAGTACAGTATTCCAAACATAGGGAATAGCTTAGACAAAAGCCTTAAGGCAGGAACATACCTGATATGTTTGAATAAAAGCAACGAAGGAAGCATAATCCAAGTGAAGTAAGAAAAATGGAGAGTGGTAGGAGGGATTGGAGGGATGACAGGGAAACAGATTATAAAATCTTATAAACCGTTGTAAGGACACAGAATTTGCTCCGATGGGAGCCATCCACTGGAAGGTTTCAAGCAGAAGAGTAACATGATCTAATCACATTTTTAAAGAAGAATGTTGGCAGGTATTAGTAGAATAAATAGTATGGTGACATGGATAGAAGAGACCAATTAGAAGACACTGCAGTACCATAAGCACGAAAATATTATCATAGAAAGTCCTTGCTTTTCATTCCATGCCCAATGTGAGAATTTAGGACTCTGAACTTGTGCTTCTCCCTCAAAGGTCTCTCATGCTGTTCAAGGGAAGACCCCACCCCTAAGTCCTTCAGTTTGTCACATCTGTGGTTCTTATTTTTGTCAGCTAACTCTAAGTAACTCTCCCAAACTTTAGCTGTGGACACGGGTGTTAGCTTTCTTTGTTTTCCCACCTTTCTCTCCCCAAGATGCCCTAAACATCTCTGGTGATCATAATGATAAGCTTCGTAGAACATATACATTTTAAACATAATAATTAATGGCAGAATTTAACACTGTCTTCTTAGCTCCACCTTGGGGTAAAGGTATGAGGTTGAGTTTGAGAGAACTCTGCTAAACAGGCAGAATGAGGTCACAAGTAGAAGGGGAAGGGGAGGAAGTGAAGGAGGAAGAAGAGGAGGAGGTGGAAGAGAATGATGATGACAACAGTGACATAGAGAGGATTGTGAAAAGATAGCAGAATAGGAAGTTCCAGGAATAAGTCCCTCCACCAGAACAATGACTGGAATGGCAGGAACTATCTGAATCAACTATTTTGAAATCACAGAGTCTAGTAGAACACTGGAGGGAGAAACAGGCTGGCAAAACAGGATAAACACCAATTAATTTCACTCTTCATCAATCAGCGATGATCCTCCATTCCAGAGCATGACAGGCAGCAGTGGGGTCTCAGCTCCTGCTCCTAGGGCAGCATGCTACTGCCAGTACACAATACAGAGAGCAAGGTGCCCAAGATGTGCAGGTGTGCAGTCTGACTGTCGATAACTGCTTTGATCAACTACTTCAGACGACTGGAGGCCCAGCTCTGAGAATGGCCATTGTTTCAAACCATTTCAGGCAAAAACAGCAGACAAGTCTTAAAAGACATGACCCTTCTTAAAAAGACAAACAACAGCTAAAGGGCAGCTTTTACGGTGCAAATGTTGAATCGAGTAAAGACAGCTTTAAAAGGTCATAGGAGAAGCTCCTGGTGTTCTTCTCCCCTTTCCCTCCTTCTCTTTCTACTTTTGACCTCATTCTGCCTGTTTAGCAGAGTTCTCTCAAATTCAACCTCATACCTTTCCCCCAAGGTGGAGCTAAGAAGACAGTGTTAGATTCTGCCATTAATTATTATGTTTAAAATGTATATGTTCTACGAAGCTTATCATTATGATCACCAGAGATGTTTAGGGCATCTTGGGGAGAGAAAGGTGGGAAAACAAGTAGGGGACAGTAGGGGACACCCAGTACTCCAATGTGGATCCTTGGCCTTGTTCTGGCTAGAAAAGACTGACCTAAGAAATTCACCTCCAGATAGCCACCCCCACCAACCCACACCAACTTGAATTTGCACTCCAAACAAAAAAAGCTTTGTAAGAAACAATTAAGTCAAACAAGTCAAACAGCCTTGCCTGGGGCAAAGACACAAAGAAGGAACAATATGAGATTCTCAATAAAGAGACAGACATTTTAAAAAAGAAATAAACAGAACTACTGGAGTTGAAGGCCACAAAAACTGAAATGAATTCTACTCTAGAGAGTTTCAATAGCATATTAGAGCTGACAGAAGAGAGAATCAATGAACTAGGTGACAAGAGACTGGAATGAGTAAGGCTTAAGAGGAGGAACAATAAAGAATTAGAAAAAGTGAAAATAGCCTAGACACTAGTGCGGACACACCATCAATATATACATTAGAGTACTCCCAGAAGGAGAAGAAAGAAGAGAAAGGGACAGAAGGAGCATCCAAAGAAATAATGATAAAAAGCTTTCAAAACGTAGTGGAAAATGTGATCATGCACCTCTAAGAAGTAAAAAAAAAACAGCAAAAAGAAAAAACTTGAAGAAAACATGCTTCATCACATACTGATAAATTTTTTAATGCAAAAGGTAAGTAGTGAGTTTGAAAAGTTGCAAGAGAAAAGCAACCTGTTACATACAAAGGAGTCCCAATTAGATTAAGTGCTGACTTCCCATAAGAAATCATGGAGGCAAGAAAGTTTGGGGATGAAATTCTTAAAAGAATGAGAGAAAACAACTGCCAAACAAAAATTTTCTTTCAAAAATTAAAAAGAGATAAAAACGTTCCAAAGGTAAACAGAAACAGAAGGAG
Source organism: Tamandua tetradactyla (assembly GCF_023851605.1). Taxonomy (NCBI): domain Eukaryota; kingdom Metazoa; phylum Chordata; class Mammalia; order Pilosa; family Myrmecophagidae; genus Tamandua; species Tamandua tetradactyla. Next base: position 35,055,774 of record NC_135341.1, read on the forward strand.
TTTAACTGCCTGGCACATTTCCTAAGCAATGATAGGAGTTCTACAGATGGAAAGGAAAGGACACCAGATAGATTATCAATGCAGCATAAAGAAATAAACACCTCTTGTAAAGGTAATGATATGAATAATTATAAATGCAAGTACTACCATATTGTATTTTTGTTGTGTAACTCCATTTCTTTCTTCGTACAGGTGCTAAAATGCAAATGCATAAAGAGCAATGATAAGTCTATAGTTTTAGACAGACAATATATAAAGACATAATTTGTCATAAATAAAACAAGTGGGGGGAATGGAAGGAGCATAATAACTGTGTGAAAGTGGGGAGAATGGAAGGCACCTAAGAACAGTATATGTGTATGCTATTGAGATTAAGATGATATCAAATCAAATAGATTTTACATATTTAGGATGTTAAATTTTAACCCCATGGTAACCACAAGGAAAAATACAAAAAAAAAAAAATCAGAAAGAAATTAGAAGGGGATTAATAAGGTACAACAACAACAAAAATATCAAATAAATTAGAAAGGAGGCAGAAAGAAAGAAATGAGGATCAAAAAAGGAAAAGACAGTCAAAGCGGGTGGCTATAGGTTGTTATGAGCTTCCAACCCATGCCCCATTGCTTCCAGGTGCCACCTAGTCAGAGAGCACGGGATGCATTCCAAGAGCAAAGAAAACAAAAACTCAAAGAACGTCTATTAGAAAGAAAAACGTGTTTTGTATGCAAAGAGGAAGATCAGATATTATCCAGTTGTAGAAACCACAGAATGATGACAACTGAACACCAGGTCCTGAGAGGGCACAAAAGTTATGAAACCTAACATAAAAATAGCTGATAAAGAAAATACCATCAGACCTACAGTGAACAAAAATAATATAAGCATAAAAAACTATATTCCTTTAAGACCTTCTAATGAATTAACCAAGCCAACTGTAACAGTTGATACATATAATTTTGAGAATAAAAAAATATTCAGTTGTTATCAATTAAACATGATCCCCAAAACCAATATATGACATTTATTCAGGCATTTCACTTAAAAAAAAAACAAAAACCTAAAACAAAACAAATGACCAGAGAAGAACCAAAGTAATATGCTGCCACATTCCCAAGAAACCTGTGCTACAAGGATCTCAATCTGACCAAATTGTTCCAGTCTAAGGTTAATTCATTTAGAAAAGCTCTACAAGTCAAAGATAGTAAGTTCTATGACAAGACAACCAAGAAACTTTCAACTACCATCTTTGAAGTCAAAGAGCCTCAGCCTGTAAACAGTAGCACTGTATCAACATACCTATCACAAAATATGTCATGGCAGACAACTTGTGCAATATCCCATCAGAAATCACCACAGAGGGCAAGATGGGACATAGTAAGGTATGAGAATTTAGTGTGTTCTCCAGAGAGGCTAGTAAATAGCCAGGAAGGGTAGAAAACAACTGCTGGCAGACCATCAGTGACCACATGCAGACCATACATAGCACTGACCAGGTAAAATTCCACCAAGATCACACAGGCCAGTCACCTCCCCCACAGGAACAGCAGATTGGTTCCCTAAGGGGAAAGGTAACAGACTTTACTAGTAGCAAGGGCTTAGCACAACCAAGTGCCAGTTGCAGAACTAACTATCAAATTCTGACTACTGAAAACAGGCCCCAAGAGCAGATACAACAGAAATAAACACTAAAGGAACTCAGAGTTTTCAGCCTAGCACGGACAGGACAAGGATGACAGGGGAAGCACAACAACAATAAAAAAGAGGCATTTTGACTTGCACAGCACCAAGTACTGGAAAACAGCTGGTCCCCAAGTAAAGGGAAGCCTGAAGATACTTACCAACTCAAGCTCTTCACTGGTAAACCCAAAGAACTGGAGTCTGGCTCTGAGAAGGCTTTTATGCCTTTTTTTCTACTTCTACAACACCTCATTAAATAGAACTGCAAGCACTCTCTGGCATCAGTACTCCCCCAGGCAAGGACAGAAGTAAAACTTGTCTAAGAGACAAAGTAACTAGTCAGGGCTTGAAAGGGGTTAATTCCCTAAAGGGCATATCTTCCCCAAGAAAATGGGGGTGGGGTCCAGCTCAACTTGAATCCCTCCTTCAAGGAATTCAGGCTCCAGGCACTGGGAAACAAAACCAATCAAAGCCTGTTTACTAATATAGCCTGGGTGTAAACAATATCCAGCAGGGAGAGTCTGCTGAAATTAAAGGCATATCCATCACTTTATCCTGGAGGAAAGCTGCGGGCAGACAAGTACCATACACTGGGCAGGATAAGAAAACGACAGAATACAAGCTTCATAAGAAAGTCTGAAAGCCTGCTGGGTCCAACCCTCAGGGAACACTTATGCTGGCTACTCTGTTCCCCTGAGAAGTGGGCATGTTTGTTCTGTGAAAATGTGATTGGGATCAATGACATGTGAAGAGACCCTCCTCAAAAAAAATTCTTCATATACGCAGGGCGAAAAACAGAAAAATAAGACTTAAAAATTCTAATCAGTAAAACAGAACCTATGCTAGAGGTCTAAAATAAACAACACTAAAGAACACAGAGAGAACAAAACCATCTAGCAAGAAAAACCAAGATAAAAAACTGAAAACAACTTTCAGAATAAATTAAGGAAATCAAATGCCTAGACACCAAATAATGGGTCATACTAGGAAAATGAAAGATGTAGCCAGTCAAAGGAACAACCAATATTTCACAGAGACAGGAGTTGAAACAACTAATTCAGGATGTTCAGACAGGAAAAATCTCATCACAAACCAAACAAGCTGAGAAAAACCCTAGAATGAGCTGAGACTCAGCATCAGGGGATTGAGAAAACCTTCTCGACCAAAAGGAGGAAAAATGAAATGAGACAAAATAAAGTGTCAATGGCTGGGAGATTCCAAACAGAGTCAAGAGGTTATCCTGGAGGTTATTCTTACGCATTAAGTAGATACCACCTTGTTATTCAAGATGTAACGGAGAGGCTGGAGGGAACTGCCTGAAAATGTGGAGCTGTGTTCCAGGAGCCATGTTTCTTGAAGATGATTGTATAATGATATAGCTTCCACAATGTGACTGTGTGATTGTGCAAACCTTGTGTCTGATGCTCCCTTTATCTACCTTGTCAACAGACGAGTAGAACATATGGAGTAAAAATAAATAGGGGGAACAAATGTTAAAATAAATTTAGTTTGAAATGCTAGTGATCAATGAAAGGGAGGGGTAAGGGGTATAGTATGCATAAATTTCTTTTTCAGTTTTCATTTTATTTCTTTTTCTGAATAGATGCAAATGCTCCAAGAAATGATCACGATGATGAATATGCAACTACGCGATGATATTGTGAATTACTGATTATATATGTAGAATGGAATGATCAAAATAAGAATGTCTGCCTTTGGTGTTTTTTTGGTATTTAAAAAAATTAAATAAAATAATTATAAAAAACAAAACAAAACAATCAAGTTCATGGAGGATATAAATAAGACACTGAGTGAATACAAAGAACAACTTGAAAGTTAAAAAAACAAATCGGAGAGGGGTAGGTGCAAGGGTGGTTCAGTGGTAGAATTTTCACCTGCATGTGGGGAACCTGGGTTCGATTTCCAGTCCATGCACTCCCCCCAAAAAGACAAACAAAAAAACAAGTAAAACAACAAAAAAAATTCAACAAATGGTGGTGCTGCAATAATGGGATACTCACGTGGAAAAATAATGTAATGTGATCCCACCATACAGTGCACGTGCACACACACGCACACACACACACACAAAATCACAGGACTTCTGGGAATAAATGGCACAAGAGAAGAGACGGAAAACAAAACAATGGAGACCTATAACAACAGATTTAAAAAGAAAGAACAAAGGATTCGTGAACTAAAGGACTGGACATCTGAAATCCAATACACAAAAAAATATATAGGGAAAAGAATAGAACAATCGGAGCAGGGCTCAAGAATTTGAATGACAACATGAAGCACCCAACTATACATGTTGTGAGTGTCTTAGAAGGAGAAAACAAAGGCAAAGAAGGAAAATATCAAATGGCAGATATAATCACTGCAAATTTCTCAACTTGTATAAAACACACAAAATTACAAATCCAAGAAGTGCTGCATACCCCAAACAGAAGAGATCCAAATCATACTCCAAACACTTATTAATGAGATTGTCAAATATCAAAGACAAAGAGGGAATATTGAAAGTAGCAAGAAAAAAGCATTCCATCACATATAAGGGAAGTGAGATAAGACTGTGGATTTCTCAGCAGGAACAATAGAAGTGAGAAGGCAGTAGTATTATATACTTAAGATTCTGAAGAGAAACACTGTTAATAATTCTATACTCAGCAAAACAGTCCTTTAAAAAAAATGAAGAGAAGATTAAAACATTTTCAGACCAAGAGTCACTGAGAAAAATTGTGACTAAGAGACCAGCTCTACAAGAAACACTAAAGGGAGCACTACAGGCAGGTAGGAAAAGATAGGAGAGATCTGGAGAACATGTAGAAATGAAAACTATCTGATCTATCTAAATATCTATCTAAATACTATCTAAATAAAAAGAGAAAAAAATTAGATCTGACATATACAATCCAAAAGGCAAAATCGTAGCAGAAAGTACTGCCCTTACACACTAAATGTTAAGTGAATAAACCCTACAATCAAAAGACACAGACTGGTAGAACAGATTAAAAAACAGGACCCATGTATATACTGTCTACAGGAGACTCATTTTAGACCCAAGGACAAGAAAAGGTTGAAACTGAAAAGTTGGGAAGACCTTCAAGAGCAAGAGCAGCTATACAAATCTCCAACAGATTAGATCAAATATAAAACAATCGAAAAGGACAAAGAAGGACATTATGTATCATTAAAAGGAACACTTCAACAAGAAGACTCAATAATCATAAATATTTATAAACCAAGCCAAAGTGCTCCAAAGTACATGAGGGAAACAATGACGACAATGAAGGGGGAAGTAGACAACACTACCATAATGGTTGGAGACTTCAATTCTCCACTTCCATCAATGGATAGAACATCTAGACAGAGGATCAATAAGGAAACAGAGATACTGAATAATATAACAAATGAACCAGACTTAACAGACATTTACAGAACATTACATCCCACAATAGCAGGATACATTTTTCTCAAGTGCTCATTGATCATTCTCAAGTATAGAGCACATGCTGGGTCACAAAGCAAGTCTCAATAAATTTAAAAAGACTGAAATCATACAAAACACATTCTCGGATCATAATGGAATGAAGTTTAAAATGTTTAAAAGGCAGAGGGCCAGAAAATTCACAAATATATGGAGGTTAAACAATATACTTTTAAACAACCAGTGGGTAAAGGAAGAAGATACAAGAGACATCACCAAAAAACTGGAGGCAAATGAAAATGAAAACACAACATATCAAAACGTATAGGATGCAGCAAAGGTAGCACAGACAGAAATTCACTCCCTTAAATGCCTACACTGAAAAAGTGCAGACACTCAGGAATTACCTGTTCACCTTGAAGAACTAGAGGAAGAACAGCAAACGAACCCCAAAGCAAACAAAAGGAAATAAAATAAAAAGATTAGAACACAAATAAATGAAATTAAGAAAATAAAACACTTTATAAAAAATTAAGAAAATTTATTGCTTTAAATGCCTATATTAAAAAACAAGAAAGAGAAAAAATTTAGAACAGCAAACCTGGAGGAACTTCAGAAAGAACAGTAAACTAATCCCAAAGCAAAGAGAAGAAGAGAAATAACAAAGATTAAAGCATAAATAAATGAATAGGAGAACAAATGAACAATATAAAGAATCAATAAAATCAAAAGTTGGTTCTTTGAAAATATCAATAAAATTGATGGGCCACTAGTAAGACTGAAAAAGAAAAAAAAAGAGAGAGAAAGCAAATAAACAAAATCAGAAATGAGAAGGGGTGCGTTACCAAAGACCCTGAAGAAATAAAACAAATCATAAGAGGATACTATGAACAACGATACGCCAATGAACTAGACAACTTAGATGAAATTGACAAATTCCTGCAGACACACAAACAATCAACACAAAATCAAGAAGAAATAGAAAATCTCAACAAGCCAATCACAAATAAAGAGATTCAACCAGTCACGAAAAATCTTTTTGCAAAGAAAAGCCCACAGCCAGATGGTTTCACAGGGGAATTTTATCAAACATTCCAGAAATAACTAACACTAATCCTGCTCAAACTTCTCAAAAAAAAATGAGGAAAAAGGAACTCTACCCAATTCATTTTATGAAGCTAATATCATTTTAATACCAAAACAGGGTAAAGACGATATAAGAAAGGAAAACTACAAAGCTATTTCCTTAATGAACACAGATGTAAAAATTCTCAATTAATATTAGCAAATTCAGTCCAACAGCATATTAAAAGAATTATATGCCATGACCAAGTGGGGTTTATACAAGGAATGCAAGGATGGTTCAACACAAGAAAATCAATAAATGTAATACAGCACATTCAGAAATAAAAAGAGAAGAATCACATATGATCATCGTGATTCATACTGAAAAAGAATTCAACAAAATTCAGCATCCTTTTCTGATAAAAACACTCCAAAAGATAGGAAACAAAGGTAACTATGTCAATATGATAAAGGGAATATATGAAACACCGACAGTCAGCATTGTACACAATGGCAAGAGACTGAAGGTCTTCCCCTAAAGATGAGGTGCAAGACAAGGATGCCCATTGTCACCACTATTATTCAACACTGTGCTAGAAGTTCTAGCTAGAGCAATCAGGCAGTACAAAGAAATAAAAGGCATCCAAGCTGAAAGGAAGAAGTAAAAACTCTCATTATTTGCAGATGATATGACACTATACTTGGAAGATCCTTAGAAATCTACAGCAGAGTTATTTGAGCTAATAAATTCAGCAAGGTGGTGGGATATAAAAATGTGCAAAAATCAGTAACATTTCTATACACAAGCAATGGGCTAGCTGAGGAGTCAATTAAGGAAAAAAATCCATTCAAAATAGCAACTAAGGGTGGGCCATAGTAGCTCAGCAGTCAGAGTTCTTGCTTGCCATGCTGGAGACCCGGGTTCAATTCCCAGTGGCTGCCCATGTAGAAAAAAAAAAAAAAAAAAGACAAAACAGCAACTAAAAAAATTAAATACTTAGGAATAACTAGGGATGTAAAGGACTTGTACACAGAAAACTACATAACATTGCTAAAAGAAATTAAAGGAGATCTAAGTAGATGGAAAGGCATTCCCTGCTCAAGGACAGGAAGATTAAATATAGTTAAAATGTCAATTCTCCCCAAGTTGATCTATAGATTGAACACTATACCAATTAAAATTCCAACAACCTACTTTGAAGATTTGGAAGAGCTAACTACCAAATACACCTGGAAGGGAAAGAGACCCCAAATAACTAAAAGTATCTTAAGAAGAAGAACGAAGTGGGACGATCAACACTCCCTGACTTTAAAACCTATTATAAAGCTACAGTGGTCAAAACACCATGGTACCGGCACAAAGACAGAAGCATTGACCAATGGAATCGAATTGAGAGTGCAGAAATAGACCACCAAATCTATGGTCAATTGATTTTTGACAAGGCCCCCAAATCCTTTGAACTGGGACAAAATAGTCATTTCAATAACTGGGTATGGAAGAACTGGATATCAATAGCCAAGACAATGAAAGAGGACCACAATCTTACACCCAATACAAAAATTAGCTTAAAGTGGATCAAACACCTAAATATAAGAATTAGCACCATAAAGCTTTTAGAAGAAAATGTAGGTAAACACCTTCAAGACCTAGTAATAGGAGGTAGCTTCCTAAAATCTACACCCAAAGCACGAGCAACAAAAGAAAAAATAAATAAATAGGAACTCCTCAAAATCAAATGCTTCTGCACCTCAAAAGACTTTGTCAAAAAGGTAAAGAGGCAGTCAACTCAATGGGAGAAAATATTTGGAAATTAGACAAAGGTTACACTTCCTGTATATACAAAGAAATCACACAACTCAACAACAAAAGAACAAACAATCCAATTATAAAATGAGCTAAAGAAATGAACAGGCATTTTTCAGAAGAGCAAATACAGATGGCTCAAAAGCACATGAAGAGATGCTCATTTTCACTGACTATAAGGGAAATACAGATAAAGACTACAATGAGATACCACCTCACACCTATAAGAATGGTTGCTATTAAATAAAGAGGAAACTATAAATGTTGGAGAGGATGTGGAGAAACTGGGATACTTGTGCTGGTGGGAATGTACAATGGTGCAGCCACTATGGAAGACTGCTCAGCAGTTCCTTAGGAAACTAAATATCAAGTTGCCCTACGACCCAGTAATAGCACTACTTGGTATATACTCAGAACAGCTGAAAGCAATGACACACACAGACATATGCACATTGATATTCACAGCAGCATTATTCACAATCGCCAAAAGATGAAAACAAACCAAATGCCCATCAACAGACAAGCAGATCAACAAAATGTGGTATATACATACAATGGAATATTTTGCAGCAGTAAGACAAAATGAAGTCCTGAAGAACACAACAAAAGATGGATGTGCCTTGAGGACACAATGCTGAGTGAAGTTAGCCAGACACAAAAGGATACTGTATGACTGCACTTTTATGACCAGCATAATCAGAGGCTTATAATACAGAAGACAGGGGACTGAGAGATGCATAGAAGCTAAAGATGGGTGAACCGTTAGCTGATGAGGCTGAACTCCAATGTAAGGGAATAGACAGGAGCAAAGGAGATTCTCTAGTAAATCTAGAAGCAATATTACCATATTGAAGATGAACAAGATTCAAAGGGGTTGTATAGACCTACGCGTCCCACTGATTCACAATAGAAATATGAATGAGTTCTCTTAAGAATTACTTCAAAGACATGATTCTTGTATAAAGAATGCTGAAGTCCAGGGCACAGGGGGAAAACTGCTATTGCATGCTATGAGCTATGTTCAAAAGGAAACCATCAAAACTACCACAGCAACAGCAGAGGCAAATAATGGGGTGAGGGCCAAGAGTTAAAAGGAGGTTTAGATTTCCTATTTGGTGAGGGTATGTTTATTGGTTTTTTGTCTCTTGGGAACAAAGAAATTATCTAAAATTGAAAATGTTGATGGATTGTGGATTTTGGGCCCTCTACATGATGCCTAATGAATGCAGGTGGCTAAAGGATGCACTCACGGAGAACACTGGTGAACGATGGTGTATACTTATGAACGAAGGCTGTGCTGCTACAAAAAGGAACAATGTCGTGAGGCATGCAATGATGTGAATGAATAATGTGGGACTTTCGGTGAGACAAAATAAGCCAGAAACAAAAAAACAATTGTATAATCATCTTTGGAAAATGCTTATAAGAGAATAGGGGCCTACATTATAAGCTTTTAGAGGAGACACATTAAGTCTGGAGTGGTGATTACTGTATCTGGATTCTGAGAGGTTGCTTTATATATATAACCTGATATTAAGAGATAAGAATGAAGCCTAACAGGTTGGGGTTAAAGTATTTCAGAACACAGGGGTAAGGAAGACAGTATCTATATTTTAGAACAACACATACTCTTTGAGACCAATGGAAGAAAGGTTTATTTGATCTGGAACTGAAAGTTTCAGTACTGCATAATCTAATTCAACCTATCTATACAGTTCATTTGAACTGAAATACAGTAAGAAAGAGGTCCTTTAATCCTGTATAGATTACTGTAATGCCTGGAAACATCCTAGAGTATATTAACCAGATAATCAAAAAGTACTGGTAAAGTCCCCTGAGGGAGGGAAGAAAGATTATGGAAGTATTAAACCTTACCATCAAGGAATCCCCCGATACTATGTTAAATTTTAGGGATACTCAAATCAATAGGTCATGCCCATGATAAGGCTGATTCTTGTGAAGCTTATGTAGGTAGTGGAGCAACTTAGAATACTTATAATCTTGCCTAAGAGTTACTTCTGGAGGACCTCTGTTGTTCCTCAGATGTGGCCTCAGTCTCTCTAAGCCCAACTCTGCAAGTGAAATCATTTCCCTCCCCATTGTGTGGGACATGACATCCAGGGGTGAAAGTCTCCCTGGCGACACGGCAGATGATTCCCAGGGATGAATTCAGACCCGGCACTGTGGGATCAACAATTACATCCTGATCAAAAGGGGGGAAAATGTGTAATTAATAAATTATCAATGGCAGAGAGAGTTCAAATAGAGTCGAGAGGCTACTCTGGAGGTTGCTCTTATGCAAGCTTCAAGTAGACCTTGCTACCTAGCATAACCTGCCAACCCCCAACCAGGACCATTCTGGCCAATCCTAAAGCACACCTAGGGTAATACATAAGATTCCACAAGGGTTCCATGCACTAGGGTAAGTTTCCAGAAGACTACACCCTTCAGATGGGTCCCTGGTCCAGATAAGTCCTGAAACCTAGCCCAGCCTCTCCAAAACATCAGATAGTTCCATCTCCCTACCCCATATCAGTGATAGATCCTTCCAATATCAAAAATTTAGAATTGCCATAGCCCAAACAACCTCAATGAGAGTTATGGAAAGATCAACAGTGATGGTGGAATTATACATAGAAGATAGGACTTAACAAATGAATATGAATGCTGAATCATTAAACTTATATCTCTTTTAGTCTCCAGTATTTTAGGGCAGCTATAAGTAAAAACCTAAAATTGTGAAATTGTAACCCACATCAAAGTCTGAAATATGTTCTACAACTAATTGTGCTGCTGTGTTTGAAATTTATAATTTTTTTGTATATATGTCATTGTTCACACACACACACACAAAAGAAGGAAATAAAAGTCAATTGTGATGATAAAAAAGTATTTAAGCCCTCTAGCCTCCTATATTCTGGAGCAGCTAGAAGGAAAAAAATGGAGGATTGTATGGTAGTCCATGACAAACTCTGGGATCTACCCTGTAACCACTTTTTGAAGAGTGCTTTGAAAGCTATTGCTTTTTTATTTCTTTGCTTTGTATATATGTTATCCTAAATAATAAAAAAAGTTTTAAAAAAATAGACTACAATCACAGAAAAAAGAAAGCAGATATTTATCCTAAATAAATGCCTAATTTTAATGCCTTAAAAAACAAACCACAATAAGATGTCATCTCACACTTACTAGAATGTCCATTATTAAAAAAGCAGAAAGCAACAAGTACTGGAGAGAATGTGGAGAAAGAGGCAAACTTATCCACTATCAGTGGGAATGTAAAATGGTACAACTGCTCTAGAAGGCAGTTTGGTAGATCCTCGGGAAGCTAGATATAGAACTGCCATATGATCCAGCAACCCCATTACTATGTATATATTCAGAGGAACTGAAGGCAAAGACACAAACGGACATTTTTACACCAGTGTTTATAAAAGCATTATTTATGATTGCCAAGAGATGGAAATACCCCATATGTCCATCAATGGATAAGTATCTAAACAAGTTGTATTATATATATATACAGTGGAATATTAAGCAGCTACAAGACAGAAAAAAGTCATGAAGCATGTAATCAAGTGGATGGACCTTGAATGCTGAGTGAAATTAGCCATAAACAAAAGCACAAATACTGTATGGTCTCACTCATATAACCTAACATTAATAAGTGAACTTAGAGAATTAAAGTTAATAACATAGATTATCAGGAGACAGAAAAAGGGGAGAGATTGGATATTTGGTGCTGAAGAAATACAGACTGTGCTACAGGACTGATGGTAAAAATTCAGAACTGGATAGCACAATACTACCAGACAGTAGCACAATAATATAAGTAATAATGAATGAAGGTGAATGTGAGTATGGTTGAAGGAGAAGAACTGGGGGCACAACTGAAACCAACAGGAAAGATAGAGGCTAAAGACTGAGATGATATAACTTGGGAAAGCCTGGAGTGGACATTGATAGTGATTAAATGTACAAATATAAAAACATTTTTGCCTAAGGGATAACAAATGAATGTCAACATGGCAAGGTGTTGAAAATGGATGGTATACAGGAAAAAGTACAATCAATGCAAGCTAGGGTCTATACTCAACAGGAACAGTGTAATATGCTTCCACTGAATATAAAAGGCATTATGCAAAACTAAATATCAACAGGAGTGGAGCACTGGGGAAGGGTATGGCTTCTTTGCAGAAAAGAAGGAAATGTCTTCATAGCGATTATGGTGGTGAAGGCACGTCTATTTACATAGGTTGGATTATATGATGTGTGAATAAAACTGTTTAATAGTGAACAGAGACAAACAAGTGCTACAGAAAATGTAGAGAAAGATATGTACCTACTCACTGTTAGTAGGGAAACTGAGAGGTGCAGCACCTCTAGAAGGCAGTGTGGTGGTTCCATAAGAGGCTACGTGTGGAGTTACCGTATGATCCTACAATGCCATTGCTCAGGATACAGCTGGAAGAACTGAGTGTGGGAACATGAATAGACATTTGTACACTGGTATTTATGCTGGCAGTGTTTCTGATTCACAACGGATGGTGGTGACCTAAGGGTACAACAACTGAGGGAAGAAAGGGAGAACTGTGGTATATACATACAATGGACTACTGAGTGACCACAAGAAGGAATGCCATTGTGAGGCATGCAATAAGGTAAATGAACCTTAAGGAGTATATGTTGAATGTAATTTCAGAAACAAAAAGACAAATATCATCATGCCTCATATGAACTAACTATAATATAAAACCTGGTGAAGTGAGGTTGACAGCATGCGTTCTCAGGCTGGGGCACATTGTAGAGTCCTAGATTGTAAGCTCTTACAACAGTCATATATATTCAGGAGTTGTAATTCTTATTTCTAAATTTTGAGATGCTTAGCTCTTTGTATGTAACCTAGTCATTCAATTATTTATAGGACAACGGAGACTCAGAATTAGAGCTCTGAAGCTATGAAAGTCCATTACCCCATGCAGGAACTGTTTAAAAGTCGAAAAGGGATCAGACTTTGACCAGAGTAATGAATGACGCTGATCTCAACTAAGGTAAATTAGAATGCAGGGTAAAGGATGATATGGTCCATATATTAACATTACAACTTTTATGTGAGACCAAAGGGGGAGATGTTTATGTGACGCAAAATTTTCTTTTGGGACGCACATTACCTAATTTAACTTGCATGGTCAGTTTTGCTAAACACCACCGTAAGTATAGGGAATCTTGAACAGGGCATGAGATTTGGTTTGTTTGTCCCAGCTTATCGTGATGTTCCTATATATCCCTGAGTAATATGAACAATGAATTAAAAAGTATTTGCAAAGTCCCCTTGGGGTACTGGGGAGAAAGGAGGAAATATTCAACTTCCTCACTGTGGAATTTCTGATATTCTCACAAGCAGTGGGGACAACCAAATCAATATGCTGAGCCCTCAATCTCAGAGTTCGCTACTATGAAATTATTCACGCAAAGAAGAAGCTAAGCCTATTTATAATTATGCCGAACAGTCACCCCTAGAGAATCTCTTTCATTGCTCAGATGTGGCCTCTCTAAGCCAACTCCAACTCAGCAGGTGAACTCACAGCCCTGCCCCCTACAGGGGACATGACTCCCAGGGGTGTAAATCTCCCTGGCAATGTGGGACAGAAATCCTAGGATGAGCCGGACATGACTTCAAGAGATTGAGAACACCTTCTTGACCAAAAGGGGGATGAGAAAAATGAGACAAAGTAAAGTTCAGTGGCTGAGAAATTTCAAACAGAATAAAAGGTTAATCTGGAAGTTAATCTTATGTATTATATAGATATCCCTTTTTAGTTTATGGTGTATTGGAGTGCCTGGAGGGAAGTACCTGAAACTACTGAGCTGTTTTCCAGCAGCCTTGATTCCTGAAGGCAATTGTATAACAATATAACTTTTACAATGTGATTATGTGATTGTGAAAACCATGTGTCTGATGCGCATTTTATCCAGAATATAGACAGATGAGTAAAAAAAATGGATAAAAAATTAAATGAATAATAGGGGAATAAAGGGTAAAATCAATTTGGTAGATCGAAATATTAGTGGTCAACAAGAGGGAGGGGTTAGAGGGTGGGATGTATGAGTTTTTTCTTTTTTGTTTTTATTTGTTTTTCTGGAGTGATACAAATGGTCTAAAAATGACCACGGTGATAAATACAACTCTGTGATGATATTGTGATCCACTGATAATGTATGGACTGCATGTGTGTGAAGATTTTTCAATAAAAATATTAAAAAACAAACAAGAAAAAAAGAAGTCACCACAATAATACCCAGGACAAGGTGAAACAGAGCATCAACAGAATTTCTGCCAATGTTACAATCCAGAAAGGGCCTATTAGAAAAGGGATTACTACAAATAAAAAATTTACTTACGGTCAAAAGCAGTTCTTCCCAAGACACAAAAAGAAATGAGACATCACTAAGAAACCTGGCTTTTGAAGTTATAACCAGGCCTGCTTCATTTTCTAACACTAAACTGATAGAAAAGCCTAAAACCATTGACCAGCAAAGACATAACAGCAGCCAAAACCACCTTTCCTAGATTGGCTCAGCCCAAAAAACTACAGACGAGAGAAAAATCCATTTGACTGATAGAAAGCTGGCAAAGGTAGAATGCTGAAAAAGCATCCTAGCTCTGTACTTACCCAGCTAGAACCTGAAAGACCCAGTTGGGTCTTTCTGGACTTCCATGATAAAAGAACAGTGACTATCTACTGAGAAAGTAAACAAGACATTTTGTGAATGACTGAACGTGATTAATGAGGGATGTCCAAAAGAAGAAGTAATTACCATACTTAACAACCTTGTTAAAATATTCCAGATGCCAAAAAATTTGTTAAATAGTGGATATGTCTTCCACATCTTGAATTACAAGTCCTACTGAAAGTATTATCATAATCTACAAGAAAGTCATTCTGGCAGGGGTTCAGCCTATAGAACAGATAAAACATGCAACTGTAGATATTCTAACACTGAAGAGTCAAGAAGAAATTAATTTTGGAGAAAATACTGAGGCCTGTGCAACCTGGAACAAGTAAGTTCAGGAAGTCAACACTGAAACAACTAGAGCCAGGAAAACTGGAAAAGGAAAATAAACACAGATATATAATATTGGAACATTGCAAAGATTATGAAAAAGAACAAGAGGACAAAATAAAAGTGCCTATCAGTGATGCTAAAACCCCCAATAAAGAAACCACACCAAGTTGTTTAACTAAATATAATGTTTCTACTACACCATATTTGCAGAGTATAAAAAGATGCAATCTGATTAAACAAATTCTACATTTGAAGAGCTGAAGTTTCTAACACCATAGGGATGTTCTTGACATCTTCAAGGGAACCATTCCAAACTGCTAGATATTCTAAAAGACCATTATCCTTGTGTGTCTTCATTGGAACAGTTAATAGAATTGCAAAGTGAAATGGATGCTTTTGTATGCCATCGTAATGAAGTACTCTGACAGATGTACTCTGAGGCTGAGGCAACAGAAGTGAACTAAAGCTCTCATAAAGAATGTGGTTTTGATATAAAAACAGTAATACTGCATCATCAGAAAATGAGCTGTTCTAGAGTAAAAATTTATATTTATATAAAAAAAATACTTTCTTGTAAGAAGGAAAAGGCGGTAAACTTAGTGGATATTATAAACTTTAAAGCTAGTCTGAGTTTCTTTCTTGGTTAAAATTTTAACTCCCATAGTTTCATTTGATGTAGTTTATAGACTTTCGGAATGAAGACAGAGATGGAAAACTAACTAACAAATGGCATTCTAGTTTAGGTAGTATTTCTAAAATAACTAATAAACTTATTTTTCTACATGATACAAAAACTTTACTGTGAAATCATGTCCCTTGAAACATGACTGTTATATCCAGTACACATTTCCTTTCCTCTTACACATAAATACCACCAATAAAATTGTTTCATAAAGCCCTGAAGTAATACTTAAATGGCATACAAAATCTAACAACTATAGTTTCAAATAAGTGATTTTTAATTGTAAAAGATTAGTTTTAAAACAAATTTTGACTAATAGGAGATCACATGTTTCATCTTATTTATGATCATTCATTCTATTTGTCTAACAGCAGCTATCTTTATTCTATTTATTATCTTTTGTTTGGGAGCATAGAACTTTTATTCTTTAACTGTGTACCTAATATGCATCCAAAAAAATTAAAATAGCTGTTAAAAAAAGGTATAAGACTTACAAAAACCAAAGAGCAAAATGGTAGAAAGTCCTAAATTATAAGCAGTGATAATTATCCATTAAATGTAAATGGACTAAATAATGCTCTAGTCAAAAGGCAGATTGGGAGAATGATCAAAAAAGCATGACCCAACTACATGCTGTCTACAGTGCCCATATGTATGTATGTATACATACATACATATATGTGTGTGTATGCACATATATATGTGCATAAATGTGTGTATATGCACATATATATGTGCATATATGTGTGTATATGCACATATATTTATATTAAAAAATACAAGTACATTGAAAGTGAAAGGATGGAAAAATAAACCATGTAAATAGCAAACAAAAGATAGCTGAGGTAGCTATATTAATATCAGATAAAACAAACTTTAGTCAAAAACTGGTTAAAAGGGCAAAAGAAGAGGGAGAAGATGGCGGCTTAGTAAGACGTGCGTATCTTAGTTTCTTCTCCAGGACAGCTACTAGGGGAGTAGAAACGATACAGAACAGCGCCCAAAGCCACAACAGAGATAAAAAAGACAGCGTACCCCATCCTGGAACAGCTGGCTGGCTGAGAGAAGCCGCTTGGGTGAGATCGCCGAGGCGCGCGGGTGGCGCTCCCTTCCCCCTTCCCGGGCCGGAGTAACTCCCTTCCCCCTTCCCGGGCCGGCTGGGAGAATTGGAGAGGCGGTCCCCTGAAACTGCGGCAGCTGGTGGCCACACCACGCGCGGCCCCCCGGACCAACTGAGAGAATTGGATCGGAAATCCCCAGGCCGGGGAGAACAGTGACGGGCGGGGGAGGCCCCTTCCAAACCCGTGACTACCCGGGAACGTGCACTCTCCCGGGCGGGCCGCTGCCGCTGGTGCCCTCCCGCCACGCTTGTCGCCCGGGCCGACTAGGAAATTCGGACGGGCGCTTTCCCGGGCTGCGGCGGCCAGCAACCCTCCCTGCGTTCAGTCCCCGGGCCGGCTAGAACTCTTCCAAGCCGCTTCGGCTAGCGAACATCCCGGACAGCAAAAGTTTTCCAAAGTTAAAGGTCCTACAGCACCTTTTACTGGTGGGACCCGCAGACAAACGTGTGCCACGAGCGCCACCTACTGGGTAGGATAAGAAAAACAGAACCCAGAGATTTCACAGAAAAATCTTCCTAACTTTTGGATCCAATACCCAGGGAAATCTGTCTAAATGCGCAGACGTCAACAGAAGATAACGGATCACGCTCAAATAATTGAAAATATGGCCCAGTCAAAGGAACAAACCAATAGTTCAAATGAGATACAGGAGCTGAGACAACTAATGCTGAATATACGAACAGAAATGGAAAACCTCTTCAAAAACGAAATCGATAAATTGAGGGAGGACATGAAGAAGACATCGGCTGAACATAAAGAAGAAATAGAAAAACTGAAAAAACAAATCACAGAACTTATGGAAGTGAAGGACAAAGTAGAAAAGATAGAAAAAACAATGGATACCTACAATGATAGATTCAAAGAGACAGAAGATAGAATTAGTGATTTGGGGGATGGAACATCTGAATTCCAAAAACAGACAGAAACTATCGGGAAAAGAATGGAAAAATTTGAACAGGGTATCAGGGAACTCAAGGACAATATGAACCGCACAAATATACGTGTTGTGGGTGTCCCAGAAGGAGAAGAGAAGGGAAAAGGAGGAAAAAAACTAATGGAAGAAATTTTCACTGAAAATTTCCCAACTCTTATGAAAGGCCTAAAATTACAGATCCAAGAAGTGCAGCGCACCCCAAAGAGATTAGACCCAAATAGGCGTTACACAAGACACTTACTAGTTAGAATGTCAGAGGTCAAAGAGAAAGAGAGGATCTTGAAAGCAGCAAGAGAAAAACAATCCATCACATACAAGGGAAACCCAATAAGGCTATGTGTAGATTTCTCAGCAGAAACCATGGAGGCTAGAAGACAGTGGGATGATATATTTAAATTACTAAAAGAGAAAAACTGCCAACCAAGACTCCTATATTCAGCAAAATTGTCCTTCAAAAATGAGGGAGAAATTAAAACATTCTCAAACAAAAAGTCACTGAGAGAATTTGTGACCAAGAGACCAGCTCTGCAAGAAATACTAAAGGGAGCACTAGAGTCAGATACAAAAAGACAGAAGAGAGAGGTATGGACAAGAGTGTAGAAAGAAGGAAAGTCAGATATGATATATATAATACAAAAGGCAAAATGGTAGAGGAAAATATCCAAAAAATAATAACACTAAATGTTAATGGACTGAATTCCCCAATCAAAAGACATAGAACGGCAGAATGGATTAAAGAAACAGGATCCTTCTATATGCTGTCTACAGTAAACACATCTTAGACCCAAAGATAAACATAGGTTGAAAGGTTGGGAAAAGATATTTCATGCAAATAACAACCAGAAAAGAGCAGGAGTGGCTATACTAATATCCAACAAGTTAGACTTCAAATGTAAAACAGTTAAAAGAGACAAAGAAGAACACTATAGACTAATAAAAGGAACAATTAAACAAGAAGACATAACAATCATAAATATTTACGCACCAAACCAGAATGCCCCAAAATACGTGAGGAATACACTGCAAACACTGAAAAAGGAAATAGACACAAATACCATAATAGTTGGAGACTTCAATTCACCACTCTCATCAATGGACAGAACATCTAGACAGAGGATCAATAAAGAAATAGAGACTCTGAATATTACTAAAAAGGAGCTAGACTTAACAGACATTTATAGGACATTAAATCCCACAACAGCAGGATACACCTTTTTCTCAAGTGCTCATGGATCATTCTCAAAGATAGACCATATGCTGGGTCACAAAGCAAGTCTTAAAAAATTTAAAAAGATTGAAATCATACACAACACTTTCTCGGATCATAAAGGAATGAAGTTGGAAATCAATAATGGGGCGGAATGCCAGAAAATTCACAAATACGTGGAGGCTCAACAACACACTCTTAAACAACGAGTGGGTCAAAGAAGAAATTGCAAGAGAAATTAGTAAATACCTCGAGGCAAATGAAAATGAAAACACAACATATCAAAACTTATGGGATGCAGCAAAGGCAGTGCTAAGAGGGAAATTTATTGCCCTAAATGCCTATATCAGAAAAGAAGAAAAGGCAAAAATGCAGGAATTAACTGTTCACTTGGAAGAACTGGGGAAAGAACAGCAAATTAATACCAAAGCAAGCAAAAGGAAAGAAATAACAAAGATCAGAGCAGAAATAAATGAAATTGAAAACATGAAAACAATAGAGAAAATCAATAAGACCAGAAGTTGGTTCTATGAGAAAATCAATAAGATTGATGGGCCCTTAGCAAGATTGACAAAAAGAAGAAGAGAGAGGATGCAAATAAATAAGATCAGAAATGGAAGAGGAGACATAACTACTGACCTCACAGAAATAAAGGAGGTAATAACAGGATACTATGAACAACTTTACGCTAATAAATACAATAATTTAGATGAAATGGACGGGTTCCTGGAAAGACATGAACAACCAACTTTGACTCAAGAAGACATAGATGACCTCAACAAACCAATCACAAGTAAAGAAATTGAATTAGTCATTCAAAAGCTTCCTAAAAAGAAAAGTCCAGGACCAGATGGCTTCACATGTGAATTCTACCAAACATTCCAGAAAGAATTAGTACCAATTCTCCTCAAACTCTTCAAAAAAATCGAAGCGGAGGGAAAACTACCTAATTCATTCTATGAAGCCAACATCACCCTCATACCAAAACCAGGCAAAGATATTACAAAAAAAGAAAACTACAGACCAATCTCTCTAATGAATATAGATGCAAAAATCCTCAACAAAATTCTAGCAAATCGTATCCAACAACACATTAAAAGAATTATACATCATGACCAAGCAGGATTCATCCCAGGTATGCAAGGATGGTTCAACATAAGAAAATCAATTAATGTAATACACCACATCAACAAATCAAAGCAGAAAAATCACATGATCATCTCAATTGATGCAGAGAAGGCATTTGACAAGATTCAACATCCTTTCCTGTTGAAAACACTTCAAAAGATAGGAATACAAGGGAACTTCCTTAAAATGATAGAGGGAATATATGAAAAACCCACAGCTAATATCATCCTCAATGGGGAAAAATGGAAAACTTTCCCCCTAAGATCAGGAACAAGGCAAGGATGTCCACTATCACCACTATTATTCAACATTGTGTTGGAGGTTCTAGCCAGAGCAATTAGACAAGAAAAAGAAATACAAGGCATCAAAATTGGAAAGGAAGAAGTAAAACTATCACTGTTTGCAGACGATATGATACTATACGTCGAAAACCCGGAAAAATCCACAACGAAACTACTAGAGCTAATAAAGGAGTACAGCAAAGTAGCAGGTTACAAGATCAACATTCAAAAATCTGTAGCATTTCTATACACTAGTAATGAACAAGCTGAGGGGAAAATCAAGAAACGAATCCCATTTACAATTGCAACTAAAAGAATAAAATACCTAGGAATAAATGTAACTAAAGAGACAAAAAACCTATATAAAGAAAACTACAAAAAACTGTTAAAAGAAATCACAGAAGACCTAAATAGATGGAAGGGCATACCGTGTTCATGGATTGGAAGACTAAATATAGTTAAGATGTCAATCCTACCTAAATTGATTTACAGATTCAATGCAATACCAATCAAAATCCCAACAACTTATTTTTCAGAAATAGAAAAACCAATAAGCAAATTTATCTGGAAGGGCAGTGTGCCCCGAATTGCTAAAAACATCTTGAGGAAAAAAAAACGAAGCTGGAGGTCTAGCGATGCCGGACTTTAAGGCATATTATGAAACCACAGTGGTCAAAACAGCATGGTATTGGCATAAAGATAGATATATCGACCAATGGAATCAAATAGAGTGCTCAGATACAGACCCTCTCATCTATGGACATTTGATCTTTGATAAGGCAGTCAAGCCAACTCACCTGGGACAGAACAGTCTCTTCAATAAATGGTGCCTAGAGAACTGGATATCCATATGCAAAAGAATGAAAGAAGACCCATCTCTCACACCCTATACAAAAGTTAACTCAAAATGGATCAAAGATCTAAACATTAGGTCTAAGACCATAAAACAGTTAGAGGAAAATGTTGGGAGATATCTTATGGATCTTACAACTGGAGGAGGTTTTATGGACCTTAAACCTAAAGCAAGAACACTGAAGAAGGAAATAAATAAATGGGAGCTCCTCAAAATTAAACACTTTTGTGCATCAAAGAACTTCATCAAGAAAGTAGAAAGACAGCCTACACAATGGGAGACAATATTTGGAAATGATATATCAGATAAAGGTCTAGTATCCAGAATTTATAAAGAGATTGTTCATCTCAACAACAAAAAGACAGCCAACCCAATTACAAAATGGGAAAAAGACTTGAACAGACACCTATCAGAAGAGGAAATACAAATGGCCAAAAGGCACATGAAGAGATGCTCAATGTCCCTGGCCATTAGAGAAATGCAGATCAAAACCACAATGAGATATCATCTCACACCCACCAGAATGGCCATTATCAACAAAACAGAAAATGACAAGTGCTGGAGAGGATGTGGAGAAAGAGGCACACTTATCCACTGTTGGTGGGAATGTCAAAGGGTGCAACCACTGTGGAAGGCAGTTTGGTGGTTCCTCAAAAAGCTGAATATAGAATTGCCATACGACCCAGCAATACCATTGCTGGGAATATACTCAAAGGACTTAAGGGCAAAGACACAAACGGACATTTGCACACCAATGTTTATAGCAGCGTTATTTACAATTGCAAAGAGATGGAAACAGCCGAAATCTCCATCAACAGAAGAGTGGCTAAACAAACTGTGGTATATACATACGATGGAATACTATGCAGCTTTAAGACAGGATAAACTTATGAAGCATGTAATAACATGGATGGACCTAGAGAACATTATGCTGAGTGAGTCTAGCCAAAAACTAAAGGACAAATACTGTATGCTCCCACTGATGTGAACAGACATTTGAGAATAAATTTGGAATATGTCATTGGTAACAGAGTCCAGCAGGATGTAGAAACAGGGTAAGATAATGGGCAATTGGAGTTGAAGGGATACAGACTGTGCAACAGGACTAGATACAAAAACTCAAAAATGGACAGCACAATAATACCTAATTGTAAAGTAATCTTGTTAAAACACTGAATGAAGCTGCATCTGAGGTATTTGTTTTTGTTTTGTTTTGTTTTGTTTTGTTTTGACTTTACTATTATTACTTTTATTTTTGTCGCTATATTAACATTCTATATCTTTTTCGGTTATGTTGCTAGTTCTTCTAAACCGATGCAAATGTACTAAGAATTGATGATCATGCATCTATGTGATGATGTTAAGAATTACTGATTGCATATGTAGAATGGTATAATTTCTAAATGTTGGGTTAATTTCTTTTTTTCCATTAATTAAGAAACAAAAAAAAAGAGAGAAGGGGTAATTGGAGCTGAAGGGATACAGACCGTACAACGGGACTGGATATAAAAACTCAGAAATGGACAGCACAATACTACCCAATTGTAATGCAATTATGTTAAAACACTGAATGAAGCTGCATGTGAGGTATAGGGTTTTTTTTTTTCTTTCTATTAATGTTTTAATTCTTATTCTGTGTCTTTTTATTTCTTTTTCTAAATCAATGCAAATGTACTAAGAAATGATGAATATGCAACTATGTGATGTTATTAAGAATTACTGATTGTACATGTAGAATGGAATGATTTCTAATTGTTTTGTTAATTCTTTTTTTAATTAATAAAAAAAAGGGCAAAAGAAGAGCATTATATACTAACAAAGGGATGAATCCAACAAGAAAACATAAAAATTATAAATATACATGCACATAATAGCAGAGCCCCAAAATATTTGAAGCAAATATTTATATACTTGAAGAAAGAAAGAGATCAACTTTAATAGTAGGAGACTTAAATACTCTATTTATAAATGCCCAATCTAAGGCATCCAGGGAAAGAAGCCTTGCTTCAAGAAGGCCGATGACATTCAGGGTTTCTCTCTCAACTGCAAAGGGACATGGCGAACACAGTGACATCTGCTAGCTTTCTCTCCAGGCCTCTTGTTTCATAAAGTTCCCCCAAGGGCATTCTCCTTCTTTATCTCCAAAGGTCTCTGGCTGCATGGGCTCTAAAGCTTTTTCCAAAATTCTCCTCTCAAAGGGCTGCAGTAAGCAAATCAAACTCGAATGGGTGGAGATGCATCTCCATGGAAGCCATCTAATCAAAATTACCACCCACAACTGGCTGGGTCATATACTCCATGGAAACCATCAAGAAGATCCCAACCAGCAAAACTGAAGGGGAATTAAAGAACTTGGCTTTTCTGGGATATACAACAGATTCAAACTGGCACAATACCATTAAAAAAAGAAAAATAGAGACCTATATCTCTTAAGAATAAAGGTAAACAAATCTTCAACTAAATTACTAGCAAACCAAATGCAACATACCTTAAAAACAATTACACTCCACGATCATCAAGTGGCATTTATGTCAAATATGCAAAAGGTAATTCCACCAAAGAAAATCATTTAATGTAAAACACCATATTAACACAACAAAGGAAAAATGATATGATCTCAACCGATACAGAAGGGGCATTTGAAAAAATCCAGCATCGCTTCTTGATAAACACATGTAGAAAACTAGAAATATATACTTATTTTAAATTCACAGTTAACATTTTACTTTAAGGTAAGAGACTGAAAACTTTCCCTCTAAGAACAGGAATAAGACAGGGTTCCCGCTGCCACCAATGTCATTCAACAGTATACTGGAATTTCTAACAAGAGCAATTAGGCAACAAAAAGAAATAAACAGCATCCAAATTGGAGAGGAAGAAGTAAAACTTTAAGTATTTGCAGATGACATGATCCTATATAGATAAAGTTCTGTAAAAGCTACAACAAAGCTAACAAATTAAAAAAAAAAGCTAACAAAATTAAACAAATTCAGCAAAGTGGCAGGGTACAAGATTAAAAACACAAAAATCCAGTAGTACCATTATAGACTAGCAAGAAACAATATGAAGAGGAGTGTCTATGTCAGATTCAGGGTCAACTTGGCCAGGTGGTGGTGCCCGACTGTCTGGTCTGGCAAGCGAGGGCCTGCCTGTTGTTATGAGGACATTCCATGGACTTAAATCATGATCACACTGGCTGCATCCAAAGCTGACTGCATTTGCAATCAGCTAAGGGGAGTGTCTTCTGCAATGAATGATGCTTAATCAATTCACTGGAAGGCTTTTAAGGAGGATTCAGAAGGGAAGGTCACTTTTCCTGCTTCAGCCAGCCAGCCTCTCCTGAGAGTTCATTGAGGAGCTTTACTGGAGCTGCCAGCTTGAGGCCTACCCTACAGATCTTTGACTCTTACATCCCCATAATGTTGCTCTGTGAGACACCTTCATAAATTTTATATTTACAGATATCTCCTACTGATTCTGTTTCTCTAAAAAACCCTAGCTAATACAAAGAGATTTTTAAGTTCCATTTATAATAGCAACTAAAAGATCAAATATCTAGGAATAAATCTAATCAATATAAAGGACCTGTACACAGAAAACTACAAACATTGCTAAAAGAAATCAACCACCACCTAAATAAAAAGAAAGATATTCTATGCCCATGCAACAGAAGACTAAATACTGTCTATGCAAGTCTACGCAAAATGATTTACAGATTCAACACAACCCCAATCAAAATTCCAACAGCCTTCTTTGCAGAAACAGAAAAGTGAATGATCAAATTTATACGGAAGGGTAAGGGGCCCTGAATACCTAAAACCATCTTGAAAAAGAAATACAGAATTGGAGGACTCATACTTCTGGATTTCAAAACTTTACTACACAGCCACAATAATCAAAGTTCCATGGTACTGTCAAAAGGACAGATATATAGACAAATGGAATCAAACAGAGAGTTTAGAAATCCACCCTCACATCAATGGCTAACTGACTTTGGATAATGATGCCAAGTCCACTCGACTGGGAAAGAATGTTTTCTTCAAAAGATGGTACTCCAAACATGAAAATGTTTGATGCAGAAATGCCATTGCCAGGAAAATAAATGGAGGAAAAGATTATGGATAAGTAGAAAGAGTTTCTGAACAAAACATGAACTAAGTAATCTTTATAGTAGAGGGAAATTGAAAACAACCTAAATGTCAAACTATAAGAAATCAGTAAAATACTTTTGTTAATAGAATAATGGATTGTCTTTAAAAATGGTTTTAACCAGAAAAATTGATCTTCAGCGCAAAATATTCATAACATATCATCCAGTAAAAAAGTATAAATCAATTCTTAAATAGGATCCCCATTCCATCAATATACTTATGAGGCTCTATAATTATATGGAGAAAAATGTGTGGATGCTAACACCAATAAACATTAATATATTCTGTCTGAATGGTGGGTGTATACATTATCATTATCAATATCTAGTTGCTTTCCACCATTTTAAATTTTTCATAAAATAAATTTTATTATACAAAGACTGTTCTATATTGTGAATAAGTTGTATTCCACAGGCAAAAGGATAAATAAACTACATCCTTAAGAAAAAAAAAAAAAAGATGGTACTGGAGCAGAGTGGACAACCAAAGTTATAGGCTGAGCCCCCAGTCTTGGGGTCTGTCCATATGAAACTTAACCCCACAAAGGATAGGTCAAGTCTACGTAAACTTTAGGCCTAATAGTCACCTCCAAGAGAGTCTCTTTTGTTGCTCAGATGTGGCCTCTCTCTCCAGCCAACACAACAAGCAATCTCACCACCCTCCCCCTGTCTACATGGTACATGACTCCCAGGGGTGTGGACCTTCCTGGCAATGTGGGACAGAAATCCTAGAATGAGTTGAGACTCAGCATCAAGGGATTGAGAAAAACCCTAGAATGAGCTGAGACTTAGCATCAAGGGATTGAGAAAACCTTCTCGACCAAAAGGGGGAAGAGTGAAATGAGACAAAATGTCAATGGCTGAGAGATTCCAAACAGAGTCGAGAGGTTATCCTGGAGGTTATTCTTGTGTATTAAGTAGATATCATCTTGTTATTCAAGATGTAATGGAAAGACTGGAGAGAACTGCCTGAAAATGTAGAACTGTGTTCCAGTAGCCATGTTTCTTAAGGATGATTGAATAATGATATAGCTGTCACAATGTGACTGTGTGATTGTGAAAACCTTGTGTCTGATGCTCCTTTTATCTACCTTGTCAAGAAACGAGTAAAACATGGAATAAAAATAAATAATAGGGGGAACAAATGCTAAAATAAATTTAGTTTGCAATGCTAGTGATCAATGAAAGCAAGGGGTAAGGGGTATGGTAGGTATAATCTTTTTTTTCTTTCCTGTGTTCGTTTTATTTCTTTTTCTATTGTCTTTTTATTTCTTTTTCTGAATTAATGCAAATGTTCTAAGAAATGATAAATATGCAGCTAAGTGATATATATATATATATATATATATATATATATATATATATATATTTTTAACATGGGTAGGCACTGGGAATCAAACCTGGGTCCTCTGGCATGGCAGGCAAGCATTCTTGCCTGCTGAGCCACCGTGGCCCGCCCTGATTATATATTTTGATGTTCTATTTTGGTTTGTTAATTTTTTAATTAATAAATAACTTAAAAAAAAAAGAGATGGTACTGGACACCAATGTTCATAGTAGCACTATTCACAAATGCCAAGACATGGAAACAATCCAGGTGCCCATCAACAGATGAGTAGATAAACAAAATGTGGTATATACATACAATGGAATATTATGCAGCATTTAGACAAAATGATGTCCTGAAACATGACAATGTGGATGAATCTTGAAGACATAATACTGAGTGAAATAAGTCAGACACAAAAGGACAAGTACTATATGATTATGTTATTATCACTTTGGTAAAGCTGCCAGTGTTTTTGATGCAGCTAGAAGGAAAAATCTGAGATGAGGGAATGGTAGCCCACGACAAACTCTTGGACCTGTTCTACAGCTGCTTGTTGAAGTGGGCTTTGAAAATTATTGCTTTTTTCTTTCTTTTCTTTGTAAAATATATTTCACAACAACAGCAAAAAAATGGTTAGAAATCTACAAACAGCTATAGTAATATTAAATAAAACAAATTCCTGAAATAAAAAATTGGAAAATATTTAGTAACAGAGATCACTACTATAGCAAAGTTGATATCTATAATAACCTTTTACCTGATATTTTAAGAACACACCCAGTTTTGATAGTTAATCAAATGGTATTTCAGTGTTTAATATTTAGATTATAAAACTCGAATATCTGTATTTACAGATTTTTCTTTGCTTCCTTGCTTTAATTTTAAATTGGTGTATGAAATATATTATACAAACAGGCTTTATGATGATTACTTAGACTTTTTCTTTAAATATGGCTATAGACAAGCTAAGATATCCATTTTAGATGGTTAAGATTTCCATATGTTAATTGTAAAACTATTTGTATCTTCATATTTTCCTGAAATTAGGAAAATATTTAGTAACATAGGTCATTACTATAGCAATGCAGATATTTGTATGAATGTTCTACTTGGTATTTTGAGAATATTCACAGTTTTGACGCTGATCAAATGGTATCTAAGTTAGTGTTCAATACGTAGAATTTAAGCACTGTATTAGGGTTCTCTAGAGAAACAGAATCAACAGGGAACACTTGCAAATATAAAATTTATGAAAGTGTCTCACGTGACCGTAGGAACGCAGAGTCCAAAATCCACAGGGCAGGCTGCGAAGCCGATGACTCCAATGGATGGCCTGGATGAACTCCACAGGAGAGGCTCACCAGCCAAAGCAGGAATGCAACCTGTCTCCTCTGAGTCCTCCTTAAAAGGTTTCCCATGATTGGATTTAGCATCACTAATTGCAGAAGACACTCCCCTTTGGCTGATTACAAATGGAATCAGCTGTGGATGTAGCTGACGTGATCATGACCTAATCCTATGAAATGTCCTCATTGCAACAGACAGGCCAGCGCTTGCCCAATCAGATGAACAGGTACCACAACTTGGCCAAGTTGACACCTGTCCCTAACCATGACAAGCACTTTGCTATCTGAATTTGCAGATTTTTTTACCTTGTTACCTTAATTTTAAATTGGTTTATGAAACTTGCTTTTCATAAACCAATTTAAAGTTTAAAAAACAGGCTTTTACAATGATCATATGTATATTTTATTTAAATATGACTATGGTTAAGCTAAGATAACCATTTTTGGTGGTTCTTAATGTATTGTTTGTTTTCTTAAATTAAAAAAAAAAAGAAAGATGGTGCTGGAAAAAAATAGATGTCCACATGCAAAATAACAACAATGGATTCCTACCACATATACAAAAAAAACATCAACTCAAAGACCGAACTATAAAGGCCAAAACTATAAAAGTCCTAAAGAGAATATAGGAAAGCATCTTCAGGACCTTTTCTAAGGTAATGATTTCAATTTTCAGTCAAAGCACAAGCAAAAAAAGAAAAATAGAGAAACAGAATCTCATCAAAATGAAAAACTTTTCTGCAAAGGATTTTATCATAAACGCAAAGTGAGAACCAAGACAAAGGGAGAAAATATGTAGAAATTACATTTCCAACAAGGGTTTAATACTCAAAATGCAGAAAGAAATTCTATAATTATCATCAAAAAGACAAACAACCCAATTAAAAACTGGGCAAAAGACCTGAACAGACATTTCTCCAAAGCAAATATACAAATAGTCAAAAAGCAAATTCAAAGATGCTCAACATCACTGGTCATTATGGAAATGCAAATGAAGGCCACACTGTGATACCATTTCACATCTACTACAAAGGCTAATATTTTAAAAAAGAATTACAACTGTTAGATAGGATGTTCAGAAATCAGAATACCTGTTCATACATGGGAATGAACTCTAGAAGACAGTTTGGTGGTTCCTCAAAAAGTATGGAATTATCATATGATATGGAAATCAGTTATAGATATGATCCAGCAATCAGTTATATATAAAAAGGAACTGAAACCAGGAACTTAAATAGATATTTGCACACCTATGTTCATAATGGTATTCACAACTGCCAAAAGATAGAATCAACCTAAGTGACCCTCAACCGATGAATAAACGAAATGTAGTATACACATACAATGTAATATTATTCAGACAAAAACAGGAATGTTACTACATATGTGTAGTAGTTTGGAGCTGCTGTGTACCCCAGAAAAGGTCATGTTATTTCAATCCATTTTTGTGGGTGCAGACTCACACCCATTTTGTGGGACTTTTAGTTAGGTTGTTTCAACTGAGATGGGATCCACCCAATTCAATGTGAATCTTAATCCTTTACTGAAGGCCTTTATGAGAGGATAAAAGGCAGAAATGACAAGAGGGAGAAAAAAAAAAAAAACAGAGATGCAAGCAAGGACCCACAGGAACTGAAAGAGCCAGAACCTGAAAGCAACAAAACCCAGGAAAGAAGGATCAGCAGATACTGGCCATATGCCTTCCTATGTGACAGAGGAACCTAGATGCCATCAATCTTTCTTCAGAAAAAATATCCTGCTGATGCCTTAACTGGGACATTTTCATGGCCTTAAAACTATACATTTTTAAACTAATAAATCCCTATAGTAAAAGGCAACCCATTTCTGGTATAGTGCATTCTGACAGCTTTAGTAAATCCAAACAATATGTGACAACATGGATGAATCATTGCAGAGGTTAACTGAGATAAGGCAGACAAAAAGAACAAATATCTCATGGTTCTCACCTCGCTGATTGCTGTCTTTTGAGAGAGACGGGAAACCCTTCCCTTGGGAATAGAAGAGACACAGAACGCTTTTGATCCAACCGTAGGCTAGCAAAATAGGACAACCGGATCTTACCACCTTGGTTCTTTCTGGACAGGCATCCACAGCACTGCGGGGCCATTATCCTCACCCGACAGAAACAGAGGAGTCAGAAGGCTAAAAAAAAAACTTACCTTTGTAGGGCTGTGGGGAATAGGATGCCGAGGAGCACCATGTGCTGGAAAGGCACATGTAGTTTGGGAAGTTGCATTCCTGACCCTCTCTCTAGGACCCTTTGGAATGGGCCTTTACTCCCTGCATATGAACATGGCCCTGGTTTGGCTGGGAAATAGTGACAAACCAAGTACCCAAAGAGACCTTCAACATGACCTGAATCAACAAAATCTTAAGCAAAAGAGGGAAACCAACTTTCAAAACAATGTTATTAGGATAAGCAGATATCCAGAAACAAGTAAAAATTTATAAGGAACATTAAGAAACAAGAAGGTACGGCCAAGCAAAACAATCAAAAAGTTGGAGGAGACACAAAATTTGGAACAAATCAAAGACGTTCAAACAAATCTTCTACATAATTCCAATGAGATGGTTAAAGAAATGAAGGATATTAAGAAGACTCCAGGAGACCATAAAGAATAATTTGAAAGAACACACAGAAAAATAGAAAATCTTATGAAAATGAGGCACAACAAAAGTGAGAAGGAAGTGGCATAATATATTTCAGATACTGAAAGAAAAATTCTCAGCCAGAAATTCTTTATCCAGAAAAGCTGTCTTTCAAAAGTGAGGGAGAATTTAAAATATTCACAAATAAACAAAAGCTGAGAGAGTCTGTAAACAAGGGACCTGCCCTGCAAGAAATACTAAAGGAAGGTCTGCAGGCTGAAAAAAAAAAAAAAAAAAAAAGACAGGAGCGAGAACCTTGGAGGAGAGTATAGAAATTATGATTATCCGTAAGGATAACTAAAAGAATAAAAAGAGAGAGAAATAATAGATCTGACAAATAAAAGCCTAAAGATAAAATGGATGAATAAGGATGGCTTTTACAATAATATTAAATGTTACTGGATAAAATTCTGAGTCAAGAAACAGCTTGTCACAATGGATAAAAAAAATATGAGCCATCTATATGCTATTTACAAGAGACCCAAAGATACAAATAGGTTGAAAGTAAAAGGATAGGAAAAGATATTCCACTCAAGAAGTAACAAAAATACTCCAGGTAGTATGTTAGTTTCTTAAGCTGCCAGAACATAATATACCAGAAATGGAGTTGCCTTTAAAAAGTGAATTTAGTAAGTTACAAGTTTACAATTCTAGTGCTGAGAAAATACTCAAACAATGGCATCAACAAGAGGTTACTTTCACCCAAGAAAGGCTGATGCCGTCTGGAACAACTGTCACCTGGGAAGGCACCTGGCTGACATCTACTGGTCCGTTGCTCCTGGGATCCGTTGGTTTCAGCCTCTGCTTCCAGCAGGGGTTCCTCACTTGGTGTCTGTGGGGCTTCATTTAGATCCTCTGGGACACACCCTGGGTTCTGGCTTGCTTAGCATCTCATGGGAAGGGACATGGCAATGTTTGCTGGACCCTGTATCTCCAAACATGCGTCTCATGCTGGCTCTATCAACTCTGGAGGAACTGTTCTCCTTTTAAAGGACTCCAGTAAACTAATCAAGACCACCTTGAATGGGTGGAGTCACAGACCCATCTAATCAAAAGGTCACACCTACAACTGGGCATGTCACAACTCATTGGAGAAAATCAAATAAAAAATTTCCACCCTATAACAGAGAATGAAGACTAAAAGAAATGGCTGTCTGCACAAGACTGGATCAAGATTAAAACATGGCTTTTCTGGAGTATAAAATAGTTTCAAGCCAGCACAGGTAGCTACACTAGTATTAGGCAAAATAAACATTAAATGGAAAAATATTATGAGATAAAGAAAGATAGTATACATTAATGAAAGGGGCAATTCACCAAGAAGAAATAATATCATAAACATTTATGCATCTAATCAAGGTGCCCTAAAGTACATGAGGCAAACATTAGCAAAACTTAAGGAATAATAAACGACTCTACAATAATAATGGGAGATATCAAACAGCACTCTTTTCAAATGACAGAACACCTAAACAGAGGATCAATAAGGAAATAAAGAATCTAAATAATATGATGAATAAATTTGACCTAACAGATATATATATATATAGTATACATATTATACCTTAAAACAGCAGGATATACATTCTTCTCAAATGCTTATGGAACATTCTCCTGGATAGACCATATCCTGGGACATAAAGCAGGTCTTAATGCACTTTTGTTACATTTCTTTCCTTTTTTTTTCATGGGTAGACACTAGGAATTGAACCCTGGTCTTCAGCATGGCAGACTTTGAGAACTATGCCACTGAGCCACTGTGGCCTGCCCCTTAATGTATTTTTAAAAGACTGAAAGTGTACAGAGCACTTTCTCTGATAATAATAGAATGAAAGTGGAAATCAATAATAACTGAGAATGAGAAATTTCACAAATATATGTAGGCTAAACAACATGCTCTTAATCAGTAGGTCAAAGAAGAAATGGCAAGAAGAAGCAGTAAATATCTCAAGATGAATGAAAATGAGAATACAACATATCAAAACTTATGGGATCCAAGTTCCAGTAAGATGGGGTAATTAGGATAGGATGAGTTCACACCTGCTCCAAGGAACAGCTAGAGAAGTTGACAGGAAGGCAGCTGGAACAGCGATTCCAGGTTGTAAGTGACTGGAAAGGGTCTTGTATACCACATAGGGAGGCCCTGGTTACAAAAGCTGAAGAATTAAGACACGGAGAACCTGAGACCATCCAGCTAGTGGAACAGCCTAACAAGCCCCTTTCAAAACAAAAGCTTGGAGCTCTCAGAAGTGCATGGACAGGGAGAAAGACAAGGAAGCAAGCCAAGGCGTGTTCCTTGAAAGCGCTACCATCACATATACTGCTCCCACCGATTAGCCACCCCATAGCCCACGCACCCAAACCCCATCACCCACCCCTCTCCACTGTGCACCAAGTGCCCCTACCCTGCCCCCACCTCCTACTACTCATTCCTACTCCACACCCCTACCCCATGCATCCGCCTGCCTCAGAACATCAAACCTCTCCCACACAAGCAAATAATCTCACCCTGACCCTCCCAAGACCCAGGCACTGGGCCCAATCCCTTGACTCACACCTCCTCCTCCTTGGTCCCTGCAGACAGTTGCCTGCACATCTGGGCTGCAGGCCTCACCTTCATATGGAGGACAGACCCACCCCAGCCCATACAGTCTTGCAACCTTGCTCCGCCACTCCCCAGTTCTGCATATTCGTAAAATTATCTTCTGAGCTGCACATCTGGGATATACCCACCCTCAGCCCATGGAGGTGCAACCCCACTCTGCTGCCCCTGATCTCTGCGCCCACAACAACAGGACCCACCGTCAAGATCCATGCATATCAGGGGCCCACTCCCTGACCTGCACACCCACACAGCCACATCCTCCCCACCGGGCGCCAACGTATCCATGCAGCAACCTCTTGACACCTGCACCCCACCCCTCTGCCCTGAACACATGCACACCCTTGCCCCACCCCTAGGCACAAGCACCCTGCACCCACACCCTGGGAGATGTTCACGTATACATCTATGCTACAAAGCCACCGCCCTGCACATGCATGCACCCCTGTCCCAACACACACACCTGCACAACCCTGCCAGGGTCCTGCCCACCAGACACTACGCACCCCTGACCCACATCCCATAAGCCCTACAAACTGTGTCCCACCCTTACAAACTCACCATCATGCATCTGTGCAGACCCCCATTCACCTCTCATCAGGCCCTACCACTATGTCTCCCATGCTGCACCCTGCTCTTGCACTCTAAGGCCTGCCTGAGCTGCACCCTGACCCACAGCCCATTCACAGAACCTCCATGTCATGGTCAGCTTCATGTGTCAACTTGACGAAGTGGTGGTACCTGTTTGTCTGGTTGGGCAAGTGCTGGCCTGTCTGTTTCAATGAGGATATTCTATAAAATTAGATCATGATCACGTCAGCTGCATCCACAGCTGATTCCATTTGTAATCAGCCAAGGGGACTGTCTTCTGCAGTGCGTGATGCTCAATCTAATCACTGGAAGCCTTTTAAGGAGGATTCAGAAGAGACAGGCTCTCTTCTGCTTCGGCCGGCAAGCCTCTCAGGTGTAGTTCATCCAGAACCTCCATCGGAATCATCAGCTTCACAGCCTGCCCTGCGGATTTTGGACTCTGCATTCCCGCAGTCACATGAGACACTTTTATAAATTTGTATTTGCGAGTATTCTCTGTTGATCCTATTTCTCTAGAGAACCCTAACTAATACACTCCACAACCCTGTGCCCCACACCCCACACTCACAAGCACTAATGCAGCTTCCCCGACCCGTGTCTATATCTCTGTCACAAACTGTCATTGCAACGTTGTGTCCACCCCCATGCCCCCTGCATCCTGCTCCCCAACCATCCCACAAATACAAAGCTTTAGACTACTGAAGGAAATCAACTTCCAAAGTAATCCTATCAAGATATTTACTTGCCTTGAAGGCAACAACAGAAGATCACTAAGCATATCAAGATGCAGACACCCAGATATAGCTTAGCCTAATGACCAAATTAAAACACCAGAGAGACAGACTTTGGAACAACTAAAGAAAGAAATTCAAATACCTCTAAATAAAACCAATGGGTTAGTTAATTATATAAAGGAGATCAAGAAGACATTAGAAGAGCATAAAGACAAATTTTTAAAATTAAATAGAGAAACAGCAGATCTCACAGACATTGAAGAGGCCACAGATCAAATAAAAAATATACTAGATATACAAAACAGCAGATATGAAGAGGCAGAAGAAAGAATAACCAAACTAGACAATGGGATAACTGATTTCAAACACACAAAAGAACAAATGACAAAAAAAAAGATGGAAAAAATCTGAATTGGCCTTCAGAGAAATGATGGACAAAACAAGTGCACAAATAAAAGAATCATCGGTGTCCCAGACAGAGAAGAAAAGGGAAAAAGGCTAGGAAGATTAGTAGAGAATATAATGGGGGAAATCTTCCCACATCTAACACAAGACATAAATATGCAATTAAAAGAATCCCAACAAACTTCAAATAGAATGAATCCAAATAGGCATATTTAAAGAATTATACACCTCCTCTTGGCTTCTCTTGGGGCATTTTCCTTCTTTGTCTCCAAATTACTCTGAACTGTGAGCTCTCTGTGTCTTCTCTTAAAGAACTCCACTAACAGATTATGGCTCATCTTAAATTAGGTGGGTGACATCTCCGTGGATACAACCTAATCAAAAGGCACCCCACACACACAAACATTAGGTCTGCACCAACAAGGATAGATTGGCTTTTCTGGGGTATATAACAGTTTCA
Organism: Tamandua tetradactyla; assembly: GCF_023851605.1. Lineage (NCBI taxonomy): Eukaryota > Metazoa > Chordata > Mammalia > Pilosa > Myrmecophagidae > Tamandua > Tamandua tetradactyla. Next base: position 35,091,315 of record NC_135341.1, read on the forward strand.
GCACAAATACTTTGAAAATATTTTCTCCAAGACTGCAGACTTTCTTTCATTCTCTTAAGAATGTATTTAAAAATTAAAAGAAACAATGTCTTTCACAGTAAGAAGTTGTAAATTTTAATGAAATCCTACCTATAAAATTTCTTTACTCATGGATCATGCATTGGTTGCTATATCTAAGATGTCATCATCAAACTGTAGATTCCTAGATTTTCTCATATCTTTTATTCTGTAAGTTTTAAAGCCTGCATTTTAGTTTTAAGTGTATGATTCATTTTCAGCTAATTTTCTGTGAAATGTGTAGAGTCTGTGTCTAAGTTCCTTTTTGTTTTGCAAGTGTGTGTGCCATTTTCAGGAGTATTTGTGGCAAAAGCCATATTTCCTTTGTTGAATTGCCCTTGCCCCTTTGTCAAAGATCAGCTGACTGCATTTTTGTGGGTCTATTTCTGGGTCCTCTAACATTAGTCTATTGCTATTTCAGCAATACAATATTCTCTGATTATTGTGTTTTACAGTAAGTCTTGAAATTAGTTAGCATTACTCCAGCAACTTTGTTCTTCTTCACATTGATCTGCCTATATAGGTCTTTTGCCTTTCCAAATAAGTTTAGAATGAACTGGTTTAACATCCATAAAATTACTTGCTGGTATTTGGAATGGGACTGGGGTGAATGTATAGATTAGGTTGGGAAGAAATGTATCTTTAACAATATTGAGTCTCTGTATGAATGAAGATGGATTACCTTTATTTATTTATTTGGCACTTTTTATTGTAATAACATATACAAATCAAAATTTCTTATTTTTTTCATTTTCAAGTATAGAGCTTGGTAATACTGATAACATTTAAAATATCATATTACTGTCACCAATATCCATTACCCCAACTTTTTCATCACATGGTACAAAATGACTGGTCAAACTGTTTGTTCAATAAGATAAAGTCTAAGAGAATTTTAAAGGGGAAAAAAAAGACTTATACACCTCTTTTTCATGGTACCTCAGAGGCGGTCAGCTGCCTCTGCATGAAGTTGAACATCTCCTTCCCAGCTGTCTGCCAGAAGCTCACTGAAGTGCACAATGAACATAAACTATTTACCTTTTATGAGAAGCAAATGGCCACAGAAGTTGTTGCTGATGCTCTGGGTGAAGAGTTCGGGTAATGCTGTCCCAGACAGTGGATGAAACAACAAACAAGGTTTCCCCATGAAGCAGGGTGTCTTAACTCATGGCCATGTCCACCTTTTACTGAGTAAGGGGCATTCCTGTTATAATCAAGGAGAACTAGAGAAAGAAAGTGCAAGTCTGTTCAGGGTTGCATTGTGGATGCCAATCTGAGTATTCTTAACTTGGTGATTGTAAAAAAAAAAAAGAGAGAGAGAGAGAGAGAGAAGGAAATTCCTGGACTGATATCACCTGGGGCCCAAAAGAGCCAGCAGAGTCTGCAAACTTTTCAATCTCTCTAAAGAAGATGAAGTCAGTTAGCATGTTGCAAGAAAGCCAGTGAACAAAGAAGGTAAGAAACAAAAGAAGGACCAGGGCACTCAAATTCAGCATCTTTAGTTACTCTACTCCATGTGTCCTGCAACATAAATGTCAGTGTATTGCCCTGAAGAAACAGAATACTAAGAAAAATAAGGAAGAGGATGCAGAATATGCTAAAATTTTGTTCAATAGGATTAAGGAGGCCAAAGAAAAATGCCAGGAACAGATTACCAAGAGACAGAGGCTGTCCTCTCTGAGAGCTTCTACCTCTAAGTCTGAGTTCAGTCAAAAATCAGATTTTCTGAGAGTTACAAATAAATAAGATCAGAGATTTTAAAAAATGAAGAAGAATTACAACCAAGTAGGATTTATGCCAGCAATGCAAGGATGGTTCAAAGGAAGAAAATCAATTAATATAATACACCATATTAACAAATTGAAAGGGAAAAATCACATGATCATCTCAACTGATGCTGAAAAAGCATTCAACAAAATTCAACATCCTTTTCTGATAAAAAATACTGCACAATGTAGGGATCAAAGGTAACTTTCTCAATATGACAAAGGACATATTTGTGAAAACCCAAAGCCAACATTGTACTCAATGGTGAGAGACTGAAAGCTTTCCCTGTAATTCAGAAACAAGACAAGGATGCCATCTGTCACCACTATTACTCAACGTTGTACTAGAAGTTTTAGCAAGAGGCAGTCAGGCAGGAAAAAGAAGTAAAAGGCATCCAAATTGGAAAGGAAGAAGTAAAACATTCATTATTTGCAGACCACATGATACTATACTTGGAAAATCCTCAGAAATCGACAACAAACTTATTTGAGCTAATAAATTCAGCAAGGTGACAGGTTATAAAATTAATGTGCAAAAATCAGTAATGTTTCTATACACAATGACCTAACTGAGGTGTCAATTAAGGGAAAAAATCCATTCAAAATAGCAACTAAAACAATCAAGTATCTAGGAATGAACTTAACAAGGGATGTAAAGGAATTATACATACAGAACTACATAATGTTGCTAAAAGAAATCAAAGAAGATCTAAATAGATGGAAAGACATTCCAGGTTCATAGGCAGGAAATTTACATGTAGTTCAGATGTCATTCTACACAAATTGATTTATAGATTAAATACAGTAGCAATCAAAATTCCAACAACCTTTTAAAGACTTGGAAAAGTTAGTTACCAAATTCATCTGGAAGGGAAAGAGATCCCAAATAGCTAAAAGTATCATAAAAAAGAAGAACAAAAAGGGAGGATTAACACTCCCTGATTTAAAAATTTAATATAAAGCCACAGTGGTCAAAACAGCATAGTACTGGCACAAAGAAAAAAGTACTGACTAATGGAATCTAATAGAGAGCGCAGAAATAGACCACCAAATCTCTGGTAAATCGATCTTTGACAAGACCCCAAATCCACTGAACTGGGACAAAATTGTTGTTTCAATAAATGGGTATGGGAGAAATGGGTACCAACAGCGAGAAGAATGAAACAAGACCCTTACCTTATACCCTATGAAAAAATTTAACTCAAAATGTATCAAACAAATATAAGACCAGGACCATAAAGCTTCTAGAAGAAAAGGTAGGGAAACATGTTCAAGACCTAGTAATAAGAGGTAGCTTCCTAAACTTTACACCCAAAGCACAAACAATAAAAGAAAAACTGATGAATGGGAACGCCTCAAAATCAAATGCTTTTGTGCCTCAAAAGACATTGCCAAAAAGGTGAAGAAGCAACCAATTCAATGGGAGAAAATTTTTGGAAATCACACACTGGATAAAGGTTTGGCATACTGTATACATAAAGAAATCACACAACACAACAACAAAAGAACAAGCAAACCAATTAAAAGTGAGCTAAAGATACGAATAGATATTTTCTGAAGAGCAAATACAGATGGCTAAAAAACACATGAAGAGATGATCATTATCATTATTTATAAGGGAAATGCAGATCAAGACTACAATGAGATACCAGCTCACACCCATAAGAACAGCTGCAATTAAACAAACAGGAAACTACACATTCTGAAGAGGCTGTGGAAAAATTGGGACACTTATGCACTGCTTGTGGGAATGTATAATGGTACAGCTGCTGTAGAAGACAGTCTGGTGATTCCTCAGAAAATTAAATATATTATATTGCCCCAGCAATACCACTACCTGGTATATACCCAGAAGAGCTGAAAGGAGTGACATAAACAGAGATTTGTACACTGATGTTCATAGCAACATTATTCACAATTGCCAAAAGATGGAAACAATCCAAGTGCCCATCAACAAAATGTGGTACATACATACAATGGAATATTATGCAGCAGTAAGACAAAATGACATCCTGAAGCACATGACAAAATGGATGAGCCTTAAGGACATACTGTTGAGTGAAATAAGCCAGACACAAAAGGATACAGATTTTATGATTCCACTTTTATGATTATGCTATGGGTAAAATCAGAGGCTTATAATACAGAATACAGGAGACCTAGATATACACAGAAGCTTGAGATGGGTTAATGGTGAGCTAATGAGGTTGAACTTAATTGTAAGGGAATAGACAGACATGAAGGCAGTTCACCAGTGGGTCTATAAGTAATATTACCATATTGAAGGTGAACATGACTGAAAGGGGTTGTATAGACTTCATGTATCCTACCAATTAACACTACAAATACAAATAACTTCTTACACGAACTACTGTAAAGGTATTAATCTATACAAAGAGGGTATAATTTCTGGGGATAGTGGAAGAATGCTATTGCATGCTATGGACTACATTTAACAGGTAAAAATGAACTGGACTGCAGCAATAACAGGGGTACATAATAGGGGAAGAGACAAGAGTTAGGGGGAGGTTTGGGTTTTCTATTTGGTAAGGGTGTGTTTATTGACTATCTTTCTCATAATAATGAAATTATCTAAAATTGAGTGGTGATGGACTATTGACTTTGGACATTATACATGAGGCCCGGTAGATGGAGATGGCTGAAAGATACACTGACTGAGAAGTAGACTGGCAAACAATGGTGTATACATATAACCGAGCATTGTGCTGCTACAAAAAGAATCGAAGTTGTAAGGCATGAAACGACATGAACGAACCTGTGGGACATTTGGTGAGGCAAAATAATCCAGAAACAAAAGAGCAAATATTGTATGATCTCATTTAGAAAACACAAGAAAACTTGGGCCAAGACTGTATAAGCTCTTATAGCATTCACATTTAGTCCAGGGCAGTAGTTATTATTTCTGGATTTTGAGGGGCTGCTTTATACATGTATAACCTGGTACTTAGAGATAAGAACAAAGCCAACCAGGTCAAGAATAATGTAATTCAGAACACAGGGTTAAGGAAGATATTGTCTGTATTTTACAACTTCACCTACTCTTTGAGACCAAAGAAAGAAAGATTTATTTTGTCCAAAACCTAAATTTTCTGTAGCATATAATCTAACTCAACCTGTCTGGATGGATCATTTAAACAATCCAAATGCAGTTAGCCCAGAATAAGAATGAAAATTTTTAATCCTGTAGAGCTTATTATAATGCCTGGATACATCCTAGAGTATATCAAGCAGATAATCAAAAATTATTGGCAAAGTCCCTTGAGGGATGGGAGAAAATGTATAGAACTATTAAACTTTACCATCGGGGAAACCCTGGATACTGTATCAAGGATAAGGGACACCCAAATCAACTGGCGAAGCCCTTGATCATGAGGCTTACTCTTGCGAAGCTTATGCATGTAGCAGAGCTTAGCCTACCTATAGGTATGCCTAAGAGTCACCCCCGGAGGACCGCTTTTGTTGCTCAGATGTGGCCCTTCTCTCTCTCTAAGCCCAACTCTGCAATTGAAACCATTGCCCTCCCTCTGTGTGGGACATGACACCCAGGGATGAGTCTCCCCGGCAGCATGGGAGATGACTCCCAGGGATGAGCCTGGCCCTGGCACCGTGGGATCAACAATCCATCCTGACCAAAAGGGATAAAAGAAAAATAACAAATAAGGTATCAATGGCTGAGAGAGTTCAGAGAGCTGAGAAGCAACTCTGGAGGCCACTCTTACACAAGCTTCTGTTAGACACTGTTACCTACCGTAACTTACCAAACCTCAAACAAAACCATTTCTGCCAATCCTAAAGAATACCTAGGGTATTATATAAGATTCTACAAAGATTCCATGCACTAGAATAACTTTCTAAAAACCTACAACCTCTAGATGAGTCCCTGGACCAGATAAGTCCTGAAATGCAAAGGGGCCAGCCCTTCCAGAACAGCAACTAGTTCCAACCCCCATCACATATTATTGACAGTCCCTTCCAACATGATAGAGTTAGAATGGGCATAGCCCAAATACCCCTAAAGAGTGGGAGAAAGGTCAAGGGTAATGGTGAAGACATACAGAGGAGGTAGCGTTTAACAAATGAGTATGAGTGCTGAATCATTATACTGACAATTCTTTTAGTTTCCGTCTGAGAGCAACTAGAAATAGAAACTAAAATTGTGGAACGGTAACTCATACCAAACTCTAAAATCTGTTCTGTAACTAACTGTTGCATTGTACTTTGAAATTTATTACTTTTTCATGTGTATGTTATTTATCACCAAAAAAAAGAAAAAAAAAGAGGAGGAGGAGTATATACAGAGAAGATACTATTTAACAAAATGAGTATGATTGCTGAAATATTATATTGATATTTCTTTTGGTCTCCAGTGTCTTGGAGCAGCTAGAAGAAAAAATGAAAAAACATGGAACTGTAACCCATACCAAACTTTAAAATCTGTTCTATAAGTACCTGCTAAAACGTACTTGGAAATTTACTGGGTTTTTTTTCTGTATATATGTTGTATTTCACAATTTTAAAAAAAGAACAGTAATATTTGATCCTTATATATTTTGAAGAACGCACCTGTGAAACCACTTGGACCTGGAATTTTCTTTGTGAGGAAGTTTTAAATTAAGGAATACATTTATTGCATAAGTTAATTTAACAAACACTATCTAGACTTTGTTTTCTTCTTGTATCAGTTTTGACATGTTATGTTTTTAAGAAATATGTCCATTTCATCTAGATTGTAAATTCTATTTAGTTACAACTTTTTCATTTTATTATCTCATTGACTTCTAAATGTTTGTAGAATTTGTACCAATGTGCTTTTTCATTTCTGATACTGGTATTTTTTTTTTTTTTACAGTTCCCCCAATGAACAGTCTTGCTACAGATTCTTTATTTTTCAAAATGTTCATTCCCACTTCCACACACACAAAAAAATTTTGAGATTCTCTCTTCACACATGATTTTTATTTCATTTATTTCTCTTCTTAATTTTATTTTCTTCTTTCCATCATCTGAAGGATCATTTGTTCTTTTTATAGCTTCTCAAATTTGAAGCTTAGATTATTTTCTAAGTATCTTTAAAGCTATCAATTATCCTTTAAGAACTGTAACAGTCATATAGATATCAGCATTTACTTTAAAATTATATATTCTAATTTCCATCGCAAGTTCTTCATTGATCCATAGATCATTTAATCTCCATCTCCAAACAATTAGGGATTTTCTAGTTATCTATTAGCCACCGATATTAAGGTTATTGCCACTGTGGCCCAAAAACATAATTTATATAAATTCAATCCTTCAAATTCTATTGAAACTTTTTAATGTCTATTTAGGTAAATGCTATATGCACATTTTAGAAGAATGTATATTCTATAGCTGTTAGAGATAGTCTACAAATATCGACTAGATGACTTAAGTTAATAATAATGTTATTCAACTCTTCCATATTCTTTCACAATGTTTGCCTGCTTTATCAATTACTGAAAAAGAACTACAAAAATCTTCAAAACTGTGAATTTGTATATGTTTTTTTATTTTACTTGTCAACTTTGAAGTCTACTTTACCCAATATTAATTTAACCATATCTGCTTTCTTTTAGTCTTTGTATGGTATGTCTTTTCTATCCTTTTGCTTCAGCCTACCTATAATCAAAATGAGTGTGTAGTAAACAGAATATAGTTACGCATTTCTTTTTAATCTAAGAAATAATCTTTGCCTTATATTTAATGAAATTATTCTTATAAATGGGTTTAAGCTTGCTACTTGCTTTTTTGTCTCATAGGTTGTCTGTCTTCATGGTTCTTTTTGTTTGTCTTCCTTTGTTTTAATCAAGTTTGTTTTATCATCTCTACCTTAGTTTACTGGGGCTACTATTAACAAAGTATCACAAATTGGATAACTTAAACAATAGCAACTTGTCTCATTCTGAGGCTAGAAATCCCAAATTAAGGTGCAGACACTGCCATGATTCCTCTGTAGTCTGGAGGGGTCTAGTGGTGGCTTACCAGCAATCTAGGGCACAACTCAGTATCTCCTTCTATCATATGGTCATCTTCTTCCTGTCTGTCTCTTACTGATTGTGTACAAATTTCCTCTCCTTATAAGGACACTATCATATTCAATTAGGGCCCACCCTTGTCTCATTTGGCCTCATCTTAATTAATAATTTTTAATTAATAATTAATAAAAATATCCTATTTCCAAATAAGATAACATTCATGAGACTAGGGGTTAAGACTTGAACTTATCTTTTCTGGGCAACAATTCCTTTTATCTTCTCTATTAACTTTCTAGTTATATATTCTTTTCTTTTTTAATGGTTACCTTAAAGATTACAATTTCCATATTTGACTTTTTTTTTACATGGGCAGGCACCAGGAAACAAACCCGGGTCCTCTGGCATGGCAGGCAAGCATACTTGCCTGCTGAGCCACCGTGGCCTGCCCATATTTGACTTTTTAAAGTCTACCTTACATTAGAACTTTGACCACTTTCCAAGCAATACTAGAAACTTTCAAGAGATTAATTTCATTTACACTTCCCCCTACTATTTGTGCTATTATTGTCATGTATTTTTTCCCTTTTGGTGTGTGTGTATTAAAGTTCTGTCTTTTTTTTTAATTAGATAAATTGTGGGTTACAAACAATCATGCATAAAATACAGAATTTCCGTAAGACTGGATTGGTGTGGAACATCTGTTACAACTGAACAAAAGCACATTTTATAACTGTACTATTAACTATAGCCCATGATTTAATTTAGGGGTTAAACTTAGGGTTAAACCATGGGCTACAGTTAACACTGTTTTTGTTATGTAGTTCCATTTATTTTTTTTAATTTTTATTTTAGTATCATATATACAACCTAAAATTTCCCCCTTTCAGTCATGTTGTTGGTCATTTTACTTATACGCATATTTTACAACTGACAGCACATTTTCATTATTCTCTTTTTTAAATCTCAATAATCATTTGTAGTTGCCCAACACATTTACACTTTCTAATACTCTTCATTCCTTCTTTTAATTCTTCCATCTGGGAGCATGCTTCATCAATCTATGTAACTCTCACTAGAAGTTACTATTGTGCAGACCTGCTAGAAACAAATGTTCTCAGATTCTCATTAGCCAAAAAAAGGCGTTATTATACATACATTTCTAGACTGTTTTTGTTGAATATAAGTTGTCACTAACTATAACTGTGAGTGTTCAATTCACAGAATATACAAATTTTTCTTTCTCTATATCCTTGTGGCTTTACCCGTTTTGTAGGAAGAGAAGGGAAAGAATCAGAAGTATGCTGTGTCCAGATCAGAATACATTCAGTTGTATTCTGACTATTTCTCAAAACAAAATTCATCTTTAAGGTATACCAGTCATTCACTTATAACTATCATCTCCAAATCTACCTTTCTAAGCACTGATCCTGGGGCTGGCATTTGTAAACTATGCTTTATAGTTTCCTTCCTCAGCTCAGGAAAGTAGAGGGATACTGGAAAAAAGGAGGTAAGCAGGAGGTGTTCCTTGCTGTTTCTGTGAACAATTGTATAGCAGCAATAATTGATTCCAGTCTCCAGATACTTTGGGCATTTCCAGTAACAACTCAATTGCCCTTCCTCATAGATACCAACAGATGTCAGATGATGCCCCCTTCTCAGATGTCTGAGCTTCAGAATATCAGTATCAATCCATCAAGCTTCTGGAGTCTGGTATCCACAACGCACATCTTTTATATGTTCAGCAATAAGGGTATACAGGCTGCTTTCTACAGTTATCTCTGGGTTATATCAGTATTTCCTCTTCTACTGTTTCATTCCCTGAATGCGTGTGTAAACAATTCCCTACATAAAATTCCACCTCTTAAAATGACTCATATAATTTCTATTTTTCTGGCTGAATCCTAACTAACCAGGAAGGTTATTCAGATGCTTACTCACCCTCTGGTCAAAAACCTATATCTAAAATTGGGTAGATTGGAATTCTAGTGGTCAATGAGATGGAAGGCTAAGGAGTATGGGATGTATGAGTTTTTTCTTTTTTCGTTTTAATTCTTTCTCTGAAGTGATGTAAATGCTCTAAAAATGATCATGTTGATGAATGCACAACTATGTGATGATATTGTAAGCCACTGACTGTATACTGAGTGGACTGTATGTATGTGAAGATTTGTCAATAAAAATATTTTTTAACTTTATTATATAATATAACATACAAAGCAAAGCAAAGAAAGAGAAAAGCAATAATTTTCAGAGCACTCTTCAATAAGTAGTGACAGGACAGATCCCAGAGCTTTGTCATGGGCTATCACAATGTCCTCTCAGATTTTTCCTTCTAGCTGCTCCAGAATATAAGAAGTTAGAAGGAATATTTTATTATCATGATAATAGACTTTTTTCTAGCTTTTTGTGAAAAATAATATGTATACAAAAAAGCAATAAATTTCAAAGCACAGCACAACAATTAAGTTGTAGAAAAGACTTCAGAGTTTGATATGGGTCACAATTCCACAACTTTAGGTTTTTATTTCTAGCTGCTCTAAGATACTGGAGACTAAAAGAAATAATAATTTAATGATTCACCAATCATATTCATTTGTTAAATCCTACCTTCTCTGTATAACTCCACCATTGCCTTTGATCTTTCTATCACACTCTTTAGGGGTGTTTGGGCTATGTCCATTCCAGCTTTTTCATGTTGGAAGGGGATGTCAGTAATATGGGATAGGAAGATGGAACTAGCTTATGTTCTCAAGAAACCAGGCCCTCCACGTTTATCTGGTCCAGGGACCCATCTGGAGGTTGTAGGTTTCTGGAAAGTTACTCAAGCGTCAATAAAAATCTTAAAAAAAAAAAAAAAAAAAGATTTCTAGAACAAAAAACTTATCTAATTTGAAAATTATACAGTACCTTAAAATCTGTATTTTTAAATGATGGATTAAAAATACTAAAATCACAATTTTATTACAATACATATTTATTATAAAAAGATAGAATAGTAAAAAAAAGTTGTATTAAATATCATTCATGTTGCCAATCCCACGTTACCAACTCGTACAAAAACAATAAATTTTGATAATTTTACTTCTTGTCTATGCAGAGATTGTTTCTGTTTTTCAAATTTGTGGTCATACTTACATGCTCATTTTGTATATTTTTAACCATATGATATATCTTTAGAATTTTTTCTTTTCCTAATTGTCAAAAAAAAACGTTTTAAGTCTCCCTCACTTTTTGACATAGAAATAAATGAAAGATTTATCTCTAACGTTCAGGCAATAACTATTCTCAAAATAGTAAGTCATTTAAAAAAAATACTACATACATAATTCTGTTTTCATAAAATTCAAACTCAGATTACTTCTCTGGTATATAAAAAAAGAAATTAAAGTTGTCATTATTTTAAGAAAAAATTTTGTCCGCAGAATCGTACATGACAATGCATGCATATTTTTCCACAAAATAGGGTCAACAGCATATTTTATATATTCGAACAAAAAGAGAGGGGAAAAGCCTTCTTCTGCAACCAATAAAAATTGCAAATAAATTTTAGAAGGGCCAAGTACTTACCCTCTATTACTGACAATTGCCTTTTTCAAGTGAACGTAATTTGCAGGAAAGATCCCCTGTAAAGGATAAAAGATTTTCCATCAGAAAAAATGAACTGTGATTAACATCTCATATATACTAAAATAGCAGACAGATTTCAGCTTGGAAATACTCTATCAATAACACATTAGATCTCTTTAATGAAGCAATAATTTTGCACATTGATTAAAATGCAGAACTGTACAAAGTATATTTGGCAATAATTCTGATGTAGCTTATAATCGGAGCCTAAATTCAGGAGAAAACTGTGATCCTACAGCAATTTCAAATAAAAAAAGAAGTTACAGATTGAAGGTGTTCCATAAAATCATGTTCAGGAAATAGTTTATGTACATACCTTGCATGTATTTCTAAAACCAACACTGTCATCTAACAACTTACAAAATTATCCAGATTTAAGGCAGAGGAACAATTCTCAGACTCTGGATAACATTTGGAGTCACAGAAAGGAATAAATTTGGGAGCTTCTAAAATTATTTTTTCCTTTATTTTTTGTGCATGGTTTCCACATTTACAATTGCTATAATTTTATTTAAATTCTTAAAGCACAAGAAGTGTATTTTTTAACAACCAATTCAGTTTTCTAATCACTGTTCCGCTGATGTATGAAATTTTCTTTCAAATAAAACATGAATGGCTTATTTTTATACTCCATGGTCAACACCACACCACCAACACTAATAAACTATTTATGCCACATAAGACCATTTAATAGATGGACTACAGTAATGTATTATATATATCGGCTTGCAATAAAGTATAACCTGTAATAACACAGAACCCTGATATGGGGAACAGGGATTTAAAATAAGATAAAACAAGTAACTGTATGCAACTGTATCTAAGTGATGGCTATTAGTTATATGCGAAGAAATAATTGAAAATAAAAACTTAAAACACTGGATTGGCATACACTTTAGAGAAGACAGAGGAGACATACTTTTCCATATTCCTCTGGCTACTACAACTCAAATCTCTGGACATTATATATTAAACTAAAATAAGAAGATTGTAAAAGGTAGAGAGAAGAACACAGACCAACTGCAGGCCTTGACACATGAGAAATGACACAGTAGTGAGTTCCCTAGACTTTCTTGTTGCCTTATATGTCCCAACATTGAAGCTGAAGAAGTTAGAAAACTAGAAACACCAATAGGGACAAATAAAAGTAAAAAAAAAAAAAATACTAAACTTGTTCTCTCTAGCCAAAACACCAGGAAAGGGAGGAGCCTAGGAAGACAGAAAAACGTTTACAATAGCCACTATATTGCAGCCAAACACCACAGAAATAAAACTGTGCCCTGTCCCCACTTACGCAACAAGGTTGACTTAAAAACCTAGACTTCTACCCTCATCAGACTGTAACTAGGCAGCCATTATCTTCCATCTGGTTGGCACCAGAGCATACTGATTACATAGGTAAAGACTTTCTGCCCCAACGGGCAATTATTGTAGTGCAAAAACCAGGATTGAGGCCACAGGCCTCCAGGAACGTTTTGCAAAATTAGAGCAGGCTGAGAGTAAGGGTCCGCAGTTTTTAGCTCGTGCCCACCGGCCTCAGCCAAGTCACCTCGAAAGTCTGAGCCCCCCAAAAAAGGCAACCTTAGCTTTTATAGACTGTACAACATGTTAAAGACAAGGTAAACAATTGGCAGATTTAAGTTGAGAATGGCCCAGGGCTTATAGACTGTAGGACATGTTAAACAATTGGCTGATTTAAGTTGAGAATGGCGCAGGGCTGAATGTTGAGGAGCCCCCACCCCAGGAATATCTTATCTTGCCTATGTGAATTTTCATCAGTTCCTGAAGACTAGGGGAGGGGGTTTCAGGATTTTCCACAGAGAACACAGCTAAATCAGAAAGAGGGGGAGGCCTGCCTGCTACATTATGAGTACATACCTCCTGAAATCCAACTTCTGCACCCACCTAGCAATGTCAGTGGAGACTACCTGAGATACTGGACTTCCACCCTGATGGGGTACTAACAAGACACCTCCCCATAACCCACTGTGGTGGTGTTAGACGAGGCCTAGTGGAGAGGTGAGACTTTTACCACCATCCAGGATAAGCCACCAGTTTCTTCTTGATGTTAATGGAAGCCACTCTGGGATCAGTGAGCAGGCATTCCAAAGCCTTCCAGTCAGGGAGGAATCAATGGAGGTCTGGTGAAGATCTTGAATTCTACTGCCTCCTGTCTGTGTGTCAATGGAGGCTGAGTGTGAAACCAGGAATTCTAACCCCCACTTGGCAATAATGAGACAGCAGTCCATCTTTCCCTGCTGTAGTTTTGTCAAAACCAGCTAAAACAAAAGGTTTAAATAAGATCCATTTCTCATAGCTTAATACCCAAAATGTTTAGGTTTCAAATGAGTAATTCTCATCATACCAAACCATGAAGGTCTAAAACTGCATGAGAAAAAAAAGTCAATGCATACCAACAAACAAGAGGACAAAGGTGGTACAATTATCTGACAAATATTTTAAAGCCAGACATCCTTAAAAAGCTTCAGAAAGGAATTATGCACATTCTTCAAAAAATGAAAAACAGAAAGTCTCAGCAAAAAAGTAGAAGTCATAGAGAAGAACTAAATGGAAAATTCAGAACTAAAAAATACAACTGAAAGAAAGAAATTCAACTCATGGACTCAACAGCAGAATGGAGGGGAAAGAGGAAAGAATCAATAACCTGGAAGACATAACATTAAAAATGACCCAGCCCGACGCCATCTAACCCTCCTCTTCCTCTTTCTCCGCCGGCGCTCCCGCCGCCATCTACCCCTCCTCTTCCTCCTTCTCCGCCGCCGGCGCTCCCGCGGCCATCCAGCCCTCCTCTTCTTCTTTCTCCACCGGCGGCATTCCCGCCGCCATCTAGCCCTCCTCTTCCTCTTTCTCCGCCGGCGCTCCCGCCGCCATCTTGCCATTCTCTTTCCCCTTCTGCTCCGGCGGCGCTCCATCCGCCATCTTATCCTTTCCTTTCTCCTCCTACTCCAGTGGCTCTCCAACCACCACCATGCCCTCTTCCGCCTTGACCGCTTCCTACGCCACCATCCTCGACAGCCTTGCCATCCTCACCTTTCCTCCTACAGAACAGCTACTAGGAGAGTAGAAACGATACAGAACAGCTCCCGGAGCCACGACACAGATGAAAAAGACAGTATACCCCATCCTGGAACAGCTGACTGGCTGGGAGAACCCGCTCCGGTGAGATCGCCGTGGGGTGCGGGCTTCCCCGGGGGGGGGGGGGGGGCAGAAAGCGGCCGGAGTCCCTCCCCTCCTCCTTCCCGGGCCAGCTGGCAGAATTGGGCAGGCGGTCCCCTCAAGCCGCGGCAGCTGGTGCCCCCACCACGCGCGGCCCCCCGGACCAATTAAGAGAACTGGATTGGAAATCCCCAGACCACGGAGAACGGTGACTGGGGGGGTCCCTTTCAAACACGTGACTCCCCAGTCCGGCTGGGAACGGTGACCTCTCCCGGGCAGTGGCGGCTGGCACCCTCCCGCCACGCTTGGCGCCCCTGGCCGACTAGGAAATTCGGATGGGCACTCTCCCGGGCTGCGGTGGCCGGCGACCCTCCCCGCGTTCGGACCCCCAGGCCGGCTGGCACTCTTTCAAGCCGCTTCGGCTGGTGAACCTCCCCCACAGCGAGAGTTTTCCAAAGTTAAAGGACCCACAGCACCTTTTACTGGTGGGACCCACAGACAAACGTGTGCCACGAGTGCCACATACTGGGCAGGATAAGAAAAACAGAACCCAGAGATTTCACAGAAAAATCTTTCAACCTGTTGGGTCCAACACCCAGGGAAATCTGACTAAATGCCCAGACGCCAGCAGAAGATAACAGATCACACTCAGAAAATTGAAAATATGGCCCAGTCAAAGGAACAAACCAAAAGTTCAAATAAGATACAGTAGCTGAGACAACTAATGCTAAATATACGAACAGAAATGGAAAACCTCTTCAAAAACGAAATTGATAAATTGAGGGAGGACGTGAAGAAGACATGGGCTGAACAAAAAAAGAAGAAATAGAAAAACTGAAAAAACAAATCACAGAACTTATGGAAGTGAAGGATAAAGTAGAGAAGATGGAAAAAACAATGGATATCTACAATGATAGATTTAAAGAGACAGAAGCTACAATTAGTGAACTGGAGGATGGAACATCTGAATTCCAAAAACAAACAGAAACTATCGGGAAAAGAATGGAAAAATTTGAACAGGGTATCAGGGAACTCAAGGACAATATGAACCGCACAAATATACGTGTTGTGGGTGTCCCAGAAGGAGAAGAGAAGGGAAAAGGAGGAGAAAAACTAATGGAAGAAATTATCACTGAAAATTTCCCAATTCTTATGAAAGACCTAAAATTACAGATCCAAGAAGTGCAGCGCACCCCAAAGTGATTAGACCCAAATAGGCGTTACACAAGACACTTACTAGTTAGAATGTTAGAGGTCAAAGAGAAAGAGAGGATCTTGAAAGCAGCAAGAAAAAACAATCCATCACATACAAGGAAAACCCTATAAGACTATGTGTAGATTTCTCAGCAGAAACCATGGAAGCTAGAAGACAGTGGGATGATATATTTAAATTACTGAAAGAGAAGAACTGCCAACCAAGACTCCTATATCCAGCAAAATTGTCCTTCAAAAATGAGGGAGAAATTAAAACATTCTTAGACAAAAAGTCACTGAGAGAATTTGTGACCAAGAGACCAGCTCTGCAAGAAATACTAAAGGGAGCACTAGAGTCAGATACAAAAAGACAGTGAGAGAGGTATGGACAAGAGTGTAGAAAGAAGGAAAGTCAGATATGATATATATAATACAAAAGGCAAAATGGTAGAGGAAAATATTATCCAAACAATAATAACACTAAATATTAATGGACTGAATTCCCCAATCAAAAGACATAGACTGGCAGAATGGATTAAAAAGCAGGATCCTTCTATATGCTGTCTACAGGAAACACATCTTAGACCCAAAGATAAACATAGGTTGAAAGTGAAAGGTTGGGAAAAGATATTTCATGCAAATAACAACCACAAAAGAGCAGGAGTAGCTATACTAATATCCAACAAATTAGACTTCAAATGTAAAACAGTTAAAAGAGACAAAGAAGGACACTATATACTAATAAAAGGAACAATTAAACAAGAAGACATAACAATCATAACAACCATAAATATTTATGGAC
This sequence comes from Tamandua tetradactyla, assembly GCF_023851605.1. Lineage (NCBI taxonomy): Eukaryota > Metazoa > Chordata > Mammalia > Pilosa > Myrmecophagidae > Tamandua > Tamandua tetradactyla. The sequence goes on from NC_135341.1 coordinate 35,107,952, forward strand.
CGAACCAGAATGCCCCAAAATACGTGAGGAATACACTGCAATCACTGAAAAGAGAAATAGACACATCTACCATAATAGTTGGAGACTTCAATTCCCCACTCTCATCAATGGACAGAACATCTAGACAGAGGATCAATAAAGAAATAGAGAATCTGAATATTACTATAAATGAGCTAGACTTAACAGACATTTATAGGACATTACATCCCACAACAGCAGGACACACTTTTTCTCAAGTGCTCATGGATCATTCTCAAAGATAGACCATATGCTGGGTCACAAAGCAAGTCTTAACAAATTTAAAAAGATTGAAATCATACACAACCCTTTCTCAGATCATAAAGGAATGAAGTTGGAAATCAATAATAGGCGGAGTGCCAGAAAATTCACAAATATGTGGAGGCTCAACAACACACTCTTAAACAACGAGTGGGTCAAGGAAGAAATTGCAAGAGAAATTAGTAAATACCTCGAGGCGAATGAAAATGAAAACACAACACATCAAAACTTATGGGACGCAGCAAAGGCAGTGCTAAGAGGGAAATTTATTGCCCTAAATGCCTATATCAGAAAAGAAGAAAAGGCAAAAATGCAGGAATTAACTGTCCACTTGGAAGAACTGGAGAAAGAACAACAAACTAATCCCAAAGCAAGCAAAAGGAAAGAAATAACAAAGATTAGAGTAGAAATAAATGAAATTGAAAACATGAAAACAATAGAGAAAATCAATAAGGCCAGAAGTTGGTTCTATGAGAAAATCAATAAGATTGATGGGCCCTTAGCAAGATTGACAAAAAGAAGAAGAGAGAGGATGCAAATAAATAAGATCAGAAATGGAAGAGGAGACATAACTACTGACCTCACAGAAATAAAGGAGGTAATAACAGGATACTATGAACAACTTTACGCTAATAAATACAACAATTTAGATGAAATGGACGGGTTCCTGGAAAGACATGAACAACCAACTTTGACTCAAGAAGAAATAGATGACCTCAACAAACCAATCACAAGTAAAGAAATTGAATTAGTCATTCAAAAGCTTCCTAAAAAGAAAAGTCCAGGACCAGATGGCTTCACATGTGAATTCTATCAAACATTCCAGAAAGAATTAGTACCAACTCTCCTCAAACTCTTCAAAAAAATCGAAGCGGAGGGAAAACTACCTAATTCATTCTATGAAGCCAACATCACCCTCATACCAAAACCAGGCAAAGATATTACAAAAAAAGAAAACTACAGACCAATCTCTCTAATGAATATAGATGCAAAAATCCTCAACAAAATTCTAGCAAATCGTATCCAACAACACATTAAAAGAATTATACATCATGACCAAGCAGGATTCATCCCAGGTATGCAAGGATGGTTCAACATAAGAAAATCAATTAATGTAATACACCACATCAACAAATCAAAGCAGAAAAATCACATGATCATCTCAATTGATGCAGAGAAGGCATTTGACAAGATTCAACATCCTTTCCTGTTGAAAACACTTCAAAAGATAGGAATACAAGGGAACTTCCTTAAAATGATAGAGGGAATATATGAAAAACCCACAGCTAATATCATCCTCAATGGGGAAAAATGGAAAACCTTCCCCCTAAGATCAGGAACAAGACAAGGATGTCCACTATCACCACTATTATTCAACACTGTGTTGGAGGTTCTAGCCAGAGCAATTAGACAAGAAAAAGAAATACAAGGCATCAAAATTGGAAAGGAAGAAGTAAAACTATCACTGTTTGCAGACGATATGATACTATACGTCGAAAACCCGGAAAAATCCACAACAAAACTACTAGAGCTAATAAATGAGTACAGCAAATTAGCAGGTTACAAGATCAACATTCAAAAATCTGTAGCATTTCTATACACTAGTAATGAACAAGTTGAGGGGGAAATCAAGAAACGAATCCCATTTACAATTGCAACTAAAAGAGTAAAATACCTAGGAATAAATTTAACTAAAGAGACAAAAAACCTATATAAAGAAAACTACAAAAAACTGTTAAAAGAAATCACAGAAGACCTAAATAGATGGAAGGACATACCTTGTTCATGGACTGGAAGACTAAATATAGTTAAGATGTCAATCCTACCTAAACTGATTTACAGATTCAATGCAATACCAATCAAAATCCCAACAACTTATTTTTCAGAAATAGAAAAACCAATAAGCAAATTTATCTGGAAGGGCAGGGTGCCCTGAATTGCTAAAAACATCTTGAGGGAAAAAAACGAAGCTGGAGGTCTAGCGATGCCTGACTAAGGCATATTATGAAGCCACAGTGGTCAAAACAGCATAGTATTGGCATAAAGATAGATATATCGACCAATGGAATCGAACAGAGTGCTCAGATATAGACCCTCTCATCTATGGACATTTGATCTTTGATAAGGCAGTCAAGCCAACTCACCTGGGACAGAACAGTCTCTTCAATAAATGGTGCCTAGAGAACTGGATATCCATATGCAAAAGAATGAAAGAAGACCCGTATCTCACACCCTATTCAAAAGTTAACTCAAAATGGATCAAAGATCTAAACATTAGGTCTAAGACCATAAAACAGTTAGAGGAAAATGTAGGGAGATATCTTACGAAACTTACAATTGGAGGCGGTTTTATGGACCTTAAACCTAAAGCAAGAGCACTGAAGAAGGAAATAAATAAATGGGAGCTCCTCATAATTAAACACTTTTGTGCATCAAAGAACTTCATCAAGAAAGTAGAAAGACAGCCTACACAATGGGAGACAATATTTGGAAATGACATATCAGATAAAGGTCTAGTATCCAGAATTTATAAAGAGATTGTTTAACTCAACAACAAAAAGACAGCCAACCCAATTACAAAATGGGAAAAAGACTTGAACAGACACCTCTCAGAAGAGGAAATACGGATGGCCAAGAGGCACATGAAGAGATGCTCAATGTCCCTGGCCATTAGAGAAATGCAAATCAAAACCACAATGAGATATCATCTCACACCCACCAGAATGGCCATTATCAACAAAACAGAAAATGACAAGTGCTGGAGAGGATGCGGAGAAAGAGGCACACTTGTCCACTGTTGGTGGGAATGTCAAATGGTGCAACCACTATGGAAGGCAGTTTGGCGGTTCCTCAAAAAGCTGAATATAGAATTGCCATACGACCCAGCAATACCATTGCTGGGTACCTACTCAAAGGACTTAAGGGCAAAGACACAAACGGACATTTGCACACCAATGTTTATAGCAGCGTTATTTACAATTGCAAAGAGATGGAAACAGCCAAAATGTCCATCAACAGACGAGTGGCTAAACAAACTGTGGTATATACATACAATGGAATATTATGCAGCTTTAAGACAGGATAAACTTATGAAGCATGTAATAACATGGATGGACCTAGAGAACATTATGCTGAGTGAGTCTAGCCAAAAACTGAAGGACAAATACTGTATGGTCCCACTGATGTGAACCGGCGTTCGAGAATAAACTTGGAATATGTCATTGGTAACAGAGTCCAGCAGGAGTTAGAAACAGGGTAAGATAATGGGTAATTGGAGCTGAAGGGATACAGACTGTGCAATAGGACTAGACACAAAAACTCAAAAATGGACAGCACAATAATATCTAATTGTAAAGTAATCATGTTAAAAAACTGAATGAAGCTGCATCTGAGCTATAGGTTTTTTTTTTACTATTATTATTACTTTTATTTTTTTTCTCTATATTAACATTCTATATCTTTTTCTGTTGTGTTGCTAGTTCTTCTAAACCAATGCAAATGTACTAAGAAACGATGATCATGCAACTATGTGATGATGTTAAGAATTACTGATTGCATATGTAGAATGGTATGATTTCTAAATGTTGGGTTAATTTCTTTTCTTCCGTTAATTAGTTAAAAAAAAAAATGACCCAATCTAAAAAAATAAAGACCATAAGAAATTACATTTTAAAAGACAAACGGAGCCTCAGGGAACCATGGGATTACAACTACAAAAATTAAAACAAACAAAAACTAAGATTTGTGTTATTGGAGTCCAAGAAGAAAGAGAGCAGGTCTGAAAATGTCGACCAAAAAAAAAAAGATCAAAAGCTTACCAAATTTGGTTAAAAGAAATAAACTTACAGATTCAAGGAGCTGAGCTAACTTCAAACATGGCAATTAAAAAAAAAAAACTATACATCAAATCACAACATAGTTAAAACTTCTGAACACAAAATACAAAGAAAAAATACTTCAAGTATCAAGGGAGAGATAACATCTTACCTACAGGGTAAAAGCAATTTTAATGGAAGATTTCTCATCAAAACCAGAGAGGACAGCAGCACTATTCACAACAGTCAAAAGACAGAAACAACCGAAATGTCCATCAACTGCATGAATACATTAACAAAATATGGTATAGCCATACAATGGAGCATTCCTCAGTCATACAAAGAAAGAAGTACTGATAAGTGTTACAACATGGATGAACCTTGAAAATATTTATGCAAAATGAAAGAAATGACACAAAATGTCACATATGCTGATTCTACTTATATGAAATATCCTGATTAAGCAAACCCAAGGAGAAAGAAAACAGATTAGCAGTTGCCAAATGCTAGGGGGAACGTAGAACAGAGGTGCCTGCTAAATAGGTACAGGGTTTCCTTTTAGGATGATGAAAATATGTTGAAACTAGATAGTGGGGAAGGATTGCATAAAACCGTGACTATACTACATGTCACTAATGGTAAATTTTATTTTATGTGTACTTTACCACAATGAAATTTATTTAATCCAGAGGTGACAGAAAGAAGAGACACAACCCTTTTGCAAGTGCTGAAAAACAAGGAATGTTAACTCAGAATTCCACAACCAACAAAAATATCCTTCAGGAATGAAAAGGAAAACAACACATTTTCAAATGAAGGAAAACTAAGAAAATTTGCTACCATTAGACCTATCTTCAAAGAACACCTAAAGGAAATACATTACAGGGAAAGGAAACAAGAGAAGAATGAAACTTAGAACATCAAGGAAGAGAAAACATGGTAAGTAAATCATGGCAAATACAATATGGGTAAATACAATATATCTTCCCTCTTTTGAATTTTCAAAATTAGGATTGACAGTTGAAGCAAAAAATGTAACACTGACATGGTCCTAAATGTATGTAGAAGAAACATTTAACACAATTATATTACAAAGATGGAAGGGTACAAAGACATAAACAGAGAAAAAGTTTCTACAATTCACTCAAAATGGAAAAATGACAACACCACTATGCTGGGAAAAGTTCCATAAACATAATGTAATATCTAGAGTGACCATAGGAAAGACCCATAAAGATATACACTCAAAAACACTACTGTTATCTACATCTCTAGATATATCAGAATAGAATTCTAAAAAAACTTCAAGGCAAGAAAAAGGAAACAGAAAAGGAAAGCAGAGAAAACATGAACAAAAAATAAAATAACAGATTTAAACCCTAACATTACCAATAATCCAATGTAAATAATCTAAATACACCAAAAAAAAAAAAGACAGATATAGGCAAAGTGAACTGAAAAGCATGCTCCACCAATATCTTCTCTACATAAACTCACTCAAAAACAACACAAGCAACTTAAAAGGATGGAAAAAGATATTAAGCAAAAATTAATCAAAAAAAGGGGAGGAGGTGACATCATCAACACAGCAATGTAAGACATACTGAAATATCTCCCTAGAGGTCTAGCAAAACAAACAAACAAAAAAGGCCAATCTTACTTGTTCAGAACGGTGGAGGAAGGTACAGACTGGAGAAGGATCCCACAAATGCTGAATTGAAAAGAAAATAACAGGTAGGAAACCACCAGACCAAAATGGCTGGTCATCTTTCCTTCCCCTCACTCTATCCCACACTCTGGGAAGTAAGTACCCAGAGGCAGCAGACAGAACCCCTCTCACGTCCCACAGGGGACACAGTCTATAAAATTTCTCACAGCAGTGAGACAGATCCTCACCTATATCCAGACACAGAAACCCAAGCCCACGAGGACCCACAGCAGTACTCATGGCACTGGGAAGGGTAGAATTCAAAAGGACAGCAAGAAAGAGCTTCCAAATACAGGATTAGGGAGGGAATGGCATAATCTTCTCCCAAAAGCAACCAAGCAGAAACTGTCTGAATCAATTATTTGGGAGCCTGAGGTACAGGGGAAGGACATTCCCCTCACGTCAGTGAGGGATGATGAGTTTGAGAAAATGTGGAAAGAGGTTGTAACTCCTGGTGTCCATGCCCTACCCTTGAGGGAAACAGCAGTGGGCAGCCCAATCCTTGGATGGGGGATGACTATAGACTGGAGTGGCTATGGGGTCCTCTGCCCCAAATAAACACTGACTAAGATTTTGGCAGGCAAAGTGAAAACACAAGAACACTACAGTTTCAGCCCCACCCAGTCAAAAGCTACTAAGCTCTAGGAGGTAAACCGCTTCAGAGCATCATTAAGTAACCAAAGAACACCAAATGCTGGGGGTAGGAAAAATGAAAGGGAATACAGCAGAGCTTTTCAGAGACAGTCCAGACCCTATCATCCCAGGCACATCAGAGCTAGTCTACACCCCCTGCATGGGTACCCAGCCCTTATTTTGGCTGACAAATGCTGACCAACCATCAAGGCAGTGCCCTAATACAAACCCATGCAACAATTAAATCCTACACAAAAGAGAGAAAGCAACCTTCAGAACACAACCAACAAGATAATCAGATGACCATATATTCACAAAAAATCACACTAAAGCACAAGAAGAACTAGCCTAATCAAAGGAACAAATAAAAAAGTAGGAGGAGACATTCTGGAAAAACAAAATCCAAGATGTTCAAACAAATCCCCTGAATTAATTCAAAGAAATGAAGAAAAATGTGTATAAAGAGACAAAGGACATTAAGAAGAAACTAAAATGGCATAAAGACGAACTTGAAAGAATACACAGAAAAATAAAAGACATTATGGGAATAAAATACACTGCAGATGAAATTTGAAATATGCTAGAGATGCGCAACAGCAGATATGAGGAGATAGAAGAAAGGATCACTGAGTTAGAAGACAGAGAAACTGAATTCAAACAAAAAAAAAGAACAAAAGGAGAAAAAATGGAAAAGTTTCAGGAGAGTCTCAAGGAAATGACAATACAAAATGCATGTATCCCAGAAAAGTCATGCTCATAAATTAGACAATGTAGATGGAATGGACAACTTCATAGAAAGGCATGAAAAAACAAAACTGACTTGAGAAATAACAGATGACCTCAACAAACCAATCACAAGTAAAGAGACTGAGTCAGTCACTAAGAAGTTCCAAAAAAGAAAAGTCCAGAGGGCTTCACATGTGAATTCTACCAAGCATTCAAGAAAGAATTAGTACCAATCCTGCTCAAATTCTTCAAAAAACCTGAAGAGGGAGGAAACTACCTCACTCATTCTCTGAAGCCAATCCCAAAGCCAGACAAAAATGCTACAAGAAAAGGAAATTAGAGACCTTTAAGCTCTCTAATGAATATAGATGAAAAAATCCTCAAGAAAATACTTGCAAATTGAATCCAGCAGCACATTAAAAGAATTATACACCAAGACCAAGTGGGATTTATTCCTGGTATGCAAGGCTGGTTCAATATAAGAAAATCAATTACTACCAACCAATCAAAGCAGAAAAACCAATTACCATACCAACAAATCAAAGCAGAAAAACCACATGATCATCTCAGTGAAGCAGAAAAGACATTTCACAAAATTCAACATTCTTTCTTGATGAAAACACTTCAAAGGATAGGAATAGAAGGGAATTTCCCCAACATGTTAAAGGGAACATATAAAAAATCCACAGCTAACATTATCTTCAATGGTATATGATCCAGCAATCACATTACTATGTATATATTCAGAGGAACTGAAGGCAAAGATATAAATGGACATATTCACCCCAACGTTTATAACAGCATTATTTACGAATGCAAAGAGACGGAAACACCGCAAATGTCCAACAAAAGATAAGTGGCTTCACAAGCTGTAGTATATAGATATGATGGAATATTACACAGCTGTAAGACAGAATTAAGTCACGAAGCATGTACAACATGGACGGACCTTGAGGACAGTATGCTGAGTGAAATTAGTCAGAAAGAAAAGGACAGATTCTGTATGGTCTCACTAATATGAACTAACGTTAATAAGTGAACTTAGAAAATTGAAGTTAACAACACAGGTTATCAGGAGATAGAAATACGGCAGAGATGGCGCAATTGGTGCTTGAAGGAACAAAGATAATGCAACAGGACTGACTGCAAAAATTCAGAAATGGATAGCACAATACTACCTGTTTGTAGCACACTAATATAAGTACACTGAATGAAGCTGGATGAGAATGATAGAGGGAGAAAGACTGGGGCCACATATGAAACCAGAAGGAAAGCCAGAAGATAAAGACTGAGACAGTACAATTTAGGAATGCCTAGAGTAGACAATGATGGTGATTAAATGCACAAATTAAAAAACATTTTTGTATGAGGGAAAACAAATAAACGTCAATATTGCAGGGTGTTGAAAACAAACAGTGTATGGGAAAAAGTACAATCAATGCAAGCTAGGGTCTATAGTCAACAGTAACACTGTAATATGCTTCCACTGAATGTAAAAAAGGCATTATGCCAAAACTAAATGTCAACAGGTGGGGAGGGTTGGGGTGGGTGGCATAGGAATGGATTCTTTGTGGAAGAAAAGGAAATGTCTTCAGACAGAGTATGGTGGTGAAAGCATATCTGTACAGTTAAGTTGGATTGCATGATGTGTGAATAAAATTGTTTAAAAAGAAATGCTAAAGAAAATGTAGAGAAAGAGGTGTACCTATTCACAGTTGGTAGGGAAACTGAGAGATGCAGCCCCTTGGAGGGCAATATGGTGGTTCCACAGGAGTCTAGGGTGGTATGGCCATATAATCCTGAACCCCCACTGCTCAGTATATACCTAGAGGAACTGAGTGTGGGGACACGAATGTACATTTGCTCACTGGTGTTTCTGGTGGCAGTGTTCCCAACTAACAACGGATAGAGGTAGCCTTAGGGTATAATGACTGAGGAAAGGAAGAAATAATCATGGCGCATACATACAATGGACTACTGGGCTGCAATAAATGAAGTTGTAAGGCATGCAACTAGGTGAATATGAACCTTAAGGATTGTATGCTGAATGAAATATCAGGAAGAAAAAGACAAATATTATCAGGCCTCAATTATATTGATGAACTATAATATAAAAACTCAGTGAACTAAAGTCGAGAGCATGGGTTATCAAGTTAGGGCCTATTGTAAAGGGTCCTAGATTTTGAACTCTTACAGCACATATATTCAGGAGGTGTAATTGTTAATTCCAAATTCTGAGATACTGAGCTGTTTGTATATGGGCTGGTCATTCCAGAAATTTTGGGTATTTATGTGGCACATGAGATTCAGAGTTAGAGCTCTGAATCTATGGAAGTCAGAATTACCTCATATAGGAACAGTTTAAAAAGTTGAAAAACTGATCAGACATCAAGTAGAGATATGAATGAAGCTGATCTGGATAGGACTAAGGCCTATCAGAATACAGGGTGAAGGATGATATCCACATTTTTGAACTTCAACTTCTGTGTGAGACTAAAGGGAGAGATGTTCGTTTGTTGCAAAATTTTTATATGGCGTAGTGCATTTCTGAATTTAACTTGTATGGTCAGTTTAGTTGAACAGAATAAGTACACAGAAATCTTGAATACGGCATGAGATTTTGTTGGTTTGTCCAGGTTAGTGTGATGCCCCGATATATCCCAGAGTAATTTCAGCAGTGAATAAAAAAGTATTTGCAAAGTCCCCTTGGGGGACAGGGAAGAAAGGAAGAAATATTCAACTTCCTCATTTGGAGAATTCTTGACATTCTCGCAAGCAGTGGGGACAGACAAATCAATAGGCTGAGCCCTTGATCTTGGGATTTGTCCCTATGAGACTTATTCCTACAAAGGACAGGCTAAGCCTATACAACTGAGAAATTAGGATTTGAGGAATGATTTTGATTACTGAATCATTATACAGATGTTCCTTTTGTTTTGGGGGATATTGGAGTAGACAGAGGGGAATACCTGAAAGCCCATATCTGTAATTAACCTTACTGGATATCTAAAAGGATTGTAAAAGCCCTTATCTCTTGTCTGATGCCTTTGTGACAGTAAGAGCTGTATGCCCTTTATCTTGTCATTTTCTTCGTAGGCCCTAATAGTAAGGAAAATAATCATTAACTAGCCTCAGTCCCTTACATTTGTAAATTATCCACTAAGATCTGCCATTGAAAGATAGATAGCTCTGCCTCCTTTCCTTTCACTTTATGTTAACTTCTGTTAACAATGCTTAACAATGTTTTCTTTTCTATTTTGAACTTCTGCCTTGAACATACTATCTAAAATGACCTCATCTTCACTTGCTAGAATCCTTAAAAACCTCGAATCCCCTTTGTTCCGTGAGAAACATTTTGGACTGTAAGGCTGTCTACTCTCCTACTACATGTGTAGTAATAAACTCTTTCTCTCTTTGAAACCCTGGTGTCTCAGGAATTGGTAATTGAGCACATTGGGCAGAAAAATCCATGACCTTTGTCTGGTAACACCTATTTGAAATTATGCCTAAGAGTCGCCCCAGAGAAACACTTGCGTTGCTCACGAGGCCTCTTTCTAAGCCAACTTGGCAGGTGAACTCACTGCCCTCCCTCCTATGCGGGACGTGACTCCCAAGAGTGTAAATTTCCCTGGCAACATGGGACAGAAATTCTGGGATGAGCTGGGACCCAGCATCAAGGGACTGAGAAACTCTTCTTGACCAAAAGGGGGAAGAGAGAAATGAGACAAACAGGAGTTTCTGTGGCTGAGAGATTTCAGAGTCGAGAGGTTAATATGGAGGTTATTCTTATGCATTATATAGATATTCCTTTTTAGTTTATGATGTATTGGAGTGGCTAGAGGGAAGTACCTGAAACTGCTGAGCTGTGTGCTGGTAGTCTTGATTCTTGAAGATGACTGCATAAAGACATAACGTCCACACTGTGACTGTGTGATTGTGAAAACCTTGTGTGTAATGTTCCTTTATCCAGAGTATGAACAAATGATTGAAAAATATGGATAAAAATAATGGGGGGAGGCAAAGGATAAAGTAAATTGGGGAGATGGAAATACTAATGGTCAATGACAGAGAGGGGGTAAGGTATATGGTATGTATGTGTTTTTTCTACTAAAGGGAGTTTGCCAGGTAAAAAGAGCAGAGGAGTGAGTGGTCTGGAAGAGGATACAGAATTGAAGAGTATTAGTAAAGCTAACTAAAAGGATAAAAACAGGGGAAAAAAATAGATCTGACAAATAAAGTCAAGGATAAGATGGCTTTAGTTAGTAATAGTTATCGATGTTAATGGATTAAACTCCTCAATCAAAAAACAGAGATTGATAGAACGGATATTAAATCATGATCTACCTATATGCTGTTTACAACAGACTCTTTTGGACCCAAAGATATAAACAGGGCGGTGGCAGTGCCAGTTTGGCTGAGAATAACGATGATGGAGGAACCTAGGCATTGAAGGCAGGCACTAAAGGCAGAAGTCGGAAGATATGTTTCTAAACACACCTACAGGACATTTATCAGAACCTCATCATCTTCTGCAGGAAGTCAGCTGATTTGGTAAGAAAATCACCCTCATATATTCTTGGTATCCAACAGAATAATACAGAAGATTAAACCAAAGAGTCTGATATTAAGAATCAGTCTAGTCAAATAAAACCAATGCCTTCTGTTGACTGGTTACTCCTTTTAAAAGACATATTTAGTAGAACAGGTGAAAACCAAAAAGCATAGGGGAAAAAAAAGGAAAGTACAGGTTATAAATTTATTTGTGCAAATCATGATATAAAATCTTGTGACCTGACCTGAAACAGTAGGCTGGCCTCTTGGGATTTCTCATTTAAAACAGTAATTCTTCCCACTGGCTGCATTATAAACTGTACATCGAGGTTGGAGAACTGCTCACTTGAGAGAACCCAGAGGGCAGTTTGCTCGGTACCTGGGTGTCTTGGAGGAGCTACCGAGTGTTGGGTTTGGGTTTGGAAAGCCTCTCCTAGGCAGCTGATTCTCAAGCCCAGGGTGACAAACAGCTAGTTCTCTCCACTAGTCCCTGGAAAGCTGAGCGGTGTTATAAAGAAAGTAGAAGTTGACAACAGTTGGACGGTTGTGATTTTCTTTTTTATTCAACACAACCCAGAGGATCCAGGAGGAGTCAGGCTAGTCCTCTTGGCTAAGACCCAGAGGGCATCATTGTTCTTAGATGACCTACAGGCAGCTGTGTTGATGAAGGGCCCTGGGGCTTCAGTTGACACCTAGGTTGGATTGCCCCAGTTCCAGTTTCCTACTGAAGTTATAAGCAGTAGCCACACATCTGAGGTAGCAGTTGGGAAAGTTCATAGGACTCCTTTAAAAATGTTTGGGATCTAATCTCATTGGAGAAATTGGTTTAGCCAGTGAACAATCACAAACTTGGTATCTCATTGAGGGTCAACTAGGCTTAATGGCTCCTTAAATAAAGCCCGTTTGCTAGCAAAAGAATCCAGGATAATTATATTTCAGATGTTAAGCAAGTCAAGTTGTACTTTTCAGGGGCAACATTCATCCTAGGCTAAAAGGAAAAATTGTGCAAGAACTGGTGATACTGACAGGAATATCACCACTCTGCCTAATTGCGAACCCCAGAGAGGCTTTAATTCTATTCCACAGTACAGTTTCTAGTAGCAGAATGGGAATTAGTAGAGGTACTTCTTCAGGAAGACTGGGCTTCCTTCACTCTCTAGTAACTATCTAGCACAGGCATTTCAGAAGTGGGACATTTGCTGCCCCCATCAGCGTAGATCATATAATGGCAATGGAGGTGAAGTGGAAAAAGGAATTGTATAAGATTTAGAATCCAAAAGCATCTCCACAAAGTCCTCTGACACATTAATGACTCTGGCACCATAACTTCTTTCTCATTTTATCTTTGCAAACTGTGCTTCATTGTCATTTGATTCTCCTTGTTGAGTGTCACAATTTGTACAGATTTTACTCCCATTTCTGTTCCCTAGCTTTCACATCAGCGTGGACACATCTGTGTCTCAGGGCTTCCAGTAATTTATAACAAGTAGGACATGGCATAGAATCTGTATCTGAGCTATACTAATCATGCTCACAAGTAATAGTCAGAATGTACAAACAAGATTTTGAGGACTCTGGTAGTGGAGGAGGAATCACAAGCAATGTTAGGAAATGTCACCCTTCAGTCCATCCCCATCTCCACCCAGAAAGCAGACTCTGGGAGCTATGATTCATGCATACAAATCTTCCTGGTCTGGTTGCATGCTGCCTTCCCTTCCCTTAGCTGCTAGATTCATCTTTGGCTAATGGAGTAAGTCCTAGCATGGGTAGTTATTTGCCTTGCAGATAGTGAGGACCAGTGCAAAACATTAGCAGCCAGATGTGTCTCTTGTGGGAATGCTGGAGCCCTTGCCTGAGTGAAGGTAAGAGCAACAGCAAGACTCAAGTTCAGCACTGCGTGCCTTTCTCCCGCTGGGTCTTTTCCAGAAGGGCTGGCTACTCCCACATCATTCCTGAACACAGAGGCCATCTATTACTTTAGCTCTGTCAGCTTGGTTCCTCTGAATCACCTGCCTGTCTCGCCTCACAAATATTATCTACTAATCTGCAAGGAGATGGGAAAACAGAAAACCGTCCCTTGGGAGAATTTATATTTCCCTTCATTTGACCCAAGAAGAGACACTGATGAGGGTTATATATGCGTGGGTGGACATGAAGAAGCCAATTCTTCACAATTACCTTCTTGGAGAATTTTGTCTGTTTCCTTTCACTACCGGCCTGCTCCACACTAGGGGCCAGCCTGTTCCTTCTGACTTTGACTTCCCTCTGGTCCTCCCCTTCCATTCTGACCCATCTGGACATGTGGCCCAGTCTTAGCTGAGTTCTCCCACAGTAAAAGGGGAAATGAAAAGGGGGCAGAAATCCTATTCCTGAGAAAACTGAGGTCCTCTGAGGACTGGCGTGTAATCAGCCCTGTTCTAGAAAGGATAGGAAGACATGCCAGGAGGGGCTGCCACTCTGTTCAGGAGGCTTTGGTGAGGGAGCTGGGCAGGCAAGCAGATGTCACCAGCAGGTTTCAGAGGGACTTCCTCTAGTCACTCAGTCATGACCAGCTGTGAGGAAGGCATAGGAGCGGGTCTGGGGATGTCTTATTGTGGCTTCAGCCCACAAACAAAAACTGAGACCTTTCTGAAACCAAATGAGTAGTAATGCAAGGTTTTAAGAAATGTGTAGTTAGAAGGATGCTGCAGTCTACTGACATGTTTGCAAGGGAAGTTGTTGCCAAAGGGATTTATTAATGCAACAATCAACTGCTGAGTACCTGCATGTTTAAGCTAAAAAAAAAGCCAGAAACACACACTTGATCACCCCCTTATTTAAAATATTTTATGACACCCATAGCAATCACTCTTGGCATACATTTCTCTGACTGGTCCCAAGGCCTCTTCAGCCACCCTCCACAGTTCTCCACATGCACCTTCCCTCTAGCTGTGCCTTTTTCTGACTTTGTGGCTCTGGATGCTGCTGTATTCAAGTTGACCTTCAGGATTCTTTTCAAATATGGCTTTTTCCAGAATCCCACCCCCCACTTTGCATTCCTTCCTGGGTAAGGTGCCCCTTCCTCCAAGCTTCCCTGAACCTTGTGCCCTGACCTGGTGGTTGCCATGCCACAGTGCAGTTACCCCTTCTTCTGTCTCTCCCTTCTCAACCATCATTTTCCTTAGGGCAGGACTGAGAGTTGTGCCCATACCTGCCACAGGGCCTGGTACAGAAGGGGTTCCTAGAAGGTGTTTCTAGAATGATTAGATGTTGACTCCAATGTGGAGGTGGGGAGCTATGGGACAAAACATAGTGTGTGCTCTCGTGTTCATGGCAGAACAAAGAATACCTGTGCTGTGGCCACAACTACTAGCGCCTGGAGTCCTTTCAACACAGGATGCTCAGCCAGTTTCCAAAGGCCATCGCCATGTAGCAACCCAAACACCTTGATGACACCATCCTGCAGTATGATGCCCAGCGTATCTTTCCACATTTTGTGGGGGGAAGAGAGCTAAGAACCCAAGGAGATGAGGCCCATCCAGTCAAACACCCCCTTGCTGTGTTTCAGAGAGCTGATACAGAAGCTGGGAGAATAACACCTTCAGAGCTGACAGAGACAAGGAAGTTTGGAGAGGGTTGGGGCCCAGTAGATGCCACCATGTGCTTTCCCATGAGGTGTTAAGCAAGCCAGAAGCTGGAGAGAGTCAAGAGAAGCCAAGAGATGAAAGCCAGTCCCAGAGAAGCAAAATGAGAAACCCACACAAGAACAGAGGCTGAAAGCAACAGGGTCCAGGAGCAAGGGACCAGCATTATGCTAGCCATGAGCCTTCCCAGTTGACAGACGTGTTCCAAATGGCATCTGCCCTTCTCGAGTGAAGGTAACCTCTTGTTGATGTCTTAGTTCGGATGTTTTCTCAACACTAGAACTATAAATTTGTAACTTATTCAATTCCCTTTTTAAAAGCCATTCCTATTTCCTATATACTACATTCTGACAGCTCAGCAAACTAATACACCAAGTGTCACCAATATTATCCACCACTTTACTGGAAGTTGTCACCAGAGCAATCAGGTAAGAGGCAGAAATAAAAGGTATCTAAAGTCGAAAGGAAAAAGTCAAATTATGCCTAGTCACAGATGACATGATCCTACATACAGAAAATCCTAAAGAATCCAAAAAAAAACTACTAAAGCTAACAAGAGAATTCAGTCAAGTTGCAGAATGCAAGATAAACATGCAAAATTCAGTTGAATTTCCATGCAAAAGTAATAGCAATCAAAAAAGGAAATCAAGAAAGCAATCCAATCTCTGATAGCATCTGTGATGGTTAGGTTTTCGTGTTAACATGGCCAAGTGATTATGCCAGTTGTCTTGTCAGGCAAGTACTGGCCTGACCATTGCTGCAAGGATATTTCGTGGCTGGTTGATAAACTGGAAGGCTGGCATATTAAATCATCCATCAGCTGACTGTATCTGTGGCTGATTACATCTGGGATCAACTAAGGCACTCCTACAAGGAGATAATACAATCAGGTAAGGGCTTTTTTTTTTTTTTGAAGGAATAAAAGAGACTCTCTCAATATTTCTTCAAACAGCAGAGCCTCTCCTGTGGAGTTCTTCCAGACCCTTCATCAGAGCCATCGGTTTCACAGCCTGCCCTAAGGATTTTGGGCTCTTCCATTCCCACGGTTGTGTGAGACACCTTTATAAGTCTCATATTTACAGATCTCTCCTGTTGGTTCTGTTTCTCTAGAGAAACGTGATTAACACAGCATCTAAAATAATAAAATGTCTAGGAATGAATTTAACCAAGAAGGTGAAACACTTGTACACTGAAAACTACAGAATATTGCAGAAAAAAGTTAAAGAAGACCTAAATAAGTAGAAAGAACTCCTGTATTTATGGATTAGAAGACTTAATATTGTTAAGATTTCAATACTGCCTAAAGTGATCTACAAATTCAATGTAATCCCTACCAAAACTCCAGCAGTCTTTTTTTTATTATTACTAAATGAAAAATCTGACCCTCAAATTCATATGGAATTGTAAGGGCACCAAATAGCCAAACCATCTTTAAAAAGAATAAAGTTAGAGGATTCACACTTGCTGATTTTAAGTTTGCTACAAAGTTATAGTAATTAAAAGAGTACGATACTGACATAAGTACAAACATAAAACCAATGGAACAGAACTGAGAATCCAGAGATAAATCCACACATCTACGCCCAGATGATTTTCGACTAGGATGTTGTTTTAGTTTATTAGCTGCCAGAATGTGATGTACCAGAAACAGAATGGCTTTTAAAAGGGGGAATTTAAGTTGCAAATCCACAGTTCTAAGGCTGTGAAAATGTCCCAACCAAAGCAAGGCTATAGAAATGTCCAATCTAAGGCATCCAGGGAAAGATACCTTGTTTCAAGAAAGCTGATGACGTTCTGGGTTTCCATCTCAACTGGAAAGGCACATGGCAAACATGGCAACACCACCTAACTTTCTCTCCTGTTCATGAAGATTCCCCAGGGGCATTTTTCTTCTTCATCTCCAAATGTCTCTGGCTTCACAGGCTCTGTGGCTCTCCTCAAAATGCTTTTCTCTTTTAAAGGATTCCAGTAAAGTAATCAAGACCCACCTTGAATGGGTAGAGTCACAGCTCCATGGAAGCCATTTAATCAAAAGTTATCCACACATGGGTGGGTCACATCTCCATAGGAACAATAAAAAAGCACCCAGTCAGCAATATTGAATGAGGATAAAAGGACGTGGCTTTTCTGGGATCCACCACAGATTCAGACTGGCACAGGCGGCAAGTACTTTCAATTGGAAAATAAAAGTCTCTTCAACAAATGGTGTTGGGAAAACTGGAAAGCCATATGCAAAAAAAATGAATGTGTATGTTTACTCTCAACATAAAGAAAAATTCAAAATAGATGAATGACCTCAATTAAGAGTTAGTAGGATAAAATTCTTAGAAGAAAACGTTGGGAAATACCTACAAGGCCAGCTAGTAGGCAATGGATCTTCAGATTCAACACCAATAACACAAGAAACAAGATAAAATAGAGAGATCAGACTTCATAAAAAGTTAAAACTTTTGGGCATCAAAGGACATTATCAGAAAAGTGAAAATACATCCTACAGAATGGGAGAAAATATTTGCAAATCATCTATCTTATAAGGGTTTAAAATCCAGAATATGTAAAGAACTCCTACAAATCAACAATGAAAAGCCTAATTCAAAAAAATGGGCAAAAGACTGAATAGACATTTCTCCAAAGAGGATATACAAACACCCAAGAAACAAGTGAAAGAATGCTCAATATCATTAGCTGTTAGGAAAATGTAAATCAAAACCATAGTGAGATACCATTTCACACCCACTAGAACAACTACTATTTAAGAAAAACGCATTATAACAAGTGTTGGAGAGGATGTGGAGAAATAAGAACACTTCTTCATTGTTGGGAGCACAGAAAATGGTGCAGTACTCTGGAAGACAGTATGGCATTTCCTCAGAAAGTTAAGTATAGAATTATCATATGACCTGGCAACATCATGTCTAGGTATATATCCAAATAACTGAAAACAGAGACTCAAACAGATATTTACACACTGATGGTCATGTCTATATTACTTACAATTCCCAAAAGACGGAAGCAACCCAAATGTTCATCAACAGATGAATGGATAAACAAAATGTGGTATATACATACAATGGGATATTGTTTAGCCATAAAAAAGAATGAAGTTCTGATGCATGCAACATGTACGAACCTTGAATACATCATGCTGAATGAAATAAGCCAGATACAAAAGGAGAAATACTATATGATCTCAATGATGGGAAATAATTAGAATAAACAAAGTCATAGTGTCAGCAGCTAGAATACAGGTTACCAGGGGTTTGTGGATAAGGAATGTTCAAGGTACAGAATTTCTATATGCAGTGATGGAAACGTTTTGGTAATGGGTGGTGGTGATGGTAGAACAAGATTGTGAATTTAAGTAATACCCCTGAATTATATATTTGAATGTGGTTAAATGGGTAAATTTTAGGTTGTATGTTTGTTACTAGAATAAAATTTTTAAAAAATCATAGGACTATCCATCCTGGCCTATGCAAGTCAGAAAAAAAATTCAACAAATGGTGCTGCAATAACAGGATAGTCATATGGAAAAAGAATGAAATGTGACCCTCACCATGCAGCATTCAAAAAAAAATTACATGACTATATAACGCAGTGAACCCCAATGTACTATGGCCTATACATAATAGTATAATAATATGGTTTCATTAATTGTTAAAAAAAAAAAAAAAGATAAAGCACTAATGCAAAGTATTAAAAGTAGAGGAGTATATGGGAATTCAATACGTTCTGCATGATTTTTCTATAAATGTACAACCTCTCCAATAGAAAAAAAAATTTTTTAAACCATGAGATACCATTTCATACCCACTTGAATACAAACTACTAAAAATAAAAAATAACAAGTGTTGAAGAAGAAGCAGAGAAATAGTAATAGTTGTTCATTATTGACGGGAGTGTAAAATGGAACAGCCACTGTGGAAAAAATTTCCTTAGAAAATTAAACGAATTACCATATGACCCAACAATTCCACTCCTAGGTATTTATCCAAAAGGACTGAAAGCAGGGTCTCGGACAGATACATGAACAACAGTGTTCACTGCAACATTATTCACCATAGCCAAAAAGTCAAAGCAAAGCAGCCCATGTATCCATCAACTGATGACTGGATAAACAAAATGTGATATATTCATAATAGAATATTATTCAGCAATAAAAAAGTTAAGTGCTGGTACATGCTACAATACTGATGAACCTTGAATATGTATATCATGTTAAGTGAAATATGCAAGATGTATGGTTTCTCTTATATAAAAAAAAATACTCAGAATAAGTAATTTCATACAGAGAGCAATGAGAATTATGGTTACATGGGTGGGAAGAGGGGGAAGAAAGAGGGTGTTATTTAAAAATGAGTATGAGTTTTAGTTTGGGTTGATATAAGCAGATTAGAAATAGGCAGTGGTGAAAGTTACACAGCATTGTCAAAAGAATTGTCTACTTAAAATGATTTAAATGATTATTATGTTGTACATATTTCCACAATTAAACATAAATTAATTTCTAAAATAGGAAACAACAAGTTTTACTTTACCTTTACATTTGGCTTCTTTGTTGAAATTCCTCTGTACCAACCTAAAACAAAGCATATAAATAAATATTAAAACTATTGAAATAATACTGTTACTGTTTTTCATGAGACAGAAAATAATATATGAGCATTCTTAGAGAACACAGGTGACTGCCAGAGTTTCTTTATAACATCAACTGTGACTCTGTTTGGTTCCAGAATTTTTCTGGTAAACTCAAAAAAAAATCTTACAATAAAAACAACATCCTCAACTTTCATCACAAGAAAATAAACCCTTTCAACAGAACAAGACACAAAAAGTAAGAAAATACTTCAGAAGTAGGCATTTAATTCAACTCCATTAAGATTCCCAGGTGAAGGTATTTAGGAGACAAAATCATACAGCTTTTTGGTGGCAGAAAGGAACAGAGCCCAGATTTTCTATTTACTGGTCTTATTCAATTTCCCATGTGCTACGTGGCAAAAAAACACGAAAGTTTCCATTTTCAGACAAAGGATTGAAAACACAAAGACAAGTAATCTCAACTCTAATCTATTATTTTCAGAATTTGACTACCATTTCACTGCTTGAATTTAAAAAGAAGTGGTTCCAATGGGCAGGAACAGAAGGCAATGTTACATGGCCAAGGCCATGGATTCTTTTGCCCAATACCCTCAACAGCCAATTTCTAAGACATTAGAGTTTCAAAGAGAGAGTTTATTACTAGGTGCAGAGTAGAAGAGCAGATGGCCTAGAGGTCCAAAATCTGTCTCCCTGAGTTTAAAGTGGTCAAGGTTTTTAAGGATTTTAGCATGGGAAGATGAGGTCATTCTGAATACCAAGTTCAAAGCAGAAAAGGAAACAGTGTTATCGCTATCATTTCAACAGGAGAACATAAACTGAAATGAGGGGAGGCAGAGCTATCAATTCAATACTAAAAGTGTAAGCCAAAAGGAGGGGAGACAAGTTAAACAGCAGTCTAGCCAATATGATCTACAAATGGCAGAGACTGAAACTAGTTAATGGTTGACTTCAAATTCCTCATTAGCATTAGGGCCTCTGCCCTACAAGAATATGACCGGATACAGGGAGTAACAGCTCATACAGTCACAAAGGCACAACGATTTCAGATATCAGGACAGCTGAACTATAGTTTAGGGATTTCAGGTATTTCTCACTGTCCACTCCCATATACCAAAAAGCAAAAATAATGATCCAGTAATCAAAATCATTCCTTAAATCCTAATACTCTCAGTTATAGTAAGACTTGTTTTTAAAGGAGGAAGGTGAATGAATAAAAGAAGGAAAAGATACTGAGATCTTATTTCTCTAAGCTCGATCTACATATTTACTCCTTTAAACCTCATGACAAAACTAAGAGGAAAAGAATCAACTTTTCCTCCCATGGCATAACAGAAAACAAGAAAAGAATACTCTTGATTTTCTTTAGTTCAACAACTCAGATCATAAATTCGCATATTTCAATTTTCATATTCACTCAATTCCTTCACTTATAAAAATGGAATAATCTTACCAAAGCCATAGTTTACAGTATACTTTGAAAGAGAGCAGACAGGGACATAAGCAGGTACGGCAGTGAAAGAATTTCAAAAGTCTCTCCACCATGAAAGCACTGGCAAAACTCTCAAAATCAACATTCTCAGGACTCTGGAAATTAAGCAAAGCTTCCAACAAACTAAAGAGTGTTTCTTCAAGAAAAACAGATGAATCTAGGTAAGAACAGTGAGCTTTTTGGCGTTTTAACTTCTGCTAATCCCAAGGACCTCTCTCCCCAGCAACATGTTATACTAGCAAAGCAATAGTCCTGCAATCATGGTGAAAAACAACAGACTAATAGCCTCTGGGTGTGGACATAATGGAGTGGGAATACCTCTAAAGCCCAATTCCCAGATGGCTGTAATTATTTCACCTCTCTGGCAGTTTCCTTGAAAATCCCACTCTCAAAAACCCTCTCTTTATTTAATCTGACTCATAACCACCAGATGCAGCTTTTTTCCCTGGAGCATGTGTCGAAAAAAAATCAGCAGTAATTGTTTAACATTACTTTTATCTAAGGCAGGAATAAGAGTTGGGGTAAATAACATACTGACAAAAACACATAAGAAAAAAAATGAGGAATGGGATGTCCATAAAAGGCACTGAAAAGCTCCAACATATTAATGGGAATCTAGAACCATGTTTGGGGCTTTGCATGCCCAAGAAAACCTGAGTAGGCTCCAAGGTCTCATCACTGGCTGAACTTGAGGCTCCATGCAAAGAGGAAATGAAGGGTAATGAGAAGTTGTAAACAGCTGTCCTGAGCACTGAAGTCATGCCACAGCTCACACAAACACATTTAGCAAAAACTGGATTAGGCAGAACTCCTTTTCCCTTGAAGTAATTGGCCCTTAGCAAGCATTCCAGGAAACTTCCCCCACTCATAACTTCCAGAAGTCTTGCAAAACCAAACCTGCCCCAGCCCACACTGCATCACATGTGTGTCCTTACATCCCCCTCTGGCAGCAGCATTCCTGCGATAACTTCCCTTATTCAACATCCACACTCCTGCAGTTACAACCCTGCATGACTACCACCACCTTTCAACTTTTAAACTCCACCAATGAAGAGTTGCCAACTTCCAATTGAGCCCCCTTCTTCCAAAGCCAACCAATGTTAACCTGTCAACTTCCCACTCCCAAGCTACAAAAAGAAAACCCATTGCCTCCCTTTCCCTATTTCCCACCAACCATCCTATAAAACCTTGTTCAGAGCTGTCACCAGCTTAAGCAACAGCCCACCTATGCAGAGCCTCACTATAAAACTCCTTCAATCAAGTTGTGGTTTCCTCTCCTTCTTCCAAGTCAAGAAACCTATCAATTGGAAGATTTATAATTTCTAGGCATTTAAAGATATATCCATTGAATAATTAGTTGATCAGTAAGCTAACAGAATGTTGACATCACTAGCTACACACAAGAAAGAATGCAGATTTTACAGAACTCCTTTAGAAAATTCACTGAAGAAACATCCGTAACAACAAGAAACAGAAACAAGAAAATGCTGGTGAGCTGGGAATCTGATTTCCAGAAATGCTATATTATATTACTTTAAATGTCCCACTTTCAACAACAACAAAAAATTGTAAAAGGTAAAAAGAAACAATAGAATGGGGGGAGGCAAGAGAATAATGGGGGGGGAGAAGGACAAGAGTTAAGGGGAGGTTTAGATTTTCTGTTTCGTGAGGGGGTGTTTATTGGTTATTTTCTCATGGGAACGATGAAAGTATCTAAAATTGAGGGTGCTGATAGACTGTTCACTTTGGACATTATACATGATGCCTAATGAACGCAGGTGGCTGAAGGATGCACTGACTGAGAAGTAGATTGGCAAACAATGGTGTATATGTATGATTGAATATTGTGCTGCTACAAAAAGGAATGAAGCTTTAAGACATGCAACATTGTGAGACACAAAATGTGAGACATTTTGTGAGGCAAAATAAGCCAGAAACGAAACAGCAGTTATTGTATGGCCTCATTTAGAAAACGCTTATAAGAAAACAGGGGGCTAGACTGTAAGCTCTTACAGCAGTCACATTTAGCACAGAGTGGTAATTATTATTTCTGGATTCTGAGAAGCTGTTTTATATATGTATAACCCGTTATTCTGAGTTAAGAATGAAGCCCATCAGGTCAGGATTAAGATAATTCAGAACACAGAGGTAAGGAACATACTATTTGTATTTTAGAATCTCATTACTCTATGAGACCAAAGGAAAAAAGGTTTATTTTCTCCAGAACCTAAATTTTCTGTGGCGCATAATCTAACTCA
The DNA here is from genome assembly GCF_023851605.1 of Tamandua tetradactyla. Taxonomy (NCBI): domain Eukaryota; kingdom Metazoa; phylum Chordata; class Mammalia; order Pilosa; family Myrmecophagidae; genus Tamandua; species Tamandua tetradactyla. The sequence goes on from NC_135341.1 coordinate 35,131,633, forward strand.
ACCTGTGTGGATGGATCATTTAAAAAAAATTCAAACACAGGGAGGCCAGAATAAGAATGAGGGTCATTAATCTTGTATAGCTAATATAATGCCTGGATACATCCCTGAGTATATTAAGCAGATAATCAAAAAGTATTGGCAAACTCTGATATCTGTTCCACAACTACTTGTTGAACCATACTTTGAAGTGTACTACTTTTTCGAATACACAAAAAAAAAGAAAAAAAAGAGGAGGCATATAACAGAGAAGACAGGATTTAACAAAAAAGTATAATTGCTGCATCATTATATTAATATTTCTTTTGGTCTCCAGTGTCTTGGAGCAGCTAGAAGAAAAAAATGAAGAATCATGGGAATGGTAAACCATACCAAACTTTAAAATCTGTTCTATAACTACTTGCTAACATGTACTTGGAAATTTATATATATATATATTTTATTTCACAATGAAAAAAAAAGTATTGGTAAAGTCCCTTGTGGGACAGGAGAGAAAATATGGAATAATTAAACTTCACCACCAGGGAAACCCCAGATACTGGGTCAAACATTAGGGACACCCAAATCAATAAGCCCTTGATCTTGAGGCTTGCTCTTGTGAAGCTTATGTATGTAGCGGAGAAGCTTAGCCTACTTATAGATACACCTAACAGTTACTTCCAAAGGATCTCCTTTGTTGCTCAGATGTGACCTCACTCTAAGCACAACTCTGCAAGTGAAACTGTTGCCCTCCCCTCTACGTGGGACATGACATCCAGGGGTGAAAGTGTCCCAGGCACTGTGGGATAAAACTCCCAGGGATAAGCCTGGCCCTGGCACCATGGGATCAACAATGCCATCATGATCAAAATGGGGGAAAGAAGTGTAACAAATAAGGTATCAATGGCTGAGAGAGTTCAAATAGAGTCAAGAGACTACTCTGGAGTTCACTCTTACACAAGCTTCATTTAGACATTGCTACCTACCATAACTTGCCAAACTCCAACCAAAACCATTCCAGCCAATTCTAAAGAACATCTAGGATGATATATAAGATTCTATAAAGGTTCCATGCACTAGGGTAATTTTTCAGAAACTTACAACCTCCAGATGGGTCCCTGGACCAGATAAGTCCTGAAATGCAGAGAGGCCAGCCTCTCCAGAACATCAACTAGTTCATGTTCCCTTTCAACATGAAAAATTTTGAATGGGCATAGCCCAAATACCCCTAAAGAGTGGGAGAAATATCAAAGGTGATAGTGGAATTATACAGAGAAGACAGGGTTTAACAAATGGGTATGATTGCTGAATCATTATATTAATATTTCTTTTGTTCTCCAGTATGTTAGAGCAGCTAAAAGTAAAAACCTAAAATTATGGAATTGTAAACCATAAGAAACTCTGAAATCTGTTCTACAACTAATTGTTGGGCTTGCTTTGAAATTCACTACTTTTTTGTATACATGTTATTTTTCAGAAAAGCGGGGGCGGGGGGGAGGCGATGGTGAAATGAAAAATATATATATTCCTTCTAGTCTCCAGTGTTCTGGAGCAACTAGAAGGAAAAATCTGAGATGAGAGAATGGTAGCCCATGACAAACTCTGGGTTCTGTTCTGTAAAATACATGTTGAAGAGTGCTTTGAAACTTATTGTTCTGTATATATGTTTTATTATACAACAAAAAAAAGTTTTTTAAAAAAGACAATAAATTATGTCACATACACTGGAAAAATTCAGTCAATATAAATTGCCTTTCAGGAAGTCCAAAGTTGGTCTTATTAAACAAAAATTTTGTATCAGTTATTTTAATTTATGCTCAAATCACCAAAGAAATCATGTCTAAGAACAAAAGAAAAGGAGGAAAATAATGTGTAATCAAATAGAGAATACCAACAATGTGAGAAAAATTCCACACACAAAAAAGAAATCCTGAAGAAAAAAGTACAATCACTAAAATTAAAAGTTCAGTAGAAATTGTATGGTTCTAGCTGCTATATTTATGCCTTTAATCCATTTTGAGTTATTTTTGTATATGGTGAGAGGTATGGGTCCACCTTAATTCTTTTGCATATGGACATCCAGTTTTCCCAGCACCATTTGTTGAAGAGACTATTCTTCCCAAACTGAATAAACTTGGCACCCTTGTCAAAAATGAGTTGGTCACAAAAGTGGGGGTTGATTTTTGAACTCTCATTTTCTTTATCATTAGAAAAGTTGTGGATTTACAGAGCAACCATGCATAAAATACAGGATTACCATATACCAATCCCACCACCAACCATGCAGTGATGGGGAACATTTGTACCAACTGCTGACAGTACATTTTTATAACTGTTAATGAAATCTCAATTTTATTCCATTTGTACATATCATGTACAATACCATGCTGCTTTGATTGCAGTGTCTCCTTGTACCAATACCATGCTGCTTTGATTGCAGTGTCTTTCTAATAATTAAAAACAGCAAGCATAAGCCCCTTCCAACTTCACTTCAGGGGCCAGAATGGGGAGAGGGCATGGGAAGTAATGTTTAAATTCTATAGAGTTTCAGTTTGGGCTGATGCAAAAGTTTTGGTAATGGAAGGTGATGATGAGAGCACAACATTGGGAATGTAATCAACAGTACTGAATTCTATATTGAATGTGCTTAACAGGGGGAAATTTTAGGTTGTATATATGTTAGAATAAATTTTTAAAAGAACCATAACACCGTACAAGCAGTAAACCATAATGAAAGCCACTGGCTATAATTAACAGTACAATTATAAAAATGTTCTTTCATCAATTGTAAAAAGTGTACCACACTAATGCAAGAGGTTAATAATAAAGTGCTATATAGGATCTCTGTATTTTATGTATGTTTTTATCTATAAACCTACAAATTCTATAATAAAAATCAAAAAAAATTCAGTAGACAATATCAATATCTTATATGAAAATCCTAAAAAAGAATCTATAAACCTGAAGATAAGTGTACTGACATCACACTGTCCAAGGAACAAAAGGAAAAAAGAACGAAGAAGAAAAAAAAAATGAACAGAATCTCAAAGATTTGTGAGATACCATAAGACATATCAACATACACATAATGAAAGTCCAAAGAAGGAAAAAGGAGAGAGACAAAAGGACAGAAAGGATATGTGGGGAAAAAAATAATGGCAATATGATCATATGATTCGACGCAACACTAATTCAATTTCCAGCAAGTTATTTTAGGATTTTAGAATAGGCAACACAACAGTCAAGAAGAAAAAGAACTACATACTTTTAAAAATTAGAAAATAGCTGGCCGGCAGTACAACGGTGGCTCAGAGGCAGAATTCTCACCTGTCATGCTGGATACCCGGGTTGGAGACCCAGGTACGATTCCCAGAGCCTGCTCATGTAAATAATAATAATAATAATAATAATAACAACAACTGGCAAAAAAAAAACCTAAAAAATAACTGACAACATCAAATATTAGAATGCAGAGCAAGAGGAACTGTGTACAATACTGACAGTAATGAAAGATGATACAGCCACTTTGAAAGACAGTTAAGCTGTTGTTATACAAAGTTTTACCTTACAATCCAGCAGTTGCATTCCAATTCAGTTGAAAACATTTTGCCATGCAAAACATATATAAGAATGTTTGAAATGTTTTTATTCATAAGCAGCAAAAATTGGAAGCAAATATATCCACCAATAGGTGAGTAGATAAACTGTGGTCCCGTCATCCAATGGGATTTTATTCACTGATAAAATTACAGAAGCTATAAAAACATAGGAACTGTAATGACATATTACTAAGTGAAATAAGCCAATCTGAAAATCACATACTGCATGATTCCAACCAAATGACTTCAAAAAGAGGCATAACTACACAGATAGTAAAAAGAACAGCGATAGCCAGAGTTTCAGGAGTTGGAAAGGGTAATGAATATGTGAAGCACAGAAGATTTTCTTGGTGAAGAAACTATTTTGTATGATACTGTTATGCTGTATACATGGTATCATGCATTTGTCAACACTCACAAAGAATGAACCATAATGTAAACAAGAGTATTAGCTAGTTCTACTACATCAATATTGGTTGATCACTTATAGCAACTGTACCACACTAATGCAAAATGTTAATAATGGGGAAAAAACTATGCGTCCCGACTGAAAGGGACTAACAAGGTAACACTCTCTAATAAATTGGGGAGAGAGGAGAAAAATAGGAAAAGCTTCCCAAGTTTTTATGAAAACATTAATCTACACATTCAAAACTGTAAAAAACACGACATATGATAAACTTAAAACGATGCACTAGACATCATAAATTGTTAAAAGAAAGAGATAATCTTGAAAGAAGCAACAGAGAAGTGACTCATCACATAAACGGATCCTCAATATAATTAACAGCTCAATACTCAAAAGAAATCACAGAGGTAGAAGATAATGGAATGACATAGCCCAAGTGCTCAAAGAAAAAGTCAACCAAGATTTCTATACCCAGAAAAACTATCATTCAAAAATGAAGAAGAAATAAAGATATTACAACATGAGCAAAAAGTGAGACAATACGTTGCTGGGAGAACTTCCATATGAGAAATACTAAAAGAAGTCCTGTAGGCTCCAATGAATGGACAGTAGTCAGCTAACTTGAAATTATATGAAGAAATAAGAACATAGGTGGAGTCAACTACACAGATAATATAATTTAAAAGACAATATAAACATATTTTTAACTCTTTTCCTCTAATCAGATTAAAAAGCCAAATGCATAAAGTAGTAATTCTAAACATATGTTGGCAGTCATACAATGTATAAAGAGATAATTTGTACAACAATAGCACAAAGGAGAGGCAGGTAATGGAGCTATAATGCAGCAAAGTTTTTATAAACCAATGAAATCGAGCTGTTACTAATTCATACTAGATTACTGAATATTAAGAAGCTAATTTCAATATTCAGGTATACCACTAAAAGAATAATTCAAAAAATATAGCAAGAGAGAGAAGTAAATTATGAAAAGGAACCAAGCAAAGCTGAAGACCACAGTAACAGAAATTTAAAATTCCCTACAGGGGTCCAGCAGCAAATTGTAACTGTCTGAAAAAAGAATCCATGAACCTGAAGAAAAGAAAACCGTAGTCACCCAGGCTGAGAAACACAACGAAGAACTGTGAACAGAGCCTAGGGGACCTGAGGGACATTATCAAGCATGACAATACACAACTTGTTAGAATCGCAGAATGAAAAGAAAAAGAGAAGGAGGCAGAGAGAATATTTAAAGAAATAATGGCTGAGAACTTCAAAAGTTTAAAACAAAACATGAATATACACACCCAAGAAACTTAACAAATATTAGATAGGATAAACTCAAATGAACCTACAATGTGTCAGGTTATAATTAAACTGCTGAAAGTCAAAAGATAAAGACAGAATTTTAAAAGCTGCAAGCGAGAGGCAATGTGTCTCTATCTCAAAGCCAGCTGGACAAGTGAACTCACTGCCCTTCTACCTATGCGGGACATTAATCCCAGGGGTGTAAATCATCCTGGCAACATGGGTCAGAAATCCCTGGATGAGAGGGACATGGCATCAAGGAATTAAGGAAGCCTTTTTGACCAAAAGGGGAAAAAGAGAGCTGAGACAAGATAAAGTTTCAGTGACTAAGAGATTTCAAACAGAGTTGAGAGGTTATCCTGGAGGATATGCTTATATATTACATAGATACCCCATTTTCGTTTATGATCTACTGGAGTTGCTGAAGGGAAGTAACTGAAACTGTTGACCTGTGTTACAGCAGCCTTGATTTTAAAGATGACTGTATACAGAGATATAATGTTACTATCTCCTTTTATCTAGAGTACAGACACATAAGTTAAAAAATATATGGATAATAAATAAATAAATAATAGGGGGGATGTGCCAGTTTGAAAGGATGTATGTACCCTAGAGAAGCCATGTTTTAATCCTAAAAAGCCATTTTAATCCTAATCTCATTTTGTAACAGCAGCCATTTCTTCTAATCCCTCTTCAGTACTGTATGCTTGAAACTTTAATTAGATCCTGTAGATGTGACTCAACCAAGAGTGGTTGTTAAGATGGATTAGAAGGAGACGTGTCGCCACCCATTCCAAGTGGGTCTTGATTAGTCTGGAATCCTATAAAAGAGGGAAAACAAGAGAAAGCCACAGGATTCAGAGAGAGCAGAAAAGAATGACATAGCCATAGAGAAGCAGAGTCCACCAACCAGTGACCTGTGGAGATGAAGAAGGAAAACACCTCCTGGGGAGCTTCATGAAACAGGACGTCAGGAGAGAAAGCAGGTAACACCATGTTCACCATATGCCCTTCCAGCCAAGAGAGAAACCCTGACTGTTTGCCATGTGCCTTCTCCTCACTTCAGAGAGAAATCCTGAACTTCACTGGCCTTCTTGAACCAAGATATCTTTCCCTGGATGCCTTTGATTGGACATTTCTAAAGACTTGTTTTCACAGGGACATTTTCTCAGCCTTAGAACTGTAAACTATAAATTTATTAAATGCCCCTCTTTTAAAAGCCATTGTGTTTCTGGTGTATTGCATTCCAGTAGCTGGCAAACTAGAACAGGGGACAAAGGGTAAAATAAATTGGGTAGATGGAAATACCAGTGGTCAGTGAAAGAGAAGGATAGGAGGCATGTTTGTATGAGCTTTTTCTTTTTTTTTTTCTTTTTTCTTTCCATTTCTTTTCCGGAGTGATACAAATGTTCTAAAAATGATAATGGTGATGAATACACAACTATGTGATGATATTGTGAGTCACTGATTGTATATCATATATGCTATGTATGTGTGTGAAGATTTCTCACTGAAAATATTCAAGAAGGAACTTAGGCAGAAATGCCCCAGGAGAAACACCAAGGACCCACAGAAGCCCAGAGACATTTTGGAGAGAATGACCAGCAGATGTTGCTATGTGCCTTCCCATGTGACAGAGGAGTCCCAGGTGCCATCAGCCTCTCCCAGAGGAGGTAGATTCTTCTGGAAGCCTTAATTTGGATATTTTCTTGGCCATAAAACTATAAATTCTTAACTTAATAAATCCACTTTGTAAAAGTCAATCCACTTCTCCCATTTGGCGCCTCTACAGTTAAGAATCTGTAATTTCCCTCCTATTCTCAGGGGTTCATAACTTGGCTGTCAGAGATAATTCACCTGGCTAAAGTTTGGAGTAATTTGTGGGGGAGTGGATGCACGAAGTTTGATTTTAACACACAGGCTGGATGGGAGGGGGGGGAATGTAAACTGCTACATTCTGTACTGAAAATTTAATTGGAGATTTTAAATAAATTTTATTTTTAACACTTTTTTTAATTCTCCTCCTATAGTCTTTCTAAACTCTTATTTGCACTCTTATTAGTTATGTGCCTATGCTTTTAAGTCCACAGGAAGGAAGTGATTGGGGGATGTACCTAAAGAAGTAAATTAAGCCCACATTCTAAGATTATAGCTATACGATTTGGAAACCTAGCTTTGTTCCTTAAGTGGAATTATTTTCTTTCTAAAATTTGAAAGTGTAAATTGGCACACTGTAGTTTATAAAGTTGATCCCCCCTCCCAGTTATCTACTGCCAAGAAGAAACTTTTTAACAACTACCAAATAGTCTGTGTGACCCAGGACTAACATTTTTGAATTACTGAGCTCTATCCTCATGGAATTTATATATTTAATACATCCAAAGATATTTTCAGGATAGGCTTTGCAATTTTTCATTGATATTTAGAATCCTGTGGTACATTTCTGGTTTAGGAATGTCATGTTCAACTGTTTTTCAATAAATATTTTGAAACTTTGTGTTTCAAAAAAAAAAAAAGTCAACCCACTCTGGCATACTGCATTCTGACAGGTTTAGCAAACCAAAACATCTGAAATGCAAGGTTGGTTCAACTTAAGAAAATCAACTGAAGTAACATACCACATTAACAGACTGAAGGAAGAAACACAAATAAACATTTCAGTTGATGCAGATAAGGAATTTCACAAAACACAAAAACTTCATGATAAAAGCTCTTACAACACTAGGAATAGAAGAAAACTTCTTCAACCTGATAAAGGGCATATATGGAAAGCCCACAGATACCAGTCTACTTAATGGTGAAAGACTGAAAATACTCCCACTAAGATAAAAAAAAAAGAGAGAGAGAGACTCCCATTTCTGATTTTACTTATTTACATCCTCTCTCTTTTTGTTACTCTAGCTAAGAGTCCATCAATTTTATTGATTTTTGCAAAGAGCCAACATCTGGTGTCCTTGATTCTATTGGTTTTTTTCTTCAAAATTTCATTTATTTCTGCTCTAATTAATCTTTCATAATCTTTTCCCTTTTCTTGTATTGGTGTTGGTTGGCTTTTCTTTTTCTAGTTCCTCCTGGTTGGCAGCTAAATCCACAATTTTTACTCTTTTTTTTTTAATATAGTCATAATATAGGCATTTAGCACAATAAATTTCCCTCTCAGCACCATCTTCTGTGTACCCCATAAGTTTTTTTTTTACTTATTCTTTTTATTAACTTTTGTTGTTGTTATTGTATAATATAACATACATACAAAGCAAAGAGAGAAATAAGCAATTTTCAAAGCACTCTTCAACAAGTAGTTACAAAACAGATCCCAGAGTTTGTCATGGGCTACTAAGAAACTTTTTTCTATCATCACAACTGACTTTTTTTCAATTTTGTGAAAAATAACATATGTACAAAAAAGCAATAAATTTCAAAGCACATCACAACAATTAGCTGTACAACAGATTTCAGAGTTTGGTATGAATTACAACTTCACAACTTCAGGTTTTTATTTCCAGCTGCTCTAAGATAGCTACAGAAAATTTAGGATCTGGAGAAAATAAGCCTTTTTTCCTTTGGTCTCATAGAACAGATGAAGTTCTAAAATATAGACAATTTCTTCCATACTACTGTATTCTGAGTTACCTTAATCCCAACCTGATCTGCTTCATACTGATCACTAAATACCAGGTTATACACATGTAAAACAGCCTCTCAAAATCCAGGAATAATTACCACTCCAGGCTAAATGTGACAGCTATAAGTGCTTACAATCTAGCCCCCTGTTTTCCTATAAGCATTTTCTAAATGAGACCATACAATAATTACTCTTTGTTTCTGGCTTATTTTGCCTCATAAAATGTTCCACAGGTTCAGTCACATTGCTGCATGCTTCACAACTTCATTCTTTTTTGTACCAGCACAATATTCAATCATATGTATATATGATCGTTCATCAATCTACTTCTAAGTCAGGGCATCCTTCAGCCACTTGCATTCATTAGGCATCATGTACAATGTCCAAAGTCACAAGTCCATCAATACTCTCAATTTTAGATAATTTCATTGTTCCCAAGACAAAGATAACCAATAAATACACCCTCACCAAACAGAAAATCTATACTTCCCCTTAATTGTCCCTCCTCCCATTATTTACCCTTGGTGCTGATGTGGTACTGTTGTTTTCCTTTTAAACAAAGCCCACAGCAGTTTTCCCCCTACACTCAGAAATTACAGATATTTTGTACAAGATTCATATCTTTGAACTAGCTCATGCAAGAAGTTATTTTATTTGTAGTGTTAATCAGTGGGGCACAGGAGTCTGTACAACCTCTTTCAATCATGTACACCTTCAACGTGGTAATTTTACTTATAGACCCACTAGTGAACCGCCTTCACTTCTACCTACTCCCTTACTTTGAGTTCAACCTCAATAACTAACCATTCACCCATCTCTAGCTTCCATGTATCTCTAGGTCCCCTGTAGTCTGTATTATAAGCCTCTGATTTTAACTTTACCATGGTCGTAAGAGTGGAATCATACAGTATTTATTCTTTTGTGTCTGGCTTATTTCAGTTAAAATTATGTCAAGACTCATCCATCTTGTCATGTGCTTCAGGACGTCATTTTGTCTTACTGCTGCATAGTATTTCACAGAATATTTATACCACAATTTGTTAATCCATTCATTTGTTGATGGGCACTTGGATTGTTTCCATCTTTTGGCAACTGTGAATAATGCTGCTGTAAACACCAGTGTGAAAATCTCTGTTTGTGTCACTGCTTTCAGTTCTTCTAAGTATATACCAAGTGGTGGTACTGCTGGATTATAGGGCAACTCAATACTTAGTTTTCAGAGGAACTGCCAGACTGTCTTCCATAGCGGCTGTACCATTATACATTCCCACCACCAGTGCATAAGTGTCCCAATACCTCCACAGGCTCTCCAACATTTGCAGCCTCCTCTTTGTTTAAACAGTAGCCATTCTTATAGGTGTGAGGTGGTTTGTGGGTTTGAAATGATGTATGTACTCTAGAAAAGCCATTTCTAATCCTAATCCCATTTTCTAATGGCAGCCATTTCTTCTAATCCCTATTCAGTTTTGTATGTTTGAAACTGTAATTAGATCATCTCCCTGGAGATGTGATTTAATCAAGAGTGGTTGTTAAGTTGGGTTAGGTAGAGGTGTGTCTCCACCCATTTGGGTGGGCCTTGATTAGTTTCCGAAGTCCTATTAAAGAGGAAACATTTTGGAGAATGAGCAATTCAGACAGAGCAGAACAACATAGCCACGAGAAGCAGAGTCCACCAGCCAGTGATCTTTGGAGATGAAGAAGCAAAACGCCTCCCGGGGAGCTTTATGAAATAGGAAGCCAGGAGAAGAAGCTAGCAGATGATGCTGTGTTTGCCATGAGTCCTTCCAGATGACAGAGGAACCCTGACCATGTTCACCATGTGCCTTTCCAGATGAGAAACTCTGAGCATTCACCATGTGCCCTTCCACTTGAGAGAGAAACTGTGAACTTCATCAGCCTTCTTGAACCAAGGTATCTTTCCCTGGATGTGTTAGATGACATTTCTATAGACTTGTTTTAATTGGGACATTTTCTTGGCCTTAGAACTGTAAACCAGAAACTTATTAAATCTCCCTTTATAAAAGCCATTCTGTTTCTGGTATATTGCATTCTGACAGCTAGCAAACTAAAACAGGTGGTATCACACTGAGGCCCTGATCTGCATTTCCCCTACAGCTAATGAGAACGGGCATCTCTTCATGTGTTTTAGCCATCCGTATTTGCTCTTCAGAAAAATGTCTATTCATATCTTTACCCCACTTTATAATTGGGTTGTTTGTTCTTTTGTTATTGGGTTGTACAATTTCTTTATACAGGACATAAAACTTGTATCCAATGGGTGATTTCCAAATATTTTCTCCCATTGAGTTGGCTGCTTCTTCACATTTTTGGCAAAGTCTTTTGAGGGCAAAGCACTTGATTTGGAGGAGTTTCTATTGGTTGATTTTTTCTTCTGTTGCTTGTGTCGTGGATGTAAAGTTTAGGAAGTTACTTCCTATTACTTTGTCTTGAAGATGTTTCCCTACATTTCTTCGAGGAGCTTTATGGTACTGGTTCTTATATTTAGGTGCTTAATCCAGTTTGAGCTCATTTTTGTTTAGGGTGTAAGGTAAGGGCCACTTTCATTCTTTTGGCTATTGATACCCAGTTCTCCCATTACCATTTACTGAAACGACTACTGTGTTCCAGTTCAGTGGACTTGGGAGCCTTGTCGAAGATCAGCTGACCACAGATTTGGTGGTCTACTTCTGTGCTCTCTATTTGATTCCATTGGTCATTACTTCTATCTTTGTACCAGAACCATGCTGTTTTGATCACTGTGGATTAATGATAACTTAAAATTGAGGAGAGTCAGTCCTTCCATTTTATTCATCTTTTTAAGGATGCTTTTAGCTATTTGGGGTTTCTTTCTTTCAGATGAATTTGGTAACTATATTAGCTAGGGTTCTCTAGAGAAACAGAATCAGCAGGAGATGTCCATATCACAAAATTTATAAAAGTGTCTCATGTAACCATGGGGATTTAAGGGTCGATGATCTGTTGGGCCAGCCATAAACTGGCAGCTCCGATGAGGGTTCTCAATGAACTCTCAGGAGAGGCTGGCTGGGCAATCATAGGGATGTAAGGATCCAAGATCTGTAGGGCAGACCACAAGCTGGAAGCCTCAAAAAAAAAAAAAGTCCTCAATGAATTCTCAGGAGAGGCTGGCTGGTTGAAGCAGGGAGAGGACTGTCTCTTCTGAATCCTCCTTAAAAGGCTTCCAGTGATTAGATTAAGTGTCACTGCAGAAGACACTTCCTTTAGCTGATTACAAATGCAATCAGCTGTGGATACAGCCAGTGTGCTCATGATTTAAGCCCAGGAAATGTCCTCATAGCAACAGACAGGCCAGTGCTTGCCCAATCAGACAACTGGGCACCACCATCTGGCCAAGTTGACACATGAACCTGTCCATGACAGTAACTACCTTTTCCAAGTCTTCTGTTGGAATTTAGATTGGTATTGCATTGAATCTAGATCAATTTGCATAGAACTGATATCTGAACTTCACGTAAGCTTCCTATCTATGAGCGTAGAATGTCTTACCTATGTAGATCTTCTTTGATTTCTTTTAGCAATGTCATGTAGTTTTCTGTGTACAAGTCCTTTACATTTCTAGTTAAGGTCATTCCTAGATACTTGATTGTTTTAGTTGCTATTTTGAATGGAATTTTTTCCTTAATTGAGTCCTCAGTTAGCTTATTGCTTATGTATAAGCAATCACCTTACAGTGATGTATACAAACATCACTGATTTTTGCACATTAATTTTATAACCTGTCACCTTGCTGAATTTATTAGCTCAAATAACTTTGTTGTATAACCTGCCACCTTGCCGAATTTGTTTATTAGCTCAAGTAACTTTGTTGTAGATTTCTGAAGATTTTCCAAGTATAGTATCATGTCATCTGCAAATAATGAAAGCTTTACTTCTTCCTGTCCAATTTGGATGCCTTTTCTTTCTTTTTCCTGCTTGACTGCCTCTCACTAGAACTTCTAGTACACTGTTGAGTAATAGTGGTTACAGAGGGCATCTTTGCCTTGTTCCCAAATTAGGGGGAAAGCTTTCAGTCTCTCACCATTGAGTACAATGCTGGCTACAGTTTTTTGCATGTGTGTTTTCTTGGGGTGGTGGTGTATGGTTCGGGAATCAAACCCAGGTCTCCCGCATTCTACTACTGAACCACCCATGCTCCCTGGCTATGGGTCTTTTATATATGGCCTTTATCACACTGAGGAAGTTACCTTTGATTAGTATGCTATAAAGTGTTTCTATCTGAAATGGGTGTTGAATTTTGCCAAATGTTTTTCAGCACCAATCAAAATGATGTTATTTTTTCCCTTTAAATCTGTTAATGTGTTGTATTACATTAACTGATTTTCTTACTTTGAACCATCCTTGCATTGCTGGCATAGACCCTACTTGGTGGTGATGTGTAATTCATATGCACTTCTGGTATCTTCTGATCTCCTTTATATAATTAGCTAACCCACTGGTTTTATTTAGTAGAGGTATATGAACTTCTCTGATTAGCTGTTCCAAAGTCTGTCTCCACTGGTGTTTTAATTTGGTCATTAGACTCGGCTATATCTGTCTATATCTTGATATGCTTAGTGATCTTCTGTTGCCTTCGAGGCATGTAAGTATCTTACTTTGCAAGTTGATTTCCTTCAGCAGTCTAAAGTTTTGTTTTTGCAGGATGGATGTGGAGCAGGATGTGGGGTGTGTGGTGGGGCACAACAGCACAGTGATGGGTTGCAGTGCAGGTACAGGCACAGATTGGGGGCCCTATGCTGGTGCCTGTGAGCCTGCATGATGGGCACAGGGCTATAGAAGTGTGGTCTAGGGGCCATGGGGTCGGGATGCAACTCATGCAGGCCTGGGAGCACAGAAGCAGGGTGCAGCGTAAGGGACGCAGAGGCAGGGCATGGTGGAAGGTGGATGGAGGGGCTGTGTGGATGCATGGGGGCTGGTGTAAGGCAGGATGTTGGTGGAGGCATGGAGTGTGGGGGTCATGGGTATCAGGGTTTAGGGTAATTGACACAGATGCTGGGGCACAGGGAAGGCAGGGTGTGAGTGATTCCTTGCACAATGGAGAGGGGTCCAGGGAGCCTGGGATGTGGATGTGGGAATGTGTAGGAGTGGGGCATAGGTCATGACGACCGCATGACGTGGGTCAGGAGCAGGTGATGTTGGGTGGGCATGTATCCTATAATTTTTGATACGTTGAGTGTTCATTTTTATTTGCCTCAAGATATTTATAGATGTCTCTTCTAATTTCTTCTCTGACCCACTAGTTTAACAGTGTGTTGCTTATCCTCCTTATATTTGTGAATTTTCCAGCTGTGCTAGAAATTCTACCTGCAGCAGTTAGGCAAGAAAATGAAATAAAAAGCATCCAAACTGAAATGGAAGAAGTAAAATTTTCACTGTTTACAAATGGCATGCTCTCTCATATAGAAAACGCCCTAAAAACTCTACAGCAAGGCTACTAGAGGTAATAGCCACGTTCAGCACAGTGGCAGGATACAAGATCAATACGCAAAAATCAGCAGTGTTTCTATACACCAATAATGAGCAATCTCAGAGGGAAATCAAGAAAAAAATTCCATTTACAATAGTAATCATAAGAATCAAATATTTAGGAATAAATTTAATCAAGGACATGAAAGACCTATATAAAGAAAACTATAAAACTTTGCTAAAAGACATCAAAGAAGACCTAAATAATTAGAAAGCTATACTATATTCGTGGATTGGAAAATTGAATATAGATGTCAATTCTATGCAAATTAATTTACAGATTCAACACAATACTAAATCCCAACAACTTACTTTTCAGAAACAGAAAAGCCATAATCAAATTTATTTGGAAGGGAAGGGTGGCCTGAATACCTAAAAATAACTTGAGAAAGAAAAATGAAGTTGGAGGTCTCACACTTCCTGACTTTAAAGCATACCACAAACCAACAGTGGTCAAAACAGCATAGTAACAACGTAAACACAGATACACCAACCAATGAAATCAAATTGTGAATTCAAAAATTAACCCTCTCATCTATATAAATTGGCTTATGACAATGCTGAGAAGTCCACTCAATCAGGAAGAAAGCCTCTTCAACAAGTGGTAGTAGGACAACTGGATATCCATATCCAGAACAATGAAAGAGGATCCATTTCAAACCTTATATAAAAATTAGCTCAAAATGGATAAAACACTTCAACATTAGCGCTAAAATCATAAAACTCTCCGAAAAAGATGTAGGGAAATATCTTAAAGATCCTGTGGTAGGCGGTGCTTTCCTAGCCCTTACACACAAAGTGTAAGCAAAGAAAGAAGAAACACATAAATGGAATCAAAATTGAATCCTTGTATACCTAAAAGAACTTTGTCAGGAAAGTAAACAGTCAACTTACACAATGGGAGAAAATATTTGGAAACCACGTTTCAGGTAAGAAATTAATATTGATAAAATATAAAGAGGTCCTACAACTCAAAACAAACAAAAAAACAGCCTAATAAAACACAGGGAAAAGAAGTAGATAGACCCTTTGCCAAAAAGGAAATGCTAATGGCTAAAAAGCACATGAGAAGATGCTCAGCTTCACTAGATATTAGGGAAATGCAAATCAAAACCACAATGAGAGGGCGGGCCATGCTGGCTTAGCAGGTAAGAATGCTTGCCTGCCAAGCCCGAGGACCCAGGTTCGATTCCCGGTGCCTGTATAAAAAAAAAACCACAATGAGATACCATTTCACATCTACTAGAATGGCCATGATCAAAAAACAAAAACTACAAGTGTTGCAGAGAATGTGGAAAAGCAGGTACACTTCTTCATGTTGGTGGGAATGTGGAATGGTGCTGCCGCTCTGGAATTAAGTCTGGCGGTTCCTCAGGAAGCTAAGTATAGAACTGCTGTATTACCTAGAACTGCCATATTACCCAGCAATCATTACTAGGTATGTACTCAGAAGAACTGAAAGCAGGGGCATGAACAGACATTTGCACACCGATATTTATAGTAGCATTATTTATGATTGCCAAAAAATGGAATCAACCAAGATGTCCACCAACTGATGAGTACAAAAACAAACTGTGCTATACATATACAATGGAATGTTATACAGCTGTAAGATGAAATGAGTAATGATGTATAGAACAAGGATGAACCTTGCAGACATTGTGTTGAGCGAAATAAGCCAGAAACAAGAGGACAAATACTACATGGTTTTACTAACATAAACTATAATGTGCGAGCTCTAAGTCTTAAATTTAAGAGCACGGGTTATCAATAGTAGAAAGAGGGTAGAGATTGGGCAACTCATGTTTAAGGAGTACAGAATATTTAATAAGGCTGATTGCAAAGGTTCTGAAATGGATACCACAATGCTATGTGATGATAGCACAATACTATAAGTGTAATTAAAAAGCTGAGTGATTACAGCTGAAAGAGGAAGATAAGGGTCATATATATGTCACTAGGAGAAAGCAAGAAGATAAAATCTGGGACTATATAACTCAGAGAAACCTAGAGTAGACAATGACAATTTTTTAATTGTACAAACATAAGTTTTTACATGAAGTACAACAAATGTATGTCACTATCGCAAAGTGTTAATAAAAGGGTAGTATATGGGACAAATATAATTAATGTAAACTAGGGTCAATACTTAACAACAGCTTTGTCATATTCTTTCATTAACTGTAAAAAAAAAAAGCACCATACCAAAGTTAAATATCAATAATAGGGGGATTTAAGGGAGGGGTATGAGATGTATGTTTCTTTCTTTTCAGAAGAAATGGATGTGCTCTCGTATAGATTGTAGTAGTGAATGGATAACTATGTGATTACAGCAGGAGCCATTAATTTTACACTTAGGATGGATCTAGTGGTGTGTGAATAAAACTATTATTAAAAAAAAATGCAGACTTTCAAGTGTAACTCACACCATGCAGGAATTCTACTGTGAAAAATAGCAGTCTTTTGCCTCATCAGAATTAAAATCATACACAATTATCAGATATACATTCACCTTTTTGAAATATTAGACTTTTTTTTGTGGAAACAAATTTTTCATCTATGATATCCAGAGGAAAACTTCTACAGAATCATGAGCATTTTCTCACTGTGAGGTCATTTTTTTATTATTTTCCACTGACCAGAAAATAAATTATGTGGGAAAGAAAAAAGGAAAGAAAGAAAAAGACAAGTATGCTATCACCACTGTTATTCAATATGGTATTGGAAGTTCTTGCCAGAACAATTACACAAGAAAAAGAAATAAATGGCATACAAGCTGGAAAGGAAGAAGTTCCTCAGGCTAAGAAAAGAACTACCCTATGACCCAGCAATCACACTATTCAGTATTTACACAAAAGAATTACAAAAAAAAGGGCTTTAAAAGATACTTGTACACCCATGTCCATAGGCATTATTCACAATTGCCAAAAGAAGGAAGCAATCCAAGTGTCCCCATCAACCAATGAATGGATAAATAAAATGTGTCATATGTGTACAGTAGAATATTATTCATCTATGAAAAGCAATGACATTCTGATGCATGCAGCAACATGGATGAACCCTGAAGACACCATGCAGATGGAAAACAAGCCATACACAAATGGACAAATACCTTACAACCTCACTGATGTGAAACAATTGGAATAAAAAACTCACAGAGTCAGAATACAGAATATATGTTAACAGGGCATGGAATGAGGATAGAGAATGAGATGTTAAGGCTTAATATGTACAAGGTTCATCTCGGTAATGATGGAAATATTTTTGTAATGAGTGGTGGTGGATGGTAGTACAATATATATCTGAATGTGACTGAAAGGGGAAATGTTAGATTGTATATTTGGTACAATACATTTTTTTAAAAGATCCATGGAATTACAAGACACAGCGAACGCTAAGTCAAACCACAGATGCACAGTTAATAGTACAGTCATAAGAATGTGCTTTGTGTTAAACAACCCTGGTATTCCTGATGTGAACCTCTCTTGGTCGTGATGTGTAATTTTTTTAATCTGTCACTGAATATGATTTGCAAGCATTGTGTTGAGAATTGTGACATCTATGTTCATTAGGGCCATTGGTTCATAGTTTTCCTTTCTTGTAGGGTCTTTATCTGGTTTTGGTATTACAGTGATGTTAGCTTCTGAAAATGAGTTCAGGAGTGTTCCTCTTTCCTCAATTTTTTTGAAGAGTTTGAGTAGGATTGGTGTTAGTTCTTTCTGGAATGTTGGATAAAATTCACCTGTGAAGCCATCTGATCCTGGGCTTTTCTCTGTGGGAAGATTTTTGATGGCTGATTGAACTCTTTATTTGTAACTGGCTTGCTGAGATCTTCTATTTTTTCTCAAATCAGTGTAGGTAGTTCATGTGTTTCTAGGAATTTATCCATATCATCTAAGTTGTCTAGTTTGTTGGCATACAATTTTGTTCACAGCATCCTTTTATGATTTTTTAAATTTCTTCAGGATCTGTAGTAACAACCCCCATCTCTTTCTGATTTTGTTTTTTGCATCCTCTCTTTCTTTCTTTGACAGTCTAGCTAGGGTGCCATCAATTTTATTAATTTTCTCAAAGAACCAACTTTTGGTTTGTTGATTCTTTCTACTGTTTTGGTGGGGGGGGGTTGTTATTGTTGTTCTCCAGTTTGTTTATTCCTGCTTTAATCCTTATTTCTCTCCTTTTATTGGCTTTGAGGTTACTTTGCTGTTCTTTCTCTAATTTATCCAGGTGAGCAGTTAAATCCTCAATTTCTACTTTTTTGAATGCAGGTATTTAGGGAACTAAATTTCATCTCAGTACTGCCTGCGGTACTGGGTGTGCCACATTCCATGAGTTCTGATATGTTGTATTCTCATTATCACATGTGTCACAGCATATGATTTATCCTGAAAAATTCTGAATCCTTTCCTGATAAAAACATTTAAAAAGGAAGGACTCAAAGAAAAGTTTCTCAGTATCTTAAAGGACATATATGAAAAACAGACAGCCAGCATCATATTTGATGGTGAAAGATTGAAACCATCTCCCCCTAAAATTAGATGAAACTAGGATGTCCACTGACACCACTATTATTCAACATTGTACTAGAAGCCATAGCTGGAATGGTTTGACAGGAGAAAGAAACAAAAGCATCCAAATAGAAAAGGAAGAAGTAATAACTTTCATTATTTGCAGATGACATGATTCTATGCTTAGAAAGTCCCAAGAAACATATGACAAAGCTACTTCAGCTTATAAATTCAGCAAAGTTGTGGGAATAAAGATTAATATACAAAAATCAGTAATGTTTCTAAAAACAAGTAATGACCTGAGAAGACAATTAAAGAAAAAAAATTCCATTAAAACTAGCAATGAAAAAAAAATCAGGTATCTATAAGCCTAATCAGGGATGTGAGGACTTGTATGCAGAAAACTAAAAAACACTGCTAAAAGAAATAAAAACTGATCTAAATGTATTTCATCTCCAGTATCTTAGAGCAGCTAGGAGTAAACACCTAAAATTATGGCAGCCATATTTAATCTGAAGTTTTAAGTGTATTCCTAGCTTCTAAGACACTGAACTATATGTGAATCAACAGGTATTTCCCTGGAACTCTGAATAACTCTATGACACTTAAGACCCAGAAATGTAGTGCTGTGCCCCTGAAAGATAGCACTGCTATATACAATAATAATTTAAGAAACTGAAAAAGAGATCAGGGCTCAAATTAGAGACAAAAATGAAGCAAATTTGGCTGGGACTAGGAAAATAAGAATAAAGGGTAAAAGATGATGATAGTGTATGTACTCTAGACCCTAATCTATTATATGAAATCAAAGGCAGAGAGGTTTATTACGAGTAGAACCTAAATTTTTTGTAACACACAATCTAAACCAACCTGTCTGGATAGCTCATTTTAACAACTCAAGCTCCTGGAGTCCAGAACGGGAACAAGGCCTTGCAGTTTTGTATAGTTTAATGTAATACCAGGCTACAAACTATGAATTTGCTGGGCTGATAATTAAAAAGTATTATCAGAGTTCCTTTAGAGTCCAAAGGAAAACAAAACAAAATGTAACTATTAAACTTTCCCTTAAGGGAAACCCCAGGTACCCTCTCAACCACTAATATCTATAAGCCTCACATCCCTGATTAGGCTTATAGATATAAGCCTGGAGGCTTATAAGAAAATAGGCCAAACCCCTGATTTTGAGGCTTGCCCTTACTAACCTTATTTCTGTGAAGAAACTAAGGCTACCTATAACGAGGTCTAAGAGTTCCTTCCAGGAAACTTCTTTTGTTGCTCAGATGTCGCTTCTCTCTCTCTAAGCCCAACTCTGTAAGGAAAATCATGACCCTCTTCACTGTGTGGGACATGACACTCAGGGGTAAAATTCTCTCTGACAACATGGGGCATGGCTCCAGGGGATGGTCCTGCCACTGTGGGATCGACACTACCTTCCTATCCAAAAGTGGGGAAAGAAGTGTAATAAAATAAGGCATCAGTGGCTAATAGAGCTCAAATAGAGTCAAGAGGCTATTCTGGAGGCCCTCAATCTTGGGGTTTGTTCATATGAAACTTATCCCACAAAGGACAGGCTACGCCTACTTTAAATTAGGCCTAAGAGTCACCCCCAGAGAAACTCTTTCATTTCTCAGATGTGGCCTATCTCTCAGTCAACACAGCAAGCATACTCACTGCCCTCCCCCTCACTATGTGGGACATGACTCCCAGGAGTGTAAACCTCCCTGGAATCATGGGACAGAAATTCTAAAATGAGCTGGGACTCAGCATCAAGGGATTGAGAAAATCATCTCATCTGAAAGAGGGAAGAGAGAAATGAGACAAAATAAAGTGTCAATAGCTGAGAGATTTCAAATAGAGTCAAGAGGTTATCCTCACACGTTATACAGATAACCCCTTTTTAGTTTAAGGAGTATTAGAGAGGCTAGAGGGAAGTGCCTGAAACTGTAGAGCTGTGTTCCAGTAGCCATGTTTCTTTAAGATGATTGTACAATGATACAGCTTTCATAAAGTGATTGTGTGATTGTGAAAACCTTGTTGTGATGTTACTTTTATCTATGGTATGGACAGATGAGTAAAAAATATGGATTAAGAATAAATACATAGTAGGAGAAACAAATGTTAAAATAAATGGGGTAGAGGGAAATACTAGTGGTCAATGAAAGGGACGGATAAGGTGTATGGTATGTATGAGTTTTTTCTTCTTTCTTTTTATTTCTTTTTCCAGAGCAATGTAAGTGTTCTGACAAATGATCATAATGATGAATATACAACTATGTGAAGATATTGTGAGCCACTGATTGCACACGAAGTATGGAAGGCCCATATATTAAGAATGTTCGTGTTGTATATTGATTGGTTTTATTAAAAAATAAAAGGTTGAAAATTCAAAATAATGTCATATATTTAGAAAGTCCACATTATAATATAATAAAAGGTGGACTCTAAAATGCATTGATTACTAAATATGATTTGAAATTAAGGTAATAAATAAAATTAAATTTCTAACTGAGATGTAAATTTAAGTCCTAGTTTATACTGAAATCTTAAGAGATTCTAAAATTTAAGAGTTATTAAAAATTTACTTTATAAATTAGTCCACAAAGGAAATGAAAAATTAAGTTAAAAAAAGTTTTAAATGAAATATAACCGCATTCAACTTGAGCAAGAATCAAATTGTTAGGGATTCACTAGTGATTCACTACGCTTTCAAGGATAATAAAATTCAGAATAACCTATATGTTTAAAAGTAATTATTGTACAAAAAAAAGAAGAAATTGAGAACAACAGAAAACTATCCGAGAAGTAGGAAAGTAGCACATTACTGTGTATGTGTGCTTAACATGACTAACTACTCAATAACTACTTATTCTATGTATGAAATGAGACAGGCGTAAAAGTTTGTTTACCAACACAGTTCTGGATTACACTTTCCAAGGTCATGACAACCACACTTAAAACTTTTTTTTTTTTTTTGACAGGGGCAGGCTCCAGGAATCAAACCCAGCTCTCCAGCATAGCAGGTGAGAATTCTGCCACCAAGCCACCTTTGCACACCACCGCATTATTAACTTTTAAAAGTCACTTCAAAGCCATTTTTTTTTTTTAAGGAAATTTTTTTGTTTAATTTTAATCCCACCAGGTTACAAAAGCAAGTTGGTAAGACGAAAAATGCAAGATAAGAGGAAAAGATGTTGGGGAAAAATATTCTGGGTATTGATATTTATATTACAGATTAATTCATCTGAAGGTTACAATTATTTAAACATAGTCACAAAAAATAATGGTCACTTGCTCTTGTTCCATGCTCTGTATTGTTTTCCTATCTATATCCTGAAATACTGCTGAATACTACTTTGTTAAATATGCATTATTTAGACTGTCAGAAGTCCATGCCAGTCACACAAATGAGGCTATACTATCCAAAAGAGCCAACAGTACCACAATTGCTACTGATAGAGAGGCTGCAGAACACTGCCAGCAGTGTTAATCTCAAAGAATGAAGCCTCTATATAGGTTAAGCCATGTGACTATCAACAATCAAATGTCCTTTACAAAGATTCTGGGCAGAAACCGATCAAGCCAGATCAAAAGCAACAAACATAACTCAGCGAAAAGTACCCTTCAACAAGAGGATGTCAGGCTTTTTATTTCAAAGACCTAAAAGATATTTCATAGACAAAAGAAAAATATGCAAATGTATTTACCCCTCATACCTTCACACTAACAGCTGCACAGGAAGAAGAGAAGGTACAAGACAAGCACAATTTCACTTCCATTTCATCTCATTATTACAAGTTTTAATTAAAAATCAAAATTCAGTGTGAAGGACAGACTTACATATGAATCACTAAAGAAATCATTTAAGTAACCAACTGTGAATTCAAGGGCCAAAAACAAGTATCTCCAACCTTCTAAAACATTGATTTTTTTTTTTGGTACATCAATAAAAAATATGCATACCCATCTAATTCTTTATCTTTTTCCAAATTATATAATTAATAAATGAACAGGAAAAAAGAATATCAGCCACTTGTAAAAAAGAAGCTATAAGAGAATTCAGTCCTCAAATGGGGCAACATAATTATTCAAAAAGGTGTACATTTGAAAATCCTCTTCCCTTTATTTTCACTGAAAACTTTGAAAGAACAATTTTGTATATTTATTTACATAATTCAATGGTATTTTAAATCTATACTTATGAGTCATAAGTATAAAAAAACCAATCACTAATAAATATACATTAAAAAGTTGAGAATTTTACTTCCAAATGAATTATTGTTTCTTTAAAATTGGTCAATTTACGGAGCCACAAATAAATGCCATTGATCAAAATACATTAAAAACTCTTTGGAATTCAAATATATGTAGAATAAATTTATGAATTCCTAGCTCTGGCAAAATACTTCACACTGAACAAATATAAAAGCTGAACAAAATATATGAAATAATTGTGTAAGCATTCTGGAAGCAACCATCAAGGGGAAGATATGAGGTGCTATCATCACTGAGCTCCACATTTACCTGACTTCATTCCTGAGGTCCTTCTAGCAGAAAATGGCAGACATACTAAGGTAAGGAGAGAAAGATTGAAATGAAGGTATCAAAGCAATGGGGCTTGAAGGACAAACTCCAGAAAGAAGTGAATCACTGTAATTCCAAAACTTCGTAAGCAACCTCCACTAATGAGACTGGCTGATTTCTAACTGCATGCTGGGCAAGTCTCCAAGAAACCCAGAAAAAAAGCATCAGCTTGAAGCATAAAGAGCTGAGCAGAGTCAGAATATCTTTAGGGGAGCAAAAGTACCCACAATGACTTTTCAAGAGAAATTATTAAAGTAAAAAATTAATGGAGAGTGATGTCATCAACATAGTGACATAAGACATTCCCTGAAAAAAACTTCCCCAATGATTCAGTGAATAAGATGACAAATGCCACATGCTTAGAACATTGGAGGACAGTAAAAACTGGAGAAGGACTCCATAAAAGTTAGGAATTGAAGGAAAAGAAAAATATCCAGTAGGAAACTTCCATCCAGGACCCGCTGCTCCTTTTCCCTTTGCCTCACTCGATCCTGCCCAGCTGAAGAATTACTCAGAGGCAGCAGCCTGGATCCCTCCCATCTCTGGACATAGACTGTACAGACACTCAGAGCAGCAAGTTATAAACAAACGCATATCCAGGCACAGGGACCTAGGGCAGAACACGAGGAGTGCTGCATACAAAAGGGTACCTAAGGGAGTCAAAAAAAAAAAAGAGAGAGAGAGACTGGTTGAAGTGTGGCAGGCATTGGGGCAGTCACACAATCCAGTTTCTATTGGCTGGACTCCTAAAAGCAAAATGGACTTTTCAAGAGGGATCCACCATCTGGACTGAACCCATCAGGCTCTCCAGGGTGGGATACTCTATGAGTGAATAAACAAGAGGCAGAAAAGACATAAAGAAAAAACCAGGGATGGATGCTAAACTGAACTGCTATAAGCAAGGAGGGTAACAGAGCAGAAAAGTGTTAGAATGACAGCTCTGAGTGAAGGAGAGAATTTAAACAAATCACAGGAGCTGGAAAGAAAATTCAGAAGAAAAAAAAAAAAACAAATCAAAATTCCCAAAGAAGGAACAAAGGAAAGGAAGTGTCACCTAGAAATTAAACAACTGCACAAAAAATGCAGTCTTAAAAACTGGACCGCATATCCATGGGAAGAATCAGGTAAAGAAGAGCTGAGAAAATCTAATCAGTTAAACACAGATCATCTAAAGGTCTAGAAAAAGTTGGACCATGCACAGAGAAGAGTCATAACACAAAGCGAATCAATAATTAAACCCTAGACAAAAGTGAGAAACTAACCTTCAGAGTTATCTCAAGAAAATCAGATGCCCACAAATCAGCAAAAAATTGCAAACTATACCTAGAAAGATACGACTCAGTCAAGGGAAAAACTTAAAACTTGAGAGGAGATGAAGAATTTGGAAATAATCAAAGGAGTTCAAACAAATCTCCTAAACCAATTCAAGGGGATGAAGGATAATATGAATAAAGGCTTAAAGGATATTAGGAAGACAATGTGTAAGCACAAAGAAGGACGTGAAAGTTTAAAAACAGACATAAATTATGGAGAGGAACAGCACAATAATTGAGATTAAAAATACACTAGAGGCAGGTAAAAACTGATTTTAACATTCAGAACAAAGACTCAGCAAACTCAAAGACATGGCAATCAAAATCATAATCAGATGAATAGATTAAAAAAGAAGAAAAGAATGAGCAGTGTCTCACGGATTTGAGTGATAGTACAAAGCAAGCAAACATACACATCACAGGTGTCCCATAAGCAGAAAAGAAAGGACAGGGGCAGAAAGACAATGTGAGGAAATAACAGCTGAAAATGTACAAACTCTTAATAAAGTCACGTAAGTCCAAGAAGCGCAACATACTCAAAACAGAATAAATCCTAATAGACCTACTCTGAGACAAAGACTAAACAGAATGTCAAATGCCAAAGAAAGAATTCTGAAACAGAAAGAGAAACGTGACTTCCGGAGAAGATGGCGGCTTAGTAAGACGCACGGGTCTTAGTTCCTCCTCCAGAAAAGCAACTAAAGAAACAGAAACAATACGAAACAGCTCCCAGAGTCACAACAGAGACCAAAAAGACAGCGTACCCCATTCTGGAACAGCTGAACGGGCAGGGAGAATCTGCTACGGTGAGATACCCGAGGGGCGCGCGTTTTCCCAGCCGGGGCGGCTGGCGACTGGGGTCCCCTCCACGCACGTGTCTCCCCGGTCTGACTGGGAATGTTGGATAGCGGGGCCCTCCCGTCACGCTTGGCGTTTCGGGCCAGCTGGGCAATTAGGACCGGCACTCTCCCAAGCCGCGGCAGCCAGCGACCCCCGCCTCCACACGCGGTTTCCCCGGCCGACTGCCGTGCAGACAGACGAGCGCCACGAGCGCCACCTACTGGACAGGAAAAGAAAAACAGAGCCCAGAGATTTCACAGAAAAAGCTTTCAACCAGCTGGGTTCCACACCCAGGGAAATCTGATCAAATGCCCAGACACCAGCAGAAAATAATGGATGACGCTCGGAAAATTGAAGATATGGCCCAGTCAAAGGAACAAACCAATAGTTCAAATGAGATACAGGAGCTGAGACAACTAATGCTGAATATACGAACAGAAATGGAAAAACTCTTCAAAAACCAAATCAATAAATTGAGGGAGGACATGAAGAAGACATGGGCTGAACAAAAAGAAGAAATAGAAAATCTGAAAAAACAAATCACAGAACTTATGGGAGTGAAGGACAAAGAAGAAAAATTGGAAAAAAAAAATGGATACCTACAATGGTAGATCTAAAGAGACAGAAGCTACAATTAGTGAACTGGAGGATGGAACATCTGAATTCCAAAAAGAAACAGGAACTATAGGGAAAAGAATGGAAAAACTTGAGCAGGGGATCAGGGAACTGAATGACAATATGAAGCGCACAAATATACGTGTTGTGGGTGTCCCAGAAGGAGAAGAGAAGGGAAAAGGAGGAGAAAAACTAATGGAAGAAATTATCACTGAAAATTTCCCAACTCTTATGAAAGACCTAAATTTGCAGATCCAAGAAGTGCAGTGCACCCCAAAGAGAATAGACCCAAATAGGCGTTCTCCAAGACACTTACTAGTTAGAATGTCAGAGGTCAAAGAGAAAGAGAGGATCTTGAAAGCAGCAAGAGAAAAACAATCTGTCACATACAAGGGAAACCCAATAAGACTATGTGTAGATTTCTCAGCAGAAACCATGGAAGCTAGAAGACAGTGGGATGATATATTTAAATTACTAAAAGAGAAAAACTGCCAACCAAGACTCCTATATCCAGCAAAATTGTCCTTCAAAAATGAAGGAGAAATTAAAACATTTATAGACAAAAAGTCACTGAGAGAATTTGTGACCAAGAGACCAGCTCTGCAAGAAATACTAAAGGGAGCACTAGAGTCAGATACAAAAAGACAGAAGAGAGAGGTATGGAGTAAAGTGTAGAAAGAAGGAAAATCAGATATGATATATATAATACAAAAGCCAAAATGGTAGAGGAAAATATTATCCAAACAGTAATAATACTAAAAGTTAATGGACTGAATTACCCAATCAAAAGACATAGAATGGCAGAATGGATTACGACCCAGCAATACCACTGCTAGGTATCTACTCAAGGGACTTAAGGGCAAAGACACAGACGGACATTTGCACACCAGTGTTTATAGCAGCATTATCTACAATTGCAAAGAGATGGAAACAGCCAAAATGTTCATCAACAGACGAGTGGCTAAACAAACTGTGGCATATACCTACGATGGAATATTATGCAGCTTTAAGACAGACTAAACTTATGAAGCATGTAATAACATGGATGGACCTAGAGAACATTATGCTGAGTGAGTCTAGCCCAAAACTAAAGGACAAATACTGTAAGGTCCCACTGATGTGAACCGACATTCGAGAATCAGCTTGGAATATATCATTGGTAACAGAGACCAGCAGGAGTTAGAAACAGGGTAAGATAATGGGTAATTGGAGCTGAAGGGATACAGACTGTGCAACAGGACTAGATACAAAAACTCAAAAATGGACAGCACAATAATACCTAAGTGTAATATAACTAGGTTGGAACACTGAATGAAGCTGCACCTGAAATATGGTTTTTTGTTTGTTTGTTTGTGTGTTTGTATCTTTTGTTTTTGTTTTTTTCTTTTTCCTTTATATATATATATATATTATTAGTATTATTATTTTAATTCTCTTCTCTATATTAATATTCTATATCTTTTTCTGCTGTTTTGCTAGTTCTTTTCCTAAATCGATGCAAATGTACTAAGAAATGATGATCATACATCTATGTGATGATACTAAGAATTATTGAGTGCATTTGTAGAATGGAATGATTTCTAAATGTTGTGTTAATTTCTTTTCTTTTTTTTGATTAATAAAAAAATTTAAAAAAAAAAGAAAGAGAAACGTGATTTGTCACATAGAAGGAATCCTTAATAACTAAGTTCTGATTTTTCTTAGAAATCATAGAGTAGAGAGGGCAGTGGAATGCTGTATTTAAGGTAGTGAAAGAGAAAACCTGCAAGCCAAAAATTCTTATCTGGCAAAACTGTTCATCAAAAATGGGGGAGAGAGTTTTGGACAAGATGGCGGCACAGTAAGGTGTAGAATTTAGTTTGTCCTCCAGAACAGCTAGTAAATAGTCAAGAATGGTAAAGAACAACTGCTGGGGAACATCAGTGACCAGACACACAGTGTACACCAATCTGAACCAGGTGGAACAGCTAAGATTCCACGCAAAATGGTAAGTCCCCTAAGCTGCAGAGGCTAGTAGACCTTCCCCACAAGCATAGCAGGCTGGTTCCAGGAAGGGGAAAGAAACAGACCTTTCTACCTCAAATGCTTAGCTCCACAAAGTTTCAACTGTGGAATTAATTAGGAAATTTTGACTACTGAAAACACGCCAGCAGTGCAGATAAACCTGGAATAAGCACTAAAGGAACAAGGAGTTTCTGCCCCAGCAGAGAGGAGGTGGGGCTGGCGGAAAAAAATACTAGAAAAAGGCTGGACCCTAAGAAAAGGGGACACATACAGGCTGGAGATACACAGAGCCAGGTACCATCTTAAGCTCCTGCCTGACAAACCCAAGGAGCAGGATTCAAGCTCAGAAAAGGCTTCTTTTGCTTTTACCTCACCCCCCCACCCCCCACCCCCCACCCCCACATTAACAGCTCAGTACATAGAACTGAAAGCACTCTCAGGCTCCAGCCCTGCCCCAGGTAAGGGCAGAATTAATCTTGTCTAAAGTAACTAGTCAGACGAAAGGAGTTAATTTCCTAAAGGGTATATTTTCCCAAAGGAAAAAAGGCGAAGGGGCCCAGTTCAAGGGAAATCCCTCCTTCAAGGAATTAAAGCCCAAGGGACTGGAAAACTGAAGCCATTAAAACATCATATTTGCTCATCTCTGTCTCAACTACCTCCCCATCCCCTCATCCCCCAACAGGGAGAGTCTGCTGAAATTAAAGGCACCACATCATTTTAAGCTAGTAGGAAGCCCCCAGCAGACAAGTACCACATGCTGAGCAGGACAGGAAAAACAGTCTAGAGGCTTCATAGGAAATTCTGACAACCTGCTGGGTCTCATCCTCAGGGAATACTGATGCTGTCTACTCTTTCCTACAGAGAGGTGGATCTGTCTGAACTAGGAAAATCTGACTTCAGTGTATAATATCTGAGGAGACCCTCCTAAAAAAAATAAAAATAAAAATAAAGGACTGCATCTACACAGGGCAAGAAAACAGCAAAATAAGAACTTAAAAATTCTGATCAGTTAAACAGAACCTACGCTAGAGGTCTAGAATAAGTTGAAATGAATGTCAAAGAACAGAGAGACACCAAAACCATCCAGCAAGAAAATCCTGGTTGTAGAAGAGTGAAAATAACCTCCAGAATAAACTAATTCAAGAAATCAAATGCCTAGACACCAGCAAAACATGAGTCATACTAGGACAATCAAAGATACAGCTCAATCAAAGGAAATAACCAACACTTCAAATAGATACAGATACAGCTCAGTCAAAGGAAATAACCAACACTTCAAATAGATACAGGAGCTAAAATAACTAATTCAGGATGTTCAAACAGAAGTGCAAAATCTTATCAAAAATAAAATCAATAAGTTGACAAAGGATATAAAAAAGACATTGGGAAAACAAAAGAAGAACTCGAAAGTTTGAAAAGATGAATCACAGCACTTATGGGAATGAAAGGCACAATAGAAGAGATGAAAAAAAATGGAAACCTACAACAATAGATTTGAAGAGGCAGAAGAAAGGATCGGTGAACTAGAGAACTGGACACCTGAAATCCGACACACAAAAGAAAATACAGGGAGAAGAATGGAAAAATATGAGCGGGATCTCAGGGAACTGAATGACAACATAAAGCACATGAATATACAGGTTGTGGGTGTCCCAGAAAGAGATGAGAAGGGAAAAGGAGGAAATAATCAGTGAAAATTTCCCATCTCTTAGGAAAGACATAAAATCATAGATCCAAGAAATACAGCATACTCCAAACAGAACAGATCCAAATAGACATACTGCAAGACACTTAACTAATCAGATTGTCAAATGCCAAAGACAAAAAGAGACTTTTGAAAGCAGCAAGAAAAGCAATCTATCATATACAAGGGAAGCCTAATAAGACTATGTGTGAGTTTCTCAGCAGAAACCATGGAGATGAGAAGACAGTAGTATCACATACTGAAGATTCTAAAAGAGAAAAACTGCCAAGAATTCCAGACCCAGCAAAATTGTCCTTCAAAAATGAAGGGGAGATTAAAATATTTTCAGACCAACAATCAATGAGAGAATTTGTGACTAACAGACTGGTTGTGCAAGAAATACTAAAGGGAGCACTAAAGGCAGATAGGAAAAGGCAGGAGAGAGAGAGGTCTGGAAAAGAGTGTAGAAATGAAGACTATCAATAAAGATAAAAAGAGAAAAAAATAGATATGACATAAAATCCAACAGGCAAAATGGTAGAAGAAAGGACTGCCTTTTCAGTAATAACATTAAATATCAATGGCTTAAACTCCCCAATCAAAAGATGTAGCCTGGCGAGAAGGGTTAAACAGATTAAAAAACAGGACCCATCTACATGCTATCTATAGGAGACTCATTTTAGACCAAAGGACAAATATAGGTTGAAAGCGAAACCTGGGAAAAGATATTTCATGCAAACAACAATCAGAAAAGAATAGGAGTACCTATACTAATATCTGGCAAATCAGACTTCAAATGCAAAATATTAAAAGAGATAAAGAAGGGGCATTATGTATTTTAAAAAGGAACAATTCAACCAGAAGACATAACAATCTTGTTGTTATGCATCAAGCCAGAGCGCTTCAAAGTATATGAGGCAAACACACCACTGAAGAGAGAAACAGACACCTCTACTATAATAGTTAAGAGACTTCAATTCCCCACTCTCGTCAATGGATAGAACATCTAGACAGGCAATCAATAAAGAAACAGAGAATTTGTAATAATACAATAAATGAACTTGACTTAACAGAAATTTACAGAACATTACACCCCACAAGAGTAGGATACACATTTTTTTCCAAGTGCTCATGGATCATTCTCAAAGACAGATCATATGCTAGGTGACATATGCTAAGACTCAAACTGAAAAAGACTGAAATCATGCAAAATACTTTCTCAGATCATAATGGAATAAAGTTGGAAATCAATAACAGGCAGAGGGCCAGAAAATTCACAAATATATGGAGGCTAAACGACATGCTCTTAAACAACCAGTAGGTCAAGGAAGAAATTACAAGAGAAATCAGTAAATATCTTGGGGAAAATGAAAATGAAAACAGAACATATCAAAACTTATGGGATGCAGCATGTCATGGTTAGTTTCATGTGTCAACTTGGCCAACTGGTGATACCTGTTTGTCTGGTTGGGCAAGTGTTGGCCTGTCTGTTGCGATGAGGACATTTCATAGAATTAAATCACGATCATGTCAGCTACATCCACAGCTGATCACATTTGTAATCAGCCAAAGGGGAGTGTCTTCTGCAATAAGTGATGCTTAATCCAATCACAGGAAGCCTTTTAAGGAAGATTCAGAAGAGACAAGCTCTATTCCTGCTTTGGCTGGTGAGCCTCTCCTGTGGAGTTTGTTCAGACCCTCCATCGGAGTCCTCGGCTTCACAGCCTGCCATGCAAATTTTGGACTCTGCATTCCCAGAGAGTGTCACGTGAGACACTTTTATAAATTTTGTATTTGCGAGTGTTCCCTGTTGATTCTGTTTCTCCAGAGAACACTAACTAATACACAGCAAAAGCAGTGCTAAGAAGGAAACTTATTGCATTAAATGCCTATTTTACAAAAAAGAGAGAGCAAAGATCAAGGAATTAACTGTTCACTTGGAAGAACTAGAGAAAGAACAGCAAACTAACCCCAAAGCAAACAAAAGGAAAGAAATAACAAAGATTTAGAGCAGAAATAAATGAAATCGAGAACATGAAAACAATCGAGTAAATCAACAAACCCAGAAGTTGTTTCTCTGAGAAAATTAGTAAAATTAATGGGCCCTGAACTAGCCTGACAAAAAAAAAAAGAAAAAAAAAGGCAAGGGATGCAAACAAAATCAGAAATTGAAGAGGAGACATAACCAGTGGCCCCACAGAAATAAACGAGGTAATGAGAGGATACTATGTGCTACTATACGCTAATACACTAACCAAAGTAGATGAAATGGACAACTTCCTAGAAAGGCATAAACAACCAATATTGTCTTGAGAAGAAATAGACGACTTCAACAAACCAATCACAAGCAAAGAGATTTAATCAGTCATCAAGGAGCTCCCAAAAAAGAAACCTCCAGGGCCAGATGGCTTCACATGTGAATTCTACAAAGCATTCAAGAAATTATAAGTACCAATCCTGTTCACACTCTTCAAAAAAAACTGAAGAGGAGGGAAAGCTACCTAACTCATTCTATGAAGCCAACACCACCCAAATACCAAAGCCAGAAAAATATACTACAAGAAAAGAAAACCACAGACCAATCTCTTTAAAGAATATAGATACCAAAGTCTTCAACAAAATTCTTTCAGATCATATCCAGCAGCACTTTAAAAGAATTATACACCATGACCAAGGAGATTCACTCCAGGTATGCAAGGATGGTTCAACATAAGAAAATCAATTAACGTAATACACCACCACAACAAATCAAAACAGAAAAACCACATGATCATCTCAATTGATGCAGAAAAGGCATTTGACAAAATTCAACATCCTTTCATGGTGAAAACACTCCAAAGGACGGGAGTAGAAGGGAAATTCTTAAACATGATAAACGAAATATATGAAAACTCCACAGCTAACATCATCCTCAATGGGGAAAGACTAAAAGCTTTCCCTCTAAGACCAGGAACAAGATAAGAATGACCACTATCACCACTCTTATTCAACATTGTGTTGGAAGTTTTAGCAAGAGCAATTAGACAAGAAAAAGATATATAAGCATCAAAATTGGAAAGGAAGAAGTAAAACTCTCACTGTTTGCAGATACAATACTATATGTCGAAAATCCCGAAAAATCTACAGCAAAACTACTAGAGCTAATAAATGAGTACAGCAAAGTGGCCGTGTACAAGGTCAAAACCCAAAAATCAGTAGTGTTTCTATACAATAGAGATAAGAAATCTGAGGAGCAAATCAAGAAAAAAATCCATTTACAATACCAATTGCAAGAATCAAATATTTAAGAATAAACTGAATTAAGGATGTAAAAGACTTATACACAAAAAACTACAAAAAAATTGCTAAAAGAAATCAGGGAAGACCTAAATAAATGAAAGGGCATACTATGAGTGTGATCTGTTGATTAGATGGAGATATGACTCTATCATATCTCCCCACTCTATCAGGTGGGTCTTAATTACTAGAGTCTTTAAAAGGAGAAACATTTTGGAGAAACCTCAGACACAACACAGACGACAGAAACTTCACAGCAGAGCTGACATTTGGCGAACAGAGATACAGATGTTTGGAGATACCTGGAGCCCAGCAGAGGTCACCATGAAATGTTAAGCAAGCCAGAACCTGGAGAAAGCAAAAGGAAGCCAAAAGATGAAAGCCAGCTCTGGAGAAGGAAAAGGAGGAACCCCACAGGAACAGAGGCTGAAAGCAAACAGAGCCCAGGAGCTCTTTTCCTGGGTGTCTTAGTTTTGGAAATGTTTATAGACTTAGAATTGTAAACTTGTAACTTATTAAATTTCCTTTATAAAGACCATTCCAATTATGGCATATTGTAATCCAGCAGCTTACAAACTAACACAAGCACACGCTAAAAAACGGCAATAAAGATGGAAAAAAAATGGAACCAGATCTTAG
Organism: Tamandua tetradactyla; assembly: GCF_023851605.1. NCBI lineage: Eukaryota > Metazoa > Chordata > Mammalia > Pilosa > Myrmecophagidae > Tamandua > Tamandua tetradactyla. The sequence continues at coordinate 35,165,509 of NC_135341.1, forward strand.
GGAACTGATGAACCTCAAAAGGCATGCAAATATATGAATCATTGGTATCCCAAAAGGGAAAGAGAAGAGTAAAGGGCTGGGGAGGTGTCCTAGTTCGTTAGCTGCCAGAATGCAATATACCAGAAAGGAATGGTTTTTACAAAGGGGAATTTAACAAGTTGCTAGTTTACAGTTCTAAGGCCAAGAAAATGTCCCAGTTAAAACAAGTCTACAGACATGTCCAATTTAAGGCATCCGGGGAAAGATACCTTGGTTCAAGAAGGCCAAGGACATTCAACGTTTCTCTCTCAGCTGAAGGGCACATGGCGAACACGGAGGTGTCTGCTGGCTTTCACATGGCTCTACCAAAAAAAAGGGACTCTCTCCAAAATGTTTCCTCGTTTCAAGGATTCCAGTAAGCAACTCCACCTTCAGTGGGTGGAGACACACTTCCATGGAAATCATCTAATCAAAAGTTACCACCCACAATTGGGTGGGTCACATCTTCATGGAAACAATCAAAATGCTCCCACCCAGCAATGTTGAATGAGGATCAAAGGGCATGGCTTTTCTGGAGTCCACCACAGATTCAGACTGGCACAGAAGGTTAACTGAAGAAATAATCAGTGACAACTTCTCAACCCTTAAAAAAGACACAAATATGGAAATCAAAGAGGACCAACAAACTGATAATAAGAGAAATCCAAATAGGCCTATTCCAAGATAAACATTAATAAGACCATCAACTATTGAAAAGAAGCAAAAAGTGCTGTAAGCACCAAGAGAAAAGTGACCTACTACATACAATGGAAGACAAATAATTCTGAGTTCGGACTACTCAACAAGCACCATAGAGGTAACAGGGCAATGGCATGATATATTGAAGATCCTGAACAAGAAAGGCTTCCAGCCAAAAATCCTTTATCCAGCCAGGTTGTCCTTTAAAATTGAGGGAGAATTAAAATCTTCAAAGACTAATAAAGACTGAAAGAACTACTCAACAAGAGACCTGCCCTAGAAGAAATACTAAAGGGAGTTCTGTCAGCTCAAAAATACAAAGGAGAGGGAGGTGTGGACGAAGGGACAGAAGTGAAGAGTACCAGTAAGGATAATTAAAAGGATCAAAAAAGAGACAACAAAAAATATATACAGGTATTACAAATAAAAATTAAAGAATAAGCAAGAACTGCTTTTACAGTAGTAACTTTGAAGTTAATGTACTAAACTCAATGTGCTGGTTTGAAAAGAAATATGCCCCCTAGAAAAGCCATGTTTTAATCAAAATCCTATTTCATAAAGGTAGAATAATCCCTATTCATGACTGTATGTTTGAAACTGTAATCAGACCAACTCCCTGGATGGTGTGATTTAGTTAAGGGTGGTTGTTAAACTGGATTAGGTGATGACATGTTCCCACCCATTTGGGTGGGTCTTGATTGGTTTATTCTGGAAAGGCATATGGTGAACTTTTGAATCCATTTTGCCAATCTTTATCTTTTAATTGGATTCAAAAGTATAGGAGTCCTATAAAAGAGGAAACATTTTGGAGAATGGGAGATTCAGAGAGAGCAGAGCAGAACAACAAAGCCACGAGAAGCAGAGTCCGCCAGCCAGCAACCTTTGGAGATGAAGAAGGAAAATGCGTCCCAAGGAGCTTCATGAAACAGGAAGCCAGGAGAAGAAGCTAGCAGATGATGCTGTGTTCGCCATGTGCCCTTCCAGATGAGAGAGGAACCCTGACTGTGTTCACCATACACCTTTCCAGAAGAGAGAGAAACTCTGACTGTGTTTACCATGTGCCCTTCCACTTGACAGAGAAACCATGTACTTCTTCGGCCTTCTTGAACCAAGGTATCTTCCCCTGGATGCCTTTGATTGGACATTTCTACAGACTTGTAATTGGGACATTTTCTCGGCCTTAGAACTGTAAACTAGCAACTTATTACATTCCCGTTTTTAAAAGCCATTCCGTTTCTGGTATATTGCATTCTGGTAGCTGGCAAACTAGAACACTCACCAATTAAAAGATAAAGATTGGCAAAATGGATTCAAAAACATGATCCATCTACATGCTGTTTATAAGAGATGCATATTAGACTCAAGGGCACAAACGGATTGAAAGTGAAGGGATGGAAAAAGATATTCTATGCAAGCTATAACCAAAAGAAAGCAGGAATAGCCATACCAATAGCAGATAAAACAGACTTTGAATGTAAAGACGCCAGGAGAGACAAAGAAGGACACTACATATTAATAAAAGAACAATTCACCAAAAGGAACTAACAATCGTAAATGTTTATGCTCCCAATAAAGGAGCTTCCAAGGACATGAGGCAAACACTGGCAAAACTGAAGGGAACTATAGAGGTTTCAACAATAACATGAGGAGGCTTCAATACACAACTTTCCACTACAGACAGCTCCACTTTCCACTATAGAACAACCAGAAAGAGCATCAACTAGGAAACAGAGAACTCATACAATGCAATAAATGACTTAGACCTAAGAGACATATATAGATTGTTACACCCTAAAACATCAAGATATACATTCTTCTCTGGTGCACATAGAACATTCTCCAGGTTATATGCTGGGACACAAATTAAGTCTTAATAAATTTAATCAGATTGAAATCTTTCAGCACAATGAAACAAGCTTGAAATTAATAATTACCAAAAGAAATAGAAACAGCTTTCACTAATAAATGGAGATTAAATAACACACTCTTAAATAATCAGTGGATCAAAGAAGAAAGGTGCTAGAGAAATGACTAAATAATTGGATAAGAATGATAATGAGAACACAACACAGCAGAACTTACAGGATGTGGCAAAGGCAGTGCTGAGAGGGAAATGTATGGCCCTAAATGCCTATATTAAAAAAAAAAAGAGGAGGTGTGAGGGTAGTTCAGTGGTAGAATTGTCTCCTGCCATGTGGGAGGACCCAGGTTCAATTCCCAGCCCATGTACTTCTCGAAAAAACAAACACATACACAAAAATTCAACATATAACAGGTTACTCACCTGGAAAAAGAATAAAATGTGACCCACCCACCCCGAAACAGCATAAAAAAAAAAAAAAAAAACACGCAAACACAGAGGACTTAACTGCTCAACTGGATAAATCAGAGAAAGAACAGCAAAGCCAAAATAAATAAAAGAAATAAATATTACAGTAGAAATAAAAGAACAGCAGAACAAAAAAAACAACAACAGAAAGAATAAACAAAATGAATGTTGGTTCTTTAAGAAATCAATAAAACTGATGGACCCCTCACTAGACTGACAAAGGAAAAAAGAGAAAGGATACAAATAAAATCAGAAATGAGAGGGGGGGACATCACCATGGATCCTGAGGAAATTTTAAGTATCATAGGAGTTATACTATGAACAACTATACACCAACAAACTAGATAACTTACATGAAATGGACAAATTCCTAGAAACACATGAACAACCTACACTAACTTGAGGAGAAATAGAAGACCTCAACAAACCAATTACAAGTAAAGACATTCAATCAGTCATCAAAAATCTTCCCACAGAAGAAAAATTCATACCAGATGACTTCACAGGGGAATTTTAACAAGCATTCCAAAAAGAACTAACACCAATCCTGGTAAAGTTCTTCCAAGAATTTGAGGAAAAAGGAATGCTACCTAACTAATTTTATGAAGCTAACATCACCAAAACCAGATAAAGATGCTACAAGAAAGGAAAAGTACAGAGGAATTTCCCTAATGAATACTGATGCAAAAATTCTCAGCAAAATACTAACACATCGAATCCAATGACACACTGGGTGTATAACAGGATTGTAAGGGTGGTTCAAAACAGAAAATCAATGTAATACAGTACACTAACAAATCAAAAGAGAAAAATCAAATGATCATATCGATTGATGCTCACAAAGCATTCAACAAAATACAGAACATTTCCTGAAAAAAAAAATACTTCAAAAGATAAGAATTGAAGGAAACTTCCTCCATATCATTAAAGAACATATATAAAAAAAACCATAGCCAGCCTCATATTTAATGAAGAGAGTTTGGAAGCATTCCCCCTAAGATCAGGAATGAAACAAGGATGCCCAACTGTCACCACTATTATTCAATATTGTACTAGAAGTACTATCTGGAGCAATTAGAAAGACATCCAAATAGGAAAGGAAGAAATAAAACTTTCATCATTGGCAGATGACATGATCCTACACTTAGAAAACACTGAGAAATCTACAACAAAGCTCCTTGAGGTAATAAACAAATTCAGCCAAGTGGGAGTATACAAGATTAATGTGCAAAAATCAGTAATGTTTCTATACAGAAGTAATGACCTATATTTAAGGAGACAAATAAGGAAAAAAAATCCATTAAAATACTGACAAAAAGAGCCAGGTATCTAAGAATAAGTCTAACAAGGGATGCCAAGGACGTGTACACACAAAACTATACAAACATTGCTAAAATAAAATATGACATAAATAAGTAGAAATACATTCCATGCTCACAGATAAGAAGGTTTAATGGTGTTGAGATGTCAATTCTACCCAAACGGATCTACAGATACTTAGCAATACCAATCAAAATTCCAACAACCTACTTTGAAGACTGGGAAAAGCTAGTTACCAAATTTATTTGCAGGCGGGCCATGGTGACTCAGCAGGCAGAGTTCTCAACTGCCATGCTGGAGACTTGGGTTCGATTCCAGGTGCCTGCCCATGCACATACACAAAAAATTATTTGGAAAGGAAAGAGACCCCAAATACCTAAAGATATTCTTAAAACAAGTGGAGGACTAACACTTCATGACTTTAAAGCTTACTATAAAGACAACAAAACAGAAAATGACAAGTGCTGGAGAGGATGTGGAGAAAGAAGCACACTTATCCACTGTTGGTGGGAATTTCAAATGGTGCAACCACTGTGGAAGGCAGTCTGGCGGTTCCTCAAAAAGCTGAATATAGAATTGCCATACGACCCAGCAATACCATTGCTAGGTATCTACTCAAAGGACTTAAGGGCACAGACACAAACGGACATTTGCACACCAATGTTTATAGCAGCATTATTTACAATTGCAAAGAGATGGAAACAGCCAAAATGTCCATCAACAGACGAGTGGCTAAACAAACTGTGGTATATACATACGATGGAATATTATGCAGCTTTAAGACAGGATAAACTTATGAAGCATGTAATAACATGGATGGACCTAGAGAACATTATGCTGAGTGAGTCTAGCCAAAAACTAAAGGACAAATACGGTATGGTCCCACTGATGTGAACCGACATTCGAGAATAAACTTGGAATATGTCATTGGTAACAGAGTCCAGCAGAAGTTAGAAACAGGGTAAGATAATGGGTAATTGGAGCTGAAGGGATACAGACTGTGCAACAGGACTAGACACAAAAACTCAAAAATGGACAGCACAATAATACCTAATTGTAAAGTAATCATGTTAAAACACTGAATGAAGCTGCATCTGAGCTATAGGTTTTTTTGTTTTTGTTTTTGTTTTTGTCTGTCTGGTTGTTTGTCTTTTTTTTTTTTTTTTACTATTATTATTACTTTTTTTCTCTATATTAACATTCTATATCTTTTTCTGTTGTGTTGCTAGTTCTTCTAAACCGATGCAAATGTACTAAGAAACAATGATCATGCATCTATGTGATGATGTTAAGAATTACTGATTGCATATGTAGAATGGTATGATTTCTAAATGTTGGGTTAATTTCTTTTTTTCCGTTAATTAATAAAAAAAAAAAAACCAAACAAAACCCTTTATTTAAAAATAGTATAGAGAGTTCTTGAATACCCCTAATAATCTAATGCTATCATCTCACATCACCTTAATATATTTCTCAAAACTAAGACCCTGACATTGGTGCATTACTATAACCAAACTCCTCAGTTTCTTCTGGTCTGACCATTTCTAAGTCTTTGTTTTTTATAACTTTGACAATTTTGAGTACTGCTTAGGAATTTCGTAGAATGCCCCCGAAGTTGAATTATTCTGTTTTCACTCTAATTAGTCTAGTATTTTTTTGAATGCCTTTCTATTAAGACACTGGGGAAGAAGCAACGCCTTGCTGACACTTCGATTCTGGACATCTTCTAAGACTCAAAACCATGAACCAATAAATTCCTGTTATTTAAAAAAAAAAAAAAAAGACACAGTGATCAAAACAGCATGTTACAGGCTCTAATATAGAAGTATCAACCAATGGAATCAAATTAAGAGTGTGGAGATAGACCACCAAATCTACCATCAGTTGATCTCCGATAAGGTCACCAAATCCACTGACCTGGGACATAACAGTCTTTTCAATAAATGGGCATGTAAGAACTGGATATCAATAGTCAGAAGAATGAAAGGACACTCCTTCCTTATACCCTATACAAAAATTCATTCGAAATGGAGTAAAAACCTAAATGTAAGAGCCAATACCATAAAATTTTGGGAAGAAAATGCAGAGAAACACCTTCAAGATCTAGTAACAGGGAGGTAGCATCTTAAAGTTTACATCTAAAGTACAAGCAGTGAAAGAAGAAAAAGATAAATGGGAAATCCTTAAAACCAAGAGCTTCGTACCTCAAAGGACTTTGTCAAAAAGGTGAAGAGGCAGCCACCTCAATGGGAAAAAATACCTGGAAACTACATATCAGATACAGACTTGAAATCCTGTGTACATGAAGAAATTATACAGCTCAAAAACAAAAGAACAAACAACCCAATTATAAACTAGGCAAAGGATAGGAATAGACACTTATCTGAAGAGCAAATACAAATGGCTAAAGAGGGCATGCAGAGATACCCATCTTCATTAGTTATAAAGAAAATGCAAATCAAGATGACAATGAGATATCACCTCACACCTATAAGAATGGCTGTTATTAAACATAGAACTACAAATGTTGGAGAGGACGTGGAGAAATTGGAACACTTGTTCACTGTTGATGGGAATGTTTAATAGTGCAACCACTCTGGAAAATAGTTTGGCGATTCCTCAGAAAACTAAATACTGAGCTGCCCTAGGACCCAGCAGTACCAATACTTGGTATATACCTAGAAGAGCTGAAAGCAGTAGCAAAAACAGACATTTGCCCACCAATGTTCATTGCAGCAATATTTATAACTACCAAAAGATGGAAACAATCCAAGTGCCCATCAACAGATGAGTGGATAAACAAAATGTAGCATATACATACAATGGAATATTATGCAGCAATGAGACGAAATGAGGTCCTGAAGCATGTAACAATGTGGATGAACCTTAAGGACATAATGCTGAGTGAAATAAGTTAGACACAAAAGGACAGATACTGTATGATTTTGCTATTATGTCTCTGGTAAAGGTAATCTCAGAGGTCACACTAGAATTTAGCAGACCTAGAGGTACATAGTAGCTAGAGACAGGGGAAAGGCTACCCAATGAAGCTGAACTTAAATACAAGGGAACAGATAGAAATGATGGTGACTAATTAATGGGGTTAAAAGTAACATTGCAATTTTGAAGGTGAATATGGCTGAAAGTAGATATATGATGCCACGTATCCCTGATTAAATCTACAACTATACACATGTTTTGTGGCATAAACTATTTCAAAGGTTTGATATTGGGCAGAGTCAATAGCTGAGGGGTATAGGGAGAAAACTAACAATGTATACGATGGCCAAAGGAAGACATCAACAGGACCACAGCACTGCCAGGGGTAACTAATAGGAGGAAAGGGACAAGTGATAAGGGGTAGTTTTGATTTGATATTTAGTAACACTTTTGTTGGTTCGTTGTCGCTATGGACCAAAGAAAACTGTCTAAAACTGAGAGTGCTGCTGATTGTGCAACTAACTGAGGACACTGTAAGACATGGATGTTTATTGTGGACATTATCCATGATGCCCAATAGATGGAGGGAGCCGAGAGGTACAACGTGATGAGAAGCAGAATGGCAAAGCATGAAACATTTGTATGCTGGAATATAGCATGGCTACAAAAAGGAAGGATATCAAGAGGCACACGATGAACTGAGCAAACCTTGGGAACGATGTGTTGTGCAAAATAAGCTAGAAACAAAAGAATGAATATACTAAGGTCTCTTTTAGAAAATACTTATAAAAAAATGTGAACCTAGATTGTAAGCCCTATACCAGCCACACTTCGTCTGAAGTTGTTAAGTGTATTTCTAGATTCTGAGACACAAAGCCATATGTGTATCAACAGGTATTTCCCTGGAACTTTGAATAACTCTATGACACCTAAGACCCAGAAATGGAGTGCTGCAACCATGAAAATTAGCACCATTATAAACAATAACAGTTACAGTAACAGAAAAAGAGACCAGGCTACAATTACAGATAAAAATGAAGCCAATCTGCCTGGGATTAAAGTAAACCAGAATATAAGGTAAAAACTGATAGGGTATGTACGCTAACCCAGAGGCAGAGAGGTTTATTATGTCAGAACCTAAATTTTCTGTAACACACAATCTAAACCAAACTGTCTGGGTAGCTCACTTAACCCAATCACATGGAGCACAGAATGGGAAGGAGGCCTTGTTATTCTGTATAGCTTAATGTAATACTTGGATACATTCCACACTATGATGGACTGAAAATGAAAAAGCATTGGTAGAGTCCCTCGAGGGTCTGAAGGGGGAAAAAATGGTACCATTATATTTTCTCATCTGAGAAACCCCAGGTACCCTCTCAACCACTGGACACTCACAAGAAAATAGGCCAAACCCTTGATTTTGTGGCTTGCCCTTATGAAACTTATTGCTGTAGAAAGGAAGCTAGGACTAGCTATAATGAGGCCTAGGAGTTGCTTCCAGGAAACCTCTTCTGTTGCTCAGATGTGTCCTCTCTCTAGGCCCAACTCTGCAAGGAAAATCATGACCCTCTCCTTACATGGGACATAACATTAAGGGGTAAACTCTCCCTGACAACATCGGTCATGACTCCTGGGGATGAATTTGGCTCTGGCACCACGGAACTGACAACACCTTCCTGACCAAAATGGGGGAAAGAAGTATAATAAAATAAGGCATTGGTGGCTAAGAGAGATCAAATAGAGTCAAGAGGCTATTCTGGAAGCTACTCTTACGTAAGCTTCAGTTGGATAGTGCTAATTGCCATGGCTTGCTAAATAAACCCAACCAACATCACTCCTGTTAACTCTTAAAAACACTAGGGCTCAAACTGAGACTCTAAAAATATCTCATGAACTAAGTTCTCTTTCCTGGAACCTATAATTTTCAGAGCTCCTAGGCCAGATAAATCCTGAAAAGCCTCTCCAAGATTTTCAACTAATTACATCACCCTATCCTTTAGTGTCAACACCAGTTCTCAACATCAGAAAGTCAGAAAGGGCACTGCCTATAAGATTCTATAGACTGGGAGAAGGATCAAAGGAGAAGGAGGAGCTATAGAGAAAAGAGGATTTAACAAACAAATATGACTGCTGAATCACTACACCGATATTTCTTCTAGCCTCCAGTGTTTCAGAGCAGCTGGAAGGAAAAATGTGAAATATTGGAATGGTAATCCATAACAACTCTGAAATCTGTTCTATTAACTACTTGTTGAAATGTACTTTGAAAATTATTGCTTTTTCTTTCTTTTCTCTGTATATATGTTATATTTCACACACACACACACAAAAACACCAAAAGGTGAAATGGCTGAAGAAAGTACTGCCTTCACAGTAATAACACTGCATGTTACTAGATTAAACTCCCCAACCAAAAGACATAGAGTGGCAGAATGGATTAATGTTAATATATATAGAGAGAGATACAGATATATATAATAATCCAATTATATGTTTTTTACAAGAAACTCACCTTAGACCCAAAGACACAAATAAGTTGCAACTGAAAGGTTGGAAAAAGATACTCCACATGAGGAGTAATTAGAAAAGTGCTGGGTTATACTAATATTGAAAAAAATAACTTTAAATCAAAAGCTGTTATAAGAGACAAAGAAGGACACAGAATTTTTTTTTTTTTGGAAAAGATGCTGATTTAGTTTTCCCTGAACACATTCATGTACACTTATACGATATTGAACATTGTTCTAGTTTGCTAGCTGCCGGAATGCAACACACTCGAGACGGATTGGCTTTTAATAAAAGGGGATTTATTTTGTTGGTTCTTCAGAGGAAAGGCAGCTTACTTTCCACTGAGGTTCTTTCTTACGTGGAAGGCACAGGATGGTCTCTGCTGGTCTTCACTCCAGGCCCCTGGGTTCCAACAACTTTTCCCAGGGTGACTTCTTTCTGCATCTCCAAAGGCCTGGGCTGAGCTGCGAGTGCCGAGATGAGGAATGCTGAGCTGCTAGCAGTGCTACGTTGCAATCTCTCATTTAAGCACCAGCCAATTAAGTCAAATATCACTCATTGCAGCAGACATGCCTCCTAGCTGACTGCAGATGTAATTGGCAACAGATGAGGTTCACGTACAGTTGGCTTATGTCCGCAGCAACAAGACTAGGTATGCTTACCTGGCCAAGTTGACAACTGAATCTAACTAACACAAACATGATATTCATTTTTGCAATCACTTTAGGTACAGTTATCAAGTTCAAGAAATTTAATATTGACAAAAAGCTTACATTCCCATTTTTAATGTCCCAATAATATCTATTTGAGACTTTTCTCCTACAGTTTTAGATTCTATACAGTACCGTGTATTGCATTTAATTGTCATTTCTTCATTAGTGTTATCTTTTTTTATTGTAGAAATATATATACAACAAAAATTTTTCCATGCCAACCCTACCTAAGCATACCATCCAGTGGAATTAATCGCATTTACAATGTTGCAGTACCCTCACATTCACTGTTGCAGTACACCATCCATTACTAGAATTTACCCTTCACTCCAAACAGAAATCCTACACTCATTTTGCATTAAGTCATTGCCTTTGCCCCCCACATCTGGTAACCTGTAATAGTACTTTCTGTAGAAAATAAGTTTGCTTATTTTCTGATAAGAACACAGCAGTTTAACACAAGAAGCAATCCACCAAGAAGAAACAGAAGTCAAAAATATTTACGCACCTAATCATGGTGCCCCCAAATACATTACGCAGACACTGGCAAAACTCAACAGCGAAACAGACACCTCTACAATAACTCTGGAGACATCAATACACCATTCTCACAAATACAAAGAACATCTAGACAGAAGATTAACAACGAAACAGAGAACTTCAATAACATGAAAAATGAACTAGATCTAGCAGGTACATAGAGAGCACTGCATTCCAAAATAGCAGAATGTACACTCTTCTTAATGTACACAGATCGTTCTCCAGGAAGACCACATGCTGGGTCACAAAACAAGTCTCAATAAATTTAAAAAAGACTGAAATTGTACAAAGTATCTTCTGTGACCACAACGGGATGAAGCTGCAAATCAGTCACAAGCAGAGAACTGCAAAATCCACAACCACATCAAACTTAAATAACACACTCTTAAGCAATCAAAAACAAAATTGCAAAAAAATCAGTAAATATCTTGAGGCAAATAAAAACAAGAATACAACATATTAAAAAAATGGCATCTAGCAAAGGCAATGCTGGCTAAGAGGGAAGTTTATAGTCCTAAATGCTTACATTAAAAAAAAAGTGAGTTAAAGGGCAGGCAATGGTGGCACAGTGGCAGGGTCCTCACCTGCCATGCTGCAGACCCAGGTTCGATTTCCGGTGCCTGGCCATGTTAAAGGGGGGAAAAAGCGAGCTAAAATCAAAGACCTAGTTGCACAGCTGGAGGAACTATGAAAAGAACTGCAAGCAAAAAGAAAGAAATAACAAAGATTAGAGCAGAAACAAATGAAATCAAGAATAACAAAACAAATTGAGAATTTTAAAAACTGAGAATTAACAAATCAAAAGTTGGCTGTCTGCAAAGATCAATAAAATTGACAAACCCTTAGCTAGACTGACAAAAAAGGGAGAGAAGATACAAATAAGTTATATCATAAATGACAGGCAGGACATTTCTCCTAACCTAACCCCATAGAAATATAAAGGATCATAAGAGGATACTATGAATAACTGTACGCCTACAAATTAGACAACTGGGATGTAATGGAAAAATTCCTAGAAACACAAAAACATCCTCCACTGACTCTAGAAGAAATAGAAGACCTCACAGACCAGTTCCAAGTAAAGAGTCATCAAAACCAAGGCACGAAAAACCTCTCAATGGAAAAAAGCCCAGGACAAAGTGGCTTCACAAGTGAATTCTACCAAGCATTACAGGAATACCAATCCTGCTAAAACTCTTCCAAAACAATGAAGAGAAAGGAACATTAACAAACTCATTCTATCAGGCCGTCACCCTAATAATAAAACCAGATAAAGATACTAAAAGAACAGAAAATGACAACTTTGCTTATGAATATACATGCAAAAATATTCTCAACAAAATAATTGCAAGTTGAATCTAAAAGCACGTTAAAAGAATTATACATCATGATCAAGTGGGATTTATCCTCAGTATGTAAGGATGGTTCAACATAAAAAAACCAATTAATGTAATACACCACATAAACAAAGTAAAGGGGAAAAAAAACATGATTGCCTCCACTGATGCAGAAAAGCCATTTGAAAAAAATCCAGTATGCTTTCTTAATGAAAAATTGGAACAGCAGGAAAAGTTTCTCAACATGATAAAGGGTATATGTGAAAAATCCAGTGCTAAAATCATACTCAATGTTTAAAGTCTGAAGGCTCTCTAAGATCTGGAACAAGACAAGAATATACACCATCATACTGTTACTCAACATTTTAGTGGAAGTTCTAGCCAGAGAAATTAGGCAAGAAAAACAAATAAAAGACAACCAGCTAGTAAATAAAAAGCAAAACTTTCACTATTTGCAGATGACACGATCCTATACGGAAAAAGTCCCCAAAAATCTACAACAAATTACTATAGCTTATGCACAAGTTCAGCAAGGTGGCTGGATACATGAGCAAGACGCAAAAATCGTAAGTGTTTCTATACACTAGTAATGAGCAATGTGAGGAGGAAATCAAGAAAAAATATCCATTTACAATAGCAACTGAAAGAATCAAATATCTAGGACTAATTTAACCAAAGATGTAAACAATTTATACATGGAAAATTACAAAACATTGCTAAAAGAAATCAAAGAAGACCTAAATAAGGTGAATGACACTCTGTGTTAATGGATTGGAAGACTATGTATCATTAAGATGTCAATTCTATCCAAAGTGATTGACAGATTTTAAAAAATCCCAATAAAAATTCCAACATCCTACATTCTAGAAACAGAAAAGCCCATTATCAAATTTATTTGGAAGGATAAAGGGTCCTGCATAGCCAAAAACATCTTGAAAAAGACAAAAGTTGGAGATCTAACACTTCCTGACTTTAATGCATATTACAAAGTTACAGTAGTCAAAATAGCATGGTATTGGCACAAGGATAGATATAATGACCAATGAAACTGAAATGAGAGCTCAGAAATAGACCCTAATATCAATGACCTATCGATTTTTGACAAGACTGCCAGGTCCACTCAATTGGAAAAGTACAGTCTAACAAATGGTTATGGGAGACTTGGACATTCATTTGCAAAAGAATTAAAGAGGTCTCCTATTTCACACCACATACAAAAATTAACTCAAAATGGATCAAAGACCTAAATAAAAAAATGAGAACTACTGAGCTCCTAGAAGAAAATGCAAAAAAAAACAATCTTCAGCATCTTGTGTTAGGCAATGGTTTCTTAGACTTTATACCCAAAGTACAAACAACAACAAAAACAGATAAATGGGACCTCATCAAACTTAAAAACTTTTGCACATCAAAATGCTCTTTCCTGAAAATGAAGACAGCTTAATCAACAGCAGAAAATATCTGGATTTCCAACAAGGGTTTAATATCCTGGATATATAAATAAATCCTATAACTCAACAATAAACAGTCAACTCAATTTAAAAATGGGGAAAAGACATTTTTCCAAAGAGGATGTACAAATGGCTATAAAGTTGAAAAGATGCTCAACATCACTATTAAAGAAATGCAAATCTAAACCACAATGAGTTATTTCATATCCACTAGAATGGCTACTATTAACAAAAATAAAAAACCCCAGAAACTACAAGTGTTTGAGAGGATGTGGAGAAATAGGAACACTCATACATTTTGCTGATGAAAATGTAAAATGGTTCAACCACTGTGGAAAAGTTTGGCAGTTCCTCAAGAAGCTAAGATAGAATTATCATATGACCCGGCAATCCCACTATTAAGTATATACCTAGAAGAATTGAAAGCAGGGACTCAAACAGATATTTACACACTGATATTCACAGCAGCATTATTCATAATTGTCAAAAGAGGGATGCAACCCAAGAGTCCATCAACCAATGAATGGGTTAAAAAAAAATGTGGTATATACATATGATGGGGTATCATTCAGCCATAAAAAGAAATGAAGTTCTGAATCATGTGAAACATGAACTTAAGTATTTTATGCTGCGTAACATAAGCCAGACACAGAAGAATAAATATGTGTGATTTCACTAATATGAACTAATTATAACAAGCAAACTCATAGAGTTAGAACATAGAATATAGGTTACCAGGGGGTAGACTGGAGTTATACAATGGGGAGCTGATGCTCACAGAATTTCTATTTAGTTTGATTGTAAAGGTCTAGAAATTGATGGTGGTAAGGGAGCATAGTGTAATTAACATCACTGAATTACACATATATAAATGTGGTTTAAAGGATACACTTTAGGTCTATACGTTACTAGAATAAAAACTAAAAGACAGAACACAGGACTGTACAATACAATGAACTCTACTGTAGATGATATATTATAGTTAATAGTACAAGTATAATAATGTTCTCTCATGAATTTTAACAAATGTATGACATTAATACAATGTGTTAATAGAGTAGTATACAGGGAAAATACACATAATTAAACTATAGATGATAGCTAAAAGTACAATTTCAATAATTTTTCATCAGTTGTAACAAAAGTTAACTACTGATTAAAAAGAAAAACAATTACTAAAAAGTGCTATCATCAATTTTAACAAATGTTCACAAGGAGTGTTAAATGGGGATCCTGTATCTTATGCATGATTGTTCTGTAAACCCACAACTTCACTAATAAAAAATCCCTTCACTTAAAAAAATGTAACGAAGTAAAATGTTGAAAGAAAATACCCATCAACCTAGAATTCTACACCTAGGGAACTATCTTTAAAAAATGATGACAAATGCAAAACAGATCCACACAAACAGACCTGAAAGAATGTGTAACCAGCAAATATGTACTAAAAGAAATGCTAATAAAAGGAGTAAGTGAAATAAAACTATCCTAGATGGAACCACAAACAATCAAGACAAAAGGAGGAGCACTAGAAAGGGTAAAAACCGTGGACAAAAAATGAATACAGACAGATGTAAAACATGTAACAATAACACAAAAAGCAAAAGAAGGGTAAATGCAAGATCACTGTATGGTTTGTGTATCATTAGGAAATAGTGAAAATACAAATTTATGGTGGTCTCTAATAAGTCAAGGATGCACATTTTAAACTCTAGAGTAACTACCAAGAGAAAAATAAAGCATTAAATTCAACAAGTTAATAAAGGAAAATAAATGGAGGAATGAAAATGCTAGGTTAATTCCAGAAGGGTACAAAAGGATAAGACTAACTATAACCAAACCCAAAATTAAAGTTAAACTGGACTAAATAATTCAGATTGTCAAATCAAATAAAAATAAATCCTCACTACATGCTGCTGACAATACACTTTAAACAAAACAACACATGAAAGCTAAAAATAAAAGAATGGACAATTTACACTTTGTCCCAGAAAAATGGCAAACATTGCATCTCTCTACACCCACCCACCAAAAACCATATATACCAAAAAAAGATAACATAACATATGTCTTCAACATTACAAGGTGCCAGATAATTCTATGGAACTCAAATTACATTTAAGTGGAGATAAAGTCCAAGTTTCAACAGAGCCTGCTAATTCTAGAGTTCCTGCCACCCTGCACAGCTCTTCACTCCATCTCCAAAGGGTGCCTCCCTGTTCCTACTTACATATTCCCCCCCCTCCAGATGCAATGCCTTTCTGAGACTGTCACTTCTTTTCACATAGACTTAGAACTACTCCTTGCACTCTATACACACACAGGCTTACAGTGGTGAAATGAGTATCCTCACAGCAGATATTGGCAGTGATTAGAGGGGAGAGTAGAGGAATTTTGTCAAATTTGTAAAAATTTTGTAAAAATCTGGTCCAAGCTCAACTGCACATTCTGCCCTCAGATTTTAAAAACCATACAATGGCAGCAAAGAATATGGTGATGACAGCCCTCAATATATTCCTCTGTCTCTTGGAATAAGTTCTAACTTATCCTGACTACCTTCCATATCTGGTCATCTGTCATTCTGATTATCACCCTTTAAATTCATCCTGGGGATTATCATTAAGAATCTCTCCTATGCTGGAATCCTCCATTAGCAGTATCCCATGTTTTAGTTTAATAAAGCTCGTTTTGGAGGAACACATCCTCTAGTAGCTTCTTGAGGAAAGTTGTATAGGAGGGAAACTGAGACTTTTGCATGTCAGAAAACAACTTTAGTGTATCTTCATATTCAACTCAGAGTCTATCTGGGTATTAGAATTCTAGACTAGAAGTCATTTTCCTTCAGCATTTTGAAGACACCACTCCACTGCCTCCTAGCTTCAAGTGTTAAGTCCTAGGTCACTCTGATTCCAGATCAAGCTTTTTCCTGTCTTTGAATGCTTGTTGAATCTTATTGGTCTTAATATTCTGAACCACAATCATATGGCCTACTTTAAATCATCTGTGTGAGGTACCTGCCTGGGCCCTTTTAATCCAGAAACTCATGTCCTTTCATTCTGGAAAATTTTCCTGAATTATTTCATAGATTAAATCCAAATGTTCATTTCTGCTCCCTCCTCAAATCTCAATAAAATTACAGTAAGAAAAAGACAAAAAATAAATTAATAAATCCACATAGCCTACTAGAAAATAATTTAGATGGCAGCATGTGAAGTTTAAAACATTTTGGAAGCATGAAAGCAAGAAGACAAATACCGACTTGGCAGACCAACGACAGGTTAAAATCTGAGCCTTAAAGCAGAGAAGATGAACAAGTCAGTTCCCACCACAAAATGCTAAAACATCTTCGGTATTTGAGGTACCAGGTAGTTCAGAAGGCCCAATATGGTATGAGACTAAAAACAAAAGGAAGAGTTGAAAGTATGCATAAAAAAAATAGAACTCTAAATTTCTTCCTCTGTTCTGTCCACCAAATAGGTTTAGCCATCTTCCCACCCCTAAACTATCAAAAAACTGCAGAGTTAGTCCTAGAGTCTAAATCAGGCAGGCTGAGGGGTAAGGGACTCATGCTTTGCTGAGGACAGAGACAGGCACTGAACTGAAAACATATTTCAACCCCCTCTCTTACTGGGCTGCCAGGAAGAGGGAACAGACTTCTAACCTCCTGGCAGAACACTGGAAGAGTCATCCTCAAGGAACCTAGATCAAAAGAAAAAGATTTTAGGACAGTGGTTGCTGGGCTGGGGAAAGAGAGGAGGGGGATTCTCTAAAAATATATAAATGTCAAGTCATCTGTGTGAAGCCCTTCTCATGCTGGGCATCACAGTTGCGGAACAAAGGATCACCTGCCATTTAAACAAAACTTCTTGCACAAAAGACAATGATCAAAATAATCAGGGAAAAGGGGTTAGGAGGATGGAGGACACTCAGAAGAGACAGAATGCAACAAAGAGAATAAAACTTTATATATCCTCAAAAAGAAATGGTATATTTACATCCATAAACCAAAAACAAGAAGCTATGCAATTAGATATCAAGAAAGTACTCTTGGAAAATAAAAACGCAGTAAGGACAGAAGCAAAAACTCAAGAGCTAATATTGGAAGATAATATTGTCTATGTGACCCAGAACAAAGAACAAAAAAAAAAAATGACATGGAAAAGATGAGAACGAAGATTAACTTACAGACTCAGCCTAGATAGGAGAGCAGCCATTCAAATAACAGAAATTACATGAAATGACCAACAGAAAAAGTAGAGAAGAAAATAATCCAAAAAATGAGAAATTTTCTGAGAATTGAAAACTATTAAATGTTTACAAATTGAAAAGGTCCAATGAGAGCTCAGAAAATTAAATGAGGGGGGGAATAACACATACCCCAAACCAAATCATTATAAAATGTCAAAAGTTTAAAAGCATCCACATGATAAAAGCGTAAAAATTCAGAATGTCTTATTTATGCAACAGCAAATGGAGAAATGCCGTCAAATGTATGAGGACAAATAATTTCCAACCAAGAATTCTACATCCAATCAAATTACCAAACAAGTAGGAAAGCAAAATAGGTATTTTCAGGCATTCAAGCTCTCAAAGGAAATTTACAAGTTTTCTCAAGAAACTTCTGGAGGATTTCTTCTAGGAAAACAAATGAAGAAAACTGATAAAATAGGACCTAAGAAACAGAGGGTCCACATGAAAAGAGACAAAGGTTATTTCTAGGATGATTGTGAAGACAAGTATCAAAGCCAAGAGCTCAAACATTAGAATGATCCAATAGTTTCGTTCTACTGAAGAATGTGGGGATAAATAAATACACGGAAAACTAAACAAATGAAAAAATAGGGTAGCTAGTAATTCCAGAGAAAAATAAAAGGCAATGCAAAAGACAATGATAATATTAATCATAATAATACAAATACGCAATACAAATTTAACTTTAAAAAGTCATAATTATATTGAAATGGTGAAGGGAGAAGTTTGTATATGCTTGGAATAAAGAAGGATAGTGGATAGTCTAAAGTTATTTTCTACTGCACAGAGTAACTATGTAAGAATGAAATGGAAAAATTAAGAAAAAGAAATGCAAGTATGTTATTTAGCTATATGGAGGTAAGTCACAGCAGAAACAGAAAAAACCTATACACTATTTGACTTCTGAAACAGTGTAAATGTAACACTTCAATAAAAATTCAATTTAAAGCGAAAAGGGCATTAGTCTAATTTTGATACCTCTTCAAAAATGTATTATCCTGAATTGGATCTTAGAACAGAAAAAGGACATTAGTTGAAAAATGGAGGCAATCTGAACACAATCTGCAGTTCAGTAATAATACTGTACCACTGTTAACTTATTTTAACAATTTTACCATGGTTATATAAGGATTCAACACTGATAGATACTAGATGAAGGGTATATAGGAATTCTCTGTATTATCTCTGCAACTCTTCTGGAAGACTAAAGTTATTTCAAAATAAAATGTTTTAAAAATCTATCATGAAATATTTGAGACTGAAGAGGTTTAAAATATTATTATAAGAAAGCTGTGTATTCAGCTCACAACTGAAAAATGAAAAATTACTCATACATTGTGTCCCCTGTCCATACAAAGAGATAGCCACTGTATTGAACTTGGTGTTTACTATTCCTATATTATTTATTTCTACTTTTACGACATACATATGGTCCTAATACACACATAAACAATATTATTTTGCATGATTTTTACACTTTACAGAAAGGGTTTTAAATATTAAGTATAGGGGTTTGGAGCGATGTACCCCAGAAAACATGTTTGTAAACTTAATACATTCCTGTGGGTGTGAGCCCATTGTAAGTAGGACCTTCTGATGAGGTCACTTTAGGTAAGGTGTGGCCCAACTCAATCAGGATGGATCTTAATCCTATTAAACTGGAGGAGTCCTTTATAAGCAGAATGAAATTCAGACAGATAGAGAGAAAGCCACAAGAGGAAAAGCCAGAAGCTGAAAGTGAACAGAACTCAGAAGAGGAGAGAGAGGCCGCCGCATGCAATGCCATGTGACGGGGTGCTCTGGACTAAGACTGGCAGCAGCCAGTCTGGAGGGAAAAAAGCATTACCTTGATGATGCCTTGATTTGGACTTCTTGCCTCAAAACCATGAGCCAATAAATTCCCACTGTTTGAGCCACCCCAACGCATGGTATATGCTTTAGCAGCAAGGAAAGTAAAACACTGAGTATCCTGAAAATTGCTTTCATGGTTCATATTATAAGCTGTCTGTATTAACATACGTATCTAGAGTTCATTCATTTTTAGTCACATGGTATTTCATTGTAAAATACATTCCACAATTTATTTCTCCAACATTCTCTCATCTGTAGACAGCTGGGATGTTACCAATTTTTATTACCACAAAAAATGTTGTAGCTGTATATTCAGGTGTACATATATGAAAAATTCTCCAGAGCAATGATGCTCAGTGGTGAAAATATTTTTCACCATGGCATAGTCTTAGAAATATATTTTATATCACAATCCCATACACATAAAATGGAAGCAAGCCTCATAAAAAATTTTAATAGTATTTTATTGGTTTTCTAAGACTGCCATAACAAATTACCACAAGATACATTGATTAGAACAACAGAAACTTGTTCTCTCAAAATTCTAGAGGTTAGAAGTCTGAAATCAAGGTGTCAGTAGGGCCGTGCTCCCTCAGCAGGCTCTAGAAAACAATCCTTCCTTGACTCTTCCTAATTTCTGGAAGTGGCCAGCAATTCTTGGTGTTCCTTGCTTGCGTCACTTCAATCTCTGCCTCCATCACCAAATGGTCTTCTCATCTGTGTATCTTCACAAGGCCTTCATATAAGGACACCAGTCACCGGATTTAGGGCCCACCCTAATTCAGTATGACCTCATCTGCAATTACATCTACAAAGATCTATTTCCAAATAAGGTCACAATCTGAGGTCTGAGTAGACATGAACTATGCATAGCACCCATACTCCAGTATGGGTGCTATGCGTAATTCAGTCAGTTACCAACACATTACCACTCTGTACCAAATCCACCCTTCTTTACTCTGGCTTGCAATACTGGAGTAAAACCATGTAAACACTTCTCTTTCACCAGCTGGCTCAGTGCTAGACTTTGTCAATAGAGGGTACTAAGGGGACAATGCAAGTCCACAGCAGGAAGAAGAAGGTTCCCCTTCCTGGTTCTGGTATGTTGTTTTTTTCTATCAGCAAGCACACTAGCCATTGCATTGGCATATGGAAAGCACAGTAGTGCTCACCTTAGCCACCCTCATAGACCAGCAGCAGCCTTTATTCTCTAAAAGTGTCTCCACCATCTGGAAAACTGCTCCTTTGATCAGCTCTGGCTCACGTGTGCCCTTCTGCAAATTTCTCTGCACCCAGAAGGTTCCTCCTATAAACCACTTCCAACCCATACCCTCTGGCAATTTTCTTCACCACTGGCAGACCACATGTTCCTATGGGCCAGGCCCTCTCCAAAGGGATCTGAATTTCAGCCATAAAGGGTTAAGTTCTTCTAAATTCTTAGTAACTGCCTTGTCTACTCTTCCTCAGACCTAGCGGTAATAGCCTAATTTCTACATTTCCCTTTTCATTGTCTTTTTACTCCTTTCACTAGTTAACCATCTTTCACTACTTAATTATTTATATTAAAGATTCTCTATTCAAATTATTGGTGTGGTTTCCCTCTCCTGAATGGATCCTGACTGACACAGCAATATATTCTGACATTTTTTGCTCTATTCTTTTTATTAATGCTGGTAGTGAGCCCCTAATCAGTGTGTTGAGGATCATTTCAAGAAGACTTCCCTAAGGTACACACTTATGTATGAAAGTGCCAGGTCATAGGATATGCACATTTAACTTCACCAGATACAAGAACTATATAAGCATTCCTGCTGAAACATATCTATGCCAACATCCGGATATATATGTAAGACATTTTAGTCTTCTCAATCTAATGGCTGTGAAATTGCTCATTCTGGCTTAACCTGTTATTTCTTAACTAAGATTCTACTTCTATGAAGTCCCTAATCACATTTTGTTACTTTTGTATCCACTTGTTCTCCATTCCTATTAGTAGTCTGTAAGAGCTCTTTTATATTCTGGTTGTTTATCTTTTGTCAGTTAAATCACTGAAAAAAAAGCAAACAAAACAAAGAACTTCTTCTAAACTGTGACTTGATTTTTCATATTTTTTAAATATTAACCTATTTTATTGAAATATAATTTACATAAAGTGAAATGCACAGATCTTAAACATAGTTCTATGAGCTCTGGCAAATATATCACCCACATAATGAACACTTTATCAAGACCAAGAACTTTTCAGACACCCTGGAAGTTCCCTCATTCCCCTTTCCAGTAAATCTTCCAGAGACAATCATGGTTGTGATTTCTATAGCCATAGATTTTTAGTATTGCTTGTTCTTGAACTGCATATAAATAGAATCATATAGAAAGTATGCTTTTATATCTATTTTGTGCAACATAATATTTTTAGGTTCATCCATGTTATTGCATCTTTACATTTTTATTATTCTTTAATTTCTTATTTTATTTTTATTGATTTGTAACACATATAAAGTGTACAAATTAAGTGTTCAGCTAAATACATCTTAAGAGTATACACACCTGTATGTTCACCACCCAAATAAATTCACCAGCATCCCAAAAAATACCCAATGTTTCTCCCCATCACTAACACTCCCCCCTAAAAACATAATCATTATTCTGAAAAATAGCACCTTCTATTAGTTTTATCTGGTTCTCTTATATAAATGGAAGCATAATAGTATAAATTCTTCTATCTGGCTTTTTTTGATATCAATCTGCATTAATGTATGTAGTAACATTTCCCTTTCTGTATTGCATTCTTTTATATGAATATACTACAATTTATTTACCCAAAGTACTGTTGATAAACACTTTGCTTTTGTCCAGTCTAGGGTTATTATGAGTAAGCTGCTATTAATGTTTTAAGCATGTATTTGGGTAGACAGATATACACTTCTGGGTTAATAACTACCGGTAGAATTCCTGGATCATAAGGTAGATGCATATTTAGCTTTAGTAGATCTTGCCAAATAGTTTACCAAAATGGCTATTACATTTGCCTCATATCAACAGCATAAGGGATTATCAGTTGTTCCACATTGTCATCAGAACATAGTATTATTACCAGTGTTTAAATTTTAGTCATTCTAGTGGCTGTGTGATGTTATCTGACTGTGGTTTTAACGTACAATTCCCTGATTAAGCTCTTCAATATAAAACAGTCATTAAGATACCTGGTTTGTAAGGACCCTATTCAAACCTTTTGCCCATTTCTCTATTAGATCTTTTTATTTTTTATTCTGTTCTAGTTTGCTAGCTGCCGGAATGCAACACACCAGAGCGGACTGGCTTTTAATAAAAGGGGATTTATTTTGTTAGTTCTTCAGAGGAAAGGCAGCTAACTTTTCACTGAGGTTCTTTCTTACGTGGGAAGGCACAGGATGGTTTCTGCTGGCCTTCTCTCCAGGCCTCTGCGTTCTGACAATTTTCCCCGGGGTGACTTCTTTCTGCACCTCCAAAGGCCTGGGCTGAGTTGCAAGTGCTGAGATGAGGAATGCTGAGCTGCTTGGGCTGTGCTATGTTGAGGTCTCTCATTTAAGCATCAGCCAATTAAGTCAAACGTCCTTCACTGCAGCAGGCACGCCTCCTAGCTGACTGCAGATGTAAATCAGCAACAGATGAGGTTCACCTACCATTAGCTCATGTCCGCAGCAACAGAACTAGGTACGCTCACCTGGCCAAGTTGACAACTGAATCTAACTACCACACATTCATATAGTTCTTTAAATTCTCTGAATACAAGTCCTTTGTCAGCTCTCTCCCTCTGTAGCTTTCCTTTTCACTCTCCTTAATTACAACTTTTGAGTAACAGAAGTTCTTCATTTTAATAAAGTAAAACTTATCAACCTTTTCCTTAATTGCAAGTAGCTTTTGCATCCTTACAAGAGATCTTTGCCTAATCCAAGGTGAAGAGAAATAGTATACTATACATTCTTCAAGATGCATTAGTGCTTTCCATTTCAGAGTTAGATCTAACATCCTTCTAAAATTTAGTCTGGGATATATTCTGTGAGATAGGAACCCAGATTCATTCCTTTCAATATTGAACCAGTACTGGAATTTCATTAGAAATGAACAGGCCATCATTTCTAATTCCAATTGATTCAAAATCACATATTGAAAAAGCCATCAATTCCCTACTACAATTTCACTGTTCTCATAAATCAGTGAACAATATATGTAATGGACTGTCTCTGAACTTTGTTCTGTTTTACTAGTCTGTCTCCACTCCAAAACCACAATGACTTAAATTTATAATAAATCTTAATATCTGATAGCATAACTCCTCTAGTTTTGCTATCTTCTTCGAGAGTATCGTGGTACTTGATAACCGTTTGCAATTTCATATAATTTTAGAATCTGCTAATTAACTTTTTTAAAAACTTTTTTATTGTATAGTATAACATATATACAATGCAAAGAAATAAAAAAGCAACAGTTTTCAAAGCACTCTTCAAAAACTGGTTACAGGATAGATCACAAAGTTTGACATGAGCTACCATATGATCCTCTCATATTTTTCCTTCTAGCTGCTCCATAATATAGGAGGCTAGAGGGCTTATATATTTTTTTATCATCACAGTCGACTTTTTTTTCCTTCTTTTTTTTGTGAACAGCACAGCACCACAATTAGCTGTAGAACATATTTCAGACTTTGACATGGGTTACAATTTCACAATTTTAGGTTTTTACTTCTAGCTGCCCTAAAATACTGGAGACTAAAAGATATCAATTTAATGATTTAGTATTTGTATTCATTTGTTAAGTCCTATCTTCTATGTATAATTCCACCATCAACTTTAATCTTTCCATACCTCTCTTTGGGGTTGTTTGGGCTATGGCAATTTCAAATTTTTTATATTAGAAGGGTCTGTCACTGATATGGGGTAGAGAGATGGAACTATCTGATGTTCTGGAGGTAAGTTTCAGGACTTATCTGGACCAGGGACCCATCTGGAGGGTGTAGGTTTCTGGCAAGTGACTCTAGTCCCTGGAACCCTTGTGAAATCTTATAAATTGCCCTAGGTGTTCTTTAGGATTGGTTGGATGGTCCTAAGCAGGTTATAATAGGTAGCAAGGTCTACCTGAAGCTCGTGTAAGAGCAACCTCCAGAGTAGCTTCTAGACTC
Source organism: Tamandua tetradactyla (assembly GCF_023851605.1). Taxonomy (NCBI): domain Eukaryota; kingdom Metazoa; phylum Chordata; class Mammalia; order Pilosa; family Myrmecophagidae; genus Tamandua; species Tamandua tetradactyla. The sequence continues at coordinate 35,190,627 of NC_135341.1, forward strand.
TATCTGAACTCTCTCTGTCACTGATACTTTATTACACTTCTTTTCCCCCATTTGGTCAGGATGTGATTGTTGATCCCATGGTGCCAGGTAGGCATTCACCCCTGGGAGTCATCTCCCACGTCGCCAGGGAGACTTTCACCCCTGGATGTCATGTCCCAAGTAATGGGAAGGGCAATGATTTCACTTGCAGAATTGGGCTTAGAGAGACTGAGGCAACATTTCAGCAACAACAGAGGTCCTCCTGAAGTAACTCTTAGGCATATCTATAGATAGTCTAAGCTTCTATACTAAGTACATACACTTCACAAGAGTAAGCCTCATGATCGAGGGCATGGCGTATTGATTTGGGTATCCCTAAAGTTTGACACAGTATCAGGGGGTTCCCTGATAGTAAGGTTTAATAGTTTCATAGTCTTTCTCTCCTTCCTCAGGGGACTTTACCAATACTTTTTGATTATCTGGTTAATATATGCTAGGATGTTTCCAGGCATTACAATAATCTATACAGAATTAAAGGACCTCTTTCTCATTCTGAGCTCTCTGTGTTTCAGTTGCTCAAATGAGTTATACAGATAGGTTGAATTAGATTGTGCAATACAGAAAATTCCAGTTCCAGATCAAATAAACCTTTCTTCCATTGGTCTCGAAGAATATGTGTGGTAATAAAATAAAGACACTGTCTTCCTTACCCCTATGTTCTGAATTACTTTAACCCCAACCTGTTCAGCTTCATTTTATCTCTAAATATCAGGTTATATATAAAAAACAGCCTCTAAAATCCAGAAATAATAGTCACCACTCCAGACATAATGTGTCTGCTCTAAAAGCTTTCAATCTAGGCCGCTGTTTTCTTATAAGCTTTTTCTAAAGGTGACCATACCATTGTCATTTTTTTGTTTCTGGCTTATTTTGTCTCACCATACATCCCACATGTTCATTCGCATCGTTGCATGCCTTACGACATTGTTCCTTTTTGTAGCTGCACAGCCTTCATTCATAAGTATACACCATTGTTCACCATTCTACTTCTCTGTCAGTGCATCTTTCAGCCACCTGCATTCATCAGGCATCACGTAGAGGGCCCAAAGTCCACAGTCCATCAACATTCTCAATTTTAGATAATTTCATTGTCTCCAAGAGACAGAAAACCAATAAGCACACCCTCACCAAACAGGAGATCTAAACCTCCTCTTAACTCTTCACCCTCACCCCATTATTTACCTCTGCTGTTGCTGTGGTAATGCTGATGGTTTCCTTTTGAACATGGCTTATAGCATGCAATAGCAGTTTTCCCACTATACATTGACTTAAACACTCTTTATACAAGAATCATATCTTTGAAGTAATTTTTACAAGAGTTTGTATTTCTAGTGTGAGTCAGTGGGGCATGTAGGACTATATAACCCCTTTCAATCTTATTCATCTTACATGTGTTAAAATTACTTCTAGACCAACTAAAGAATCACCTTCACTCCTATCTATTGTCTTACATTTGGAGTTCAACCTCATTAGCTAATGGTTCACCCATCTCTAGCTTCTATGCATCTCTGAGTCCCCTGTATCCTGTATTATAAGTCTCTGGTTATACCTTTATCATGGTCATAAAAGTGGAATCATACAGTATTTGTCCTTTTGTGTCTGGCTAATTTCACTCAGCATTATGTCCTCAAGGCTCTTCCATCTTGTCTTGTGCTTCAGGATATCATTTTGTCTTACTGCTGTATAATATTCCATCGTATGTATATACCACATTTGTTATCCACTCAACTGTTGATGGGCATTTGGTTTCTTTCCATCTTCTGGTAATTGTGAATAATGTTGTTATGAAGATTGGTGTGCAAATGCCTATTTATGTCATTGCTTTCAGCTCTTCTGGGTTTATACCAAGTAGTGCTATTGCTAGGTCATAGGGCAGTCTAATATTTAGTTTTCTAAGGAACTGCCAAACTGTCTTCCATAGTGGCTGCACCATTATACATTCCCACCAGCAGTGCACAAGTGCCCCAATTTCTCCACATTCTCACCAACATTTATAGTTTCTTGATTATTTAATAGCAGACATTCTTACAGGTGTGTGGTGGTATCTCATTGCAGTCTTGATTTGCATTTCTCTTATAGCCAGTGAAAATGAGCATCTCTTCATGTGCTTTTCAGCCATCTGTATTTTCTCTTCAGAAAAATGCATATTCGCATCTTTAGCCCATTTTATAATTGGATTGTTTGTTCTTTTGTTGTTGAATTGTATGATTTCTTTGTATACACAGGAAATCAAACCTTTGTCTGATTTGTGATTTCCAAATATTTTCTCCCATTGAGTTGACTGCCTCATCACCTTTTTGACAAAGTCTTTTGAGGTGCAGAAGAATTTGATTTTGAGGAGTTCCCATTTGTCTATTTTTTTCTTTTGTTGTTTGTGCTTTGGGTATAAAGTTTAGGAAGCTACCTATTATTACTAGGTCTTGAAGATGCTTCCCTACATTTTCTTCTAGAAGCTTTACGGTGCTAGGTCTTATATACAGGTGTTTGATCCACTTTGGGTTAATTTTTGTGTTGGGTGTAAGTAGGGGTCCTCTTTCATTCTCTTGGCTATTGATATCCAGTTCTGCCATGCCCAATTATTATTTTGACCCAGTTCAGATGATTTGGGGGCCTTGTCAAAAATCAGTTGATCATAGATTTGGTGGTCTATTTCTGCACTCTCAATTCGATTTCATTGGTCAATGCTTCTGTTTTTTGTGCCAGTACCATGCTGTTTTGACCACTATGGCTTTATAATAGGTTTTAAAGTCAGGGAGTGTTAACTCTCCCACTTGGTCATTCTTTTTTAGGACGCTTTTAGCTATTCAGATGAATTTGGTAGTTAGCGTTTCCGCATCTTCAAAGTAGGTTGTTGGAATTTTATTAGTACTCTGTTGAATCTGTAGATCAATTTGGGGAGAACCGACATCTTAACTACATTTAGCCTTCCTATCCATGAGCACGCAATGTCTTTCCATCTATTTAGATCGCCTTTCATTTCTTTGAGCAATGTTATGTAGTTTTCTGTGTACAAGTCCCTAGTTAACTTCATTCCTAAGTATTTGATTCTTTTAGCTGCTATTTTGAATGGAATTCTTTCCTTAACTGACTCCCCAGCTAGCTCATTGCTTGGGTATAGAAATGTTACTGATTTTTGTACATTAATTTTATATGCTGCCACCTTGCTGAATTTGTTTATTAGCTCAAGTAACTTTGCTGTAGAGTTCTCAGGATCTTCCAAGTATAATATCATATCTGCAAATAATGAGAGTTTTACGTCTTCCTTTCAATTAGGATGCCTTTTATTTCTTTGTCCTGCCTGACTGATCTAGCTAGAACTTCAAGCACAATGCTGAATAACAGTGGTTACAGTGGGCATCCTTGTCTTGTACCTGATCTTAGAGGGAAGGTTTTCAGTCTCTCTCCATTGAGTACAATGCTGACTTTTGTCAAATGCTTTTTCAGCATCAATCAAGATGATCATGTGATTTTTCCCTTTTGATTTGTTAATGTACGGTATTACATTAATTGATTTTCTTGTGTTGACAATCCTTGCATTCCTGGTATAAACCCCACTTGGTCACGATATAAAATTCTTTTAACATGTTGTTGGATTCGATTTGCTAATATTTTATTGAGAATTTTTGTACCTATGCTCATTAGGGAGATTGGCCTGTAGTTTTCTTTCTATTAGCATCTTAAACCAGTTTTGGTATTAAAGTAACATTACCTTCATAAAATGAGTTACGTAGAGTTCCTTTTTCCTCATTTTTTGGGAAAAGTCTGAGCAGGATTGGTGTTAGTTCTCTCTGGAATGTTTGATAAAATTCCCCTGTGAAACGATCTGGCCCTGGTCTTTCTTGGTAGTAAGATTTTTGATGATTAATTCGAATCTCTTTATTTGTGATTGGTTTGTTCAGATCTTCTATCTCTTCCTGAGTCAGTGTAGCTTGTTTGTGTCTCTCCAGGAATTTGTCCATTCCATCTAAGTTGTCTACTTTGTTGGCATATAATTGTTCATAGTATTCTCTTATGATTTCTTTTATTCTTCAGGGTCTGTGGTAATTCAACCCTTCTCATTCCTGATTTTATTTGCATCCTCTCTCTTTTTTTCTTTGTCAGTCTTGCTAGTGGTCCATCAATTTTACTGATTTTCTCAAAGAACCATCTTTGCTTTTATTGATTCTTTCTATTGTTCTTTTGTTCTCCCATTCATTTATCTCTGCTAAAAGATTAGTTATTTCTCTTCTCTTATTTGCTTTGGGGTTAGTTTTCTGTTCTTTCTCAAGTTCCCCCAGGTTTGCTGTTAAGTCCTCGATTTTTGCTGTTTCTTGTTTTTCAATATAAGCATTTAAGGCAATACACTTTTCTCTCAGTACAGCCTCTGCCGCATCCCATAAGTTCTGATAAGCTGTCTTCTCATTTTCATTCATCTCCATATAGCTGCTGATTTCTCTAGCAATTTCTCCTTTGACCCAATTCATTTTTCAAGTTATTTAACCTCTCTATTTCCTTGTTGATCTTCTATTTGGTTTTTCTATCTATAGAGGACAGTGGTGTACTGAATTTTCCTACTATTATTGTTGAAACATTTATCGCTCCCTTCAGTTTTGCAGGGATTTCTGTCTCACGTACTTTCGAGTTCCCTGACTGGGAATATAAACATTTATGATTGTTATATATCTTCTTGGTGAACTGACCCTTTAATTAATATACAGTGTCCTTCTTTGTCTCTTATGATGTCTTTACATTTAAAGTCTATTTTGTCCAATATTAGTACAGCTACTCCGGCTTTCTTTTGGTTACAACTTGCATGGTATATCTTTTTTCCATCCTTTCACTTTCAATCTATTTGTATCCTTGTGTCTAAGATATTTAAGTAGCATATAGCTGGATTATATTTCTTAATCCATTCTGCCAATCTGTATCTTTTAATTGGTAAGTTTAGCCTGTTAACATTCAAAGTTATTACTGAAAAGGCGTTTCTTGATTCCACCATCTTATCTTTTTTATTTTATTTGTCAGATCTATATATTCTTTCCCCTCTTTCTCTTTGTATTCTTTAAATTACCCTTAGTAGTACTCTTCGACTCTGTGCCCTCTTCCAGACCTCCCTCTCCTGTTTTTTTTGTTTTGTTTTGTTTTGTTTTGTTTTTCAGCTGGCAGAACTCCTTTTAGTATTTCTTGTAGGGCCGGTCTCTTGTTGACAAATTCTCTCAGGACTTCTTTCCTGTGAAAGCTTTAATCTCTCCCTCAATTTTAAAGGACAATTTGGCTGGGTACAGAATTCTTGGCTAGAAGTCTTTGTCTTTCAGGTTCTTGAATGTATCTTTCTCTTTCAGGTTCCTGAATGTATCATACCACTGCCTTCTCTCCTCCAGGGTCTTAGCTGAGTAGTCTGCACTCAGTCTGATTTCCATTTTATGTAATAGATTGTTTTCTCTTACCACTTTCAGGATTTTCTACTTCTCTTCAACATTTGATAGACTGACTAGTATATGCCTTGGGGAAGGCCTACTTGGATTTAGTCTGTTTGGTGTTCTTTGGGTTTCTTTTACTTGTGTATTTATGTCCTTTATGAGGTTGGGAAGTTTTCCCCCATTACATCCGCAAGTATTCTTCCTAGCCCTTTACTCCTCTCTTCTTCTTCTGGGACACCAATGATTCTTGTATGTGTGCGCTTTGTTTTGTCTATCATCTTCCTGAGTTTCCATTGAATTTTTTCCATCTTTTTTGCCATTTGCTATTCTGAGTCTTCAAAGTCAATTATCCTGTCCTCTATACCACTTGTTCTTTCTTCTGTCTTTTCAAATCTGGTGTTGTGTGCCTCTAGTATGTTTTTTATTTGGTCTATAGAGTCTTTAATCTCTGTGATTTCTGCTATTTTTCTATTTATTCTTTCAAATTCCTCTTTGCACTCTTCTGCTGTCTTCTTGATCTCCTTTATGTCATTTGCTATCCTGCTTATTTTATTCAGTAGAGGTGTATGAACATCTTTGATTTGTTGTTCCAACATCTGTGTCTCCTCAGGTATTTCAATTTGGTCATTAGACAGGGCTATAACTGTCTGCATTGTGATATGTTTAGTGATCTTCTGCTGTCTTTGTCCCATGTTGATATCTTGACTGATTTACTTTGGAGTTCAATTTCTTTCAGTAATCTAAAGCCTTGTGTTTGCGGGATGGTTGTACAGCAGGGGCAGGGCATGGAGTGGAGCACTCAGTACGGTGATTTGTTTCAGGGCAGGTATGGGCACAGGTTGGGGATGTTACACTGGTGCTTGTGAAAGTGGGCACCCAGTGGCCAGGGAAGATGTAGCTGTGCAGGTGCACTGGTCTGGGGGATGTAACCCTGGTGTGTGTTGGTCTAAGGCATGAGGCCCTTTGTGTGCATGCGTAGAGCTGTGGCAGCAGGTCAGCGTTATGTCTTCATGGCTTTAGGGCAGATGTGGCCAGGCTGTGCAGGTCGGCAATTTCTCAGAGTTGGAAGTGAGGCTGAGGGTTGTGCACACAGGCGGTTTTAGGACTGCTGTAACATACAGCTCCCAGAGCCGAATGACATGACTGGGGGCCTGTATGCATGCGTGGGTGTGGGAGTGCCATAAACAGATACGCTGAGCTCAGGGAGGGTGGGGTGAAGCTGTGTGACACTATGGGTGGGGGAGGGTGGGGCGGGGGTAGCCTAGGTACAGAGGTTAGTGTCCGCCACCTTTATGCACTCGTAACAGCCTGCAGGGAACAGAGAGAGGGAGGTAGTGCTTGGGAGGGGTGTAGGAGAGCTGGGTTGGGCTGCACTTGGGATGGGGAGGGTGGGGCAGGTACATGCACTGGGGACTCATAGGGTGGGATGCCTGGAACACAGGGAATGGGAGCAGGTGAGGGGTTCAGGTGCGTGTGGTGTGGGATGAGTCGTTGGTCACAGGGCTGTGCCAGTGAGGACAGCACACCCAAGGAACACGGCCTGGCTTACTTCCTAGTCCCGTGTACCCATCCTTGCACTCCCATGGGCTCCGGTGCTCTGCGCCTCCACACCAGGCTCCAGCCATCTACCTCTTAATTTCTTGGCCTCTGCAACCATGGCTGCTGGGTGTGGTACAGAAGGCTCTCCCAGGTCACCCACACTCCCAATCTGCTGCCTCAGTTGCCCTCCTGACCCTTCTCTAACTCTTCCATTGAGCAGGGCTAAACTCAAGCTGCTTTAGTCAACCATCTTCTCAGAAGTCCCTGTTAATTATCTTTTATACCAAAAAAAAAAAAAAAAAAAAAAAAAAGAACCTACTGGATTTTTATTGGGATTGCATTAAATCTTTCAATCAAGTTGGGTAGTACTGACATCCTGATGAGAATAAGGCTTTTAATCCATAAACATGGTATATCCTTCCATTTATTTAGATGCTCCTGAATTTCTATTAATAATATTTCGTAGTTTGGGTATAGAAATTTCATTAGATTTGTTTCTAGTCATTTCATGTTTTATACTCCTATAAATAGCATTTTCTCTAATTTTCTAATTCTTTATTGCGAACATATAGAAAACAAATGTATTTCAAAAATATTGACCTTGTAGGCAAGATTGCTAAGTTTACTTCTTTATTCTCATTATTTTTCTATAAATTCCATTGGATTTTCTATATAAACAATCATGATCATCTATGAACAACAGCTTCAAGTTTTCTTTTCCTATCCTCATATACTTCACTATTCTTAGCTTACTACACTAGATAGTATCTTCAATACAGTCAAGAGAAGTGGTGATAGCAGGTATCCTTGTCTCATTTTTAGATCTCAGTGGGACAGCTCCATATTTCACAATTAAGTATGAAGTTTGCTGTAGGTTTTTTTCTGTATCAGATAAAAGCAATTCCCTACTAATCTTATTTTCCTAAGAATTTTACCATGAAGGAGTAATGATTTATAATTCTATTTTAAGAAAATTTAAAATTAGTGCTGCATCTTGAGCTCCCTTTCCACAGAAGAACACTCAAAAACTTTTATGGTTCTTGTATTGTAATAGGTTGCACTTTCTCCTGTATCCATCATTTTAAATTCACTTTTTATTGTGGTAACAGGTAATATAAAATATGCCACTGTAAACATTTTAAGTGTATAATTCAGCATATTAATAATGTCGTGCTACCATCACCACCATCCATTATCAAAACTTTTTCATCAGCCAAAACAGAAACACTCTACCCATTAAGTAATAGCTTCCATACCCCTTCCCCCAAGCTCTGGTAACCTCTAATCTACTGTCTCTATCAATTTCCTTAATCAAGATATTTCATATAAATGGAATCATACAGTATTTGTTCTTTTATGTCAAGGTTATTTCACTTTACATAATATTTTTCAAGATTCACCAAAGTTCTAGCATGTTATTAGGACTTCATCCCTTTTATGGCTGAATAATAATCCATAATCCAAAGTGTATGGATATACCACATTTTGTTATCCATTCATCCACTAATGGGCACTTGGGTTGGTTACACCTTTTTGACTATTGTGAATAATGTGCTATGAATGTTGGTGTATCTGTTTGAGTCCCTGTTTTCAATTCTTTAGGCTATATACCTAAAAGTAAAATTGTCAGATCATGTGGTAATTCTATGCTTAACTTTCTGAGGAACTGCCAAACTGTTTTCCAACGTACTGCATCATTTTACTTTCCAACCAGCAGGGTTTGAGGGTTCCAATTTCTCCACATCCTCACCAATACTGATTTTCCTTTTTTTTTTTAACAATAGCCATCCTAGTGGGTATGAAGTTGCATCTTACTGTGGTTTTGTTTTTCATTTCCCTAATGGTTAAGGATGTTGAGCATCTTTTTCATGTCCTTTTTGTCCACTTGTATATCTTCTTTGGAGAAATGTCTAAGTCTTGTGCTCATTTTTGTAACTGGGTTATGTTTTCGTTGTTGAGCTGTAGGAGTTCTTTATCCCTTTTCAGATTTATGATTTCTAAATTTTTTCTCCCATTTTTTAGGTTGATTTTTCACTTTCTTGATAATATTCTTTGATGCACAAAAATTTTTAATTTTAATTAAGTCCAATTTCATTTGTTCTTTGTCTTTCATGCCTGTACTAGTACTAGCAGTAGCCAACTAGATCAAAAATCCATTTCTGTATATGTTATCTCCATGCCCACACTGCAACATTTCCACTATGTTATATCCCTCTTAGATAGCTTCTAGCCCTGATGAACCCGTCCGTAGCCTAGGCTGCCCAGGTTATCTCCTAAGGTACCACTTTTGCATTTGCCAATGCTCTGATTTTGCAAGATTTCTCCTTAACTTTATTTTCCCCATAAATCCTGTTTATTTTAGTGCACAATTTTGAAGAACATGATATTTTTCAGGAATGCATCTATAATATGGCAGATATACCTACAAGTCACAGAACTGTTAGCAGTGAAACCAAATTTTATTTGAGCATATTCATTGCCAATTAGACAGGAACAAGCAAATGAACTGATTACAAAGTTCATTACAGAGCACTACAAATTATATTTAAATGCAGCTAAACATGACTGTAAGATTAACTATTTGAATGTAGATAAATAATTAACATTTGTAAAAATCATGTTTCTGATAGTAATTAATTAATTGTTGAAATCAGATTAGGGTCAGAAAAGCTTGTAACTTTCTGTTGAACATAGATCACGAAGGATTTTATAACAGTATTTCATGTGATGAATTAGGCTTTCAAATGATTGCTTATCATCTTTTAGCACAAAAATAAATACAATACCATCAGAAATGATAACTGTTTGTCTTATAGGTCCATACTCACCTTCACATTTCTCCAGAATCTGGACTGTTTCTCCTATTTCTAGGACCAAGCCTTGCGGGACAGATCCCCGAAAGCTGCATATCACTAGAATAGCAAGGATAAACACATGAATCAGCATTTTTAAATATGGAGAATCAGAGTTACTAAAATTAAGCACTCAGTTTTTTTAAATATACATTTCTCCTTCTTGAGTAATTCCTCTTCCTAAGGTGTAAGTCCCTCTAAACTTATTTCTTTTTTTTTAATAGGTAATAAGTAGTTCAGACCACTGAAATTCATTTAGTAAAATTACTATTTCTGAATGGTGTGTAGGTGTGGGTGTGTATGAAAATATTTCTGTAAACAGAGTGTGAGACTGTTAGCATGATCTGTGCTTACATGTCCTTTTTGAGAAAAATGTGTATAAACTGCTTAAGAAAAAGTTAACAATGGAAGATTCTTATCTGATGTAAAGATATTTTTTAAAAGAATCAGCAAATAACTTTGGGCCATACTATACTGACTATGCTTTAAGAAAAAGAATCGTCAACTTAGTCTAACAAATGTCAAAAATAACAGAAATGGGTTACTTCCAGAATTGAGAGTCAAGAATTACACTAAACTTAAAAGTTACATGAGTTATTATATGATTTCTGATACAACAATAAGGATGCTATTTATTCTAATACAATGGCCTCTTATTAGAAGCAAGTTGAGAATAACTGCTATGCAAGGTCCAAAATTATTTGGACTGAGTGTCCTAATAGCTCACTATACCTGTTTTTATTCTGACCTCATAAAACAAAAGTTATTTCTATCACTTTCCAGGAGAGTGAGCAATAAAACTCTATATAATTCTTTCTCCCATTTTCAGAGAAGGAAAAAAATCACGAGTTCTACAACGTTTTACTTTACAATTATGGAAAACTCCTAGTGGTAGAAACACTTTCACCTATGATCCACAACAGATTCTTAAGTGTTGATTGGCTTAGGAAATTAAATCATTTTCGTTCTTCTGCCTTCATAAGCATTATATATCTTTATATAATGATACAGAAAGAGCAACTTTAGGTTAATTCCTTACTCATGAAAGGTATAGTTCCAGATCACATTATTGTATTCAGATCTGGAGAGATATATAACAGAAAGCTTCTCTAAAGCCTCTCTAAACACCATGCATAAGAGAGAGCTGTGAAAGCTAATCTGTGCCAGCCAGAACCCATAAACTCTGGAAGATCCCATCATCTCTGATGATGACTGCAAAGTAAAAGAAAACAATAGATGCAATCTTCACTGAAGTCAACCACTGTCAAATCACCCAAAAGAAAATGTGAAAATGAAGACGATAAAAAAAACTATTCCATCATATGTTCAGCAGTAAAAACCAGTGATTTAAAAATGTTAAGGGAACAAAGTTCTCCATAAAGAAAGATCACACATGTATTTATAGGTTAAGATCATTCTGGCTGCCCTGTAATTTTTTCAGAGGGATTAGATGACAAGAAGGGTCTTTAAGATACTCTTCTCAAGGAAGTGGTTTTAGAAACTTGCAGTTTCAAATGAAGTCAGTGCCCTCCTATTAACCATCAATTCATTACACCATTTCAAATTGCTTCTCAGGTAACTTTTGTCTGTTTTTCTAATAGTACCCTTTCTTAATTTTTCATAGAGCAACTGAACTGACATCTTCTTGTCCTAATTTTCTCCAAGGACAGGTTGAATTGCATATTCAATTATGCTCCATCAAAGACCACTATCAATGAAGCCAGTTTAATTTCCCTTCTGAAATTAAAACACTTAAAATAAAATGAAGAATTTCTACATGTAATCTAGAGTTGCTTCATAACAACTTAATTAGCTTCCATAATAAACAACAGACAATGAATAATTGATAGGGAAAGTAATCTTAAGGGTTATTTTCTTAAAAATAAACTGAGATTTTACAATGTGAATTAATCCCTCTGAACTTTATAAATCAAGTAAATGGAACAAAGAATGCAATCCAGGAGAACAGAAATGTAAATACCTGCTAATGCAATGACCAAATAAAAATCAAAACAACTGCGATAGCACAATGATGTATTCCACAAAAATTTATTTAGCACCTTACGATACGATAGGCTCTCAATTACAGCAATGAAGAGAGTCCCTGTCCTCATGGGGTTTATATAGCTAGTATAATCTGTACTTTGAGGTCTGATTAATGACATTTTTTATTTCATAAAACTTTTCTGGGTCAATACAGTCTGCCAATTCCATATGAATGTAGTCAAGGCATTACAATAATGTAATGACTGTTTCTAATGTTCTTTAAAGAATTTTCTAGTGTAGACTTACTTGGGGTCTCCATTTCCTAAAATTAGTACTACTTAAGCCCCTCTTCTCTCTGTCCACTTCTTTGCAAACCTCAGAATATCTGTCACTGTCTTCCTCTCAGTATTTCTCACATGCACATATAATTAGCATTGATTTGAAGATGAAAAGACTTCACTAAGTATCAGCAGTAACATCTAGCATTTACTGCTTATTTCATTTAATCCTAACAAATTCATGAGGTGATTATTAACATCTCCATTTTACAAATGAACATACTGAGAAGACCCAAAGAAAATTAAATAACTTGCCAAGATCTCTTAGCTACATGATAAGACCACAACTCAAAACTAAATTGATACGATCTAGCAAACCTTCACAGTAAAAAAAAAAACAGTATTCACATGTCAAAAATTAGGGATGTGTCAAACATTAGGGACACCCAAATCAATGGGCCAAGTCCTTGATCTTGAGGCTTGTTCTTGTGAAGCTTATGTATGTAGTGGAAAAGCTTAGCTTATCTATAGGTATGCCTAACAGCTACTTCTGGAAGACCTTGTTTGTTGCTCAGATGTGGCCTCACTTACTCTGAGCTCAACTCTGCAAGTGAAATCATTGCTCTCCCCCTTACGTGGAACACGATATCCAGGGGTGAAAGTCTCCCTGGTGGCATGGGAGATGATTCCCAGGGATGAGTATGGCCCTGGCACCATGGGATCAACAATGCCACCCTGAAATTCCTGATATTCTTGCAAGCAGTGGGGACAACCAAATCAACAAGCCAAGCCCTCAATCTTGGGGTCTGTTCCTATGAAACTTATTCCCACAAAGGATAGGCTAAGCCTACTTAAAATTAGGCCTAAGAGTCACCTCCAGAGAACCTCTTTTGTTGCTCAGATGTGTCCTATCTCTCTCAATCAACACAGCAAGCAAGCTCACTGCCCTACCCCTCTTTATGTGGGACATGATTCCCAGGGGTATAGACTCCCTGGCAACATGAGACAGAAATCCTAGAATAAGCTGGAATTCAGCATCAGGGATTGAGAAAACCTTCTCGACTGATGGGGGAAGAGAGAAATGAGACAAAATAAAGTGCCAATGGCTGAGAGATCTCAAACAGAGTCGAGCAGTTGTCCTGTAGGTTATTCTTATGCCTTTTATAGATATTCTCATTTTAGTTTAAGGTGTATTAGAGAGGCTAGAGGGAAATGCCTGAAACTGTAGAGCCATGTTCCAGTAGCCATGGTTCTTGAAGATGAATGTATAATGTAAAGCTCTTGCAATATGATTTTATGATTGTGAAAACCTTGTGTCTGATGCTCCTTTTATCTATGATATGGACAGATGAGTAAAAAATATTGATTAAAAATAAATAGATAATAGGGAGAACAAATGTTAAAACAAATTGAGCAGACTGAAATACTAGCGATCAATGAAAGGGAGTGGAAAGGGGTATAGAAAAAAAAGAGGGGGAACAAAGGTTAAAATCTATTGGGTGGATGGAAATACTAGTCATCAATGAGAGGGAGGCGTAAAGGGTAAAAAAAAATGAGTTTTTTTCTTTTTTTTTATTTCTTTTTCTGGAGTGATACAAATGTTCAAAATAATGATCATGGTGATGAATATATTACTAAGTGATGATATTGTGACCCATTGATTATACACCATGTATGGTATGCCTGTATTTTAAGAATGTTCGTATTGTATGTTGTTTGTCAATAAAAATACTTTTTTTTTTAAATGCCATCCTGACCAAAATGGGGAAAAGAAGTATAACAAATAAGGTATCAGTGGCTGAGAAAGTTCAAATAGAGTCGAGAGGCTACTCTGGAGGTCACTCTTACGCAAGCTTCAGTTACACATTGCTACCTATCATAACTTGCCAACCCCCAATCAAAACCATTCCTGTCAATCCTAAAGAACACCTAAGGCAATATATAAGATTCTACAAAGGTTCCATGCACTAGGATAACTTTCCAGAAACCTACAACCTCCAGATGGATCCCTGGACCAAATAATGTCCTGAAACCTAGAAGGGCCAGCCTCTCTAGAACATCAGCTATTTCTATATCCCTACCCCATATTACTGACAGCCCCTTCCAAGATGAAAGAGTTAGAATGGGCATAGCCCAAATACCCCTAAAGATTGATAGAAAGATCAAAGGTGATGGTAGTGTTATACATAGAGGATAATGTTTAACAAACGAGTATGATTGCTGAATCATTATACTGATCTTTTAGTCTCCAGTATCTTAGAGTAGCTAGAAGTAAAAACCTAAAACTGTGGAATGTAACCCATACCAAACTCTGAAATCTGTTCTACAACTAATTGTTGGGCTGTGCTTTGACATTTATTGCTTTTTTATATATATGCTATTTTTCACAAAAAAGAAAAGTCGATTGTGATACTAAAAAAAAAAATTCCTTCCAGCCTCCAATGTTCTAGAGCAGCTAGGAGGAAAAATCTGAGATGATGGTATGGTAGCCCATGACAAACTCTAGGATCTGTCCTATAACTATTTGTTGAAGAGTGCTTTGAAAACTACTGCTTTTTTCTTTCTTTGCTTTGTATGTATGTTAAATTATACAATTTTAAAAGTTTTTTTAAAAAAATGAATCTCTGAGCCTGAAAAAAGAGAAAGTATTCAACCTAATACAATTCTCAAAGAAAAAACGAACCAAGGTTCCTTGAAGAAATGGTTGATTCTAACACTGGGGCAAGAAATAAAAACAAAATGAGCCTGGAGAATCTTGTTGTGCCAGAATGTAAGGAAGTGCTAAAACTATAAAAACAAACAAGCAACAAAAAAAAAACCCCACAATGTTGGGGGCATATCAAAGTGACTAAGGAACCAAACTGAAAGAACTCCTAAGGTCCAAAGTTGGAGCAACTTAAGCAGCAAAAACAAATAAAGCAGTAGTAGATTAAAGCCTAAAATAAAAAAGTAATATCCTTGAGCCATAAAAATAAATTACTAAATAAACACATTGATGAGGGAGAAGACACTATATCTCTGGTGCAGAATTCCAAGTAATTTATGTAGATTCTCTATCTTTAAGGTAGTAAAGCATACTCCCCATTCCTTAAGTGTAGACTGCACATAGTGACATTATTCCAAATAGTACAGTAAGAAAAAGGGAGAAAAGAATAATTTTACAGTGGAGAAACCTTACAAACAATTATCTCAGCCCAGTAATCAACATTAACATCAACACTGATACATTTTATTAACAGTATGTATCCTTGATATGATGTGATGAAAAGGTCACTTGACCTCTGTAGCACCCCTCGTCCAAACACATCATTACCTAGGCAAATCATGAGAAAAATATCAGACATATCCCAATTAAGGGCTTTACATATCTGATTTGTAATTACCAAACCATCAAAGTCACTGAGCCAGTTTGAAACTGCTGTGTACCCCAGAAAAGCCATGTTCTTTATCCTGATTCATTATATGCTATTAACAAGAGACTCACCTTAGACTCAAAGATAAAAATAGGATGTAAGTGAAAGGCTGGAAAAAGATATTCCATGCAAGGAGTAACTAAAAAAACTGGGGTATTTATACTAATACAGAAAAAAATAGACTTCAAGTCAAAACCCATCATAAGAGCAAAGAAAAACACTATATTTTAACAAAAGGGGCAATCTACCAAGATAAAATAATAACCATAAATATTTATGCACCTAATCACGGTGCCCCAAAATATATGAGGCAAACACTGGCAAAACTGAAGGGTGTGTAAGAGATACCTCTACAATTCAATACACCATTCTCATAAATAAAAAGAACATCTAGAACAAAGCAAAGTACTTAAATAATATGATGAATGAACTAGATCTAACAGACATATAAGAACATCACACCCCAAAACAGCATGATATACATTCTTCTTAATGCACACAGCTCATTCTCCAGAATAGACCTCAGCTGTGTCTCAAAACAAGTCTTAATAAATTTAGAAAGACTGAAATTCTACAAAACATGTTCTCTGACCACAACAGAATGAAGCTAGAAGTCAGTTAGTTAACAGATGAACAACTGGAAAATTCAAACATATCAAACTTAAATAACACACTCTTAAGCAATCAGTGGGTCAAAGAACAACTTGTAAGGGAAATCAGTAAATATCTTGAGGCAAATGAAAACAAGGACACAGCATATAAAAAAATATATATGGCATACAACAATGCAATGCTGAGAGGGAAGTTTACAGTACCGAATGCTTACATTCAAAAGACAGGAGGAGCTAAAATCACAGACCTAACTGCACACCTGGAAGAACTAGTAAAAGAAAAGCACACTGACCTCAAAACAAGGAGAAGAAAAGAAATAAAGATTAGAGCAAAAATAAATGAAACTGAGAATTAAATCAGAAGTTGGTTCTTTGAAAAGATCAATAAAATTGACAAACCCTTAGCTAGACTGACAAATAAGGGGAGAAAATATACAAATAATATCAGAAATGAGAGGGAGAACATTCCTACTGAACCCACAAAAACACACACAATCATAAAACAGTATTATGATCAAACTGTATGTCAATACATTATTTAAAAACTGACATGAAATGGAAAAATTCCTAGAAACACATCATTTCAGTTTGATATATTGCCGAATGCCATATAGCAGAAATGGACTGGCTTTTACAAAGGGGATTTATTAGGTTACAAATCTGCAGTTCTGAGGCTGTGAAAACTTTCAAATTAAGGCACCCAGGGAGAGATACTTTAACTTTGAAGAAAGGCTGCCAATATCTGGAACACATCTCGCAGCTGGGATGGTACATAGCTAGTATCTATTGGTCCTGGCTCCCGGTTCGCTGATTTCTGCTTCTGATTCCACTGGCTTTCTCTCTATGCATCTGTGGGTGCTCAAATTCTGAATTTCATCTCTTAGCTTAGAATCTCCAATCATATGTGTCTCTTGGTTTCATCACTCTACCATCTACATTGGCTCTGTAACTCTCTCCATGTTTTCTGTACTTTATTCTCTTCACACAGGGCTCCAGTAAGAGGACTAAGGCCCACCTTGAATGGACAGGGTCACAAAAGGGCCCACCTACAATTTGGTGGGCCACATCTCCATGGAAACAACCCAATCAAGGGGTTCCATTCAAAGGGTTACACTCAAATAATAGCCTACCCACAAGATTGGATTAGAAGACCATGGCTGTTCTGGGGTACATAACAGTTTCAAAACAGCACACACACAGTTTACATGACTCTCGAAGAAATAGAAGACCTCACAGACCAACTACAGGTAAACATATTAAATCAGTCATCAACAACCTCCCAACAAAGAAAAGCCCAGAATCCAGTGGCATCACAGGCGAATTCTACACATCACTACAATAATTAATACCAATCCTAGTAAAACTTTTTCAAAACACTGAAGAGGAAGGAACACTATCAAACTCATTTTATGAGGTCAGTGTCACCCTAAATAACAAAGTCAAACAAAGACACTAAAAGAAAAGACATTAGTTTCTCTTACAACTATACAAGAATACAATTCAACAACAAAAGAACAAGCAACTTAATTATAAAGTGGGCTAAAGATATGAAGAGCAAATACAGATGGCTAAAAAGCACACGAAGAGATGTTCATTCTCATTAATATATAAGGGAAATGCAGATCAAGACTACAATAAGATAACACCTCATACCTATAAGAATGGCTGCTATTAAACAAACTGGAAACTGCAAATGTTGGAGAGGATGTGGAGATACTGGGACACTTATGCACTGCTGGTAGGAATGTATAATGGTATAGCCACTATGGAAGACAATCTGGAAGTTCCTCATGAAGCTAAATATTGAGCTGCCCTATGACCTGGCAATACCACTACTCGGTATATACCCAGAAGAGCTGAAATCAGTAACTCAAACAGAGATTTTCACACTGATTTTCACAGCAGCCTTATTTACAATTGCCAAAAGATGGACACAATCCAAGTGTCCATCAAAAGATGACTGGATTAACAAAATGTGCTATATACATACGATGGAATATTATGCAGCAATAAGACAGAATGATGTCCTGAAGTACATGACAAGATGAATGAGCCTTGAGGACATAATTCTGAGCAAAATAAGCCAGACACAGAAGGGTAGATACTGTATGATTCCACTTTTATGATCATGGTAAAGGTAAAAATCGGCAGTTTATAATACAGAATATAGGGGACCTAGAGATACATGGAAATTTGTGATGGGTCAATAGTTAGCTAATGAGGGTGAGCTTAATTGTAATGGAACAGACAGAAGTGAAGGCAGATCACCAGTGGGTCTATAAGTATACTACCACATTGAACATGAACATGATTGAAGATGGTTATAAAGATTCATGCGTCCCACCAATTATTACTAAAAACAGAAATAAGTTCCTGAATGAACTCTTGCGAATGTATGAATCTTGTACAAAGGGTGCATAATTCCAGGGTATATACATATGATCAAACACTGTGCTGCTACAAGAACAAATGCAGTTGGGAATCATGCAATGATGTAAAAGAACCTGTAGGACATGTGATGAGGCAAAATAAGCCAGAAACAAAAGAGCAGATATTATCTGATCTCATTTAGAAAACACTTATAAGAAAATTAGGACCTAGACTGTAAGCTCATATAGCAGTTACATTTAGCCCACAACGGTAATTGTTATTTCTGAATGTTTAGAGGCTGCTTCATATAAGTATAATCTGGCATTTAGAGATATGAACAAAGCCAACCAGGTCGGGAATAAGGTAATTCAGAGTACAGGGGTAATGAAGACATTATATGCATTTTAGAACTTCACCTACCCTTTGAGATCAAAGGAAGAAAGATTTACTTTGTCCAGAACCTAAATTTTCTATAGTACATAATCTAACAATCTATCCAGACAGGTCATTTAAAATATCCAAACACAGGGAGCCCAGCATAAGACTGAGAGCTTTTAGTCTTGTATACCTTATTATAATGCCTGGAGTATATTGAGTAGATAATCAAAACTTACTGGCTGGCTTCCAAAAAGATGGCAGATCAGAGTGGAATGCTTTCACTCCTGCTCTGTGAAACAAGATAGATGACACAGAAAAAAAGTCCAGGACTACAGGTCCTGGGATGTGAGTTTTTGGGGAGAGGAGGCTCAGACGAGAACGAGTGGGACAGGTGACTGGGATTCCCACCGGGAGGGCTGTGGTGTAGCGTGAAGGCGCAATAGCGAGGAACTGACACTCGGCTCCAGTATGCACAGTTGCTGGCTGGGGAAACCTCCCCACATGGTTGTGTTGGGCAGCGCCTGCAGAGAGCTCAGAGGCCGGTGATTGTCCACTGCAGGGTAGACCTCAGGGTGGGGGGAGAGATCACCCTGTCGGAGGTGGGGGAAAGTCAGCCTGCAGTTGCAGTACCTCTTAGGCTCCTTAGGCCCACCAGTGCTACTGATCAGCTGATGAGCTGATCCCCCACGTGACGTTGGCTCCTCAGACCCCTGGCAGACAACCCCTGCTGCAGCAGCACCCCTGCTGAGCACGCGGGCCTTGAGTCACCAGGAGGGACACGTCTGAGGGAGGAAGAGACTTGAACGCCATCTGCTGGCGGAATGCAGTAAGTGCAGGTCGGCTGCATTTCCCCGCCACCCCCAGGGTGGGGAAAGCTTCAGGGAGGAGGAGCCTCAAGGTTGCCACCTACTAGGGACAAGTGCAGGCAAGCTAACTCCCGATCTGCCAAGGGCTTTAATTTTATTTTTATTTTCTATTTTATTTTTTTTTCTACTTAGTATTCTTTTTTATTTTCCCCCTTTCAAAACATATATACTTTCTATATATTTTTATTAGTAATATAATTGTCCTTTTCATTATTTTTTAAATTTTATAGATATTTTACACTTTAATTTAGTATTTTGTATTTCACATATTATTTTGTTATTCCATTTCATTTATTTTTATTACAACTATTATTATTTTTCTCTTAAATTCTCTCTCTCTGCTGGGCACCAGCCTGACGTCACTCCTACTATGTCCTTATCTCCTTTTGACTCTGATGCCGATTATTGTCAAGGTATATTTTGTTGTGGTTCTAGTTTTTGTGTTTCATATTTTTATTATATTATTATTTTTTACTTTATTACAATTATTATTGTTATTATTATTATTATTAGTGTTTGTGTGCATAGGCTAGGAGTTCAGGTTGGGTCTATTGCGTGGGAGTCAGCCATTCTGCCACTGGAGTACCCATGCACTCTGGCCTACCTGTATTAGACCCTTAAGTTGAACTGAAACCCCTACATGAGATTCAGACCTTGATTTGGTAGAGAATAAACAACAAAGTGTAAAAGGAAACATTCAGCAAATACTGGGTAAATACAAAACTTTAGAAGAGTAAAAGAAACCAATTTGCATAATAACCATATCAAGATAAACAAATGCCCACAACACAACAGAAACTCACAAAGCACACAAAGATCCAAGCAGAAAAGCTGCAGCAAAATAACCAAATCAAAATCCCAGAAGGATCAGACAATATGGAACAACTATTCAAGGATACTTATAAAGAAATAAAGGATATCAGGAACACATTAGAAAAGCATAAAGAAGAGTTCTGGAGGTTAGACAGAAAAATGGCAGATCTCACAGAAATGAAAGACACAGCAGACCAAATAAAAAATACACTAGAGATGTATGATAGCAGATTCGAAGGCAGAGAAGGAAGAATAAGTGAGCTAAAAGATAAGAACAACAGACCTAGAGCACACAGAAGAACAAATGACAAGAAAGATGGAAAAAATGCCCAACAGGATCTTGGGGAAATGATGGACAACAAGAGGCACAAAAATATAAGAGTTGTTGGTGTTCCAGAAGGAGAAGAGAAGAATAAAGGGTTGGGAACACGAGTCGAAGATATAATTGGAGAAAATTTCCCA
The DNA here is from genome assembly GCF_023851605.1 of Tamandua tetradactyla. NCBI lineage: Eukaryota > Metazoa > Chordata > Mammalia > Pilosa > Myrmecophagidae > Tamandua > Tamandua tetradactyla. Next base: position 35,211,633 of record NC_135341.1, read on the forward strand.
ATCCTTATAAAAGACATGAACATGCACATCAAAAAGGCCCAGAGAACTCCAAATAGAATAAATCAGAACAAGCCCACTCCAAGACACATACTAATCAGACTGCCAGGTGTTGAAGAGAACAGAAAGTTCTGAAAGTAGCTTGAGAAAAGCAATCTACTACATACAAGGGAAAACACGTAAATCTGACTTCAGATTACACGACAGGCACCATGGAAGCAAGAAGGCAGTGGTATGATATTTTTAAGATCCTGAATAAGAAAGGCTAGCAATCAATAATTCTTTATCCACCCAAATTATCCTTCAAAATTGAGGGAGAGATTAAAATCTTCAAAGATAAAGAAAGATTGAGAAAACTAGTCAATAAGAAACCAATCCTACAAGAAATACTAAAGGGAGTCCTGTCAAGTGATGATTAAAAAAAAGACAGGAGAGGGAGGTCTGGAGGAGGGCACAGAATTGAAGAATATGAGTACAGGTAACTTTAAGGAAAAGAGAGAGAGAAGGAAAATAATATATAGATCTGACAAATAAAAACTAAAGGACAAGACTGTAGAATCAAGAACTGCTCTTAGAGTAATTACTTTGAATGTTAATGGACTAAACGCACCAATTAAAAGATACAGACTGACAGAATGGATCAAAAAACAATTCATCAAAAAAAAAAACACAATTCATCTATATGGTATTTACAGGAGATACATTTTAGACTCAAGGACATAGACTGAAAGTGAAAGGATGGAAAAAGATCTTCTATGCAAGCTCTAGCCAAAACAAGGCAGGAGTAGCTATACCAATATCAGACAAACTAGACTTTAAATGTAAAGGCATCATAAGAGACAAAGAAGACATATTAATAAAAGGGACAATTCACCATTAATGCCTATGGTCCCCATCAAGGAGCTCCAAAATACATGAGGCATATACTGGAAAAACTGAAGGGAGCTATAAACATGTCAACAGTAATAGCGGGAGACTTCAATACAACAGTCTCCGCAATAGACATAATAACACACACAGAGCATCAACAAGGAAACACTCTTCTCTAGTGCACATAGAATATTCTCCAGGATAGATCATATACTGGGATGTAAGCTGAATGTCTATAAATTTAATAAGATTGAAATTATCCAAAGCACTTACTCTGATCACAACAGAATGAAGTAAGCAATTAATAATAACCAAAGAACCAGAGCTTAGACAAATATATGGAGATTAAATAACACATTCTTAAATAATCAGTAGGTGAAGGAAGAAATTGCTAGAGAAATCAGTAAATATCTGGAGATGAATGATAATGAGAATACAACACATCAAAACTTATGGGATGTGGCAAAGGCAATGCTGAGAGGGAAATTTACTGCCCTAAATGCCTATATTAAAAACACAAGAAAGAGCAAAACTTGAGGATTTAACTGCTCACCTGGAGAATTTAGAGAAAGAACAGCAAACTAACCCCAGAACAAAAAAAAATAGAAATAATAAAGAGTAAAGCAGAAATAAGCTCAAGAACAATAAAACAGAGAGACGCAACAAAATTAAAAACTGGTTCTTTGAGAAAATTAATAAGATTGACGGTCCCTTAGCTAGACTAACAAAGAAAAGAGGACACAAATAAATAAAATCAGAAACTGGGGGTGGGGAGTACCACAGATCATGAAGAAATTTTTAAAAATCATAAGGGAATATTATGAACAACTATATGTCAACAAACTAGATAACATGGATGAAATGGGCAAATTACTAGAAACACATGAATTACCTATATCAACTCAAGAAGAAACAGAAGATTTCAACAAACCAATTACAAGTAAAGAGATCCAAGCAGTCATCAAAATTCTTCCCACAAAAAAATGTCCAGGACCTGATAGCTTCACAGGAGAATTTTAACAAGCTTTTCAAAAAGCATTGACACCAATCCTGCTCAAACTCTTCCAAAACACTGAAGAAAAAAGAACGCTACCTGACATTTTATGAAGCTAAAGCTAACACTCTAATATCAAAATCAGATAAAGATGATTTTAGAAAAGAAAACTACATTCCAGTCTCCCTAATGAACAGAGATGTGAAAATTCTTAACAAAATACTACCAAATTGTATCAAACACCACATTAAAATAATTATACATCATGACCAAATGAGATTCATATCAGCAATGTAAGGGCAGTTCAACATAACCAATCCACATAATATAGCACATTAATAAATCAAAAGGGAAAAAATCACATGATATATCATTAATGCTTAAAAAAGCACTTGACAAAATCCAGCATCCTTTCCTGATAAAAACACTTCAAAAGTTAGGAATCAAAGGAAACTTTCTCAGTATCATATACAGCATATAGGAAAAACCCATAGCCAGCATCGAACTTAATGGTGAGAAACTGAAAGCATTCCCTTTGAGATTAGGGCGGAGACAAGGATACCCACTGTCACCACTATTATTCAACACTGTATTAGAAATACTAGCTGGAGCAATTAGGAGAAAGAAATAAAAGGCATCCAGAGGACTTCCTGGAAGATGGCGGCTTAGTAAGACGCGCGGATCTTAGTTTCTTCTCCAGGACACCTACTAGGGGAGTAGAAACGATACAGAAAGCGCCCAAAGCCACAACAGAGATAAAAAAGACAGCGTACCCCATCCTGGAACGGCTGGCTGGCTGAGAGAAGCAGCTCGGGTGAGATCGCCGAGGCGCGCGGGCCTTACCGGGCGGGGTGGCAAGCGGCCGGAGTTACTCCCTTCCCCCTTCCCGGGCCGGCTGGGAGAATTGGAGAGGCGGTCCCCTGAAACAAAGACGGCTGGCGCCCACACCACGCGCAGCCCCCGGACCAACTGAGAGAATTGGATCGGAAACCCCCAGGCTGCGGAGAACGGTGACGGGTGGGGGAGGCCCCTTCCAAACCCGTGACTCCCGGGGAACGTGCACTCTCTCGGGCGGGCCGCTGCCGCTGGTGCCCTCCCGCCACGCTTGTTGCCCAGGGCCGACTAGGAAATTCGGACGGGCTCTTTCCCTGGCTGCGGCGACCAGCAACCCTCCCTGCGTTCGGACCCCGGGCCGGCTCAAGCCGTTTCGGCTAGCGAACCCCCCGGACGGCGAGAGTTTTCCAAAGTTTAAGGTCCCACAGCACCTTTTACTGGTGGGACCCGCAGACAAACGTGTGCCACGAGCGCCACCTACTGGGCAGGATAAGAAAAACAGAACCCAGAGATTTCACAGAAAAATATTACAACCTTGCTGGGTCCAACACCAAGAGAAATCTAAATAAATGCCCAGACGCCAGCAGCAGAAGATAACTGTCCACGCTCAAAAGATTGAGAATATGGCCCAGTCAAAGGAACAAACCAATAGCTCAAATGAGACACAAGAGCTGAGACAACTAATCCTGAATATACGAACAGAAATGGAAAACCTCTTCAAAAATGAAATCGATAAATTGAGGGAGGACATGAAGAGGACATGGGCTGAACATAAAGAAGAAATAGAAAAACTGAAAAAACAAATCGCAGAACTTATGGAAGTGAAGGATAAAGTAGCAAACATAGAAAAAATAATGGATAGCTACAATGATAGATTTAAAGAGACAGAAGATAGAATTAGTGATTTGGAGGATGGAACATCTGAATCCCAAAAAGAAACAGAAACTATCGGGAAAAGAATGGAAAAATTTGAACAGGGTATCAGGGAACTCAAGGACAATATGAACCGCACAAATATACGTGTTGTGGGTGTCCCAGAAGGAGAAGAGAAGGGAAAAGGAGGAGAAAAACTAATGGAAGAAATTTTCACTGAAAATTTCCCAACTCTTATGAAAGACCTAAAATTACAGATCCAAGAAGTGCAGCGCACCCCAAAGAGATTAGACCCAAATAGGCGTTCTCCAAGACACTTACTAGTTAGAATGTCAGAGGTCAAAGAGAAAGAGAAGATCTTGAAAGCAGCAAGAGAAAAACAATCCATTACATACAAGGGAAACCCAATAAGACTTTGTGTAGATTTCTCAGCAGAAACCATGGAAGCTAGAAGACAGTGGGATGATATATTTAAAATACTAAAAGAGAAAAACTGCCAATCAAGACTCCTATATCCAGCAAAATTATCCTTCAAAAATGAGGGAGAAATTAAAACATTCTCAGACAAAAAGTCACTGAGAGAATTTGTGACCAAGAGACCAGCTCTGCAAGAAATACTAAAGGGAGCACTAGAGTCAGATACAAAAAGACAGAAGAGAGAGATATGGAAAAGAGTGTAGAAAGAAGGAAAATCAGATATGATATATATAATACAAAAGGCAAAATGGTAGAGGAAAATATTATCCAAACAGTAATAACACTAAATGTCAATGGACTGAATTCCCCAATCAAAAGACATAGATTGGCAGAATGGATTAAAAAACAGGATCCTTCTATATGCTGTCTACAGGAAACACATCTTAGACCCAAAAATAAACATAGGTTGAAAGTGAAAGGTTGGGAAAAGATATTTCATGCAAATAACAACCAGAAAAGAGCAGGAGTGGCTATACTAATATCCAACAAATTAGACTTCAAATGTAAAACAGTTAAAAGAGACAAAGAAGGACACTATATACTAATAAAAGGAACAATTAAACAAGAAGACATAACAATCATAAATATTTACGCACTGAATCAGAATGCCCCAAAATACGTGAGGAATATACTGCAAACACTGAAAAGGGAAATAGACTCATATACCATAATAGTTGGAGACTTCAACTCACCACTCTCATCAAGGGACAGAACATCTAGACAGAGGATCAATGAAGAAATAGAGAATCTGAATATTACTATAAATGAACTAGACTTAATAGACATTTATAGGACATTACATCCCACAACAGCAGGATACACCTTTTTCTCAAGTGCTCATGGATCATTCTCAAAGATAGACCATATGCTGGGTCACAAAGTAAGTCTTAACAAATTTAAAAAGATTGAAATCTTACACAACACTTTCTCGGACCATAAAGGAATGATGTTGGAAATCAATAATAGGCAGAGTGCCAGAAAATTCACAAATACGTGGAGGCTCAACAACACACTCCTAAACAACGACTGGGTCAAAGAAGAAATTGCAAGAGAAATTAGCAAATACCTCGAGGCGAATGAAAATGAAAACACAACATATCAAAACTTATGGGACGCAGCAAAGGCAGTGCTAAGAGGGAAATTTATTGCTCTAAATGCCTATATCAGAAAAGAAGAAAAGGCAAAAATTCAGGAATTAACTATCCATTTGGAAGAACTGGAGAAAGAACAGCAAGCTAACCCCAAAGCAAGCAAAAGGAAAGAAATAACAAAGATTAGAGCACAAATAAATGAAATTGAAAACATGAAAACAATAGAGAAAATCAATAAGGCCAGAAGTTGGTTCTATGAGAAAATCAATAAGATTGATGGGCCCTTAGCAAGATTGACAAAAAGAAGAAGAGAGAGGATGCAAATAAATAAGATCAGAAATGGAAGAGGAGACATAACTACTGACCTCACAGAAATAAAGGAGGTAATAACAGGATACTATGAACAACTTTACGCTAATAAATACAACAATTTAGAGGAAATGGACGGGTTCCTGGAAAGACATGAACAACCAACTTTGACTCAAGAAGACATAGATGACCTCAACAAACCAATCACAAGTAAAGAAATTGAATTAGTCATTCAAAAGCTTCCTAAAAAGAAAAGTCCAGGACCAGATGGCTTCACATGTGAATTCTACCAAACGTTCCAGAAAGAATTAGTACCAATTCTCTTCAAACTCTTCAAAAAAATCGAAGTGGAGGGAAAACTACCTAATTCATTCTATGAAGCCAACATCACCCTCATACCAAAACCAGGCAAAGATATTACAAAAAAAGAAAACTACAGACCAATCTCTCTAATGAATACAGATGCAAAAATCCTCAATAAAATTCTAGCAAATCGTATCCAACAACACATTAAAAGAATTATACATCATGACCAAGTAGGATTCATCCCAGGTATGCAAGGATGGTTCAACATAAGAAAATCAATTAATGTAATACACCATATCAACAAATCAAAGCAGAAAAATCACATGATCATCTCAATTGATGCAGAGAAGGCATTCGACAAGATTCAACATCCTTTCCTGTTGAAAACACTTCAAAAGATAGGAATACAAGGGAACTTCCTTAAAATGATAGAGGGAATATATGAAAAACCCACAGCTAATATCATCCTCAATGGGGAAAAATTGAAAACTTTCCCCCTAAGATCAGGAACAAGACAAGGATGTCCACTATCACCACTATTATTCAACATTGTGTTGGAGGTTCTAGCCAGAGCAATTAGACAAGAAAAAGAAATACAAGGCATCAAAATTGGAAAGGAAGAAGTAAAACTATCACTGTTTGCAGACGATATGATACTATACGTCGAAAACCCGGAAAAATCCACAACAAAACTACTAGAGCTAATAAATGAGTACAGCAAAGTAGCAGGTTACAAGATCAACATTCAAAAATCTGTAGCATTTCTATACACTAGTAAGGAACAAGCTGAGGGGGAAATCAAGAAACGAATCCCATTCACAATTGCAACTAAAAGAATAAAATACCTAGGAATAAATTTAACTAAAGAGACAAAAAACCTATATAAAGAAAACTATAAAAAAACTGCTAAAAGAAATCACAGAAGACCTAAATAGATGGAAGGGCATACTGTGTTCATGGATTGGAAGACTAAATATAGTTAAGATGTCAATCCTACCTAAATTGATTTACAGATTCAATGCAATACCAATCAAAATCCCAACAACTTATTTTTCAGAAATAGAAAAACCAATAAGCAAATTTATCTGGAAGGGCAGGGTGCCCCGAATTGCTAAAAACATCTTGAGGAAAAAAAACGAAGCTGGAGGTCTCGCGCTGCCTGACTTTAAGGCATATTATGAAGCCACAGTGGTCAAAACAGCATGGTATTGGCATAAAGATAGATATATCGACCAATGGAATCGAATAGAGTGCTCAGATATAGACCCTCTCATCTATGGACATTTGATCTTTGATAAGGCAGTCAAGCCAACTCACCTGGGACAGAACAGTCTCTTCAATAAATGGTGCCTAGAGAACTGGATATCCATATGCAAAAGAATGAAAGAAGACCCATCTCTCACACCCTATACAAAAGTTAACTCAAAATGGATCAAAGATCTAAACATTAGGTCTAAGACCATAAAACAGTTAGAGGAAAATGTAGGGAGATATCTTATGGATCTTACAACTGGAGGCGGTTTTATGGACCTTAAACCTAAAGCAAGAGCACTGAAGAAGGAAATAAATAAATGGGAACTCCTCAAAATTAAACACTTTTGTGCATCAAAGAACTTCATCAAGAAAGTAGAAAGACAGCCTTCACAATGGGAGACAATATTTGGAAATGATATATCAGATAAAGGTCTAGTATCCAGAATTTATAAAGAGATTGTTCATCTCAACAACAAAAAGACAGCCAACCCAATTACAAAATGGGAAAAAGACTTGAACAGACACCTCTCAGAAGAGGAAATACGGATGGCCAAGAGGCACATGAAGAGATGCTCAATGTCCCTGGCCATTAGAGAAATGCAAATCAAAACCACAATGAGATATCATCTCACACCCACCAGAATGGCCATTATCAACAAAACAGAAAATGACAAGTGCTGGAGAGGATGCGGAGAAAGAGGCACACTTATCCACTGTTGGTGGGAATGTCAAAGGGTGCAACCACTGTGGAAGGCAGTTTGGCGGTTCCTCAAAAAGCTGAATATAGAATTGCCATACGACCCAGCAATACCATTGCTAGGTATCTACTCAAAGGACTTAAGGGCAAAGACACAAACGGACATTTGCACACCAATGTTTATAGCAGCATTATTTACAATTGCAAAGAGATGGAAACAGCCAAAATCTCCATCAACAGAAGAGTGGCTAAACAAACTGTGGTATATACATACGATGGAATATTATGCAGCTTTAAGACAAGATAAACTTATGAACCATGTAATAACATGGATGGACCTAGAGAATATTATGCTGAGTGAATCCAGCCAAAAACTAAAGGACAAATACTGTATGGTCCCACTGATGTGAACGGACATTCGAGAATAAACTTGAAATATGTCATTGGTAACAGAGTTCAGCAGGAGTTAGAAACAGGGTAAGACAATGGGTAATTGAAGCTGAAGGGATACAGACTGTGCAACAGGACTAGATACAAAAACTCAAAAATGGACAGCACAATAATACCTAATTGTAAAGTAATCATGTTAAAACACTGAATGAAGCTGCATCTGAGCTATAGGTTTTTGTTTTGTTTTGTGTTGTTTTGTTTTGATTTTACTATTATTACTTTTATTTTTTTCTCTATATTAACATTCTATATCTTTTTCGGTTATGTTGCTAGTTCTTCTAAACCAATGCAAATGTACTAAGAAATGATGATCATGCATCTATGTGATGATGTTAAGAATTAATGATTGCATGTGTAGAATGGTATGATCTCTAAATGTTGGGTTAATTTCTTTTTTTCTGTTAATTAAAAAAAAAAAAAAAAGAGAAGGGATAATTGGAGATGAAGGGATACAGACTGTACAACGGGACTGGATATAAAAACTCAGAAATGGACAGCACAATACTACCCAATTGTAATGCAATTATGTTAAAACACTGAATGAAGCTGCATGTGAGGTATAGGTTTTTTGTTTTTTTTTTCTTTTATTATTGTTTTAATTCTTATTCTGTTGTCTTTTTATTTCTTTTTCTAAATCGATGCAAATGTACTAAGAAATGATGAATATGCAACTATGTGATGTTATTAAGAATTACTGATTGTACATGTACATTGAAATGATTTCTAATTGTTTTGTTAATTCTTTTTTTAATTAATAAAAAAAAAGAGAAAAAAAAATTTTTATTAATAAAACCAATCACATATAAAAAAAAAGGCATCCAAATAGGAAGGGGAAAAGTAAAACTTCCATTATTTGCAGATGACATATTCCTATACTTAGAAAACCCTGAAAAATCTAGAGTAAAACTACTTGAGCTAAAAAACAAATTCAGCAAAATGGCAGGATACAAGATTAATGTATCAAAATTGCAGAGAGGTCACACAATATGGAACAAGGATACAAGCATACAAGAAACATTACAAAAATCAGTGATGTTTCTGTACACAAGCAACGACCTATCTGATGTGACAATTAAGGAAAAAATTCCATAGAACAGCAACCAGAATTAGTTATCTAGGAATAAGCCTAACCAGGGATGTCAAAAACTCATACACAGAAAATTACAAAAAACTGCTAAAAGAAATAAAAAGTGACCTAAATAGATGGAAAGATATTCTATGTACATGGATAGGAAGGCTGAATATCATCAAGATGTCAGTTCTACCCAAAATGATGTACAGATTCAACGAAATACCAATAAAAATACCAACAACTTTCTTTGAAGACTTGGAAAAGCTGGTTGTCAAATTTATATGGAAGGAAAAAAGACCTTGAATAGCTAATAATATCCTAAAAAAGAAGAGTGAACTGGAAGGTCTATCACTTTCTGACTTCAAAGCTTATTATAAAGCCACAGTAGTTAAAATAGCATGGTACTGCCACAAAGAAAGAGTGGCCAGTGGAACAGAATCAAGAGTACAGAGATTGACCACCAAATTCATGGGCATTTAATCTTCAATAAGACCCTCAAATCCATTTGAATGGGACAGAATAGTCTTTTCAATAAATGCACATGGGAGTACTGGAGTTCAATAGCCAAAAGAATGAAAGAAAACCCCTACCTTACATCCTATACAAAAACGAATTCAAAATGGATCAACGACCAAAAGTAAGAGCCAGTATCATAAAACTTCTTGAAACAAACGTAGAGAAACATCTTCACAATCTAGTAATAGGAGATAGATTCTTTACACCTTTACACCTATACTTTACACCTAAAGCATAAGCTGTGAAAGAAAGAAATAGACAAACGGGAACTCCTTAAGATCAAGAGCTTCCGTGCCTCAAAGGACTTTGTTAAAAAGGTGAAGAGGCAGCCAAGTCAATGGGAGAAAATATTTGGAAACCACATATCAGATAAAGGTTTGATATCCTGTGTACATAAAGAAATCATACAGACTTCCGGAGAAGATGGCGGCTTAGTAAGATGCGCGGATCTTAGTTTCTTCTCCAGGACAGCTACTAGGGGAGTAGAAACTATACAGAACAGTGCCCAAAGCCACAACAGAGATAAAAAAAAGACAGCGTACCCCATCCTGGAACGGCTGGCTGGCTGAGAGAAGCAGCTCGGGTGAGATCGCCGAGGCGCGCGGGCTTCACCGGGCGGGGCGGCAAGCGGCCGGAGTCACTCCCTTCCCCCTTCCCGGGCCGGCAGTGAGAATTGGAGAGGCGGTCCCCTGAAACCGCGGCGGCTGGCGCCCACACAACGCACGGTCCCCCGGACCAACTGAGAGAATTGGATTGGAAATCCCCAGGCCGCGGAGAACGGTGACGGGTGGGGGAGGCCCCTTCCAAACCCGTGACTCCCCGGGAACGTGCACTCTCCCGGGCGGGCCGCTGCCGCTGGCGCCCTCCCGCCACGCTTGTCGCCCGGGCGACTAGGAAATTCGGACGGGCGCTTTCCCAGGCTGCGGCGGCCAGCAACCCTCCCCGCATTCAGACCCCGGGCCGGCTCGAACCTTTCCAAGCCGCTTCGGCTAGCGAACCTCCCGGACGGCGAGAGTTTTCCAAAGTTAAAGGTCCCACAGCACCTTTTACTGGTGGGACCCACAGACAAACGTGTGCCACGAGCGCCACCTACTGGGCAGGATAAGAAAAACAGAACCCAGAGATTTCACAGAAAAATCTTCCTAACTTTTGGATCCAATACCCAGGGAAATCTGCCTAAATGCGCAGACGCCAACAGAAGATAACGGATCACGCTCAAATAATTGAAAATATGGCCCAGTCAAAGGAACAAACCAATAGTTCAAATGAGATACAGGAGCTGAGACAACTAATGCTGAATATACGAACAGAAATGGAAAACCTTTTCAAAAACAAAATCGATAAATTGAGGGAGGACATGAAGAAGACATGGGCTGAACATAAAGAAGAAAAAGAAAAACTGAAAAAACAAATCACAGAACTTATGGAAGTGAAGGACAAAGTAGAAAAGATAGAAAAAACAATGGATACCTACAATGATAGATTCAAAGAGACAGAAGATAGAATTAGTGATTTGGAGGATGGAACATCTGAATTCCAAAAACAAACAGAAATTATCGGGAAAAGAATGGAAAAATTTGAACAGGGTATCAGGGAACTCAAGGACAATATGAACCGCACAAATATACGTGTTGTGGGTGTCCCAGAAGGAGAAGAGAAGGGAAAAGGAGGAGAAAAACTAATGGAAGAAATTTTCACTGAAAATTTCCCAACTCTTATGAAAGACCTAAAATTACAGATCCAAGAAGTGCAGCGCACCCCAAAGAGATTAGACTCAAATAGGCGTTCTCCAAGACACTTACTAGTTAGAATGTCAGAGGTCAAAGAGAAAGAGAGGATCTTGAAAGCAGCAAGAGAAAATCAATCCATCACATACAAGGGAAACCCAATAAGACTATGTGTAGATTTCTCAGTAGAAACCATGGAGGCTAGAAGACAGTGGGATGATATATTTAAATTACTAAAAGAGAAAAACTGCCAACCAAGACTCCTATATCCAGCAAAATTGTCCTTCAAAAATGAGGGAGAAATTAAAACATTCTTAGACAAAAAGTCACTGAGAGAATTTGTGACCAAGAGACCAGCTCTGCAAGAAATACTAAAGGGAGCACTAGAGTCAGAACCGAAAAGACAGAAGAGAGAGGTATGGAGAAGAGTGTAGAAAGAAGGAAAATCAGATATGATATATATAATACAAAAGGCAAAATGGTAGAGGAAAATATTATCCAAACAATAATAACACTAAATGTTAATGGACTGAATTCCCCAATCAAAAGACATAGAATGGCAGAATGGATTAAAAAACAGGATCTTTCTATATGCTGTCTACAGGAAACACATCTTAGACCCAAAGATAAATATAGGTTGAAAGTGAAAGGTTGGGAAAAGATATTTCATGCAAATAACAACCAGAAAAGAGCAGGAGTGGCTATACTAATATCCAACAAATTAGACTTCAAAGTAAAACAGTTAGACAAAGAAGGACACTATATACTATTAAAAGGAACAATTAAGCAAGAAGACATAACAATCGTAAATATTTACGCACCGAACCAGAATGCCCCAAAATACGTGAGGAATACACTGCAAACACTGAAAAGGGAAATAGACACATATACCATAATAGTTGGAGACTTCAATTCACCACTCTCATCAATGGACAGAACATCTAGACAGAGGATCAATGAAGAAATAGAGAACCTGAATATTACTATAAATGAGCTTGACTTAACAGACATTTATAGGACATTACATCCCACAACAGCAGGATACACCTTTTTCTCAAGTGCTCATGGATCATTCTCAAAGATAGACCATATGCTGGGTCACAAAGCAAGTCTTAACAAATTTAAAAAGATTGAAATCATACACAACACTTTCTCGGATCATAAAGGAATGAAGTTGGAAATCAATAATAGGCGGAATGCCAGAAAATTCACAAATACGTGGAGGCTCAACAACACACTCTTAAACAACGAGTGGGTCAAAGAAGAAATTGCAAGAGAAATTAGTAAATACCTCGAGGCAAATGAAAATGAAAACCAACATATCAAAACGTATGGGATGCAGCAAAGGCAGTGCTAAGAGGGAAATTTATTGCCCTAAATGCCTATATCAGAAAAGAAGAAAAGGCAAAAATGCAGGAATTAACTGTCCACTTGGAAGAACTGGAGAAAGAATAGCAAACTAATCCCAAAGCAAGCAAAAGGAAAGAAATAACAAAGATCAGAGCAGAAATAAATGAAACTGAAAACATGAAAACAATAGAGAAAATCAATAAGACCAGAAGTTGGTTCTATGAGAAAATCAATAAGATAGATGGGCCCTTAGCAAGATTGACAAAAAGAAGAAGAGAGAGGATGCAAATAAATAAGATCAGAAATGGAAGAGGAGACATAACTACTGACCTCACAGAAATAAAGGAGGTAATAACAGGATACTATGAACAACTTTACGCTAATAAATACAACAATTTAGATGAAATGGACGGGTTCCTGGAAAGACATGAACAACCAACTTTGACTCAAGAAGAAATAGATGACCTCAACAAACCAATCACAAGTAAAGAAATTGAATCAGTCATTCAAAAGCTTCCTAAAAGAAAAGTCCAGGACCAGACGGCTTCACATGTGAATTCTATCAAACATTCCAGAAAGAATTAGTACCAACTCTCCTCAAACTCTTCAAAATAATTGAAGTGGAGGGAAAACTACCTAATTCATTCTATGAAGCCAACATCACCCTCATACCAAAACCAGGCAAAGATATTACAAAAAAAGAAAACTACAGACCAATCTCTCTAATGAATATAGATGCAAAAATCCTCAATAAAATTCTAGCAAATTGTATCCAACAACACATTAAAAGAATTATACATCATGACCAAGTAGGATTCATCCCAGGTATGCAAGGATGGTTCAACATAAGAAAATCAATTAATGTAATACACCATATCAACAAATCAAAGCAGAAAAATCACATGATCATCTCAATTGATGCAGAGAAGGCATTTGACAAGATTCAACATCCTTTCCTCTTGAAAACACTTCAAAAGGAATACAAGGGGACTTCCTTAAAATGATAGAGGGAATATATGAAAAACCCACAGCTAATATCATCCTCAATGGGGAAAAATTGAAAACGTTCCCCCTAAGATCAGGAACAAGACAAGGATGTCCACTATCACCACTATTATTCAACATTGTGTTGGAGGTTCTAGCCAGAGCAATTAGACAAGAAAAAGAAATACAAGGCATCAAAATTGGAAAGGAAGAAGTAAAACTATCACTGTTTGCAAACGATATGATACTATACGTCGAAAACCCAGAAAAATCCACAACAAAACTACTAGAGCTAATAAATGAGTACAGCAAAGTAGCAGGTTACAAGATCAACATTCAAAAATCTGTAGCATTTCTATACACTAGTAATGAACAAGTTGAGGGGGAAATCAAGAAACGAATCCCATTTACAATCGCAACTAAAAGAATAAAATACCTAGGAATAAATTTAACTAAAGAGACAAAAAACCTATATAAAGAAAATTACAAAAAACTGTTAAAAGAAATCACAGAAGACCTAAATAGATGGAAGGGCATACCATGTTCATGGACTGGAAGACTGAATATAGTTAAGATGTCAATCCTACCTAAATTGATTTACAGATTCAATGCAATACCAATCAAAACCCCTACAACTTATTTTTCAGAAATAGAAAAACCAATAAGCAAATTTATCTGGAAGGGCAGGGTGCCCCGAATTGCTAAAAACATCTTGAGGAAAAAAAACGAAACTGGAGGTCTAGCGATGCCGGACTTTAAGGCATATTATGAAGCCACAGTGGTCAAAACAGAATGGTATTGGCATAAAGATAGATATATCGACCAATGGAATCGAACAGAGTGCTCAGATATAGACCTTCTCATCTATGGACATTTGATCTTTGATAAGGCAGTCAAGCCAACTCACCTGGGACAGAACAGTCTCTTCAACAAATGGTGCCTAGAGAACTGGATAACCATATGCAAAGGAATGAAAGAAGACCCATCTCTCACACCCTATACAAAAGTTAACTCAAAATGGATCAAAGATCTAAACATTAGGTCTAAGACCATAAAACAGAGGAAAATGTTGGGAGATATCTTATGGATCTTACAACTGGAGGCGGTTTTATGGACCTTAAACCTAAAGCAAGAACACTGAAGAAAGAAAGAAAGAAATGGGAGCTCCTCAAAATTAAACACTTTTGTGCATCAAAGAACTTCATCAAGAAAGTAGAAAGACAGCCTACACAATGGGAGACAATATTTGGAAATGATATATCAGATAAAGGTCTAGTATCCAGAATTTATAAAGAGATTGTTCATCTCAACAACAAAAAGACAGCCAACCCAATTACAAAATGGGAAAAAGACTTGAACAGACACCTATCAGAAGAGGAAATACAAATGGCCAAAAGGCACATGAAGAGATGCTCAATGTCCCTGGCCATTAGAGAAATGCAAATCAAAACCACAATGAGATATCATCTCACACCCACCAGAATGGCCATTATCAACAAAACAGAAAATGACAAGTGCTGGAGAGGATGCGGAGAAAGAGGCACACTTATCCACTGTTGGTGGGAATATCAAAGGGTGCAACCACTGTGGAAGGCAGTTTGGTGGTTCCTCAAAAAGCTGAATATAGAATTGCCATACGACCCAGCAATACCATTGCTGGGAATATACTCAAAGGACTTAAGGGCAAAGATACAAACGGACATTTGCACACCAATGTTTATAGCAGCATTATTTACAATTGCAAAGAGATGGAAACAGCCGAAATCTCCATCAACAGAAGAGTGGCTAAACAAACTGTGGTATATACATACGATGGAATACTATGCTGCTTTAAGACAGGATAAACTTATGAAGCATGTAATAACATGGATGGACCTAGAGAACATTATGCTGAGTGAGTCTAGCCAAAAACTAAAGGACAAATACTGTATGGTCCCACTGATGTGAACAGACATTCGAGAATAAATTTGGAATATGTCATTGGTAACAGAGTCCAGCAGGAGGTAGAAACAGGGTAAGATAATGGGCAATTGGAGTTGAAGGGATACAGACTGTGCAACAGGACTAGATACAAAAACTCAGAAATGGACAACACAATAATACCTAATTGTAAAGTAATCTTGTTAAAACACTGAATGAAGCTGCATCTGAGCTATAGGTTTTTGTTTTGTTTTGTTTTGTTTTGTTTTGACTTTACTATTATTACTTTTATTTTTTTCTCTATATTAACATTCTATATCTTTTTCGGTTATGTTGCTAGTTTTTCTAAACCGATGCAAATGTACTAAGAAATGATGATCATGCATCTATGTGATGATGTTAAGAATTACTGATTGCATATGTAGAATGGTATGATTTCTAAATGTTGGGTTAATTCTTTTTTTCCGTTAATTAAAAAAAAAAAAAAGAGAAGGGGTAATTGGAGCTGAAGGGATGCAGACTGTGCAATGGGACTGGATGTAGAAACTCAGAAATGGACAGCACAATACTACCCAATTGTAATGCAATTATGTTAAAACACTGAATGAAGCTGCATGTGTGGTATAGGTTTTTTGTTTTTTTTTCTTTCTTTCTATTAATGTTTTAATTCTTATTCTATTGTCTTTTTGTTTCTTTTTCTAAATCGATGCAAATGTACTAAGAAATGATGAATATGCAACTATGTGATGTTATTAAGAATTACTGATTGTACATGTAGAATGGAATGATTTCTAATTGTTTTCTTAATTCTTTTTTAAATTAATAAAAAAAAAAAGAAATCATACAAGTTCACCAACAAAAGAATAAACAACCCAATTATAAAATGAGCAGAAGAAATGAATAGGCACTTTCCTAAAGGGCAAATACAAATGGCTAAAAAGTATATGAAGAGCTGCTCATCTTCAATGGCTATAAGGGAAATATGAATTACCAACAATGAGATATCACCTCACACCTGTAAGAATAGCTGCTGTTAAACAAACAGGAAACTATAAATGTTGGAAAGCATGCAGAGAAATTGGAACATTTATGACATTGGTGGGACTGTAAAATGGTTCGGCTGCTGTGGAAATCAGTTTGGCAATTCCTCAGAAAACTAAATATTGACTTGTCCTATGACCCAACAATACCAATACTCAGTATATACCCAGAAAAGTTGAGGATAGTGACATGGAAAGACATTTGCACACCGATGTTCATAACAGGACTATTCATAATTGCCAGGAGATGGAAACAATCCAGGTTCCCATCAACAGATGAGTAGATAAACAAAACGTGGTATCTACATACAATGGAATATTATGCACCATTTAGAAAAAATGATTTCCTGAAAAATGTGACAACATGGATAAACCTTGAAGACATAATGCTGAGTCAAATAAGTTAGACACAAAAGGACAGATACTGTAAGATTCCATTATTAAGACTCTGATAAAGCCACTAGTGTTTTGGAGCAGCTAGAAGGAAAAATGTGAGTTGAGGGCATAGTAGCCCATGACAAACTCTGGGAACTGTTCTGTAGCTGCTTGTTGAAGTGTGCTTTGAAAATTGTTGCTTTTTTTTCTTTCTTTGTAAAATATATATTTTACAACTAAAACACGGTTAAACAAAGCTATGGGCAGGTATAGTAATATTAGACAAAATCAATTCCTGAAATCAAAAGTTTGAAAATATTTAGTAACATAGCTCATTACCATGGAAAGGTGATATTTGCAATAACTTTTTACTTGATATTTTGAGAACGCACACAGTTTTGATAGTTAGTCAAATGGTATTTAAAATACTGTTTATTTATTTAGAGTTTAGAGGTCACAGATTTTTTTCCTTCCTTGCCTTAATTTTAATTTGGTTTATGAAACATATTGTATAAACAGGATTTACGATGACTACTTAGATTTTTTTTAATATGCCGATGGATAAGCTAACTAAGATATCCATTTTAGGTGGTTAAGCTTTCCATCTGTTAATTATAAAAATATTTGCATCTTCATATTTTCCTGAAATATTTAGTAACATAGGTCATTACTATAGCAATGCAGATATTTGAAAGGACTTTGTACTTGATATTCTGAAAGCATTCACAGTTTTGACAAGCCAATCAAATACAAGCCAATCAAATGGTATCTAAGTTAGTTCTGAATACTTAGAATTTAAGATCTTTGCTATCCAAATATGTAGATTTTTTCATTCTTGCCTTTATTTTAAATTGGTTTATAAAACTTACTGTGCCCCCAGGCTTGGGGTTTGTTCACATGAAACTTAACCCCACAAAGGATAGGTCAAGTCTACTTAAAATTTAGGCCTAAGAGTCACCCCCAAGAGAGCCTCTTTTGTTGCTCAGATGTGGCCCCTCTCTCCAGCCAACATGAGGAGCAGTCTCACCACCCTTCCCCTCTCTGCGTGGGACATGACTCCCAGGGGTGTGGACCTTCCTGGCAACGTGGGACAGAGCTCCTGGAATGAGCTGAGACTCAGCATGAAGGGACTGAGAAAAACCCTAGAATGAGCTGAGAATTAACATCAAAGGATTGAGAGAAACTTCTGGACTAAAAGGGGGAAGAGTAAAATGAGACAAAGTGTCAAATGGCTGAGAGATTCCAAACAGAGTCGAGAGGTTATCCTGGAGGTTATTCTTACGCATTAAGTAGATATCACCTTGTTGTTCAAGATGTAGTGGAGAGGCTGGAGGGAATTGCCTGAAAATGTAGTGCTGTGTTCCAGTAGCCATGTTTCTTGATGATGATTGAACAATGATATAGCTTTCACAATGAGACTCTGTGAATGTGAAAACCTTATGTCTGATGCTCCTTTCAGCTACTATATCAACAGAAGAGTAGAACATATGGAATAAAAATAAATAATAGGGGGAACAGAGTGCGAGATCTGCTCCTGCTGAGGAGAGGAGTGTCAACAGCAGCACCATGGTAGCTCAACAGAAGAACCTTGAAGGCTATGTGGGATTTGCAAATCTCCCAAATCAAGTATACAGAAAATCCGTGAAAAGAGGATTTGAATTCACACTTATGGTAGTATGTGAATCTGGATTGGGAAAGTCAACATTAATCAACTCGTTATTCCTCACAGATTTGTATTCTCCAGAGTATCCAGGTCCTTCCCATAGAATAAAAAAGACTGTACAGATGGAACAATCCAAAGTTTTAATCAAAGAAGGTGGTGTTCAATTGCTGCTGACAATAGTTGATACCCCAGGCTTTGGAGATGCGGTGGATAATAGTAATTGTTGGCAGTCTGTCATCGATTACATTGATAGTAAATTTGAAGACTACCTAAATGCGGAATCTCGAGTGAACAGACGACAGATGCCTGACAACAGGGTGCAGTGCTGTTTATATTTCATTGCTCCTTCAGGACATGGACTTAAACCATTGGATATTGAGTTTATGAAGCGCTTACATGAAAAAGTGAATATCATCCCACTTATTGCCAAAGCAGACACTCTCACACCAGAGGAGTGTCAACAGTTTAAAAAACAGATAATGAAAGAAATCCAAGAGCATAAAATTAAAATATATGAATTTCCAGAAACAGATGATGAAGAAGAAAATAAGCTTGTTAAAAAGATAAAGGACCGTTTACCTCTTGCTGTGGTGGGCAGTAATACTATCATTGAAGTTAATGGCAAAAGGGTCAGAGGAAGGCAGTATCCTTGGGGTGTTGCTGAAGTTGAAAATGGTGAACATTGTGATTTTACAATTCTAAGAAATATGTTGATATGAACACACATGCAGGACTTGAAAGATGTCACTAATAATGTACACTATGAGAATGTACTGTAAAAATTCACATAACAAACAAAAGTTGTGATGTAAAAAATAAATAAAATAAATAAATAATAGGGGGAACAAATGTTAAAATAAATTCAGTTTGAAATAGTGGTAAATGAAAGCGAGGGGTAAGGGGTATGGTATGCACAGTTTTTTTTTCTCTATTATCATTTTATTTCTTTTTTGTTGTCTTTTTATTTCTTTTTCTAAATCGATGAAAATGTACTAAGAAATGATGAATATGCAACTGTGTGATGATATTAAGAATTACTGATTATATATGTAGAATGGAATGATATCTAAATGTTTTGTTTGTTAATCTTTTTTAATTAATAAAAAAAGTTAAAAAAAAAAAACATGGTTCAACATGTTCAATATCTGTGATATATCTATTTCTACCACAGCCTTGAAAGTGCTCCAAACCTTAACGTACCCACAACAACTACACTTGTGACTGGAACCAATTATCCCTTATATCCCCCACCAAGACAAACCATTATGCAGTAAGCAGTTTTCTTTGCTTAGACATGGAGGCAGTTTTAACACGGCCCTTGTGAAGCCACAATGTACCAAAAGTACTAAAACCAAGTTTTTATAATTCCACATCCCCATACTGGCCACCTCAAGATGAAAACAGT
Source organism: Tamandua tetradactyla (assembly GCF_023851605.1). NCBI lineage: Eukaryota > Metazoa > Chordata > Mammalia > Pilosa > Myrmecophagidae > Tamandua > Tamandua tetradactyla. Next base: position 35,231,837 of record NC_135341.1, read on the forward strand.
TAACTCTCTAAATGTTACCTGGCTCTATTTCCTTAATATTAAACATAAGAACCACATGGAAAATACAGAAAGTCAAATAGAGTAACGTATCACAAAAAAAGAAGGAAAAGAAGTCGATTGTGATGATAAAGTATTTAAGCCCTCTAGCTTCCTATATTCTGGAGCAGCTAGAAGGAAAAATATGAGAGGATCATATGGTAGCCCATGACAAACCCTGGGATCTGTCCCATAACCACTTGTTAAAGAGTGCCTTGAAAACTACTGCTTATTTATTTCTTTGCTTTATATATGTTTATGCTATACAATAAAAAAAGTAAAAAAAAGAAGTAACATAAACCTGTCATAAATCATAAACAAAAAACTTTGTGGGACAGCAGGGATGACAAACGGTCTACTTAAGTTTCAGAACAAGGCAGACAAAAGTTGGAAAGCCAGTTAATTTTCCCTCCTTCTCCTGCTTCAGCTTCTTTGAGTATCCAATGTCCACAATGTCAAGATGTCTCTCAGTAATTCCTTTATTAGTGTGCTGTCTTTGACTCTTTACTTGATGTATCAAGTTCAGCAATGGCTGCATCAAAATCTTGTCTGTGCAACAGAGCAGGCTTTCACCGGGTAGCTCAGAATCTCATAATAGGACACATGAAAGACACGGGCTAGATGCAATCTGATAAGATCCGTCAGTTGCATTTCCCTTTAGCTGATTTTAAACGCTTCATGGTATGCTTGTTGTTACTGAACCACAATCCCTTTCTTATAACCAACAGCCACCTCAGCCAAGTTAACGACAGGAATCTCCTTTCATTTTCAAATACAAGACTTTGCTCTCTGCTTGTGAGGTATTGGGGATCAAGAATTTTTCCAAGTCATTTCATCATTGCATGTAATGTCTTAGCTCAGTCTCAATTTTCTCTCTGTATTCTCAAGTCATCTGCTGTTTCTTCTCAGAACCTTCCACCTTTTACTCAATACTTGAGACAATCCTCCCACATGACCTACAAACTCCTACAACATTTTTATAAGCACTAGGTCACTTCACTAGGTAACTCGGCTCCTTGCTCAGTTACAGACTTCATGCAGGCTCCATGGCATCACATCACTCAGCTGCTCAGCCAGTTTGGTCTTCTGTGTCAGCTCATTTTTATCCATGATTAGATGTTCTGTGACCAGAATAGGTAGTGGTGGACAGTCGGGGCTTACTAGTCCTTGGATGGCAGCAGCAGCGAGGCTCAATCCATTGATTTTTGACAAGATCACAATTCTCTCCATTCCAATGGGAGAGAACTGGATATTCATATACAAAAGAATAAAGGAGGGCCCCTATCTCACACCATATACAAAAATTTGCTCAAAATGGATCACAGATCAAAATATAAGAACAAGGAACATAAATCTCCTAGAAGAAAACATACGGAAGCAACTTCAGGATCTCATATTAGGCAATAGTTCTTAGACTTCACACCCAAGGCACAAACAACAAAAAGAGAAATATGATAAAAGGGACCCCATTAAAATTAAAAATTTTTTTACAAAGGACTGTATCATGAAAGTGAATAGACAACCTAATCAATGGGAGAAAATATTTGGAAACCACAAATCCAGTAAGGGTAAAATATCCAGAGTATTTTTTGAAAATTCTACAATTCAACAATAAAAAGACAAACAAGCCAATTTAAAAGTGGGCATAAGACTTGAATAAAACATTTCACCAAAGAGGATATACAAATGGCTAAAAAGCAAATGAAAAGATGCTCAACCTTATTAGCTATTTGAGAAATACAAACTCAAATCCACAATGAAATACTATTTCACACCCACTAGAATGGCTACTATTTAAAAAAAAAAAAAAAACTACAAGCCCTAGAGAGAATGTGGAGAAATAAGAACACTGATTTAATACTAGTGGAGTGTAAAATGGTGTAGCTGCCGTGGAAAACAGTTTGGCAGTTCCTCAGAAAGCTAAGTACAGAATTAAATATGACCTGGAAATCCAACTTCCAGCTATATACCCCAAAAAATTTAAAGCAGGGACTCAAACACATATTTGCAAACTGAAGTTCACAGTAGCATTATTCACAATGGCCAAAATATGGAAGCAATCTAAGTGTCCATTAACTGATGAATGGATAAACAAAATGTGGTACATACATAAAGTGGAATATTACTCGGTATTAAAAAGGAATGAAGTTCTGATTCATGCAACAACATGGACAAACCTTGAAGAGACTGTGTTGAGTGAAATAAAAAAGACACAAAAGGGCAAACACTGTATGATCTCACTGATATGAAATAATTAGAATAAACAAACTCAGAGTCAGAATCTCGAACACAGCTTACTAGAGGCAGGGTTGCGGGGTAGGTAATGGTGAATTAATGGTTAAATTGTATAGAATTTCTATTTGGGTAAAGGTTTGAAAACAGATGGTGGTGATGGTAGCACAACACTGTGAATGTAATTTAAAGCACTAAATTATATATGTGAATTGTGGTTAAAAGGGGAAATTTTCTATTGCATATGTAGTACTAGAGTATAAATTAAAAGAAAAATCATAGGACTGTACAATACAGTGAATCCTATTGTAAATAATGTACTATAATTAATAATACAATAATAAAAATGTTCTTTTATGAATTATAACATATGTACCACAGTAATTCAAAGTGTAAATAATAAGGTGGTGAAAGAGGGGGGAAATACATCCTAATATTAACTATGAACTATAGTTAATAGTACAATTACAATATTCTTTCATCAATTTTAACGATACCACAATAATGCAAAATGTTAATAACAGAGAGGGCTATATGGGAATCTGTATTTTCTGCATGATTTTTCTGTAACCCTACTTTTCTAATTTAAAAAAAGGATTTCGAATAAGAAAGGAAGAAGTAAAACTATATCTATATGAAAATGGCATGATCCTATATATAGAAAACCTCAAAGAATCCTCAAGAAAGCTACTAGAGCTCATTAACTAACCCAGCAAAGTAAGGCAAAAGACAATGTGCAGAGTTTTACATGAAGTATATCTTATTCTGGAATTCAAGAGCTTGATCACTGAATTCGGCAGTTATTACTACCTAGATGCCCCTGCAGTTGAACAGGTGTATGGGTACATGTTCCTGGTTAAAATATAAGAAATAAAAACAATGGCAGCAATTAAGGTCACAGAAATCATTAGGTAATGGGAAACGAATGAGGAGTTCTGCATAATTTTCTTTTAATACATAAAGTGAGATTTAGGTGGTAGGAAGCATGAACATAAGTAATCCACTCCCTTTTCTTTTCTTTGAAATTGATAAAATAGGGGAGAAATTCTATATGTTGCACGGACAGCTTTTTGGAAATTTTAGCAAATCAAACATTCTCCACACTCTCCACCTTAATTCATGCTTGAGTTGTTATATGCCATATGTGCTTTGAAATCTTTGATTATCAGAAGGTTTACTAAAATTTGGAAGAAATACATTTATACTTCTTTCTAGATTCCTTGAACATCTCAGTTCATAAGACAAAAGGTTGCTGATAGCATTGTTTTCTAAATGCTGTAGATTTACAGAGATTACCACTTCAAAGGGGCTGGAAAAAGGGAATTTTTTTCCTTGTTAAAATAGTTCCTATTTCTGTAGAAACTTCTTTTTAAGATTAAACTGTGATGGATGAGCTATCATAATTCAAGGATACAGTTCTTTTTCTATTAGCTATTCATTGTCATTGTCATAATAGCAATACTATTAAAGCCACTAAAGATGCAGCAAGCTTATAAAGTTCTGTTTTCTAAAAGAAATAGGAGGCATTTCATCTTTATTAATGTACTTTTGGTTACACAAACACTTTATGATATGAACATTTATGTTCCCTATAAATCTGGTCAGAAATCTCTTTTGATTTTGCTGGTTAAGTTATATAGTCTATAGAAGAATAGATGAAATACTAGGTACAGTGGCCCAAAGTAAGATAAAAGACTAAAATAAAATCCTAACTCTTAAAAGAAGCTGGTTTGTGCACTAAACGTTTTGTGATAATTAAATATTTTCACGATGTCTGTGTAAAATGACAAAAGAAGAACCAGTTTTGAATCACGCTATATTTTCCATCATTTTGCATTATTCTAGATTACTAAATGTGTCCCTCCCAAGAAGTTTGCTGAATTACTGTATATGTCATTGTTAGAGATTTCAATAATTAAAATGGGAAACAGAAGTTTAAGTTATTTTCCTTTCTATCAAAACTATTTTCCTTGGAACCATGTTATGATGAATTTTGTGCTTTTGTACACTGGATGTCTTAAAGTTGAGTACAGTTCAGGGGACCCTTTCTAATTACAGGAAGGTACTACTTTCCTCAACACTGAGCTGATCTGTACTATACACTATTTTTTTTTTTAGCTTTTTAGCTAAAAAGTCAATTGCAAGCAAACTGAATATACAAATCTTGGTGCTGGTGCTGAAATCTCTTCAGAATAGTTATAATGATTTAAAGTTTGTTTAAAAGTTAGCAAGCATCAGGTGTCAATCAAAACTGAAGATGAAACATTAATGAATGTGGAATTCTCATGTTTTAGGTATACTTCCTTTATAGTTTTTTTTTTTCAGTTCCTTGCTATTTTTACCATACTGCTTCATTTAAGTTTCCTACACACTAACTTTGTTAGTATGAATGAAATAAAATTGCAGCACATACATGTTTAAAAAAATAAAAATAAAAGAATAAAAAAGACAATGTGCAAAAACCAGTTGTGGTAGGCCACAGTGGCTCACTGGTAGAGTTCTTGCCTGCCATCCTACAGACCTGCATTTGATTCCCAGTGCCTGCCCATGTAAAGAAAAAAAAAGAAAAGAAAAAGAAAAAAAAACAGTTGTGTTTCTATATACCAACAATGGACAATACAAAAAAAAGAATATCAAGAAAACAATTCCATTCATAGTAGCACCTAAAAGAATAAAACATTCTGGAATAAATTTAACAAAGGAAGTGAAATACTTGTACACTGCTAGCCACAAAACACTGCTGGAAAATAATTTAAAAGACTTAGATAGATGGCAATACATCCATGTACAAAGACTGAAAGATTTAATATTGTTAAGATGTCAATACTGCCCAAAGCGATCTAAAGATACAACAAAAATATCAAAATTCCAACAGCACTTTTTCCAGAAATAGGAAACCAATCCTCAAATTCATACGGGGACCTAACTAGCCCAAACAATCTTGAAAAAAAAAAAAAACAAAGTTGGAGGAATCAAATTCCAGGCTTCAAAACTTATTATAAAGCTACAATAACCAAAACACTGCAGTACTGGTATAGGACAGACATACAAACTAATACAACAGAATGGAGTCTAGAAACAAACTCTTACACATCTAAGGCCAATTGATTTTCATTAAAGGTGGCCAGTCCATTCAATGGGGAAAAGTCTCTTCAACAAATGGTGCTGGAAAAAATAGATAATCACATGCAAAAGGAAAAAAGTGAACCCCTAACCATATACAAAAATTAACTCAAAATGAATCAACAACCTAAATATTAGAGCTAAAATTAAAAAATTCTTAGAAGAAACAGGAAATCTTCATGACGTTGGATTTGGCAATGGATTCTTAGATATTACCCAAAAAGCATAAACCACAAAAGAAAAAAGAGATAAGTTGATGTGCAGTTTGAATCTGTTACATAATGCCAGAAAAGTCAAGTTATTTAACCCTCATTCAATATTGCTGGGTGGGAGTTTTTTATTGTTTCCATGAAGATGTAAGCCACCCATTTGTTGGTGGTAACTTGATCAGATGGTTTCCATGGAGATGTGTCTCCACCCATTCAAGGTGGGGTTGCTTAGTGGAGTTCTTTAAGAGGGAACCATTTTAGAAAAAGCTTTACAGCCACCAGAACTGCCAGAGCCACCAGAACCAAAAGAGCCATGAGAACGGACAGAGCCTCAGGGAAGCTATTGAAGATTCCTGAAGAGAAAGCTAGCAGATGTCACCATGTAACTTTCCAGCTGAAAGGAAACACTGATCATCAGCCTTCTTGAACCAAAGCATCTTTTCCTGGATGTCTTAACTGGGACATTTTCACAGTCTTAAAACTGTAAACTTGCAACTAATTAAGTTCCCCTTTATAAAAGCCATTCCATTTCTGGTATACTGCATTCTGGCAGCTAGCAAACACACATGACTGGACTGCATCAAAAGTAAAAACTTTTGTTCAAAGTATATTATCAAGGAAATGAAAAGATATACTATAGAACAGTAGACAATATTTGCAAACACATACCTGATAAGAGCTTAACATCCAGAATAAAGAACACCTACAACTAACAAGACAATATACTCAATTTAAAATGAGAAAAGGACTTGAATAGTCATTTCTCCATTTAAGATAAAGAAATGACCAACATGCACATGAAAAGATGCCGTTCTAGTTTAAAAGCTGACAGAATGTGATATAACGGAAAGAGAAGAGCTTTTAAAAAGGGGAATTTATTAAGTTGCAAGTTTACAGTTCTAGGGCCGTGAAAATGTCCAAATTAAGGCACCAACAAGAGGTTACCTTCACTCAAGAAAGGCCAACAAAGTTTGGGGTTTCTCTCTCAGCTGGGAGAGTACATGGTAACATCTACTAGCTTTCTCTCCCAGCTTCTTCTTTCACGAAGCTCCAGAAGCTCTCTGGCTACATGGACTCTGTTGGTTCTGGTGGCTCTTCAGCTTTTTCCAAAATAGTTGCCTCTTAAAGCGCTCCAGTAAGCAACCCCACCTTGAAGGGGTGGAGACACATCTCCATGGAAACCATCTAATCAAACGTTACCACCCACAACTGGATGGGTCACATCTCCATGCAAACGATCAGAAAGGTCCCACCCAGCAACACTCGATGAGGATTAAAGGACATGGTTTTTGGGGGGTACATAATAGCTTCAAAGCAGCTGAGATGCTAACATCTTAGTCATTACAGAAATTAAAAACAAAATCACAATGAGACGCCACTTCACACCCAGTGGATGGCTATCATTTTAAAAATGGAAAGTAAGTGTTGGCAAGAATGTAGAGAAACTGGAATCCTCAGGGACTGCTGTTGGGAATGTAAAATGTTGAAGCTACTGTGCAAAAGTTTGGTGGTTCCTCAAAAAGATAAACAAAAAATTACCATTTGACCTGCTAATTTATTCCTAGGCATATCCATCAAAGAGTTACAAGCAGAGATTCAAACAGATACTTCCACACCAATGTTCATAGTAGCATTATTCACAACAGCCAAGGGCAGGAAATAAAACAATTGTGCACCAACTGATGAACAGATAAACAACATGTGGCACTTATATACAACGGATTATTATTCAGTCGTAAAAAGGAATGACATTCTAATACATGCTACAGCATACACTGACCCTGAAACATTGTGGTAAGTGAAATAACATTGACATAAAAGGACAAACATTAAATGATTCCACCTATATGAAATACTTAGAATAAGAAAATTCATAGAAATAGAAAGTAGATTAGAAATTACAAGGGGCTGGGGAAAGGTTGAGTGCAGAATTCTGTTTTGGTTGATGAAAAAGTTTTGGTTTGGATGGCGGTGATATTACAACATCATAAATGTAATTAATGCCTTAGAATGATAAACTTAAAAGTGACTAATATGATATATTTTGTTATACATATGCTTCCACACAAAAATCTCATATATATAGCATCTAACAGAAAAAAAATATCCAGGAAAATATTTCACCAAGTGTCTAGAACACTCAATATATGTGAATTTTACCTCAAAAAGAGAACTTTTAAAAAAATTATAAAGTAAGATCAATACCTTTGGGACAAGCATTAAGTTAACTCCACCAGGTGTAGTTCAGATAATATGTCCCATTTCTGGCATGTCATAGTTCTGAAAAAAATACTTCAGATGTCTTGAAGAACTAATCTTCACATCCTCTTCCAATTATATCAGAAAAATTATGCTAGCTTTGAGTGTGAAGATATTCAAAAGAATGGAATCATTAATATGAATAAAAAATGAATAAGTCAGTTTCAAGTGTTTGGACTGTTGGAGCAGGGAGAAAAAGACAAAGAAAGAGGGATCTCCAGTAAGCTCTCTTTTACAAAAGCCTGCACATCTTGTTCTATTCTTCCAAAAATATCCCTTAAATAAAGCTTTTTTTTTTAGCCACATTAGATTTTTCTCTGTTGTGCAAATCATACTTATGGTAACTACTTACTGAGATATAAGAAGTCCCTCCTAATTAAGATTCAAAATCAAAATTTGAATTTTCTGTCTTCCATCCTCCACTCAGGCTGCAGAAAGCTGCAAAGACTGTCAGTCCCATCCTTCCTAAAAGAAAAGCAAGATAATCTACAAAATGAAAAGTTTTCTTGAATCCATCACAGAACTGAGGATGCAGGGCAACCATCTAACCTGAAATCTAAGAAAAGGTAAGCATCACCAAGGAGAGATGGGACATGAACACTCACTTAACTACAGCAGTGCTGGCACCATACAAGACAGTAAGAAGGCAGTGCTAGTACCATAAAGACAGTAAGAATCCAGCTGAACCTTTTAACAAAATGCTAATGACCAAGTGTGGGCACACTCACATGGGAGTTACAAACACAAGGGAATTACGTACCCACTCACAGGTTCTTCTCCAGGGACCTCACTTGATGTTCACTAATAGACTAGGGAAAATTGTAAGACCAGAGAAAGTCTTCCTAGTGGTGCAGGCATTCAGAGAGGAAGGGGGTAATGCAAGAATAAAGCACCACTAGGAAACTTCTCTCCTTTTCCCACCTTGAAACAATAGCTTTAAACTGTGAAAATTGTAGAAAATCCTTTAACACTCAGGGCACGGGGTAAACCCACTGCACTAGAGGTAGGGAAAAGAAAAAAAGCTTTATCCCTGGGGGAAATGCAGGGAAACATCCTAAGTCATTAGAGCCTTACTTCTGGGGGAGAGGTAAAATGACTGCTAAGACCTCACTCAGAGGCCCAGGAATACAGATATCCCCAAAGACAGGAATACAGATATCACCTACCACTATATAAAGGCTATCAAGCGAGTAAGTGGAATAACAAATAACACAAACTGGTGAGAGAAGGGGAAGTAAGAGGCTGGAAAGCTTTCTCTGAAGAATAAGCTCAAAAGGAAAGCCTAAGGCTGGTAGTGGAAGAACACTGAGTGGGTAAACTTTATGGAAATTCTACATTCACCCTAAAAACAAAGTAATGCTAGGGGAATATGAAAACTGGGTGTATTGAGAATAACACAGCCAACAGTAAAGCCCAAACAAGCTCCAGTCCTGACTATACTGATTTAAACCCATATACTGAAGAACTTGCAAAGAAGGAACATAACCATTTAAAGGCATAACTACTATTTACATAACTTAGCAATAACCTAAACATAAGACATACAACTTTCATCAAAAACTTAAGAGAAACACACTCAAAAAGCAAGAATAAAAAGCATTGATAAAAGACAAAGCAAATAAAGCAAAACTCATACAACTCTGGCACTGGACTACCAAAAAGAGAATTTAAAATAAGTACGAGTAACATGTTATGGTTCTACTAGAATAAGAATGGACAACCGGCATGAACAAATGAGGTATATCACTGAGAGATGATGAGTATAAGAAATGCAAATAAAAATACGAAATGAAAATTATGGTATAAAAGATGATGAATTCCTTCTACAGGCTCAACAGTATACTTGAAAGATGAAGAAAGAACCATGGAATTTGAAGACAGGTCAACAGAAATTACCCAAATCTGAAACACAAAGAGGAAAGGGGGGGAGGAGAGCACAGCAGACAGAAGCTGCAGAAAAATATCAAACTAATTTACATGTCATTGGAATTTCAGAAAGAGATGAGACAAGACACAGAAGATTTGAAGAGATAATGGATGAGAATTTTCCTAACTTCACCAAACTTCAGTCAAGAAGCTCAGAGAATGCCAATCAAGAAAAACATCAAATAAAAGAGGCCTAAACACATTACATGCAAACTGCTGAAAACCAAAGATAAAAAGTGTGGTATATGGAAGGGACCAAGATGGTGGCTCAGCAAGGTGTGGGATTTAGTCTGTCCTCCAGAGCATCTAGTAAAGAGCCAGGAAAAGTACAGAACAACTGCTGGGGACCTGTCAGTGACAGGGCACACAGCATACCCCAGTTTGAACCAGCTGGACAGGCTGCGAGCCCACCCAGAACCATGAGTTCCCCAAGCTGTGGTGGCCAGTGCCCCTCCCCCACAGGCTGGTTCCCAGAGGGGAAAGGAAAGGGACATTACCAGCAAAAGGGACTGAGTGCAACCATGCTCCAATTGTGGAATTAATTTACAAATTCTGACTACTAAAAATAGGCCTCCAGCTCAGTTGAACCTCAAGTAAAAGCAGAGGTTGCTGGTTTTCACACCAGTGCAGAAGGGGCAGGGTTGATGGAAAAAGAAAAAAAGAAACAGAGTTTTTTTGGATCAGATAGCACTTAATACTTGAAAGGGTCTGGGCCCTGAAGTAAAGGAGGGGACACAGAGTAACATACCAACTTAAGCTCTTGATTGGCAAACCCGAGGAACAGGGTCCTGCTATGAAAAAGATTTTTCTCCTTCTTTTTTGTGGCTGTGTTTCTACAACTTGACTGCTCTTTGGATACAGCTGCAAGGCCTCTCAGGCCCCAATGCCCCAGGTATAGGGAGAATTGAGCTTGTTTGAGAGTCTGTCTGGAGCCTGTGCCTTCCCCAGGACAGGGGTGGGGCCCAGCTCAGGTGGAGTCTCTCACTCAAGGAAGTCAGACCCCAGGGTCTGGAAAAGTGAAGCAATTAAAGCCAGCCTACAATCTCTTCTCTGTCTCAACCACCCCCTAGCAGGGAAAGTGTGTTGAAGTTAAAGGTACCACATCACCTTACGCTGGTGGAACCAGCGGGCTGAAAAGCATCACATGCTAAGCATGATAGGAAAAACACAGAGTCCAGAGGTTTCATAGGAAAGCTATTCAACCTGTTGGGTCTCACCTTTTGGAAAACTGATGCAGGTGACACTTTCCTCCTGAGAGGAGGCCAGTTTAGTCTGGGAAAATCTGGCTGGGGTCTATAATACCTAAGTAGACTCTCCTGGGAGGGGGGGACCATACAGGTAGGGCAAGAAAAAAGTAAACAAGAACTGAAAAATTCTGATCTGTTAAACAAAACCTAAGCTAAAGGACTAGAATAAGCTGAATTGAATGTCAAAGAATAGACAGACAACAAAGTCATGAAGCAAGAAAATCTTAGGTAAAAAAGTGAAAACAATCTCAAGAATAAACTAATTAAGGTAATTAAATGCATAAACACCAGCAAAAACTAATAAATCATGCTAGAAAAATTGAAGATACAGCCCAGTCAAAGGAACAAACCAACAATTCCAATGAGATACAGGAGTTGAAACTTAATTCAGAATGTTCAAACAGACATGGAAAACCTCATCAAAAATCAAATCAATTAATTGAGGGAGGATATAAAGAAGGTAAGGAATGAACAAAAAGAAGAAAGCAAAAGTCTGAAAAACCAAATCACAGAACTTATGGGAATGAAAGGCACAGTAGAAGAGATGAAAAAAAAAAAAAAAAAGAAACAATGGAAACCTACAATGTCAGATTTCAAGAGGCAGAAGACAGGATTAGTGAACCGGAGGAGGGAACATCTGAAATCCAACAAGCAAAATAAAATATAGGGAAAGAATGGGAAAATATGAGCAAAGGGACTCAAGGAATTGAATGACAAGATGAAGTACACAAATGTATGTGTTGTGGGTGTCCCAGAAGAAGAACAGAAGGGAAACGGAGGAAAAAAACTAATGGAGGAAATTATCACTGGAAATTTTCCAACTCTTACGAAAGACTTAAAATTACAGATTCAAGAAGTGAACCATACCCCAAACAGAACAGATCCAAATAGACGTATTCCAAGACACTTAGACTAATGAGAATGTCAGATGTCAAAGAAAAAGAGAGAATCTTGAAAGCAGCAAGAGAAAAGCAATCCATCACATACAAGGGAAGCCCAATAAGACTATGCATAGATTTCTTAGCAGAAACAATGGAGGCGAGAAGAAAGTGGGATGATATATTTAAATTACTAAAGAGAAAAAACTGCCAACCAAGAATTCTATATTAAGCAAAATTGTCCTTCAAAAATGAGGGTGACCAAATTAGTGACAGACCCTTTCAATATAAAAACTTCAGAATTGCCACAGCCCAAATAGCCCTAAAGAGAGGTATGGAAAGATCAAAGGTGATGGTGGAGTTATACAGTGAAGATAGGATTTAACAAATGAATATGAATGCTGAATCATTAAACTTTTTAGTTTAGTCCCCATTTTTAAGTCCCCAGTATTTTAGAGCAGCAACAAGTAAAAACCTAAAATTGTGAAACTGTAATCCATGCCAAAGTCTGAAATATGTTCTACAACTAATTGTGGTGCTGTGCTTTGAAATTTATAGCTTTTTCACAAAAAAGAAGGGGAAAATGTGATGATAAAAATATACTTAAGCCCTCTAGCCTCCTATAATCCAGAGCAGCTAGAAGGAAAAATATGAGAGGACTGTATGGTAGCCCATGACAAACTCTGGGAACTCTCCTGTAACTACTTGTAGAAGAGTGCTTTGACAACTACTGCTTTCTTATTTCTTTGCTTTGTATGTGTTACACTATACAATAAAAAAAAAGTTAAAAACAAAAAAAAATGAGGGTGAAATTAAAACATTTTCAGACAAAAAAAATCACAGAGTGGCCAAGAGATTGGCTCTGCAAGAAATACCAAAAGGAGCACTAGAAACAGATTCGAAACAACAGGAGAGAGAGGTGTGGAGAAGGGTGTAGAAATGAAGACTATCAGTAAAGGTAAAAAGAAGAAAAATTAGTCATGACATATAAAATCCAAAAGGCAAAATGGCAGAAGAAAGTACTGCCCTTACAGTGTTAACACTAAATGGTAATGGATTAAACTCCCCAATCAAAAGACACAGACTAGCAGAATGGATTAAAAAACAAGACCCATCCATATGCTGTCTACAGGAAACACATCTTAGACCCAAGGATAAACATAGTGAAAGGTTGGGAAAAGATATTTCATGTAAACAATAATCAGATAAGAGCAAGAGTAGCTATACGAATACCCAACAAAGTAGACTTCAAATGAAAACCGTTAAAATAGACAAAGAAGGACACTATGTATTAAAAAAAGGAGACATAACAATCATAAATATTTATGCATCGAGCCAGAATGCTCCAAAATAAATTAGGCAAACACTGAAAAGAGAAATAGACACATTTATCATAATACCTGGAGACTTCAATTCCCAACTCTCATCAATGGACGGGAACATCTAGACAGAGGATGAATAAAGAAACACAGAAGTTGAATAATACAATAAATAAGCTAGACTCAACAGACATTTATAGAACATTACACCTCACAAAAGGAGGATATACCTTTTTCTCAAGTGCTCATGGATCATTCTCAAGGATAGAACATATGCCGGGTCACAAAGAAAGTCTCAATAAATTTAAAAAGACTAAAATCATACAAAACACTTTCTCAGATCATAAAGGAATGAAGTCAGAAATCAATATTAGGCAGTGTGTTAGAAAATTCACAAATATGCGGAGGCTCAACAACACACTCTTAAACAACGAGTGGGTCAAGGAACAAATTACAAGAGAAATCAGGAAATATTTCAAGGCAAATGAAAATGAAAACACAACATATTAAACTTTTGGGATGCAACAAAGGCAGTACTAAGAGGGAGATTTATTGCCCTAAATGCCTTTATCAAAAAAGAAGAAAGAGCAAATATCAAGAAATTAACTGTCCACTTGGAAGAACTAGAGAAAGAACAACTAACCCCAAAGCAAGCAAAAGGAAAGAAATAATGAAGATTAGAACACAAATAAATGAAATTGAGAACATGAAAACAATCAAGAAAATCAACAAAACCAGAAGTTGGTTCTCTGAGAAAATCAATATTTGATGGACCCTTAGCAAGACTGACAAAAATAAGAAAAGAGAGGATGCAAATAAATAAGATCAGAAATGGAAAAGGAGACATAACCACTGACCCCACAGAAATAAAGAAGTAATGAGAGGATACTATGAACAACTTTATGCTAATAAACTCAACAATGTAGATGAAATACACAACTCCTAGAAAGGCATGAACAAACAACACTGACTCAAGAAGAAATAGATGACTTCAACAAACCAATCACAAGTAAAGAAATTCAATCAGTCATTAAGAAGCTCCCCAAAAAGAAAAGTCCAGGACCAGATGGCTTCATATGTGAGTTCTACCAAACATTCAAGAGAGAATTGTACCTATCCTGCGCAAACTCTTCAAAAAAAATTGAAGAGGAGGGACAGCTACCTAACTCATTCTACAAAGCCAACATCACCCTCATACCAAAGCCAGACAAAGATATTACAAAAAAAGAAAACTACAGATCAATCTCTCTAATGAATATAAATGAAAAAACCCTCAACAAAATTCTTGCGAATCAAAACCAGAAGCACATTAAAAGAATTATACACCAAGACCAAGTGGGATTCATCCCAGGTGTGCAAGGATGGTTCAACATAAGAAAATCAATTAATGTAATACACCATATCAACAAATCAAAGCAGAAAAACCACAGGATCATCTCATTTGATGCAGAAAAGGCATTTGACAAAATTCAACATCCTTTCTTGCTGAAAACACTTCAAAGGACAAGAACAGAAGGGAACTTCCTCAACATGATGAAGGGAATATATGAAAAACCCACAGCTAACATCATCCTCAATGGGGAAAACCTGAAAACTTTCCCCCTAAGATCAGGAACAAGACAAGGATGTCCACTATCATCGTTATTCAACATTGTGTTGGAAGTTCTAGCCAGAGCAATTAGAGAAGAAAAAGAAATACAACGCATCAAAATTGGAAAGGAAGAAGTAAAACTCTGTTTGCAGATGATATGATACTATATGTTGAAAACCCCGAAAATCCACAACAAAACTGTTAAGAGCTAACAAATGAGTACAGCAAAGTGGCAGGTTACAAGATCAACACCCAGAAGTCTGTAGTGTTTCTATACACTAGTAATGAACAAACTGAGGGTGAAATCAAGAAAAAATTCCATTTACAAATGCAACCAAAAAAATAAAATATTTAAGAATAAATTTAATTAAAGAGACAAAAGAACTATACAAAAAAATTATAAGAAATTGTTAAAAAGAAATCACAGAAGACCTAAATAAATGGAAGGGCATACCGTGTTCATGGATTGGAAGACTAAATATACTTAAGATGTATGTCAATTTTACCTAAATTGATTTACAGATTCAATGCAATAGCAATTAAAATCCCAAAAACTTACTTTTCAGAAATAGAAAAAAACAATAACCAAATTTATCTGGAAGGGCAGGGTGTCCCGAATAGCTAAAAGTATCCTGAGAAAGAAAAATGAAGTCAGAAACCTCATGCTGACTTTAAGGTGTATTATGAAGCTACAGTGGTCAAAACAGCATGCTACTGGCATAAAGACAGATACACTGACCAATGGAGTTGAATAGATGTTCAGATAGAGACCCTCTTATCTATGGATAAACAATCAACATCTTTGATAAGGCAGTCATGCCAATTCACCTGGGACAGAACAGTCTCTTCAATAAACAGTGCCTCAACAAGCAAACCCAATGCCCTTCCCCTCTCTACATGGGACATGACTCCCAGGGGTGTGGACCTTCCTGGCAACGTGGGACAGAAATCCCAGAATGAGCTGAGACTCAGCACCAAGGGACTGAGAAAATCTTCTGGACTGAAAGGGGGAAGAGAGAAATGAGACAAAATGGAGTGTCAGTGGCTGAGAGATTCCAAACAGAGTTGAGAGGTTATCCTGGAGGTTATTCTTATGCATTAAGTAGATATCACCTTTTTAGTGAAGATGTAAGGGAAAGGCTGGAGGGAACTGCCTGAAAATGTAGAGCTGTGTTCCAGTAGCCATGTTTCTTAAAGATGATTGTATAACGATAAAGCTTTCGCAATGTGACTGTGTGATTGTGAAAGCTTTATGTTTGATGCTTCTTTTATCTACCTTGTGGACTGCGGAGTAACACATATGGATTATAAATAAATAAATAAATAAATAATAGTGGAAACAAATGTTAAAATAAATTTAGTGGATTGAAATGCTAGTGATCAATGAAAGGGAGGGGAAAGGAGTACAGTATGTATGAATTTTTTTGGTTTCCTTTTTTTTCTTTTTTCTGAATTGATGAAAATGTTCTAAGAAATGATCATGATGATGAATATACATCTATGTGATGATATTGTGAGTTACTGATTATATATATAAAATGGAAAAAAATAATTATCACTAAGGTAGTAATTACTTTATTTGTGTGGGAAAAGAGATAAATTTATTCATAAACATAAAGATTAATGTTTCTTTACAGCTTGTAGTCACATTCTTGTTGACAAGTTACTCAAAAGAAAATTTTGTGAAATCTGATTTTAATTTGTATTTTCTCTGCATCTCTAATTATTACTTTTTTCCCATAAATATCAAGATATATACTAATTCTTTCTTAAGAACACATTTCCTATTTTCTGAATTTATTGTACTTGCAATTATTTAAGTGTTATAGTGACCTTTTTTTTGAGATGACAATAACAATAACTTTTTTAAAAATAAATAAATAAATGGTACCTAGAGATTGGATATCCACAGGCAAAAAAAATGAAAGCGCATTCATAGCTCACACCCTATACAAAAATTAACTCAAAATGGATCAAAGATCTAAACATTATATCTAAGACCATAAAACTCTTAGAAGAAAATGCAGGGAAATGTCTTACAAATCTTATAATAGGAGGCGCTTTGTGCTTACACCCAAAGCACAAGCTTTGAAGAAAGAAAGAAAGAAATGGGAACTCCTCAAAATTAAACACTTTTGTGCATCAGAAAACTTTGTCAAGAAAGTAAAAAGATAGCCTACACAATAGGAGACGATATTTAGAAACAATATATCAGATAAAGGTCTAGTATCCAAAATATATAAAGAGACTGTTCAACTCAACAACAAAAAGACAGACAACCCAATTACAAAATGGGCAAAAGATATGAACAGACACTTCTCAGAAGAGGAACTACAATTGGCCAAAAGGCACATGAAAAGATACTCAACTTCCCCAGCTATTAGGGAAATGCGAATCAAAACCACAACGAGATATCATCTCATACCCACCAGAATGGCCATTATCAATAAAACAGAAAACAACAAGTGCTGGAAAGGATGTGGAGAAAGAGGTACACTTATCCACTGCTGGTGGAAATGTCAAATGGTAAAACCACTATGGAAGGCAGTTTGCCAGGTCCTCAGGAAGCTAAGTATAGAACTGGCATATGACCCGGCAATTCCCATTGCTAGGTATCTACTTAGAGGACATGAGGGCAAGGACATAAATGGACATTTGCATACCAATGTTTATAGCAGCATTATTTACAAATGCCAAGAGATGGAAACAGCCAAAATGCTCATTAACAGACAAGTGGCTAAACAAGCTGTGGTATATACATACGATGGAGTATCATGCAGCTGAAAGACAGAATAAAGTTAAGAAGTATGTAACAACAGGATGGACCTTAAAGACATAATGCTGACTGAGATCAGCCAGAAACAAAAGGACAAATACTGTATGGTCTCACTGATATGAACTAACATTACTGAACAAACTTGGAGAATGTCAGTTAAGAGCAAAAACAACAGGAGATGTAAACAGGGTAGATAGCGGGTAATTGGAACTGAAGGGATACAGATTGTGCAACAGGACTGATTGTAAAAATTCAGAAATGGATAGTACAATATTACCTAACTGAAATACAATAATGTTAGAACACTGAATGAAGCTGAATATGAGAATGACAGAGGGAGGAGGCCTGGGGGCACAAAGGAAATCAGAAGGAAAGATACAAGATAAAGACTGAGATGGTCTAATCTAGGAATGCCTAGAGTGTATAATTATAGTGACTAAATGCACAAATTTAAAAATTCTTTTGCATGAGGAAGAACAAAGGAATGTCAATATTGCAGGGTGTTGAAAATAGATGGTAATTAATACTTTAAATTTTTACCTTATGTGTGAGACTAAAGCAGAAAATGTTCATTTGGTACAAAATTTATATCTTGACTAGTATAGTTCCTAATATAACTTATGTGGACAGCTTAACTGAACACCATAAGTACAAAGAACCTTGGGTAAGGCATGAGATTTTGTAGGTTTGTCCACAGTGATGCCTCAATAAACCCCAGAGTGATCTGAACAGTGAATAAAAAACTATTTGCAAAGTCCCCTTGGGAGAATGGTGAAAAAGAGGGAAAACTCAACTTTCCCAAGTGGAGAATTCTTGATATTCTCACAAGCAGTGGGGACAACCAGATCAATAGGCTGAGCCCCCAATCTTGGGGTTTGTTCATATGAAACTTAATTCCACAAAGGATAGGTCAAGTCTATTTAAAAATTAGGCCTAAGAGCCACCCCCAAGAGAACTTCTTTTGTTGCTCAGATGTGGCCTCTCTTTCTCAGCCACACCACAAGCAAACTCATCACCCTTTCGCCTCTACGTGGGACATGACTCCCAGGGGTGTGGACCTTTCTGGCAATGTGGGACAGAAATCCTAGGATGAGCTGGGACTCAGCATCAAGGGATTGAGAAAACCTTCTCGACCAAAAGGGGGAAGAGTGAAATGAGACAAAATAAAGTGGTAGTGGCTGAGACATTCCAAACAGAGTCAGGAGGTATAATAAGCCTGGAGGTTATTCTCACGCATTAAACAGATATCACCTTTTTAGTTAAGGTGTAATGGACAGGTTGGAGGGAACAGGCTGAAAATGTAGAGCTGTGTTCCAGCAGCCATGTTTCTTAAAGATGATTGTATAATGCTATAGCTTTTGCAGTGTGACTGTGTGATTGTGAAAATCTTGGGTCTGATGCTCCTTTTATCTACCTTTTCGACAGACAAGTAAAACATATGGATTAAAAATAAACAATCGGGGGAACAAATGTTAAAATAAATTTAGTAGACTGAAATGCTAGTGATCAATGAAAGGGAGGGGTAAGGGGTATGGTATGTATGAATTTTTTTCTGTTTTCTTTTTATTTCTTTTTCTGAATTGACATAAATGTTCTAAGAAATGATCATGATGAACATACAACTATGTGATATTGTGAATTACTGATATATATGTAGAATGGAATGATCATATGGTAAGAATGTTATATATTTTTTTAATTTAATTAATAAAAATAATAGATGGGGATAGGGTAATGGAAGAATGTTGAGTTTCTTTTTTATTTTTATTTCTTATCTGGGGTCATGAACATACTGT
Organism: Tamandua tetradactyla; assembly: GCF_023851605.1. Taxonomy (NCBI): domain Eukaryota; kingdom Metazoa; phylum Chordata; class Mammalia; order Pilosa; family Myrmecophagidae; genus Tamandua; species Tamandua tetradactyla. Next base: position 35,251,229 of record NC_135341.1, read on the forward strand.
AAAATTTATCATGGATTTGTATGTACAAACGTGATGATACTGTGAGCCAGTGATTATATATTTCGAATGTTTTGTATTGTGTGTGAATATATCTGAATAAAACTACATTTATTTAATATCAAAAAAGTGTGGTATATCAAATGATGTACCCCAACACAGACATGCTCTTCAACTTAATCCATACGTCTCTGTTGTCAACCCACTGTAAGCAGGACCTCTTGGAGATGTTACTTTTACTTAAGGTGTGGCCCAGCAAATGAAGGTGAGTCTTAATTCAGATTACTGGGGGCTTTATAAAGAGAAAAAGTCACAGATTAGAAAGGAGAGAACATCATCATGTGATGACAAGTAGACATATAAGCAAAACTATGCAGGAAACCAATACTAAAACATTACAAATTTCTGGGAAAAAGTAAACCTTGCAGTATCTTGAGGTCCAGCCTCAAAACCATTGGCCAATAAATTCCTATTATGCAAGCAAATCCACTGTTTGGTATTTGTGATTGCAGCCTGGAAAACCAAGGAAAGGAATAAATCTTTAAACCAACCAGTCAGAGAAAAAAAGACACACTGTAAGAAAATTAAGTTTAACTGTCACACAAGATGGTGCAGCAAAGTGCTACAGGACAGCTCAAACTGGTCTTGCAGGCAGGGTAGAAGAGCACCTCTGCCGTAAGCCTAGAATTGCCACCAAATAGATAAAAACAAAGTCTAAATAAGTAACAGCTAGGGTCACTGAAATGTAAAGCATAATCAAAAGTGGGAACCTTCCACAGGAAATTTGAATTAGACTATCCAGATAGGCTATAACCTCTGAAGCAGCCAGTCAGAGGAAAAACAGGGGAGGGGTCTGCGTGCTAGGCTTAGGATATAAACACCTGTGGCATTCTATTGTTTGTAGCACCAGCCACCATTTTTGGCTAGGTGCCCATACTCGCAAGATAGCAAACTCTTTTCTTCTCTACGATCGGGTGAGTGTTTATTCTCTTTCAAGTATAGTGTCCTTTCTAACAATTTGGGGGCTCATCCGGGATCCGAGGCTTCAGAGGAGGACCCCCAAGGAGGATGAAGGGAGGGCATGCCACACTGATTGAGCAGTCTCAGACTCTGCCACTGTAGGCCCACTTCTGGCAGCCAGAAGGGCCCAAGACCAGACGCTTGGATCTGCCAGATGAGAAGGAGAAAAGGGGAAGGGAAAATCTGACTCACAGTGAACAGGTAACTCTGTGCATGGACAAAGGTAAGAAAAAGGCTATTAAGTATTTCCCTGGTGGTTGGGATTAACTCTGTTGAGCCTGGCAATGAGTAAGCAAGTGTGGAGTCCCAATTTGCCGTTCCCTTTTCCCATGAGGGAAAGGGCCAGAGTCAGATGAAGCGAAAGGGTGCCAAGACAAAGGAACCCAGGTAAGACTCAGGATGGGTACAGGCAGTTGGCCAGCTGGGGAAAAGTGGAGGGGGTATTTACAGAGTTTCCCAGGGAACATTCCCTTGGATAGCCCACAGGGAGAATGTTGGTACATTGGACCAATAGTGACTGGACCACGAGGAAAGGAAAATGTACACTTGGACAAAAGAGGGCATTGTGCCACCCAATATATTCTGGCCAAAATACAGGGCAGATGAAAATCGACTTTGTGCTTTACGTTAATGAAAAGAAGCCCTTCTCCAAAGAGAAGTCTGATTGTGCCATGTGTTGGCTGAAAGGAAGAAGGACCCCTCTCTATCCTGTAAAAATCAAAACCCCAGAGCCAGAGGCTAAATCTTTAGAAGCTAAAGTCTGGAATGCTTTATTGAGCCTTTCCCTACTCTATGCTTCTCCACCGGAACAGAGACTGTTGGACCCTGAAGGCCCAATGGAACTAACCCCACGTTCCTCCTGGGGACCTGGAGGGGCAATCAGGGCCAACCGTTCCACCCATGATAACCATCCAACAACTGAGGAAGGAGTGGGGGAAAAAAAAAAGGTATACAGAATTTTCCATTTCTGGGCGCTCCTGAGGAAAAAAGCTGAAAGAAAAAAAGACCTGTTGAGTCTCTATACCCTCTGAGAGAAATGTCTATTGACCAGGGGAAATCAGTTACATACTTGGTCTGAACTCATGTCTATCCTAAATATCCTCTTTATGGGGGAAGAAATGGGAATGGTGAGAAGGGCAGCTATGCAAGAATGGGAGAGGCAGCACCCGCCCGGACAAGGGGCAATAACAGCAGAGGAGAAATTCTCCAGTGTAGATTCCAATTCGAATAAAAATGATCAGGAAGACAGGGCACAAAATGAGAGATCTTTAAGGTCTCACTACACAGGGGATAAAACTGGCTGTACCCAAATCTCAGAACTTAAATAAAGCCTTTGAGGTGGCTCAAGAAAAAGACAGCTTAAACTACCCAGTAAATTTTTAGTCCTTAAAAAGGGACTTGAAGAAGCTACCCAGAGTTACTGATATTCCAGTAATTTTCTAGTTTTGTCTCTTTAATTCAAGAGAACTATTTCAAAGTGGTATGTGATCATTTGATGGAGAGTCTCGGTTTCTCTATAATAAATCCCTTTGCCAAATGCAGGATTTGCAGACTTGCTACTGCTAAGAGTGAAGCAAATGGGTGAATAAAACTATCTTGATATGGGAGCATTTTCCTGTAGGAGTTCAGTCTTGATGAAAGTGTCAGTGCAGGAACTGGAATCCTAGGAAGGTAATGGTGTCTCCTGACAGGACCAGCCAACCACTCCTGAGCAAGAACGTTGGCATTATTTGAGGTGGCAGAAACGATGCGTGCTTTCTGATTTATTTGGGCAAGTAGCTGAGCCAAAGAGAGGCTGGATGATTAAAAGAGACACAAGGGATTCTTGGTTAAACTGAAGACTTCATTTGGGAACCAAAAAAAAAACTTATATAATCTCTGCCACATATTTTATGCATCTTTTCCAGCAAAATTCTGTTGTGTATTACATTTTTTTAAGGACTGAACTTAAACAAAACTCCCTCTGCTTACCTGCAAGAGTTGAGGGACCAGGTAAGGAAATATTCAGGACATAAAGGAGTCTTGGGATGATATTCAGAAAAAGATCCAGAAAATAGTTGGGTGGAGGGTTACACCAGTGGGAGAATTATTGAGAGAGTTTCAAAGCGTAGTCTAGTTGTGATGTTTTGCTGTATTCAACTTTACTGGTGATGGTGCCCCTTGAGATCCAATCAGGCTCCTTCCTTTGCTTCCACATTTTATTTTAGATGCAGGATCAGCTGTTCCTTCTTTGGCGCAGGCATGAGCTTTCGTTTGTTGTTTGTCTGCTCCAAGGTGTTATATGAGAGGGAGGTGGGGAGCAGATGAGAGGGGAATGCCTGGAATTGCTCAGTGTCAGGGCTGTGAAAGGCAAACAAGAGCCACCTGGCAGACACAGGAGGGGGGGCGGGTAGAAGCACCAGGGCTGAGAGTGTGGGCTCAGTACCCACCGGCTCCCTCCTCTAAGCCCCCAAACCCCTCTGCCACGCATGGGCCACCCCCAGGCTCCCAGGATTGCACAGCTGCAATACCAGGGATGGGCCAGCAGGGAGAGGCCAGAACAGGCTTGGCTAAGGGGCCAGCACAAACACTGGATGGATGTTTCCCAGGCTCCCTGCCAAGTGCAGAAACCAACTCACTTGGCTGGACAGCTTGCCTGCCATGCCATCGGTTATAGTGAGCTGTGAGAAGGGAAGAGGAAAGCAGGAGCAACAAGCTAAAGTCATGTTGAACACGGTTGGCCACATGGTCAAGAAGGGATTAGAGATAAAGCAGGGAGGAGACAGGCAGAGGAGAGATAGAGAAATGGTCTGGGCCAAAAGGGATAAAGAAGCTAGGAGGGCATAGGACTCAGAAGGGTGTTATCACTGTGGGGAACCTGGTCATTTCAAAAGGGAAATGCCCCAGTTTAAACAAAGAAGGTCGGGTGATACCCCTGATGAATTGTGAGGATTAGGGAGGTCAGAGCCTCCTCATCTCAAGAGCCCATCAGGAGCCTTTGGTAAATCTAAAAGCGGGCCCATATCAGGGAGAAATTACATTTTGGTGGACACTGGGGCAGCTCAATCTTCTGTGACCCTATTCCAAAGGGGATCAAATTCTCATAGTTTCAGGGTTAAAAGGGGAAAGATTTAAAGTCCCCATTTTCAAACCTACTAACATCTGTTAGGAAGATAACCAAATTATAAGCCCCCCACTGTACATTCCAGAAGCTGGGAGTAACTTGTTAGGAAGGGACCTGATAATACGACTGCCTGATGGGCACAACCTGAAACTACTACATAGAAAGCCAGTGAAAGTGTTGTGGCATCTCTATAAAAAGAGCCACTGCCCATCAGGACTGGGAGGGACAGGGAAGGGACAGATTGGAGTAAATATGGCTGCGGGGGCAGAAATATGGAGGCTGGGGTCTGAAGTCAGGAGGCCTTGGGCCAGGAAAGCGCACCCACCCCAAGCACTTGGAGAGGGTGAGTGTGCCTTGAAGACAGAAAATGGGCCTTCCACCTTGTGGTAGAGGAGTGGTGCTGCCTCAGGCCTTAGGAATGAACACATTCCTCGGGGATTGGGGGAGCCTGGCTGCCACCAAGTGGAGGGGTTGGGCGTGGGCCTCAGAGATGGCAGAAGGCCCGGGTGCGGCCAGATGCTTGGAAAGAATGGAGCCAAGAGGAGTGTGGTCTCCCCAGTGTTTCACAGGGTTGCATTTGGAGAGAAGTGGGATGCTGCATAGGCCCTTGGAAAGGGTGGGACTGCCACTTTTGAAAGTCCCAAAGATAAATGACCCTTAGACTTTGAAATCTAATGGAGTTTGCCCTACAGGTTTTCAAAACTGTTTGGGTCTGGTGACCCCTGTGCTCCTTCCAATTTCCTTATGGAAATGAGAATATGTATCTATGACTGTCCCTCCTTTGTACGTTGGCAGTACATAACTTATTCTGAGTTTTACAGGTCCAGAGCCAGAGAATTTTGCCTTAGGACAGACCATGCCAGTAGCTGACTCTACAAAGGTCCACTTCCTTAAGAATTACATACTAACTTTGTCCTCTACTCTGTCATCCCTCAGGCACCTTGGCTTGATGGTCCAGACCCCACCTCTTGAATGTGCTGCCCATCAACACCACCCAGGCAGTTCAAATAGGTCCTCATCAAATCACGGAAAGAATCCAAACTCCAACCAGCCTGGGAAGGATGCTGACAACTGAAATGGCCATCTGGACAGCACAGAAAGGCTGGACTCACTACACCCAAGTGAAAGGACCAATACCTGAGCTGGACAATAAGCAGCCAACAATGCAGTCTGATTCCTGGGAAACAACTCCAACTTTGGACCCTTTAAAAATTATGTTAAAGAGATAATCATTGGGAGGATAGAAGGGGTTTTTGGATTTGGGTTTGGAGTCTTTATTTTAATCTAACATAATCAATAGTGACTTTGGCCAAAGGAGAGTATTACCCAAGGAATACAGATGAGGGATCTAAGGTCCAATTTCCAAACTGGGGATGCAACAAGCCCATCAGATTGGGGGTGACCATAACTGAAGATTTAAAGTTCCAAACTCTACAGTTTCATGAAAGGCAAACTTAGCAAACTCACCAGGAAAGAGGTAGGACAAAAAAGTTCAGGCAAAGGCTGTATTTCAAGAACAAAAACAGAGCCACCCAGGCAGCATTCAAGAGAAAGAGATAAACAGCTGCCCCAAGGTGGCAGGGGATAGAGTTTTTAAGGCTTAGGGTTAGGGAGTTAGGGGGCAAGGGTTAGGCAGGTACCTATTGGCTAGTTTTCAGAAATAGGAGGGTAAGTTTGGAGTTGGCAACCTCCCATGGGTAAAGTTTAAAATTTAAACACGGCCTGAGGCATGCAGAGTTATAAATGATGGAGGGTGTATAGTAAATAAGGGGAGTTCATATAAGAAATGCATTTGTCAGAGAGTGGAAGCTGAGTAATGGGAGGTTATTGCAAGAGGGCAGCTAATGGAGGGTGAAGGAGATGCCGGGCTGCAGCGGTTTGGGGTAAGAGAGGCTTTATGAAATATTTGCCAGGAATAGGTTGCATCCTGTGGAGGGAAGGGGTCCTGTCCTGCAGGCCTAAGATTTCATGCTTGGCAAGTAACAGACTGCAGAGACTTAACAAATCAATGGCAATTGAGTGGGAAAAACAAGTACTTGTGTCCAGAACCAGTGAGGGAGTGTTACAATCGAGCCTCTCCTTGGGATGATGTATGATAGACATCCATCCAGTTGCAAGGATGGACAATGAACATAGGATTAATTTCACCCAAAGTAGTGTAACTTGGTGGCGATAGCCATCAAGAAAGCAGACAAACATTCAGTAGAGGACGGCAGAAGAGATGCAGTAGTAGTTGACAGAATATATGGGATGGGGGCAGGACTCACTGGAAAAGACCCTCTGGGAAGGTTTAGGATACAAGTCCTGTCCCCAACATCAATAATGCCCTCTCCAGTAAACCCTTTGATAGCACCTAAGGACACTCAGCTAGAGGTTAATTCCCCAAAACAAAATGATCCCAAAGCTGTCAGCATCGACAGAACAGCAAATTTGGAGAAACAGAGACAGGGTACAGAGATGCAAATGCCCGGGTGGAATGGATCAAATACACAGTCCAGAATCTAGACAAAAAACAACTGTTATGCTTGCACAACAGGCCAACCCACTGCTCTTGTCGTATCCTATCCGATGGGTATGGAGGAACACAAAAAGCAGCTCAAATCATGGTACTCCTTTTTCAGAATAGTACTCCTTGTGAAAACTGTAGTATGCTGTCCTCTCTTTTTCCTCTAGTCAGGGGCAGAAAAGTCAAGGCCATACCGGCTTCTTGCCTCAGTCCAGGAAACCACCCTGCGTATCTCTCTAGATGGGAAGAATGCTCCAGGACCCTGGAACCACGGCCTCGTGCACCCAAGCGTGGGATGTGGCTGAGGATAGTACTGGCAATTTCTCCAGTTTAACCATACTTCAAGCAAGACTTTGGTGGTACTGTAGAAAGGGCATCCTCCAACCAGTATTACCTAAGAAGCGGAAGGGGACCTATGCTCTAGTCCAACTGATCATCCCATTCACTCTGGCATTTGAAAGGGAGAAGGAAGTTCCAACCCAACGGAAAAAAAGAAAAGAAGCTTACTTGGTTCCTTCAATGACAGGGATGCCAAGGGGAATCGCAGATGAGTTAAGGCTAGGAATCAAGTAGCTGTAGGATTTGAGTCATCCTTATTCTGGTGGATAAGATTTACCAATTATACAAGGATGCAGTTAAGGGAATAGCAGAACAGTTGGATGCTACTAGCCAAATGATATGGGAGAATAGGATGGCCCTAGACATGAAGCTAGCTGAAAAAAGAGGTGTTTGTGTTATGGTCCGGGTAGCTGTTGTACATTTATCCCCAACAGTAAAGACTCAGATGGAACTATCACCAAAGCTAACAGCCTTATCTGAAGAACTGGTGAAAAATTCAGGCATTGATAACCCCCTCATGGGATGGTTAGAAAGCTGGTCTAGGAAATGGAAAGGGGTGGCATTGTCAATGCTAACTTCTTTAATCATCGTATCTGGAGTACTCACAGCACTTGGGTGCTGCATTATCCCATGTGCCCAAGGGTTAGTTCAGAGACTCACTGAGGTTGCCTTAACCAAGCAAATGCCTATTCAGCACAGGCAAAACAATGTGTACCTCCTTAAAAAGGAAGATCCCTATGATGAAAAGTGTGGAAAGAAAGGTTCTTAAAGACTAAAATGTGAAAACTAAAAGAGTTCAAAAAGGGGAGATTTCTAAGAAAATTAAGTTGAGCTTTCACACACGATGGTGTAGGAAAGTGCTACAGGACAGCTCAAACTGGCCCTGTAGGCAGGGTAGGAAAGCACCTCTGACATAAGGCTAGAATTGCCACCAAAGTCTAAATAAGTAATGGCCAGGGTCATTGAAATGTAAAGCATAATCAAAAGCGGGAACCTTCCACGGGAAATTTGAATTAGACTATCCAGATTGGCTGTAACTTCTGGAGTAGTCAATTAGAGGAGAAAAAAGGGGAGGGGCCTGCATGCTAGGCTTAGGATATAAATACCTGCAACATTCTACTGTTTGGCACACCAGCCATCATTTCTCAGCTGGGCGCCCATTGCAAGATGGTGGGGAAATTATTTTCTTCTTCACAATCAGTGTTTATTCTCTTTCAGGTATGGCATTCTAACAACATTACATAAAGAAGAACAAAGACAAATACAATAAATTTTATGTCAGAACCTAGGGATAACAAAAGACAGTAGAGTGGCATCTTTAAAAGGAAAAGCAAACTGTCAACCCAGTGAAATTATTCTTTAATAATCAAGACATAAAAATGCTACAGAAAAAAGAAAGCCAGATAATTCATCAGCAGTCAATTCAAGAAATATTAAAGTTCTCCAGGCAGAATGATCATGATAATAGACAGTAACATGGATCTACACAAAGAAAAGAAGGGTGCTGGAAAGAACGCAAGTAAAAGTAATTTATTTTTTATTCTGTTTTAATTAATGTAATAGATAACTTACTATCATAATCAGGTGTAAGCAAACTATGGCCCAGAGGCCAAGTCTGATCAAAGGCTGGTTTTATTATTAACTGGGAGCTAAGGTTTTTACATTTTTTAATGATTGGGGAAAAAATCAAAAGGATAACACTATTTCATGACATTTAAAGATTTTATGAAATTTAAGTTTCAATGTGCATAAAATATTGTTGCAACACTGTCACATTCATTCATTTACATATTTGTATTGTAGCTTCTGAACTACATACAATACAGAACTGAGTACTTGCAAAATTAACTGTATGTGGTGCTCTCATTGCTTCACACTTTGCTGCTCAATATATAGCTCACAATATTGAAGTACCGTGACATTATTACCAGTACTATTCCTAACACACCCACCATCAGTGTGTACCCACAATATCAAAAATAGAAAGAAGATAAAAGTGAACTTCAAATGCCGTAGTTATAAAGCACAGTGGAGTATGGTTTATTTTGGTAACATCAGATATAACGGCATCGCGTGTATCATGTAATATACTATAAATGTGCTAAAAGAACAATATATATCAACATTGCCAGACTTAACACTTGGCACAATATGTCCAACAAACAAGAAAGCAATGATTAGGGAAAAAAATAATTTAAAATAGCATGACACCATGAATTCTTCATAAAAACAGAAAATGGAAATGAGGTTACAACCAAAGTAAGCTTCCAAGCAGATCATTTAAGCAAGAAGAGCCATTTACAGATGGTGAATAAATTACATTGAATTTGACTGCAACAGCCAAAGAAATGTATCCTGAGAAAATAAACTTATACAAGACCGCTAATATTTCCGCCGGAACAATGATTTAAACAGTTATAGACAAAGAGAGCGACAAATATAGTCAATTATAAAAGGCAAAGAAATCAACAAAACCAAAAGCTGATATATGAAAAAAAAAAAATTGAAAAACTGTAGCTAGACTGGCCAAGAAATAAAGATAAAAGACTCAAATTACTAAAAATCAGGAATGAGCTAGGGGACATAACTAATAAACAAAAATAAACTGAAAGAACTCTAAGTAGATGGATTCACTCAAAAACCTGTGGAGACTTCTGGAGAAGATGGCGGCTTAGTAAGACACGTGGGTCTTAGTTCCTCCTCCAGAACAGCTACTAAAGAAACAGAAAGAGTACAGAACAGTTCCCGGAGCCACGACAGAGAACAGAAACACAGCATACCCCAATCTGGAACGGCTAAACCGGCTAAGAGAATCCGCTGCGGTGAGGTCCCCGAGAGGCGCACTTCCCCGGGCCATGGCGGATGGCGGCCAGAGCCCCTCCCTAACTCCTTCCCAGGCCGGCTGGGAAATTTGGATCGGTGGTCCCTCAAGCCGCGGCGCCGGCGCCCTCCCACCCCCAAGCGCAGCTCCCCGGGCCGGCTGGGAGCTTTGGATCGGCACCCCCCAAGCCGCGGCGGCTGGCGACCCTCCCCCACAGCGAGAGTCTTCCAAAGTTAAAGGAGCCACAGCATCTTTTAATGGTGGGACCCGCAGACAGACGAGCACCACATACTGGGCAGGATAAGAAAAACAGAGCCCAGAGACTTCACAAGAAAGCCTTTCAACCTGCTGGGTTCCACACTCTCGGAAATCTGATTAAATGTGCAGATGCCAGCAAAAAATAACGGATCCCACCAAGAAAACTGAAAATATGGCCCAGTCAAAGGAACAAACCAATAGCTCAAATGAGATATAGGAGCTGAGACAACTAATTCTGAATATATGAACAGAAATGGAAAACCTCTTCAAAAACCAAACCAATAAATTGAGGGAGGACATGAAGAAGGCATGAGCTGAACAAAAATAAGAAATGGAAAGTCTGAAAAAACAAATCACAGAACTTATGGGATTGAAAGACACAGTAGAAAAGACGGAAAAAACAATGGAAACCTACAATGATAGATTAAAGAGACAGAGGCTAAAATTAGTGAACTGGAGGACAGAACATCTGAATTCCAAAAAGAAACAGAAACTACACGGAAAAGAATGGAAAAATTTGAGCAGGGGATTAGGGAATTGAATGATAACATGAAGCACACAAATATATGTGTTGTGGGTGTCCCAGAAGGAGCAGAGAAGGGAAAAGGAGGAGAAAAACTAATGGAAGAAATTATCACTGAAAATTTCCCAACTCTTATGAAAGACCTAAAATTACAGATCCAAGAAGTGCAGCGCACCCCAAAGAGAATAGACTCAAACAGGCGTTCTCCAAGACACTTACCAGTTAGAATGTCAGTGGTCAAAGAGAAAGAGAGGATCTTGAAAGCAGCAAGAGAAAAACAATTCATCACATACAAGGGAAACCCAATAAGACTATGTGTGGATTCCTCAACAGAAACCACGGAAGCTAGAAGACAGGGGGATGATATATTTAAATTACTAAAAGAGAAAAACTGCCAACCAAGACTCCTATATCCAGCAAAATTGTCCTTCAAAAACGAGGGAGAAATTAAAACATTTTCAGACAAAAAGTCACTGAGAGAATTTGTGACCAAGAGACCAGCTCTGCAAGAAATACTAAAGGGAGCACTAGAGTCAGATATGAAAAGACAGAAGAGAGAGGTGTGGAGAAGAGTGTAGAAAGAAGGTAAATCAGATATGATACATATAATACAAAAGGCAAAACGGTAGAGGAAAATATTATCCAAACAGTAATAACACTAAAAGTTAATGGACTGAATTCCCCAATCAAAAGACACAGACTGGCAGAATGGATTAAAAAACAGGATCCTTCTATATGCTGTCTACAGGAAACACATCTTAGACCGAAAGAAAAACATAGGTTGAAAGTGAAAGGTTGGGAAAAGATATTTCATACAAATAACAACCAGAAAAGAGGAGGAGTGGCTATACTAATATCCAACAAATTAGACTTCAAATGTAAAACAGTTAAAAGAGACAAAGAAGGACACTATCTACTAATAAAAGGAACAATTAAACAAGAAGACATAACAATCATAAATATTTACGCACCGACCGGAATGCCCCAAAATACGTGAGGAATACACTGCAATCACTGAAAAGGGAAACACAAACATCTACCATATAGTTGGAGACTTCAATTCGCCACTCTCATCAATGGACAGAACATCTAGACAGAGGATCAGTAAAGAAATAGAGAATTTGAATATTACAATAAATGAGCTAGACCTAACAGACATTTATAGGACATTACACCCCACAACAGCAGGATACACCTTTTTCTCAAGTGCTCATGGATCATTCTAGAAGATAGACCATATGCTGGGTCACAAAGCAAGTCTTAAAAAATTTAAAAAGATTGAAATCATACACAACACTTTCTCGGATCATAAAGGAATGAAGTTGGAAATCAATAACAGGCGGAGTGCCAGAAAATTCACAAATACGTGGAGGCTCAACAACACATTCTTAAACAACGAGTGGGTCAAGGAAGAAATTGCAAGAGAAATTAGTAAATATCTCGAGGCGAATGAAAATGAAAACACAACATATCAAAACCTATGGGACACAGCAAAGCCAGTGCTAAGAGGGAAATTTATTGCCCTAAATGCCTTTATCAGAAAAGAGGAAAAGGCAAAAATGCAGGAATTAACTGTCCACTTGGAAGAACTGGAGAAAGAACAGCAAATTAACCCCAAAGCAAGCAAAAGGAAAGAAATAACAAAGTTTAGAGCAGAAATAAATGAAATTGAGAACATGAAAACAATAGAGAAAATCAGTAAGACCAGAAGTTGGTTCTATGAGAAAATCAACAAGATTGATGGGCCCTTAGCAAGATTGACAAAAAGAAGAAGAGAGAGGACGCAAATAAATAAGATCAGAAATGGAAGAGGAGACATAATCACCGACCTCACAGAAATAAAGGAGGTAATAACAGGATACTATGAACGACTTTACACTAATAAATACAAAAATGTAGATGAAATGGACAAGTTCCTAGAAAGGCATGAACAACCAACTTTGACTCAAAAAGAAATACATGACCTCAACAAACCAATCACAAGTAAAGAAACTGAATCACTCATTCAAAAGCTTCCCAAAAAGAAAAGTCCAGGACCAGACGGCTTCACGTGTGAATTCTACCAAACATTCCAGAAAGAATTAGTACCAACTCTCCTCAAACTCTTCAAAAAAATCGTAGTGGAGGGAAAGCTACCTAATTCATTCTATGACGCCAACATCACCCTCATACCAAAACCAGGCAAAAATATTACAAAAAAAGAAAACTACAGACCAATCTCTCTAATGAATACAGATGCAAAAATCCTCAACAAAATCCTAGCAAATCGAATCCAGCAACACATTAAAAGAATTATACATCATGACCAAGTAGGATTCATCCCAGGTATGCAAGGATGGTTCAACATAAGAAAATCAATTAATGTAATACACCATATCAACAAATCAAAGCAGAAAAATCACATGATCATCTCAATTGATGCAGAGAAGGCATTTGACAAGATTCAACATCCTTTCCTGTTGAAAACACTTCAAAAGATAGGAATACAAGGGAACTTCCTTAAAATGATAGAGGGAATATATGAAAAACTCACAGCTAATATCATCCTCAATGGGGAAAAATTGAAAACCTTCCCCCTAAGATCAGGAACAAGACAAGGATGTCCACTATCACCACTATTATTCGACATCGTGTTGGAGGTTCTAGCCAGAGCAATTAGACAAGAAAAAGAAATACAAGGCATCAACATTGGAAAGGAAGAAGTAAAACTATCACTGTTTGCAGACGATATGATACTATACGTCGAAAACCTGGAAAAATTCACAACAAAACTACTAGAGCTAATAAATGAGTACAGCAAACTAGCAGGTCACAAGACCAACATTCAAAAATCTGTAGCTTTTCTATACACTAGTAATGTGGGTGTCCCAGAAACAAGGAGGTGGTGGAAGTCATTCCAGGATAACATTCCCCCAAAAATTCTTTGAACAACTAGCAAAAACTGGCAAGACCATTGTACAATGAGGATAAGAGCAGCCCCTGTGCTTGGCCTACAGCTTGTCTCTAAATGCACTGTATGGATAAGCGCTAAAGGAGAGCACTTGCACAGGTCAACCTGCAAAGACTGGAAAAGGTATTTTCTTTTTTTCTTTCTTTTTTTTGTTTCTTTCTTCTTTATTTTCTGATATTCAAGGAAAGCTTTGTCATAACACTGAGGGGGAAATCAAGAAACAAATTCCATTTACAATTGCAACTAAAAGAATAAAATACCTAGGAATAAATTTAACTAAAAGTATCTTGAGGAAAAAAAACGAAGCTGGAGGTCTCACGCTGCCGGACTTTAAGGCATATTATGAAGCCACAGTGGTCAAAACAGCATGGTATTGGCATAAAGATAGATACATCGACCAATGGGATCAAATAGAGTGCTCGACATTTGATCTTTCATAAGGCAGTCAAGCCAACTCACCTGAGACAGAACAGTCTCTTCAATAAATGGAGCCTAGAGAACTGGATATCCATATGCAAAAGAATGAAAGAGGACCCGTATCTCACACCCTATACAAAAGTTAACTCAAAATGGATCAAAGATCTAAACATTAGGTCTAAGACCATAAAACAGTTAGAGGAAAATGTAGGGAGATATCTTATGAAACTTGCAATTGGAGGCGGTTTTATGGACCTTACACCTAAAGCAAGAGCACTGAAGAAAGAAAGAAATAAATGGGAGCTCCTCAAAATTAAACACTTTTGTGCATCAAAGAACTTCATCAAGAAAGTAGAAAGACAGCCTACACAATGGGAGACAATATTTGGAAATGATATATCAGATAAAGGTCTAGTATCCAGAACTCATAAAGAGATTGTTCATCTCAACAACAAAAAGACAGCCAACCCAATTACAAAATGGGAAAAAGAACAGACACCTATCAGAAGAGGAAATACAAATGGCCAAAAGGCACATGAAGAGATGCTCAATGTCCCTGACCATTAGAGAAATGCAAATCAAAACCACAATGAGATATCATCTCACACCCACCAGAATGGCCATTATCAACAAAACAGAAAATGACAAGTGCTGAAGAGGATGCGGAGAAAGAGGCACACTTATCCACTGTTGGTGGGAATGTCAAATGGTGCAACCACTGTGGAAGGCAGTTTGGCAGTTCCTCAAAAAACTGAATATAGAATTGCCATACGACCCAGCAATACCACTGCTAGGTATCTACTCAAAGGACTTAAGGGCAAAGACACAAACGGACAATTGCACACCAATGTTTATAGCAGCATTATTTACAATTGCAAAGAGATGGAAACAGCCAAAATGTCCATCAACAGACGAGTGGCTTACAAACTGTGGTATATACATACGATGGAATATTATGCAGCTTTAAGACAGGATAAACTTATGAAGCATGTAATAACATGGATGGACCTAGAGAACATTATGCTGAGTGAGTCTACCCAAAAACTAAAGGACAAATACTGTATGGTCCCACTGATGTGAACCGACATTCGAGAATAAACTTGGAATATGTCATTGGTAACAGAGACCAGCAGGAGTTAGAAACAGGGTAAGATAATGGGTAATTGGAGCTGAAGGGATACAGACTGTGCAACAGGACTAGATACAAAAACTCAAAATGGACAGCACAATAATACCTAATTGTGATGTAATTATGTTAAAACACTGAATGAAGCTGCATCTGAGCTATAGTTTTTTGTTTGTTTATTTGTTTTTTTGTTTGGTCTTTTGTTTTTTTTTCTTTTTCCTTTTCTTTTTTTATTATTATTATTTTTATTTTTTTCTCTATATTAACATTCTATATCTTTTTCTGCTGTTTTGCTAGTTCTTTTCCTAAATCGATGCAAATGTACTAAGAAATGATGATCACACATCTATGTGATGATATTAAGTATTACTGGTTGCATATGTAGAATGGAACGATTTCTAAATGTTGTGTTAGTTAATTTTTTTTAATTAATAAAAAAACTCTAAGTAAATACTGTTAAAAATTTTATGTCAACAGATTAGATAACCTAGAAGAAATAGATTTCTAGAAATAAATACACAAACCACGAAAGCCAACTCAAGGAGAAACAGAAGATTCTGAATAGATATGTAACAAGAGATCGAAGGGAAAAAAGAAAAACTTCCTATAAAGAAAAGTTCCGGAACTGATGGCTATTATAGTACCTTCTAGAAACATGTGAAAAAGAATTAACACCAATCTACAAAACCTTTTTCAAAAGGCAGAAGAGAAGGAAACACTTCAACTCATTTCATGAGGCCATACTGTAACTCATAACAAATCAAATAAAGACATCTCAAAAAAGAAGTTCAGAAGTATCTCTTATGAATGCAGTTTAAAATATCAACAAAACACTAGAAAACCAAATTCCACACAATACAAAAGTGGACACGGTGTGCCAAAACAAGGAGGTGGTGGAAGTCATTCCAGGATAACATTCCCCCAAAAATTCTTTGAACAACTAGCAAAAACTGGCAAGACCCTTGTACAATGAGGATAAGAGCAGCCCCTGTGCTTGGCCTACAGCTTGTCTCTAAATGCACTGTATGGATAAGCGCTAAAGGAGAGCACTTGCACAGGTCAACCTGCAAAGACTGGAAAAGGTATTTTCTTTTTTTCTTTCTTTTTTTGTTTCTTTCTTCTTTATTTTCTGATATTCAAGGAAAGCTTTGTCATAACACTAGCTGGATAGAAGCTTAAGGAACAGAAACCTCAGTCTAAATTCCAGAGATAATATATTAAATATCAAAATGTCCAGGTTTCAACAAAAAATTATAAAATACATAAAGAAATAGGAAGGGATGGCTCAAAGGACAAAATTAAAGCATTAGAAACAATAAGTGGAGGAGTACCAGACATATCAACTTTTTAAAAAAACTGGTCTTAAATATGCTCAAAGAGAATAAAGAACTAAAAGAACTCAGGAAAACAATACATGAACACAAAGAGAATATCAAAACAGAGATACAAATTACGGAACAAGCAGAGCTGAAGACCACAGTAACAGAAATTTTAAATTCCCTAGAGGGATACAACAGCAGAATAGATCTGCCAGAAAAAAAGAATCAATGCACTTAAAGATAAGACCACTGAAATAAATAGTTTGAGGAGTAGAAAGGAAAAGAACAAAGAAAAGTGAAGAGAGACTAAAGAACCTATGGGGCTTTCTTTGTCCGCCGGCCCGCCGTGCGGTGCCCACACCCCGCAGCAGCCGACCCGCCCGCCCTCCTCTCCCCTCTTTCGTTGTCCGCCGGCCCGCCGCGCGGCGCCCACGCCCCGCAGCAGCCGACCCGCCCGCCCTCCTCTCCTTTCTTTCTCCGCCGGCCCGCTGCGCGGTGCCCACGCCCCGCAGCGCGGTGCCCACGCCCCGCAGCAGCCGACCTGCCCACCCTCCTCTCCCCTCTTTCTTTGTCCGCCGGCCCGCTGCGCGGTGCCCACGCCCCGCAGCAGCCGATCCGCCCGCCCTCCTCTCCCTTCTTCCGCCTTCACCGGCTCCTCCGCCACCGGCCTCCACAGCTTTGCCACCCTCACCTTTCCTCCTCCAGAACAACTACTGGGGGAGTGGAGACAATACAGAGCAGCTCCCGGAGCCACGACGGAGATCAAAGGAACAGCGTACCCCATCCTGGAACGGCTGACTGTCTGGGAGAACCAGCTCTGGTGAGATCACCGAGGGGCACGGGCTTTCCTGGGTGGGACGGCAAGCGGCCGGAGTCCCTCCCTTCCTCCTTCGAAGGCCAGCTGGCAGAATTGGACAGGCGGTCCCCTTGGGCTGCGGCGGCTGGCGCCCCCACCATGCGAGGCCCCCCGGACCAACTGAGAGTTCGGTCGGAAATCCCCACACTGTGGAGAACAGTGACCGGGGGGTCCCTTCCAAACACGTGACTCCTCGGTCCAGTTGGGAACAGTGAACTCTCCCGGGCTGCAACAGCTGGCGCCCTCCCGCCACGCTTGGCACCCCGGGCCGACTAGGTAATTCGGCCAGACGCTCTCCCATGCTGTGGCGGCCGGCGACCCTCCCCGCGTTCGGAACCCTGGGCCAGCTGGCACTCTTCCAAGACGCTTCGGCTGCCGAACCTCCCCTACAGCGAGAATTTTCCAGAGTTAAAGGACCCACAGCAACTTTCACTGGTGGAACCCGTAGACAAACGTGTGCCACGAGCGCCACGTACTGGGCAGGATAAGAAAAACAGAACACAGCGATTTCACAGAAAAATCTTTCAACCTGTGGGGTCCAACACCCAGGGAAATCTGACTAAATGCCCAGACGCCAGCAGAAGATAACGGATCACGCTCAGACAACTGAAAATATGGCCAAGTCAAAGGAACAAACCAATAGTTCAAATGAGATACAGCAGCTGAAACAACTAATGCTGAATATATGAATAGAAATGGAAAACCTCTTCAAAAACGAAATCGATAAATTGAGGGAGGACATGAAGAAGACATGGGCTGAACATAAAGAAGAAATAGAAAAACTGAAAAAACAAATCACAGAGCTTATGGAAGTGAAGGATAAAGTAGAAAAGATGGAAAAAATAATGGATACCTACAATGACAGATTTAAAGAGACAGAAGATAGAATGAGTGATTTGGAGGATGGAACATCTGAATTCCAAAAAGAAACAGAAACTATCCGGAAAAGAATGGAAAAATTTGAACAGGGTATCAGGGAACTCAAGGAGAATGTGAACCGCACAAATATACGTGTTGTAGGTGTCCCAGAAGGAGAAGAGAAGGGAAAAGGAGGAGAAAAACTAATGGAAGAAATTATCACTGAAAATTTCCCAACTCTTATGAAAGACCTATAATTACAGATCCAAGAAGTGCAACGCACCCCAAAGAGATTAGACCCAAACAGGCGTTCCCCAAGACACTTACTAGTTAGAATGTCAGAGGTCAAAGAGAAAGAGAGGATCTTGAAAGCAACGAGAGAGAAGCAATCCATCACATACAAGGGAAACCCAATAAGACTATGCGTACATTTCTCAGCAGAAACCATGGAAGCTAGATGACAGTGGGATGATATATTTAAGTTACTAAATGAGAAAAACTGCCAACCAAGACTCCTATATCCAGCAAAACTGTCCTTCAAAAATGAGGGAGAAATTAAAACATTCTCAGACAAAAAGTCACTGAGAGAATTTGTGACCAAGAGACCAGCTCTGCAAGAAATACTAAAGGGAGCACTAGAGTCAGATACAAAAAGACAGAAGAGAGAGGCATGAAGAAGAGTGTAGAAAGAAGGAAAGTCAGATATGATATATATAATACAAAAGGCAAAATGGTAGAGGAAAATATTATCCAAACAGTAATAACTCTAAATGTTAATGGACTGAATTCCCCAATCAAAAGACACAGACTGGCAGAATGGATTAAAAAACAGGATCCTTCTATATGCTGTCTACAGGAAACACATCTTAGACCCAAAGATAAATATAGGTTGAAAGTGAAAGGTTGGGAAAAGATATTTCATGCAAATAACAACCAGAAAAGAGCAGGAGTGGCTATACTAATATCCAACAAATTAGACTTCAAATGTAAAACAGTTAAAAGAGACAAAGAAGGACACTATCTACTAATAAAAGGAACGATTAAACAAGAAGACATAACAATCATAAATATTTATGCACCGAACCAGAATGCCCCAAAATACGTGAGGAATACACTGCAAACACTGAAAAGGGAAACAGACACATATACCATAATAGTTGGAGACTTCAATTCACCACTCTCATCAATGGACAGAACATCTAGACAGAGGATCAATAAAGAAATAGAGAATCTGAATATTACTATAAATGAGCTTGACTTAACAGACATTTATAGGACATTACATCCCACAACAGCAGGATACACCATTTTCTCAAGTGCTCATGGATCATTCTCAAAGATAGACCATATGCTGGGTCACAAAGCAAGTCTTAACAAATTTAAAAAGATTGAAATCATACACAACACTTTCTCGCATCATAAAGGAATGAAGTTGGAAATCAATAATAGGCGGAGTGCCAGAAAATTCACAAATACGTGGAGGCTCAACAACACACTCTTAAACAACGAGTGGGTCAAAGAAGAAATTGCAAGAGAAATTAGTAAATACCTCGAGGCGAATGAAAATGAAAACACAACATATCAAAACTTATGGGACACAGCAAAGGCAGTGCTACGAGGGAAATTTATTGCCCTAAATGCCTATATCAGAAAAGAGGAAAAGGCAAAAATGCAGGAATTAACTGTCCACTTGGAAGAACTGGAGAAAGAACAGCAAATTAACCCCAAAGCAAGCAAAAGGAAAGAAATAACAAAGATTAGAGCAGATATAAATGAAATTGAAAACATGAAAACAATAGAAAAAATCAATAAGACCAGAAGTTGGTTCTATGAGAAAATCAATAAGATAGATGGGCCCTTAGCAAGACTGACAAAAAGAAGAAGAGAGAGGATGCAAATAAATAAGATCAGAAATGGAAGAGGAGACATAACTACTGACCTCACAGAAATAAAGGAGTTAATAACAGGATACTATGAACAACTTTATGCTAATAAATACAAAAATTTAGATGAAATGGACGGGTTCCTGGAAAGACATGAACAACAAACTTTGACTCAAGAAGAAATAGATGACCTCAACAAACCAATCACAAGTAAAGAAATTGAATCACTCATTCAAAAGCTTCCTAAAGAAAAGTCCAGGACCAGACGGCTTCACATGTGAATTCTATCAAACATTCCAGAAAGAATTAGTACCAACTCTCCTCAAACTCTTCAAAAAAATCGAAGTGGAGAGAAAACTACCTAATTCATTCTATGAAGCCAACATCACCCTCATACCAAAACCAGGCAAAGATATTACAAAAAAAGAAAACTACAGACCAATCTCTCTAATGAATATAGATGCAAAAATCCTCAATAAAATTCTAGCAAATCGTATCCAACAACACATTAAAAGAATTATACATCATGACCAAGTAGGATTCATCCCAGGTATGCAAGGATGGTTCAACATAAGAAAATCAATTAATGTAATACACCACATCAACAAATCAAAGCAGAAAAATCACATGATCATCTCAATTGATGCAGAGAAGGCATTTGACAAGATTCAACATCCTTTCCTGTTGAAAACACTTCAAAAGATAGGAATACAAGGGGACTTCCTTAAAATGATAGAGGGAATATATGAAAAACCCACAGCTAATATCACCCTCAATGGGGAAAAATTGAAAACTTTCCCCCTAAGATCAGCAACAAGACAAGGATGTCCACTATCACCACTATTATTCAACATTGTGTTGGAAGTTCTAGCCAGAGCAATTAGACAAGAAAAAGAAATGCAAGGCATCAAAATTGGAAAGGAAGAAGTAAAACTATCACTGTTTGCAGACGATATGATACTATACGTCGAAAACCCGGAAAAATCCACAACAAAACTACTAGAGCTAATAAATGAGTACAGCAAAGTAGCAGGTTACAAGATCAACATTCAAAAATCTGTAGCTTTTCTATACACTAGTAATGAACAAGCTGATTCAATCAAGAAACGAATCCCATTTACAATCGCAACTAAAAGAATAAAATACCTAGGAATAAATTTAACTAAAGAGACAAAAAACCTATATAAAGAAAACTACAAAAAACTGCTAAAAGAAATCACAGAAGACCTAAATAGATGGAAGGGCATACGGTGTTCATGGATTGGAACACTAAATATAATTAAGATGTCAATCCTACCTAAACTCATCTACAGATTCAATGCAATACCAATCAAAATCCCAACAACTTATTTTTCAGAATTAGAAAAACCAATAAGCAAATTTATCTGGAAGGGCAGGTTGCCCTGAATTGCTAAAAACATCTTAAGGAAAAAAAACGAAGCTGGAGGTCTAGCGATGCCGGACTTTAAGGCATATTATGAAGCCACAGTGGTCAAAACAGCATGGTATTGGCATAAAGATAGATACATCGCCCAATGGAATCGAATAGAGTGCTCAGATATAGACCCTCTCATCTATGGACATTTGATCTTTGATAAGGCAGTCAAGCCAACTCACCTGGGACAGAACAGTCTCTTTAATAAATGGTTCCTAGAGAACTGGATATCCATATGTAAAAGAATGAAAGAAGACTCGTATCTCACACCTTATACAAAAGTTAACTCAAAATGGATCAAAGATCTAAACATTAGGTCTAAGACCATAAAACAGTTAGAGGAAAATGTAGGGAGATATCTTATGAATCTTACAACTGGAGGCGGTTTTATGGACCTTAAACCTAAAGCAAGAGCACTGAAGAAAGAAAGAAAGAAAGAAATGGGAGCTCCTCAAAATTAAACACTTTTGTGCATCAAAGAACTTCATCAAGAAAGTAGAAAGACAGCCTACACAATGGGAGACAATATTTGGAAATGACATATCAGATAAAGGTCTAGTATCCAGAACTCATAAAGAGATTGTTCAACTCAACAACAAAAAGACAGCCAACCCAATTACAAAATGGGAAAAAGACTTGAACAGACACCTACCAGAAGAGGAAATACGGATGGCCAAGAGGCACATGAAGAGATGCTCAATGTCCCTGGCCATTAGAGAAATGCAAATCAAAACCACAATGAGATATCATCTCACACCCACCAGAATGGCCATTATCAACAAAACAAAATGACAAGTGCTGGAGAGGATGCGGAGAAAGAGGCACACTTATCCACTGTTGGTGGGAATGTCAAAGGGTGCAACCACTGTGGAAGGCAGTTTGGCGGTTCCTCAAAAAGCTGAATATAGAATTGCCATACAACCCAGCAATACCATTGCTAGGTATCTACTCAAAGGACTTAAGGGCAAAGAAACAAACGGACATTTGCACACCAATGTTTATAGCAGCGTTATTTACAATTGCAAAGAGATGGAAACAACCAAAATGTCCATCAACAGAAGAATGGCTAAACAAACTGTGGTATATACATACGATGGAATATTATGCAGCTTTAAGACAAGATAAACTTATGAAACATGTAATAACATGGATGGACCTAGAGAACATTATGCTGAGTGAGTCCAGCCAAAAACTAAAGGACAAATACTGTATGGTCCCACTGATGTGAACGGACATTCGAGAATAAACTTGAAATATGTCATTGGTAACAGAGTCCAGCAGGAGTTAGAAACAGGGTAAGACAATGGGTAATTGAAGCTGAAGGGATACAGACTGTGCAACAGGACTAGATACAAAAACTCAAAAATGGACAGCACAATAATACCTAATTGTAAAGTAATCATGTTAAAACACTGAATGAAGCTGCATCTGAGCTATAGGGTTTTTTGTTTGTTTGTTTGTTTGTTTTACTATTATTACTACTTTTATTTCTTTTCTCTATATTAACATTTTATATCTTTTTCTGTTGTGTTGCTAGTTCCTCTAAACCGATGCAAATGTACTAAGAAACGATGATCATGCATCTATGTGATGATGTTAAGAATTACTGATTGCATATGTAGAATGGTATGATTTCTAAATGTTGTGTTAATTTCTTTTTTTCCTTTCCGTTAATAAAAAAAAATAGATGAAAAAATAAAAATCAGACAAAAACTATCAAAAAAAAAAAAAAAAAAGAACCTATGGGACACCATCAAATGTACCAATAAATACATTATGGGAGTCCCAGAAGAAGAAAGAAAGAGGCAAAGAGAATATTCAAAGAAATAATGGCTAAAATGTTCCCAAATTTAACAAAAGACATGACTAATACACATCCAATATGCCTAACAAACTCCAAACAGGATAAATCCAAATAGACCCAAAGCATGACAAGTTATAATTCAATTGCAGAATGCCAAAAGTAAAGAGAGAATTCTGCAGGTGCAAGAGAGAGGCAATGACATGTACAAGGGAACCGCAAAAAGATTAAGAACTGATTTCTCATCAGAAATCTTTGAGGCAAGAAGACAGTGGGATGACAAAGTACTGTAAGCCAAAAACTGCCAACCAAGAATTCTATAATTTAGCAAAACTGTCTTTCAAAAACGAGAGAGATGTTATCAGGTATATACTCAGAAGAACTGAAAGTAGGGACACGAACAGACATCTGCACACAAATGTTTACAGCAGCATTATTTCACGATTGTCAATGGATGGAATCAAACTATCCATCCGAATACATAAACAAACTGTGGTATACACGATGGAGTATTATGCAGCTGTAAGATGGAATGATGTCTAAAGCATGCAACAATGTGGATGAACCTTGAGGACATTAGTGAAATAAGCCAGAAACAAAAGGACAAATATTGTATAGTCTCACTAATATGAACTAACTAAAATGAGCAAACTCTGAGAATTAAATTTGAGAGTAGAGGTTGTAAGGAGAGAGAAAGAGGGTAGAGACTGGGTAATTGGTGCTTAAAGAATATAGAATGCTTAATAAAGTTCACTGTAAAGGTTCAGAAATGGCTAGCACAATACTGTGTGATGGTAGCACAACTGTAAGTATAATGAAAAAGCTGAGTGTGAGTATGGCTGAAAGAAGAAGGCTAGGATCATATATGTCACAGGAAGGAAAGCTATGAGATAAAAATCGGGACTATGTAACTTAGCAAAACCTAAAGTGGAAAATGACAATAGCTAATTATACAAGTATAAGAGAGCTTTCACATGAATGAAAATAAATGTATGTCACTATTACAAGATGTTAAAAATGGGATGGCATATTAGGGGTGAAAGACTCTCTGACAACGTGGGGCATGACTCCCAGGGATGAGTCTCGCCCTGGCACCATGGGATTGACAATGCCTTCTGGACCAAAAAGGGAAAAAGATATGTAATAAAATAAGTCATCAGTGGCTAAGAGAGATTAAATAGAGTGAAGAGGCTATTCTGGAGGCTACTCTTATGCAAACTTCAGTTAGGTAGTACTAATTGCCATGGTTTACTGGACTCCAACCAAAATCACTCCTGCTGACTCTTAAGAATACCTAGGGCTCAACCCCCAATCTTGGGGTTTGTTCATATGAAACTTAACCCCACAAAGAATAGGTCAAGCCTACTCATAATTAGGCCTAACAGTCACCCCCAAGAGAACCTCTTTTGTTGCTCAGATGTGGGCTCTCTCTCCAGTCAACACAACAAGGAAACTCACAGCCCTCCCCTGTCTACGTGGGACATGACTCCCAGGGGTGTGGACCTTCCTGGCAACATGGGACAGAAATCCTGGAATGAGCTGAGACTCAGCATCAAGGGATTGAAAAAACCTTCTCGACCAAAAGGGGGAAGAGAGAAATGAGACAAAATGAAGTGTTAATGGCTGAGAGATTCCAAACAGAGTTGAGAGGTTATTCTGGAGGTTATTCTTATGCATTAAATAGATATCACCTTGTTAGTCAAGATGTAATGGAGAGGCTGGAGGGAACTGCTTCAAAATGTAGAGCTGTGTTCCAGTAGCCATGTTTCTTGAAGACGATTGTATAATGATATAGCTTTCACAATGTGACTGTGTGATTGTGAAAACTTTGTGTCTAATGCTCCTTTTATCAACCTTATCAACAGATGAATAAAACAGAATAAAAATAAATAAGAGGGGGAACAACGGTTAAAATAAATTTAGTAGACTGAAATGCTAGTGATCAATGAAAGGGAGGGGTAAGGGGCATGGCATGTATGAATATTTTTCTGTTTTCTTTTTACTTTTTTCTGAATTGATGCAAATGTTCTAACAAATGATCGAGATGATGAATATACAACTATGAGATGATATTGTGAGTTACTAATTATATATGTAGAATGGAATGATCATATGGTAAGAATGTTTGTGTTTGTATGTTGGTATGTTTAACAAACAAAATAAAGAAAGAAAAAAATTAAAAAAAAAAAATACCTAGGGCTCGAACTGAAACTCTAAAAAAGGTTCCATATACTATGTCTGCCTTCCAGGAACATGTAATTTCCGGAGGGTTCCTAGGTCAGATGGATCCTGGGACTCAGAGGGATCAGCCTCTCCAAGATTATCAATTAATTCCATCCCCCTATTCTTTACTATGGACATTCCTTCTCAAAATGAAATCAGAATGGGCATTGCCCAAAGATCCCTATTGACTGGGAGAAGGACTAAAGGAGGAGGAGGAGGGATAACAAAGAAAATGGGATTTAACAAACAAGTATGGCTGCTGAATCATTCTATTAATATTCCTCCTAGCCTCCAGTGTTTTGGAGCAGCAAGAAGGAAAAATCGGCCCAAGATAAACTCTGGGATCTGTTCTTGTAACTACTTGTTTAAGTGTGCTTTAAAAACTATTGCTTATTTTTTTCTTTATTTTGTATATATGTTGTATTTTACAATTGAAAAACATTTAAAATGGGATGGTATATAGGAAAAATACAATTAATGCAAACTAAGATCTATAGTTTACAGTAGCACTGTAATATTCTTTCATTAATTTTCAAAAAGGCACTATGCCAAAACTAAATATCAATAATAAGAGGAAGCTGCAGAAGAAAAGTTTGAAGTCTCTGTCTCTCTCTTTCTCCCTTTCCCTCACTGTCCCTCTCCCCCTCTCCCTCAGCCCAATTCTGCAAGTAAAGCAATTACCCTTCCCCTGACATAGGTCATGACATCCAGGGGTCAAAGTCTCCCTGGCAAAGTGGGATATGATTCCCTGGTACAGTGGGATCCAAAATGCCATCTTGACCAAAAGGGGGGAAAGAATTGTAACAAATAAGATACCAGTGGCTGAGAGAGTTCAAATAGAGTCAAGAGGCTATTCTGGAAGCTACTCTTACCCAAGCTTCAGCTACATATTGCTAGTCATCATGGTTTGCCAAACCAAAACCAAAACCAAAACCACAACCACTCCTGCCAACTCTAAAGAATACTTACAGCTTTATCTGAGATTCTACAAAGGTTCCATGCACTACGGTAACTTTCCAGAAACCTACAACCTCCAGATGGGTTCTCAGGCCAGATAAGTCCTGAAACCCAGAGGAGCCAGCCTCTCCAGGACATCAAACAGTTCCATTCCCCTATTTCAAATGACCAACAGAGCCCTTTCCAACATGAAAAAGTTGGAATGGGCATAGCCCAAATACCCCAAAAGATTAGAAGAAAAGATCAAAGGAGAAAGAAGGTAGAGTTATAACAGAGAAGACAGGATTTAACAAATGAGCATGACAGCTGAATCATTATATTGATATTTCTTTTAGTCTCCAGTGTCTTAGAGCAGCTAGAAGGGAAAACCTGAAATTGTGGAACTGTAACCCATATCAAACTCTGAAATCTGTCCTATAATTAATTGTTGCGATGTACTTTGAAATTTATTGTTTTGTATATATGTTAGTTTTCACAATGAAAAAAAAGAAAGGTGGTGAGTTACTGCAATGTTGTAAATGTGATTAATCCCACTGAATGGTATGCTTAGGACTGGTTATAATGGGAAAGTTTATGCTGTATACATGTTCCCACAATAAGAAGAAAAGGAAAAAATAAGGATGAACAACTAGAGACAATGACAAAGGTAATACATGATTCTGGATGGGATCTAACAAGGGAGAAGAAAAGGCTCACAGGGACACTACTGAGACATATGAAAAAAACTGGAATATAGACTGTTAAGCATTATATCAATGCTAAATTTCTTGAACTTGATATCTGCAATTAAAGTAGCTACATAAGTGAATATCCTTGTCCTAAGGAAATGTACATGATCATACCTGGGTTCAAGGAGCAAGATGTATACAACTGTGCTGGTCTGAATCTGTGGTGGACCCAAAAAAAGCCATATCCTTTAATCCTATTCAATATTTCTGGCTGGGAGCCTTTTGACTGTTCCCAAGGAGACGTGATCCACCCAAATACGGGTGGCAATTTGTGATTAGATGGCTTCCATGGAGTTGTGACTCCACCCATTCCAGATGGGTCTTGATTAGTTTACTGGAATCCTTTAAAAGAGGAAATATTTTGGAGAGAATTCCTTTTAGAGCCAAGAGAACCACAAGAGTCCACACAGCCAGAGATTTTTGGAAAACATCCCCAGAGGAACTTCATGAAATAAGAAGACTGGAGAGAAAGCTATATATGGGTAAAAGGACTGATGGAATTACAGATTAATGAACTGATAGAATGATATGGAAAATGTGACCAAATGCTATAATTGGTCTATCTGAGTTTTGCGGGGGAAGATGGTTATATTGAAGTTCTCTGTATGGGGTTTGTATTATTTATGTAGCTGTTCTGTAAGTTTAAAAGTATTTCAAAATAGGGCGGGCCACGGTGGCTCAGCAGGTAAGGGTGCTTGCCTGCCATGCCCGAGAACCCGGGTTCGATTCCTGGTGCCTGCCCATGTTAAAAAAAAAAAAAAAAAAAGAAAAACAAAGTATTTCAAAATAAAAGCCTTAAAAAAAAATACGCTTCTATTTCCTACCCATCAAGAAAAATAAACAATAGGAATGGTTTCACTGATTTTCCTTGTTAGCAATCTAAAGTCATGTAGGTCAGTTTTATTTATTGCTCACTTACTTGTATGATTTGTAATTCTGACACATTTTTTAAAGTGTTATCTCCCTATGGTCCCATTTGCCCTAGTCAGATTTTAAAAACTGAACAAAGTTTCCCACCTTGTTACCTGGTTGTAACATATAATTCGAACACAGTATAAAGGGATCATATAATTAAGAATTAGCTTCTGGATTCACCTAGTATCAAAAGATTACATTTCAAAAGTAACTTTTACTTCCACAAGGAAGTATATATTTGTCTTATATGTTCTTATCTCAAGATGGAAAAAAATATAAAAATTTTAATTCAGCACAAACTTATACTAAGAAGCAAAATATTAAGTTCTAATACATCCTACAATATGGATGAACTTTGAAAACATTAGGCTAAGTGGAATAAGCCAGAAATGAAAGGGCAAATTGTATGATTCCACCTACATGAAACATCTAGAGTAAACAAATTCATTGAGACAAAGTATAATAGGTTCCAGGGACTGGACAGAGGCGGGGAATGGAAGGTATTCCATAACGTGTAGAGAGTTCCTCTTTGGAGTAATGAAAAAGTTTTGGTAATGGATGGTGATGATAACAGCACAATACTGTAAATCTAATTAATGCTACTGAACTGTACACTTAAAAACAATTAAAATGCAAATTTCATGTTCTATTTAACATTAATGTAAAAACAAAAAAAATAGAAAAGGGCATAGCTCTTACCTATGCCTAAATAACAACCTTACTTATTAAATGTTATTCTTGAGTACCTTTTTCTAGAATATCTATGGTATGCAACTCTATGCAAAGAATTTTGGAAGTAC
Source organism: Tamandua tetradactyla (assembly GCF_023851605.1). Classification (NCBI taxonomy): domain Eukaryota; kingdom Metazoa; phylum Chordata; class Mammalia; order Pilosa; family Myrmecophagidae; genus Tamandua; species Tamandua tetradactyla. Next base: position 35,280,064 of record NC_135341.1, read on the forward strand.
ATATGACAAGTAAGTTACGGTTTCTGATTTGAACAATTTCAGAATTAAAATTCAGGGACCTCAAAAATCAGTCAGAAAGGTATTATATATGACTTTTTTTTTAACCTTACCCTTCTATAAGCAAGAAAAAAAATCTTAAAAGGACAGGCTCTAGGGTAAATTCAAATTCCCAAATCACCACTTTCTAGCTGTGTGACCTTACCAAAGCTACTTAAATTTGTAAAGTTCAATATCCTCTGTTCTAGTCTGCTAGCTGCCGTAATGCATATCAGAAACGGAATGGCTTTTAAAAGGGGGAATTTAATAAGTTGCTAATTTACAGTTCTAAGATCATGAAAATGCCCCAATTAAGGCAAGTCTATAAAAATGTCCAAATTAAGGCACCAACAAGAGCTTACCTTCACTCAAGAAAGGTTGATGACCTTCAGGGTTTCTCTCTCAACTGGAAAGGAAATGGCAAATATGGTGACTTCTGCTAGCTTTCTCTCCAGGCCTCCTGTTTCATGATGCTCCCCCAGGGATGTATTCTTTATTTATCTCCAAAGGTCTCTGGCTGCATGGGGTCTCCTCATGTCCTTCATCATTCTGAAGCTTTCTCCAAAATGCTTCCTTTTTTTAAAGGATTCCAGTAAACTAATCTGGAATGTATGGAGTCACATCTCCATCTCATCAAGGTAATACCCACATTTGGGTGTCACACCTCCACAGAGATAATATAATCAAAAGATTCCAACCTACATTACTGAATAGGGGTTAAAAGAAACTGCTGCTCCTACAAGATTGGATTAGCATTAAAATATGGCTTTTCTAGGGTATATAATCCTTTCAAACTAGCACATCTTCAAAAATAAATTGACAATAATAGAAAGTAGCGTCATAGAGATGTAGGTAAAGACTAAATGAGATAATATATGTAAAATGTTTCTAATAGCAACTAGAACATGGTTCATTATTAAAAAGAATTAGATATTATGTATATATGGCAACTTATTTATACAAAGTCCTTTACCTATCTCATTTCCTCTCCACCACACTAGCTTAACTTTTGGGGTAGCCAAGGTAAAGGCCGTCAGATAAATCCAAATCCTAGCACATCCTCCAAAAACTCTACAAACAAGAAAAATAAATAAAACTACAGATCATCAACAAAATCAGAAGCTACAGAACATTACATACTTCCGTAAAGCAGAAAGAATATTTTTTCTGTAGAAAGAATAATCACTAGCTTTCAGCAGAAATGTTTCTGGGAACAATGGATAGAGGGAACATGTTTATATGGCATGGTGAAGGGGAAAAACACAGAGGTGGAAATCTGTGGTTGTGCAAAAGAAGCAAAAAAAAATTCTCCTTCCAACAATCAACACCCAAAAAGCATCCAGTAAAGATATAAAATATTTTGCAAAAACCACAGAAAAGGTCACTTCTGAACTAAGAAATTTGCAAACCACACCAAAATTCAGTCCTGTCCACCTAAGAAGCAGAAGCAGTTTAAAGTATCTGGCTAATTCATGCATAAGAATAAGCTCCAGAATTACCTCTTGACTCTATTTTAAATCTTGTAGCCATTGAAACTTTATTTTATTCCATTTATTTTTTTCCCTTTTGGTCATTCTCAACCCCCAGATGCCATGGCCAGGTCCTTCACTGGGAGTCATGTCCCACCCTGCGAGGGAATCTCACACCCTTGGGAGTCAAATCCCATGTAGAAGGGAGACCAGTGAGTTTATCTGCAGAGTTGGCTTAAAGAGAGAGGCCACATCCATTAGACAGTACGGTGATATTCATTTCTGGATCTTTACAATCTATACTAGTGAATGTTCTTTCTCCTTCAGCATCATATTCCCAGTCTCTACCCTCTTTCTATTTCCTGTATCTCAACTTTAACTCTCAAAGTTCACTCATTAATGTTAGCTCATATTAGTGAGATCATATATTCTCTGTCCTCTTGTTTCTGGCTAATTCCACTCAATATAATACCCTCACGGTTCATTCACATTGTCGCATGCATCATGACTTTATTCTATACCTTACTGATAGTATTCATTTCTACACTCTTGCTAGACCCCTCTCTCATCATTTTCTATGTGTTCCTTTAGTAATTCTTGTAGAGCAGGTCTCTGGTTCACAAACTCTCTCACTGTTTATCTGAAAATATTTTTAACTCTCCCTCATTTTTGAATGACAGTTTTGCAGATATAGAATTCTTGGTTGTCAGTTTTTCTCTTTCAGTATCTTAAATATATCATGCCACTGCTTTCTCGCCTCCATGGTTTCTGCTGAGAAATCTGTACATAGTGTTATCAAGCTTCCCTTGTATGCAATGATTCACTTTTCTCTTGCTACTTTTAGAATTCCGTTACATCTAACAATCTGATTAGTAAGTGTCTTAGAGTAGGTCTATCCAGATCTATACTGTTTGGGGTACACTGTGCTTCTTGGAGCTGTAATTTTATGTCTTTCAAAACAGATGGGAAATTTTCAGTGATTATTTCCTCCTTTATTCTTTCTGCCCCTTTATACTTCTCTTCTTCTTCTGGGACACCCCATTACACATATATACATGTGCTTCCAGTTGTTATTCAATTCCCTGTGACCCTGCTCATATTTCTCCTTTCTTTTCCTTATCTGTTTTTTCGTGTATAGGATTTCAGATTTCCTGTCCTCTGGTTCACTAATCCATTCTTCTGCCTCTTCAAATCTGTTGTTCTAAGTTTTCATTGTGTTTTTCAACCCTTCTATTGTGCCTTTCATTCCCATAAATTCTGCCATTTGTTTTCTCAGGCTTTTGAGTTCTTCTTTATGGTCACCCAATATCTTCTTTATGTTCTTCATCTCATCTGCCATATTTTCCCCATTGATTTGACTTTTGAATTGATTTAGCATGTTTGTTTGAAAATCTTTAGTTAGTTACTTCAAGTCCTGTATCTCTTGTAAAGTGTTAGTCTGTTCCTTTGACTGGGCCATGTCTTTGTTTTTCCTAATATGACTCAATTTTTCACTGGTGTCCTATGCACCTGATTTCCTTGATTAGTTTATTCTGGAGGCTCTTTATATTTTTACCTAGAATATTGTTCTTTGACTGTGTTCTCTATCTGTTCTTTGGCATTCAGTTCAACTTATTCTAGACCTCTAGCATACTTTGTTTAACTGATCAAAATTTTTAGTTCTTTTCATGGTTCTTGTCCTGTCTATATGGAACTGTTTTTGCAGAGAGTCTCCCCAAGTATGAATGACCCAACCAGATTTTCCCAGACAAGGCAGTCCCAGGTCTCAGGAGGAAGATGTAATCAGTAACACATTTCCCTGAGGATGAGACCCAACAGGTGATGCTTATCAGCCCACAGCTCCCCACCGGTATAAAGAAGCGAAGTGCTTTTAATTCTCAGCCTGCCAGGGGCATGGCTAAGACAAAGGCTGAGGTGAAAGGCAAGCTTAAGCTGTTTCTGATCCCAAGCCCCTGGGATCTGAATTCTCTGAAGGAGGGTCACCACTTGAGTTGGGTCCCTCTCCCATTCTCTTGGGGAAGATATACCCTTCAGGGAATTATCTCCTTCACTTGACTTGTTACTTTGTCTCTCAGACCTATCTTAACTCCACCTTTGCCTGGGTCAGCACTGACAACTGAAAATACCTGAGGCTTTCTCTAACAAGCTACTTAGAATACTTTTAAGAGAGAAAAAAATAAAATTCCTTTTCAGAGTCAGTTTCCAGCCCCCAAGATTTGCCAGTCAAGAGCTAGAGGTGGTATCCAGTTCTGTGTGCCACTTTTCTTGGGGCACAGCCCTTTCCCAGTATTCTGAGCTCAGCTGACACCTAAGGCCTCCATTTATTTTTGTTTTGTTAGTCCCATCTCCTCCCTGCCAGGAGACATCCCTGCCAGGATTACTTTCCTCCTTTCCCTGGGTTTATCTGTGCTAGAATCTTGACTTCAGCAGTTTTTGTTGATTAAAAACCCAAGTGGAGCTTGACTGATCTACTTTCCTTTGTTTGTGGTAGACAATGCATCTTTATCCCACGGGGAACTGTTTCTAACAGGCTGCCATACAAATGGGGGAGGGGAACCAGCCTCTGCAATTGGGGAGCTTTACTTACAGTTCCTTGCTGTGATCTCAGTCCTTCCACCCATTCCAGACTGTACGAATGTAGTCGTGGATGTACCCCCAAACAGCTTTCACAGACAGTTCCTGGCTATTTACTAGCTGCTCTAGAGGATTAACTAAATTCCATACCTCCCTAAGCCGTCATCTTGCCTTGCCTCCTGTTCTTTATTTTTATTCTTATTTTCAGTTTTTTTCAACAATGAAAAGGTTCCAAAATTGCTTATAGTAATGAATGCACCACTATATGATGGTACTGTGAACCCCTGATTGTACACTTTGGATGATTATATGGCACTGTGAATATATCTCAAAAAAATGCATTTAAGTAAAATTAAGAAGCTGTTGCTTCGTTTTTGTTTTGTTTGCATGGGCAGGCTCTGGGAATCAAACCTGGGTCTTTGGTATGGCCGGTGAGAATTCTGCCCCACCGAAAAAGAATTTTCTTTAAGCAAATTAAAGGGGTTCATTATATTTCCTGATGTCCCTTTCTTTCATTACTAGTATGTTTTCTCTATTTTTAATTCATCAGTCTCCTAGGATTTTAAAATTAATCCTTTCAAAGAAAAACTTTTGGTTTTACTGATTTTTCTCTAGTCTTTATCCATTTTTATTTCATTGCTTTCTGCTCTTATCTATGTTATTTCCTTCCTTCTAAAGTCTTACCTCGGAGATACTGCAGGCTCAGTTTCAGATCACCACAATAAAGTGAGTCACATGAACTTTCTGGTTTCCCAGCACATATAAAAGTTATGTTTATTCTATACTGTAGTTTATAAGCATGCAGTAGTATTGTCTTTAAAAATGTATGTTAATTTTCATTGATCAGTTACTTTATATAAGATTGAGCTAGCTTAGAGTCAGCAAACAATAAATCTGTTGGCCAAATCTGAACTGCCATTTGTTTTTGTAAATAAAGTTTTATTGAAACACACACACAAAAAAAATGTATGTTAATTAAAATGTGACACAGACACAAAGTGAACACATGCTATTGGAAAAATGGTGCTGACAGTTTTGCTTGGTGCAGGGTTGCCACAAAGCTTCAATTTGTAAAAATCTCAAATCTGTGAAGCACAATAAAACACAGTATGGCTGTATATTCTTAGGGCTTAATTTGCTACTGTTGTTCTAGCTTAAGTGGGTAACTAAGATCATTAGCTTTAAAACTTTCTTTCCTTTTAATATAAACATTTAAAACTATAAAAATCCCTGTCAGCATTGCTGTATTGCATCCACAAATTTTGATATCTTTTCTACATCATTCAATTAAAAACATTATCTAATTTCTGTTGTGATTTTTTTCACTGATCCATCGGTTGTTTAGAAGTATTTGAAAATATCTGAGGTGTTCCTAAATATTTTTGTTGATTTCTAATTTAATTTCATTCTAGCTGGACAACATGCTCTGTATTATTTCAATCCTATGAGATTTGCTTAGATATATTTGTGTCCTAGCATATGGTTTATCCTGGTGATTACACATGCAACTTTTAAAATGCCATTTGGGAGTATAATGTTCTAAAATTTCAGTTGTGTGGCGTTTTGTTTAACAGTGTGGCTTAAATTGTGTAAAATCTTACACAGATTGTAAGTCTGCTTGTCTTATCACAGTTATTGAGAGAGATAGGTGCTAAACCTTCAATGATATTATAGATTTGTCTATTCCTCCTTTAATTCTGTCAATTTTTGCTAAATGTATTTTAAAGCTCTATTTGGTCCATACACATTTATGATATTTATGACTTTGATAAACTGACCATTTTATCATTATTAAATGCCCTTTACCTTTAGAAGCATTCCTTTTCTCCAAGCCTATCTTGTCAGCTATTCCAGCTTTCATATGCATAAGCTGCATATTATTTTTCTTTTAATTACTTTTTTTACCTATAACTGCTTTATGTCGTGATCTCTGAAGTGTGTTTCCTGTAAACAATGTATACTTAGGTTTTGCTTTTTAATTTAGTCTGAGAATGCTTCTTTGTTGAATGAAATGTTTAGTCCATTTATATTTAATGTAATTATTTATACAGTTTGGTTTCAGTCTACCATCTTTTTGTTTGTTTTCTCTTGGTTCTATCCGTCCCATTTATTCTTTGTTTTTCTGCTGCTCCTATGCTTTTTATGAGACATCCTTCTCCTAGTTTCCCCTCTTTGTCCATGGTTTCTTTTAGTGACTTGGGTATACTTAAAAAGACAGAGTCCTTGTCTATTAAGTCCAAGCTCTGCTTCCTATGGAACAGTTTTCATTAATTTATTTTTGTTTTACCATGAATGGGCCATCTTTCTTGTTTTTGTGCATGTCTCATAAGTTTTCTGTTGAAAACTGCACATTTTAAATATCATGCGATAACTCTGGAAACCAGATTCTATCCCCTCACCAAGGTTTGTTGTTGTCGCTGTTTCTGGGTGGTTATTTGGTGACTTTTGTAGAGACTATTTTTTGTCCCAAAGAAGTGTCTCTGGGTTAGTATTTAACTTGTGATTTGAAAGAGACTTCCTTAAATGCCTGAAACAAAAATTAAAATAAAATAAAATGCTCTCCTGGTCTTTGCAGATTGACTCTGAGTTAGGACACTCTTTCAATGCTTAGCCAGGTCACTTCAAACACTACCTTCCCTTCACTTCTTGCTTATGCAAAACCTAAATATATACAACTTAGAGGTATAAGTTTAAGGTCTTCTCAGGTCATGTTTGAGCCTTCATCTAGCCCTAGGCATAAGCATAGCCCTCTGTAGTCCCCAGTATATATAAGAGCTTTTCAAAACCCTCACTGTCCCATGTATCTCTTTCCCAGGCTTTTTCTTCCTAGGCTTTTCAATCTGTCTATTGCTTGCCCCACCTGTTACCCTTGCGTGAGGCAGCTACAGGTAGAAAGTGTCTTTAAATGTTCAACAAATGTGGCCTGGGAGGCCATGCCAGTGCTGAAAGAAGTGCAAGGCAAAACAAAGGAAAGCTAATGAGCCACTCTCTCTGGGAACGGTCAGACAAGTTTAAATGAACAACCACATATAAACCTCCCTGGTAACATGGGATAAAATCCTAGAATGAGCTGGGACTCAGCATCTAGAGATTGAGAAAACCTTCTCAACCAACAGGGGGAAGAGAGAAATGAGACAAGATAAAGTGTCAATGGTTGAGAGATTTCAAACTGAGTCGAGAGATTATCCTGGAGATTATTCTTACACATTATATAGATATCACCTTTTTAGTTAAGATATATTGGAAAAGCTAGAGGGAAGTGCCTGAAAATGTAGAGCTGTGTTCCAGCAGTGACGTTTCTTGAAAGCAACTGTATAAATGATACAGTTTTTGCAATGTGAATGTGTGATGTGAAAACCTTGTGTCTGATGCTTCTTTTACCTACGGTATGGACAGATGAGTAAAACATACGGATTAAAAATAAGTAAATAATAGGGGGAACAAATGTTAAAATAAATTTAGTAGATTCAAATGCTAGTGATCAATGAAAGAGAGTGGTAAGGGGTATACAAAAAAATAGGGGAAAGAGGCTAAAATCTATTTGGGTAGATGGAAATACTAGCAGTCAATGAGAGGGAGGGGTAAGGGGTATGGTATGGATGTGTTTTTTTTTCTTTTTATTTCTTTTTATGAATTGATACAAATGTTCTAAGAAATGATCATGGTGATGAATATACAACTATGTGATGATATTTTGAATTAATGATTATATACCAAGAATGGAAGGATTATATGGTAAGAATGTTCGTGTTTGTATGTTGTTATGTTTGAAAAAAAATTTTTTTTTAATGAATACCCACAATTCCTTGAGAACAAAGCCCACATTGCCCCTCTGGCACCAATAAGCCATACAAGGCATGTGGGCCAAAGTCCCCATGGCCACTAACAAGGTAGAGAATGGGGAATAGGAGGTAGATGAGCAAAACACCACAACACCCTTACTTCTTTCTTCATTAAATACTCTTTTGTTTATTTTTGGTTGTTGTTTTTTAGGTTCAAGAGTTCAAAAAAAGGTAGTTAATAACAGTTCTTGTGAACTTAATTGTTGCTTCAATGGAGAGACAGATAATTGGACTGTGCTTCTCCACCATTCATTATTGGTGATGTCATCCCCCTCCTGTATTGCTGGTTAAAAGAGAACTTTTTACAATTTTATGTGCCTTCTCTTTTTAATTTTTTTTTTACATTTTTAATTTTGAAATACAACATATACACACAAAAGAAACAAATTTCAAAGTACATTTTAACAAGTAGTTATTGAACAGATTTCAAAGATTGGTGTGGGTTACAGTTCCACAATTTCAGGTTTTTCCTTCTAGCTGCTCCAAGACACTGGAGACTAAAAGAAACATCTATAAAATGATTTAGAAGCTATACTCATATGTTAAATCCTAATCTCTCTGTTACAACTCCTCCTTCTCTTTTATCCTTCTCCTATTCTTCAGGGATATTTAGGTCATGACCTTTCTAATATTTTTTCATGTTGAAAGGGGTGTCGACAGTAGGGAGAGGGGGAATGGAACTGGTTCATTTTCTTGGAGAGACTGGCCCCTCTGCATTTCAGGACTTACATGGCCTGGAAACCATCTGAAGGTTTTAGGTTTCTGAAAAGTAAACTCATTTCCTCTACTGATGTTTTAGTCATACTACTTGATTTTTTAGTACTTTAGAGGTTACAATGTGTATCCTAAAATATTATTTGGAGAGAGAATGTAATAAATTCATCACCTCAGAAGCGATGTGTACTGGGTTAAATATACTATATTCTCCAGAAAAGCTATGTTCAATCCTGATTCAGTCTCGTGGAGGTAGATGTTTCTTTTAATCCTGATTCAATACTGTAGGTTGGAATCTTTTGATTACATTATCTCCACAGAGATGTGGTGCACCAAATTGTGGGTGTGGCCTTTTGAATAAATCGAGATGTAACTGCGCACATTCCAGGTGGGTCTTGATTAGTTTACTAGAATCCTTTAAAAGAAGAAACATTGGGGAGAGAGTCAGAAACAACAGAGATAACAGAAACTTCAGATCACAGCTAACACAGATGCTGTAACTTGGAGAACAGACACAGGGATGTTTGGAAATGCTTGGAGCCCAGCAGAGGCTGCCTTGAGATATTAAGCAAGCCAGAACCTGGAGAAAGTCAAGGGAAGCCAAGAGATGAAAGCCAGCCCCAGAGAAGCAAAGTGAGGAGCCCCCACAGGAACACAGGCTGAAAGCAATGGAGCCCAGGACCAAGGGACCAGCAGATGCCAGCACGTGACTTCCCAAATGACAGAGATGCTCTGTACCCATCGACCTTCCTTGATTTAAGGTATCTTTCCCTGGATACTTTAGCTGGAAATGTTTATAGGCTTACAACAGTAAACCCGGAACTTATTACATTCCCCTTTTTAAAAGCCATTCTAGTTCTGGTATATTGCATTCTGGTATATCTGGTATACTGTTTGCAAACTAACACACAATGTAAGAACCTAATTTCAGTGTATCTATTTAAATGCCATTTGTGCTTATCACATATTTTGCTTCTACATATATTATAAACCACATAATACAGTGTTATTATTCATTCTTTTTGTTGTTTCCCTAAGGTATCTTTTATTTCTGGTGCTATTACATTTTCTTTGATTATGATTGGCCAAGGTGATCCTGTTTGGGTTTCAGTGAGTTTGTTGGATCTTGCAAATTGGTCTCTTTCAACAATAATAGAAAATTCTTGGCAATTATTGTTTCAGTTACTTCTTTTCTCCTTCTTTCTCCTCTTCTTTGGGGACTCCAAGTATCTGTATGTTAGTATGACTTTATCCCATGGGTCCCAGAAGCTCTGTTTCCTTTTATTTTATCCTGCTTTCTCTTTATGATTCAGTTTGGATAAATTCTATGAATCTGCCCACAAATTCTCTCATCCTCCTACTGCTGTGTCCCATCTGTCATTAAGCTCATCAAATGAGTTCATTTTTGATACCGTAATTTTTAGTTACAAATTTTCCATGAATTCACTTTTGATACTGTAATTTTAATTTCAAATTTTCCATTTCTTTTTCATAGCTTCCATTTTCTTGCTGAAATTTCCCATCTGTTCATACATATTGTCCATGTTTCCTACTACCTCCTTTAACATATTTATCATAGTAACTTTCAAGTTCCTATCTGCTAATTCCAAAATCTGGGTCATCTCTGTGAGATTGATTCTACAGACTATTTTTTCGTTTATTTATAGGCCACATTATCTTTCTTCTTTCCATGTCTCTTTTTAACTTTTGCTTAACAACAGGAATTTATTGGCTCACAACTCTGAGGCTAGATGAAGTCTAAAATCTGGGTGTCAGCAAGACAATGCCTTCTCCCTAAAGACTGCCAATCAGGGGCTGGCTGCCTGCAATCTTTGGGTCCTTGGCTTTTCCATCACAGGGAAATGCACATGCCAGTGTCTTCTTTCTCTTCCAGGTTCCACTGACTTCCAACTTCTTCATAAAGTTTTTTTATTTTATGCAAGACAATTGTGTGCAAAGAACAGAGACTGATGTAAATAACACTTACCCTATGAAGGGCATATCCCTTCTTCTCTAAGAACACTAAGCTGGGAGGCCAAGCCAATCTAATTAGTTAAGCTGGGTCTGACTTTATTTCAGCTTTAATTTGATTTGGTTCACCACTGCCTCAAAAATATTTGGAGTGTAGAATCAGAGATTTTCCTTCAGCAGAACTGGGGAATCTGAGAACCTGTGAGAGTTTGATTATCTATGCTTTCTAGCTCTCTAGCTTACTGACTAACAACCCAGATGCCAGCCTTTTAGGTCCCTGATTTTCTACACCTTGAGAAATCACTTTCTACCTTGCTGCCTTCCTCCCAACCTTCAACGTGTTACTACTATGAACTTGCTAAAGCTCTCCTGGACTGTCTTCAGCCTTGAAAGGTATCACAGTCATCCACTTTTTGAAGGCCCTGTAATCCTGGAAAGGGGAGAAGGAGAATTTCTCTCAGTTTTCCTACTCTTGCCTCAGCGTTTGGCACACTACTGTCATACGTGTGGCGAAGACTTCATTAACTGTGGGGACTTTCTCTAAGTCTCCTTGCCCAACCCTTATCTTTTGGAATATTACACCCCACATTCCATGAAGACCCAATGAAAATAACTGTTCAGTGGCTACAAACTTGCTCTGTGGCTGAGGTCCTGGAGATTTTGATGAATCGTTAAATGTTCATAAAACGATCAATTGAATTCACCATATCTTCTCTGTGGCAGATTCTCTTCTTCTCCCACTATTTCCCTTGGGATAAAAGCAGACGAAAATGGGTCTCCTTTGTCCTAGGAAGAATTCATGCCTTTCCAGAATTCAATACAATTAGCAATACTACTCAACAAGAAAAAGGAAAGTACTATTGAGCAACATGGACAAATCCCAAAATAATTATGCTGAAAGAAGCCATACATGCTACATGATTCCATTTATATAAAATTCTGGAAAATAGTCTATACTGATCAAAAAAACAGAGGATATTTGCTAAGAATGGATGAGAAGAAAACAGGAGGAAGGGGTTAAAAAAGGAAGAAGGAAACTATTAAGGGAAATGGATACATTCATTATCTTGATTATGGTGACAGTTTCACAGATGATATATATATCAAAATTTATCAAATGATACACTCTACATTCATGTAGTTTATTGTATGTCCATTATTCCACAAGTTATTTTAAAAGCCACATGGTGTAACACTGATATAAAAATTACTGAATGAAAAATGATGGACAAGACCAGCAAAACCTAACAAGGGACAAAGAAAATTCATCACTGTTGCAGTGGAGCAGATAAAGGCTGTGATTAAATATTTCACCATCAAATTTTAAAACGTAATAAAGTCTCTATGAAAAAGGACCACAGAGCATAAGTACAAGACCTCAGGGAACAGATCAGACAATAAGAGAAAATAAGACATAAATTGGCACAATTCCAAAAAAAGGAGAAAAAATAAATACATTACCACTGGAAAAAAAACAAAATTGGAAGGAACACAAGGAAGAATAAACACTATAAAATATACCATGAAAGACAGAAAATAGAAACTACAGAAGCATGCATGAAAAGTAAATTTAAAACAATTAATGCGTAGTAGAAACAAATTAACATTCCCAAATTAATTTTTTTTTGGGGGGGGTGCATGGTCCGGGAATCAAACCTGGGTCTCCTGTATGGAAGGCGAGCATTATACCACTGAACCACCCATGCACTCTCCCAAATTAATTTTTTAACTGAAAATTATAAATAACACTTTTAAAAATGCATTAGAACACTGTGGAAGCAAAAAGCACTAGATGACCTAAAATTCCAGAGGAGAGAACCATTCCAAGATAAGCTAACAAATACCACCTGCTTTTCTTTCTGGAAGAATTTCCCAATTCTGGATAAGAGCTGAAGTTTGGACTTGATCCAGGCATGTAATTGCTGCTAAAATAAAAACAGCCAGCCAAGCTTTTAGCAGTCACGTGAGGCTGATGTAATACATTGACAACTTAAGAGTCCTTAAACCCACAACTTCCATAGGACACTTGCTGAATTTTGGAGCTACGACAGAAAGACTAAGAGGCATATATGCTGAAAACACTCTATGGGAGAATGAAATCTTCTGCAGTCTTGTAGTGATTTGTAAACCAAGGGAAAGAACTGCTTCAAACACACAGTCTTACTCTCAAGGCATGAATCATATTTAGTGGTGTGGGTAAAGACTAAAGAGATAAGTTAAAACCTGAAAAGGCATAATTCAATCTCCTACAGCATTAAGGAGCTGAAGTAACATTGAACCACTAGTCTCTAAAAAGAAAATCCAGGAAGGCCATCCCACAGGAACAAGGGGGAACTAGAATTATGTCTTACTTAAATTGCAACACAGCTCTGACCAACTCAATCCCTGAATGGATTGAGATGAATAGCTAGCTCCTTAGTCTTTCTGCTTAACACAGAAAAACAGAAACCAATTCTTGTGGAAGATTACATATGGAGCCTCTACTGTTCTTTTTATACACAATATTCAGCATACAATAAAAACTTACTCTAGAAAGTTTGTGCAAAGGGACAAAAAATATCAAGAGAAAAACCCTACACAATGGAAGACCCAAAGTTGATCCAGATGCTGGAGTTATCAATCTAGAATTCTTTTATAACTAAGATCAGTACGTTAAATAAAATAAATTAAAAATTGAGGGCGGGCCGCGGTGGCTCAGCGGGCAAGAGTGCTTGCCTGCCATGCCGGAGGACCTCGGTTCGATTCCCGGCCCGAGCCCATGTAAAAAACAAACAAACAAACAAAATATAATAAAACAAGAAAATGTTTAAAGATGTTTCCCTTTCTTCCTCCCTTCCTTCCTTCCATCCTTCCTTCCTTCTCTCTGTCTTTCCTTCCCTTCCTCCCTAAAAAAAAAAAAAAAAAAAAAAAAAAAAAAAAAATTGATAGGGTAGATGATAGGTTGCAGAATTTCAACAGAGGGCTATAATCTCTAAAAAAGGATCAGATGGACTTTCTAATAAAGAAAAATATCAGTATCTTAAATTAAGAACTTAATGGATGATTAAATACAGATTTGTCCCAGAAGAACATAGAAATAGTGAACTTGAAGACAGATCAATAGAAAAATACCTAAAATGAAACATAAAAAATAAAAATGCATATTTTAGAGTGGTACAACAAAATACAAATGTTATATAGTCTGGTTAGATTTCCCATTTGGCAAGGGTGTGCTTATTGGTTTTCTTTCTCTTGGGAACAATGAAATTATCTAAAATTGAGAAAGTTGATAAACTGTGGACTTTGGCCACTATACATGATGCCTGATGAAGGCAGGTGGCTGAAGGATGCACTGACTGAGAAGTAGATCGGTGAAGATGGTATATATATATATATATAACATAATATTTAGAGATAAGAATGAAACTGATCAGGTTGGGGTTAAAGTAATTCAGAACACAGGGGTAAGGAAGACTATCTATATTTTAGAACCACACATATTCTTTGAAACCAAAATAAGAAAGGCTTATTTGGTCTGGAACTGAAATTTTCTCTAGTACATAATCTAACTCAACCTATCTGTATAGCTCATTTCAACAACTGAAACAAGGAAGCCCTGAATAAAAAAAGAGGTCCTTTAATCCTGTATAGATTATTGTTAATGCCTGGATACATCCTAGAGTATATTAAGCAGATAATCAAAAATTACTGGCAAAGTCCCTTGACGGATGGGAGAAAGAATATGGAGCTATTAAACCTTATCATCAGGAAATCTCCTGATACTGTATTAAACTTTAGGGACACTCAAATCAATAGGCCATGCCCTTACTCTTGTGAAGCTTATGTAAGTAGCTGAGAAGCTTAGACTACCTAAAGGCATGCCTAAAAGTTACTTCTGGAGGACCTCTTTTGTTGCTCAGATGTGGCCTCACTCTCTCTAAGCCCAACTCTGTAAGTGAAATCATTGCCCTCCCTGCTACATGGGACATGGTATCCAGGAGTGAGAGTCTCCCCGGCGATGTGGGAGAGGACTCCCAGGGATGAATCCGGCCCTGGCACCGTGGGACCAACAATTTCATCCTGACCAAATGGGGAAAAAGAATAACTAATAAAGTATCAGTGGCAGAGAGAGTTCAAATAGAGTCGAGAGGCTACTCTGGAGGTTGCTCTTACTCAAGCTTCAGTTAGACCTTGCTACCTATGATAACCTGCCAAACCTCAACCAGCACCATTCCAGCCAATCCTAAAGAGCACCTAGGGCAATATACAAGATTCCACAAGGGTTCCACGCACTAGTGTAACTTTTCAGAAACCTACAACCTCCAGATAGGTCCCTAGTCCAGAAAAGTCCTGAAACCTAAAGGGCCCTGACTCTCCAGAACATAAGCTAGTTCTATCTCCCTATCCCATATTAATGACAGACCCTTTCAATACGAAAAAGTTAGAATGGCCATAGCCCAAATACCCCTAAAGAAAGAGATAGAAAGATCAAAGGTGACGGTGGAGTTATACAGTGAAGATAGGATTTAACAAATGAATATGAATGCTGAATCATTAAATTAATCTCTCTTTTGGTCTCTAGTATCTTAGAGCAACTAGACATAAAAACCTAAAATTGTGGAACTGTAACCCATGACAAACTCTGAAATGAAATAAGTTCTACAACTAATTGTGGTGCTGTGCTTTGAAAATTATTGCTTTTTTGCATGTATGTTACTTTCCTCAAAAAAAAAAAGTCAACTGTGATGATAAAAAAATACTTAAACCTTCTAGCCTCCTATATTCTGGAGCAGCTGGAGGAAAAATTTGACAGGATCATATGGTAGCCCATGACAAACTCTGGGGTCTTTCCTATACCTACATGTTGAAGAGTGCTTTGAAAACTGTTGCTTTTTTATTTCTTTGCTTTGTATAGATGTTATAATATACAATAAAGAAGTTTTAAAAAAATGTTAAATAATCTGGCAATGTAGGAATGTCACAGCAAAAAAAAACTGGAAGGGAAAGGAGGAAAGAAGTAGATTAAATAAACTAATGGCCTCATCTGTAATCACTAAGAGTCAAAGTATATCATTTAGAGCACTTACATCAGGTAAGAAATATTAAGCTTTTTACAATATGAAGGCGAACACCAAAAAAGTTTTTTGTATTAAAACTACATGTGAATAATGGTAAAGTTGTGAGATAGTTTCATATATATATATATTCTATGTATATATATATTCCACTGTATACATGGAATCAACAGAACTACAATGACAGAAAAGTTCCCATTTACAATAGCAGCAAAAAAAGTAAACACCTAGGAATAAACTTAGGAAATGTGCAAGATCTATACGAAGAACACTTTACAGCACCATGGAAAGACAAATGCACACATCCTTAGATCTAACATCTCCATTTCTGTGATTTTATCCTACAAATATACTTGCACAAGAGTTAAATGAAAGACTGGCAAGGATGTATGCAAAGCTACACACTGAAGCACTGTGCTAACAAAGATGGAAACCATCCAAATATATATTAATAAAGAACTGGTTAAATTATGGCACATCAATATACTGGAATACTATGCAAATTTAAAAATCTCCAACAGATATTGTTAAACTGGGGAAACTAAAAAAAGTCCTAAAAAGTGAGTATAGCATGTAACCTTTACTGCAAAAGAATAAAGAAAAATAAGAATATGCCTTAGCATTTGCTTGTGCCATGTATGTATAGAGAAACTCCAGGAAAATAAAAAACTGTGAAAAGAGGGGGGACAGAGTGAGCAAGGGAAACATGGTGATAGCGTATATAGCCTTTTATATATTGGGATTTTTAAGCCATGTAATTTTTATTCAAATATATAAGGGAGGTAAACATGTTTCAACAATAACAATGTGAGAGACTTCAATACACCACTCTCCACTACAGACAAAACAGGCAGAAAAGAAGATCAACATAGAAATTGAGAACCTAAACAATGTGATAAACTAATTGGACCAACAGACATATACAGATCTTTACACACCAAAACATCAAGATATACATTCTTCTCTAGTGCACATGGAACATTCTCCAGGACAGGTCATATGCTGAGGCACAAAGCAGGTCTTTATAAAATGAAATTATCCAAAGCACTTTCTCTGACCACAATGGAATGAAGTTAGAAATTAATAATTACCAAAGAACCAGAACTTTCACAAATATGTGGAGTATAACAACAAACTCTTATAGAATCAGTTGTTCAAAAAAGAAACAGCTAGAGAATGTGGTAAGTATCTGCACATGAAAATGAAAATACAACATATCAGAACTTATGGAATGAAGCAAAGGCAATGCTGAGAGGGAAATTTATCATCCTATATACCTATATTTAAAAACAAGAACAATGAAATATACAACTGAAGAGTACAAGTCTACCTAACAATAGAATTATAAGGGCAAAACTCTGAATATAAAGCACCTTTAATAAAACAAGAAAACTGCTCATGAATTAAAAAAAGAAAATAAAACAAGAACAAAGATCAAGGATTTAACAGCCCATCTGGAGAAACCAGAGTAAGAACAGCAAACTAATTCCAAAGCAAATAAAACAGGAGAAATAACAAAGACTAGGCAGAAATAAACAAACTACAGAACAATAAAACAATAGAAAGAACGAACAAAATCAAAAGTTGGTTCTTTAAGAAAATGTATGGACCTCTAGCCAGGCTAACAAAGGGAAAAAAAGAGAGGATGCAAATAAAATCAGAAATAAGAGGTGTTTTGTTACTATGGATTGTGAAGAAATTTTTTAAATGGTAAGAAATTACTATAAACAACTATATATCAACAAACTAGAAAACTCAGATGAAGTACACAAATTCCTAGAAAAAAATGAACTACCTACATTAATTTGAGAATAAACAGATCTCAGCAAACCAATTTCAAGAGAGATTCAGTCATCAAAAACCTTCCTAAAATAAAAAGCCCAGGGTCACGTGGGATCACAGGGAAATTTTATCAAACATTCCAAAAAGAATTAACACCAATTTTGAGCAAACTTTTCCAAGAATTCAGGAAAAAGGAATACTACGTAACCCATTTTATAAAGCTAGTATTTAATATCAAAATCAGATAAAGATGTTACAAGAAAGAAAAACTATAGACCAATCTCCCTAATGAACACAGATGCAAAAATTCTCAATACTAGCAAATCTAATCCAATGACACATTAAAAGAATTATACATCATGACCAAGTAGGATTTATATCAGGAATTCAAGAGCTCAACACAAGAAAATCAATCAATGTTTGGAAATCAAAAGGGAAAATCACATGACATACTGACTGATGCTGAAAAAGCATTTAACAAAATTCAACCTTCTTTTCCGACTAAAAATAAAACACTTCAAAAGGTAGGAAATGAAGGAAACTTTCTCAATATCATAAAGGGCATATATGAAAAACCTATAGCCAGCATCATACTTAACACTGAGAGACACAAAGCATTCCACCCTAACATCAGGAAGGAGACAAGGATGCCCACCGTTACTACTATTATTCAAGATTATATTAGAAGCCCCGGCTGGAGCGATTAGACAGGAGAGAGAAATAAAAGGTATCCAAAACAGAAAGGAAGTAGAACTTTCATTATTGCAGATGATATGATCCTATATTTAGAAAACCCTGAGAAATCTATGACAAAGCTATTTGAGCTAATAAGTTCAGCAAAGTGGTAGTATACAACATTAATGTACAAAAATCAGTAGTGTTTCCATACACAAATAATGACCTATCTGAGGAGACAATCAAGGAAAAAAATTCCATTCACAATACTGACGAAAGAATCAGGTATCTAGAAATAAGCTTAACAAGGGATGTGAAGGACTCATGCACAGAAAACTACAAACACTGCTAAAATAAAAAATGACCTAAAAAGATGGAAAAACATTCCATGTTCAGGCATAGGAACACTGAATGCCATTAAGATGTCAAATCCAGCCAGTGATATACAGATTCAACGCAATACTGGTCAAAATCCCAATAAACTACTCTGAAGACATGGAAAAGCTAGTTACCAAATATATTTGGATGAGAAAGAGACACCGAATAGCTAAAGATATCCTAAAATACAAGAGTGAAGTGAATGGACTAACACTTTCTGATTTTAAAGTTTACCATATAAAGCCACAGAGGTGAAAACAGCATGGTACCAATATAAAATTAGAAATAACAAGCAATGGAATCAAATCGAGAGTGCAGAGATAGACCACCAAATTTACCGTCAATTGCTCTTGAATAAGGGCCCCAAATCAAAAGACAGAATAGTCTTTTCAATAAAATGGGCATAGGAGAACTGGATATCAATAGGCAAAAGAATGAAAGAGGCCCCCTACCTTTTACCCTAATTCAAACTAATTCAAAATGGATTAAAGACCTATATGTCAGAGCCAGTACCATAAAACTGCTGGAAGAAAACACAGGGGAACATCTTCAAGATCTAGTAATTGAGGAGTTTCAGGAAGATGGCTGAACAGGGTAAATGAAGTTAAGCCCTGCTCCAAGGAAGGGTTGGAGAAGGGATGGAAGGGCTACGCGATTCAGGAGTGCAGCTGATCTGGGAGAGCCTTCTGCACCACACACGGCAGCCCTGGTTCCGGAGGCTGAGGAACTGAGAAGCAGGGGACTGAAGACTGGCGCAGAGGTGCAGAGCCCATGGGGGTGCACGGACGAGGATATAGGGCCTAGGAAGAGGGCCAAGCCACGTTCCTTGAACGCGCTGCTCTCATCATCGCCCCCATCCCAAGTACACCCCAGCCCCTCTTTTCTGCGCCCCTCCTAAGCACTGCCTCTTCCTTCCTGCTCCCTGCAGGCTATCACCAGCACATGAAGGCTGCGGGTGCTAACCTCCATATCCAGGCTACACCTGTTCCCCACCCACAGTGTCACAAAACCCCACCCTGCCCCACCCTGAGCTCTGTGCATCAGTTTACAGCACTCCTGGACACGTACATACACACATCCCTCAGTCATGCTTCCCAGCTCTAAGAAAGCCCTGACCTGTGCAGCTGGGTCACATCCGCCCCCAGCCCATGAAGGCATAATGCCGACCTGCTGCCACAGCTCTGCACATGTGCACAAAGGGATCCAGCTCTAGACCACTGCACACTAGGGTTACGCCCCCCCCCAGACCTGTGTACCCAAACAACTACATCCTCCCTGGCACTGGGTGCCCACGTTCACAAACACGAGCATAACATCCCCCAATCTGCGCCTACACCTGTGCTGCAACGCATCACCACACTGCTGTGCCCCGCCCCATACACGGTAAGCACAAGGAGTTAGACTATTGAAGGAAATCAGCTTCCAAAGTAAATCAACAAGGTATTTTACATGTGACGAAAAAAATAGAAGATAACTAAGCGTATCACAATGGAGACAGATATAGTCCGGCCTAACAACCAAATTAAAACACCAGAGGAGACAACAAATGTTGGAACAACTAATCAAAGATGTTCATATAACTCAACTTAATAAAATAAGTGGGATGGGTAATGACATAAAGGAGATCAAGAAGACACTAGAACAGCATAAAGAGGAATTTGAAAGAATAAACAGAAAAACTGCAGATATCACAGAGATTAAATACTCTGTTGAACAAATAAAAAACACACTAGAGGCACACAACAGAGGATTAGAAGAGTCAGAAGAGAGAATAAACAATATAGAGGACAGGATAACTGATTTCGAACACTCCAAACAGCAAATGGCCAAAAAGATGGAAAAATGTGAACTGGATCTCAGGGAAAAGAAAGACAAAACAAATGCACAAATATAAGAATCACTGATGTCCAAGTAGAAGAGAGGAGTAAAGGACTAGGAAGAGTACTTGAGGATGTGATGGGGTAGAACTTTCCAACCCTCATAAAGGACATAAATACACAAATCAAAGAAGCCCAACGAATTCCAAACAGACTAAATCCAAATAGGCCTTCCCCAAGACACATACTAATCAGTTTGTCAAATGCTAAAGTGAAGCAGAAAATCCTGAAAGCAGTAAGAGAAAAACAATCTATGACATACAAAGGAAACCACATAAGACTGAGTTCAGATTACTCAACTGGCACCATGGAGGCAAAAAGGCAGTGGTATGATATATTTAAGATGCTGAAAGAGAAAGACTTCCAGCCAAGAACTCTACATCGAGCCAAACTGTCCTTCAAAACTGAGGGAAAGGAGGACTTCTGGGGAGATCGCTGATAAGAACAGCTTGAGATTAGTCCTGCTCCACAGAAAAATTAGAGAAGAGTCAGGAGTGTGACTGAGGTAGCAATTCAGGAGTGCGGCCGACCTGGGAGAGCCTTCTGTACCACATGCGGCAGCCCTGGTTGCAGAGGGTGAGGAACTGAGAGGTAGAAAACTGGAGTCTGGCATGGAGGTGTGGAGCAGCAGAGCCTGTGGGAGTGCAAAGATGGGTACACAGGACTAGGAAGTAAATTAGGCTGCGTTCCTTGGGCACACTACCCTCACCAGCACAGCCCTGTGACCAGCGGCTCACCCCAAACCAGATGCACCTGCACCCCCTCACCAGCTCCCATTCCCTGTGCTTCAGGTGCCCCCACCCCACCAGCCCCCAGTGCACATATCTGCCCACACCCTCATGCGAAGTACAACCCAACCCACCACTCCTACACCCCTCCCAAGCACTACCTCACCCTCCCTGTTCTTTGCAGGCTGTTACTAGTGCATAAAGGTTGCAGGCACTAACCTCCATACCTAGGCAACCCCTGCCACAACCACCACCCCCCTCTACCTATAGTGTGGCACAGCCTCACCCTGCTCTCCCTGAGCTCAGTGCATCCATTTATAGCAATCCCACACCCACACATGCACACAGGTCCCCAATCACATCATTCAGCTCTGAGAACCGCACTTTACAGCAGTCCTAGAGCCACACATGTGCATGGCCCTCAGCTGCACTTCCCAATTCCGAGAAAGTGCTGAACTGCACAGATGGGTCACATCTGCCCCCAATCTATGAAAGCATAATGTTGACCTGCTGCCACAGCTCTGCACAGTGCACAAAGGAGCCCATGCCTTAGATCAGCGCACATCAGGATTACATCCTCCAGACCGGTGCACCCGCACAGCTATACCCTCCTTGGCCTCTAGGTACCCACATTCACAAGTACCAGTGTAACATCCCCAACCAGCGCCCGTACCTGCCCTGAAACAAATCACCACACTGAGCATTCCACCCTGTGCCCTGCTCCCTGCTGTACAAACATCCTATAAACACAAGGCCTTAGACTACTAAAAGAAGTCAACTTCCAAATGAATCAATCAAAATATCTACATGTGACAAAGACAGCAGAAGATCACTAAGTATATCACAACGCAGACAGATATAGCCCTACCTAATGACCAAATTAAAACACCTGAGTAGGCAGGTGTAACTGATTAGTTGTTACGTTGGAACAACTAATCAGACATGTTCATACAAGGCTACTTAATAAAATAAGCAGGATACCAAATGACATAAAGGAGATCAAGAAGAAAGCAAAAGGGCACAAAGAGGAATTTGAAAGAACAGAAAAGCAGCAGAAATCACAGAGATTAAAGACTCTGCTGAACAAATAAAAAATATACTAGAGACACACAACACCAAATCTGAACAGAGATAAGAAAGAATAAGTGATACAGAGGACAGGATAACTGACTTTGAAGACTCAAAACAGGAAATGGTAAAAAAGATGGAAAAAATTCAACGGGAACTCAGGGAAATGATAGACAAAACAAAGTGCACACATATAAGAATCATTGGTGTCCAAGATGGAGGAGAGAGGAGTAAAGGGCTAGGAAGAATACTT
Source organism: Tamandua tetradactyla (assembly GCF_023851605.1). Taxonomy (NCBI): domain Eukaryota; kingdom Metazoa; phylum Chordata; class Mammalia; order Pilosa; family Myrmecophagidae; genus Tamandua; species Tamandua tetradactyla. The sequence continues at coordinate 35,302,485 of NC_135341.1, forward strand.
GCGGATGTAATGGGGGAAAACTTCCCAACTCTCATAAAGGACATAAATACACAAGTCGAAGAAACCCAAAGAACACCAAACAGAATAAATCCAAACAGGCCTTCTCCCAAGGCACATACTAATCAGTCTGTCAAATGTTGAAGACAAGCAGAAAATTCTGAAAATGGGAAGAGAAAACAACCTACTACATACAATGGAGATCAAGTAAAACTGAGTTCAGACTACTCAACTGGTACCATGGAGGCAAGAAGGCAGTGGTATGATATATTTAAGATGCTGAAAGAGAAAGACTTCCAGCCAAGAACTCTGCATTGAGCCAAACTGTCCTTTAAAACTGAGGGAGAGAGTAAAGCTTTCACAGAGAAAGAAGACCTGAAAGAATTTATCAACAAGAGACTGGACCTACAAGAAATACTAAAAGGAGTTCTGGACTTCCGGAGAAGATGGTGGCTTAGTAAGACGCTCGGATCTTAGTTCCTCCTCCAGAACAGCTACTAGGGGAGTAGAAATGATACAGAACAGCTCCCGGAGCGACGACAGATATCAAAAAGACAGCGTACCCCATCCTGGAACGGCTGACGGGCTGGGAGAACCCGCTCCGGTGAGAGCGCCGAGGGGTGCGGGCTTTCCCGGGCCAGGGCGGAAAGTGGCCGGTGTACCTCACTTCCTCCTTCCCGGGCCAGCTGGGAGAAGTGGACAGGCGGTCCCCTCAAGCCGCGGTGGCTGGCAAACCCCCATGCGCGGCCCCTCGGACCAACTGAGAGAATTAGATCGGAGATCCCCAGGCTGCGGAGAATGGTGACCGGGGTCCCTTCCAGACATGTGACTTCTCGGTCCGGCTGGGAACGGTGCACTTTTCCGGGCCATGGCGGCTGGTGCCCTCCCGTCACGCTTGGCGCCGCGGGCCGAGTAGGAGATTCGGACGGGTGCTCTCCTAGGCTGCGGTGGCCAGTGACCCTCCACGCATACTGATCCCCGGGCCGCTTGGCACTCTCCAAAGCCACTTCGGCTGGCGAACCTCCCCCACGGCGAGAGTTTTCCAAAGTTAAAGGACCCACAGTACCTTTTACTGGTAGGACCCGCAGACAAACGTGTGCCACGAGCGCCACCTACTGGGCAGAATAAGAAAAACAGAACCCAGAGATTTCACAGAAAAATCTTTCAATGTGTTGGGTCCAAAACCCAGGGAAATCTGACTAAATCCCCAGATGCCAGCAGAAGATAACGGATCATGCTCAGAAAATTGAAAATATGGCCCACTCAAAGGAACAAACCAATAGTACAAATGAGATACAGGAGCTGAGACAACTAATGCTGAATATACGAACAGAAATGGAAAACCTCTTCAAAAACGAAATCAATAAATTGAGGGAGGACATGAAGAAGACATGGGCTGAACAAAAAGAAGAAATAGAAAAACTGAAAAAACAAATCACAGAACTTATGGAAGTGAAGGATAAAGTAGAAAAGATGGAAAAAACAATGGATACCTACAATGATAGATTTAAAGAGACAGAAAATAGAATTAGTGATTTGGAGGATGGAACATCTGAAGTCCAAAAAGAAACACAAACTATAGGGAAAAGAATGGAAAAATTTGAACAGGGGATCAGGGAACTCAAGCACAACGTGAACCGCACAAATATACGTGTTGTGGGTGTCCCAGAAGGAGAAGAGAAGGGAAAAGGAGGAGAAAAACTAATGGAAGAAATTATCACAGAAAATTTCCCAACTCTTATGAAAGACCTAAAATTACAGATCCAAGAAGTGCAGCGCACCCCAAAGAAAATAAGACCCAAACACGCGTTCTCCAAGACACTTACTAGTTAGAATGTCAGAGGTCAAAGAGAAAGAGAGGATCTTGAAAGCAGCAAGAGATAAACAATCCATCACATACAAGGGAAACCCAATAAGACTATGTGTAGATTTCTCAGCAGAAACCATGGAAGCTAGAAGACAGTGGGATAATATATTAAAATTACTAAAAGAGAAAAACAGCCAACCAAGACTCCTATATGCAGCAAAATTGTCCTTCAAAAATGAGGGAGAGACTTCCGGAGAAGATGGCGGCTTAGTAAGATGCGCGGGTCTTACTTCCTCCTCCAGAAAAGCAACTAAAGAAACAGAAACAATACGAAACAGCTCCCGGAGCCACGACAGAGACCAAAAAGACAGCGTACCCCATTCTGGAACGGCTGAACGGGCAGGGAGAATCCGCTGCGGTGAGATACCCGAGGGGCGCGCGTTTTCCCGGCCGGGGTGGCTGGCGACTGGGGTCCCCTCCATGCACGTGGCTCCCCAGTCTGACTGGGAACGTTGGATAGTGCGGCCCTCCCGCCAAGCTTGGTGTCTCGGGCCAGCTGGGCAATTTGGACCGGCACTCCCCCAAGCCGCGGCGGCCAGCGACCCCCCCCCAGCGCAGTTTCCCCGGTCGACTGCGAGATTCGGAATGGCAAGTTAAAGGAGCCACAGCATCTTTTACTGGTAGGCCCCGCAGACAGATGAGCGCCACAAGCACCACCTACTGGGCAGGAAAAGAAAAACAGAGCCCAGAGATTTCACAGAAAAACCTTTAAACCAGCCGGGTCCCACACCCAGGGAAATCTGATCAAATGCCCAGACACCAGCAGAAAATAATGGATGATGCTCGGAAAAATTAAGATATGGCCCACTCAAAGGAATAAACCAATAGTTCAAATGAGATACAGGAGCTGAGACAACTAATGCTGAATATACAAACAAAAATGGAAAAACTCTTCAAAAACCTATCAATAAACTGAGGGAGGACATGAAGAAGACATGGGCTGAACATAAAGAAGAAATAGAAAATCTGAAAAAACAAATCACAGAACTTATGGGAGTGAAGGACAAAGAAGAAAAAATGGAAAAAACAATGGATACCTACAATGGTAGATCTAAAGAGACAGCTACAATTAGTGAACTGGAGGATGGAACATCTGAACACAAAAAGAAACAGAAACTATAGGGAAAAGAATGGAAAAACTTGAGCAGGGGATCAGGGAACTGAATGACAATATGAAGCACACAAATATACGTGTTGTGGGTGTCCCAGAAAGAGAAGAGAAGGGAAAAAGAGGAGAAAAATTAATGGAAGAAATTATCACTGAAAATTTCCCAACTCTTATGAAAGACCTAAATTTGCAGATCCAAGAAGTGCAGCGCATCCCAAAGAGAATAGACCCAAACAGGCGTTCTCCAAGACACTTACTAGTTAGAATGTCAGAGGTCAAAGAGAAAGAGAGGATCTTGAAAGCAGCAAGAGAAAATCAATCCATCACATACAAGGGAAACCCAAGAAGACTATGTGTAGATTTCTCAGCAGAAACCATGGAAGCTAGAAGACAGTGGGATGATATATTTAAATTACTAACAGAGAAAAACTGCCAACCAAGACTTCTATATCCAGCAAATTTGTCCTTCAAAAAAGAAGGAGAAATTAAAACATTTATAGACAAAAAGTCACTGAGAGAATTTGTGACCAAGAGACCAGCTCTGCAAGAAATATTAAAGGGAGCACTAGAGTCAGATACGAAAAGACAGAAGAGAGAGGTATGGAGTAAAGTGTAGAAAGATGGAAAATCAGATATGATATATATAATACAAAAGCCAAAATGTTAGAGGAAAATATTATCCAAACAGTAATAACACTAAAAGTTAATGGACTGAATTTCCCAATCAAAAGACAGAGAATGGCAGAATGGATTACGACCCAGCAATACCACTGCTAGGTATCTACTCAAGGGACTTAAGGTCAAAGACACAAACGGACATTTGCACACCAGTGTTTATAGCAGCATTATCTACAATTGCAAAGAGATGGAAACAGCCAAAATGTCCACCAACACACGAGTGGCTAAACAAACTTTGGCGTATACCTACGATGGAATATTATGCAGCTTTACGACAGACTAAACTTATGAAGCATATAATAACATGGATGGACCTAGAGAACATTATGCTGAGTGAGTCTAGCCAAAAACTAAAGGACAAATACTGTATAGACCCACTGATGTGAACTGACATTCGAGAATCAGCTTGGAATATATCATTGGTAACAGAGACCAGCAGGAGTTAGAAACAGGGTAAGATAATGGGTAATTGGAGCTGAAGGCATACACACTGTGCAACAGGACTAGATACAAAAACTCAAAAATGGACAGTACAATAATACCTAAGTGTAATGTAACTATGTTGGAACACTGAATGAAGCTGCACCTGAAATATAGTTTTCTGTTTCTTTGGTTGTTTGTTTGTATCTTTTGTTTTTGTTTTTTTTTCTTTTTCCTTTATATATATATATATTTTTTTTATTAGTATTATTACTTTAATTCTCTTCTCTGTATTAACATTCTATATCTTTTTCTGCTGTTTTGCAAGTTCTTTTCCTAAATCGATGCAAATGTACTAAGAAATGATGATCATACATCTATGTGATGATACTAAGAATTACTGAGTGCATGTGTAGAATGGAAAGATTTCTAAATGTTGTGTTAATTTCTTTTCTTTTTTTGATTAATAAAAAAAAATGAATGAAAATAAAAAAAATGAGGGAGATATTAAAACATTCTCAGACAAAAAGTCACTGAGAGAATTTGTGACCAAGAGACCAGCTCTGCAAGAAATACTAAAGGGAGCACTAGAGTCAGATACGAAAAGTCAGAAGAGAGAGGTATGTAGAAGAGTGTACAAAGAAGGAAAGTCAGATATAATATATATAATACAAAAGGCAAAATGGTAGAGGAAAATATTATCCAAACAGTAATAACACTAAATGTTAATGGACTGAATTCCCCAATCAAAAGACACAGACCGGCAGAATGGATTAAAAAACAGGATCCTTCTATATGCTGTCTACAGGAAACACATCTTAGACACGAAGATAAATATAGGTTGAAAGTGAAAGGTTGGGAAAAGATATTTCATGCAAATAACAACCAGAAAAGAGCAGGAGTAGCTATACTAATATCCAACAAATTAGACTTCAAATGTAAAACAGTTAAAAGAGACAAAGAAGGACACTATCTACTAATAAAAGGAACAATTAAACTAGAAGACATAACAATCATACATATTTATGCACCGAACCAGAATGCCACAAAAAACATGAGGAATACACTGTAAACACTGAAAAGGGAAATAGACACATATACCATAATAGTTGAAGACTTCAATTCACCACTCTCATCAATGGACAGAACATCTAGACAGAGGATCAATAAAGAAATAGAGAATCTGAATATTACTATAAATGAGCTTGACTTAACAGACATTTATAGGACATTACACCCCACAACAGCAGGACACACCTTTTTCTCAAGTACTCATGAATCATTCTCAAAGATAGACCATATGCTGGGTCACAAAGCAAGTCTTAACAAATTTAAAAAGATTGAAATCATACACAACACTTTCTCGCATCATAAAGGAATGAAGTTGGAAATCAGTAATAGGCGGAGTGCCAGAAAATTCACAAATACGTGGAGGCTCAACAACACACTCTTAAACAACGAGTGGGTCAAAGAAGAAATTGCAAGAGAAATTAGTAAATACCTCGAGGCGAATGAAAACGAAAACACAACATATCAAAACTTATGGGACACAGCAAAGGCAGTGCTACGAGGGAAATTTATTGCCCTAAATGCCTATATCAGAAAAGAGGAAAAGGCAAAAATGCAGGAATTAACTGTCCACTTGGAAGAACTGGAGAAAGAACAGCAAATTAACCCCAAAGCAAGCAAAAGGAAAGAAATAACAAAGATTAGAGCAGATATAAATGAAATTGAAAACATGAAAACAATAGAAAAAATCAATAAGACCAGAAGTTGGTTCTATGAGAAAATCAATAAGATTGATGGGCCCTTAGCAAGATTGACAAAAAGAAGAAGAGAGAGGATGCAAATAAATAAGATCAGAAATGGAAGAGGAGACATAACTACTGACCTCACAGAAATAAAGGAGGTAATAACAGGATACTATGAACAACTTTATGCTAATAAATACAACAATTTAGATTAAATGGACGGGTTCCTGGAAAGACATGAACAACAAACTTTGACTCAAGAAGAAATAGATGACCTCAGCAAACCAATCACAAGTAAAGAAATTGAATCACTCATTCAAAAGCTTCCTAAAGAAAAGTCCAGGACCAGACGGCTTCACATGTGAATTCTATCAAACATTCCAGAAAGAATTAGTACCAACTCTCCTCAAACTCTTCAAAAAAATCGAAGTGGAGAGAAAACTACCTAATTCATTCTATGAAGCCAACATCACCCTCATACCAAAACCAGGCAAAGATATTACAAAAAAAGAAAATTACAGACCAATCTCTCTAATGAATATAGATGCAAAAATTCTCAATAAAATTCTAGCAAATCGTATCCAACAACACATTAAAAGAATTATACATCATGACCAAGTGGGATTCATTCCAGGTATGCAAGGATGGTTCAACATAAGAAAATCAATTAATGCAATACACCACATCAACAAATCAAAGCAGAAAAATCACATGATCATCTCAATTGATGCAGAGAAGGCATCTGACAAGATTCAACATCCTTTCCTGTTGAAAACACTTCAAAAGATAGGAATACAAGGGAACTTCCTTAAAATGATAGAGGGAATATATAAAAAACCCACAGCTAATGTCATCCTCAATGGGGAAAAATTGAAAACTTTCCCCCTAAGATCAGGAACAAGACAAGGATGTCCACTATCACCACTGTTATTCAACACTGTGTTGGAAGTTCTAGCCAGAGCAATTAGACAAGAAAAAGAAATACAAGGCATCAAAATTGGAAAGGAAGAAGTAAAACTATCACTGTTTGCAGACGATATGATACTATACGTCAAAAACCCGGAAAAATCCACAACAAAATTACCAGAGCTAATAAATGAGTACAGCAAAGTAGCAGGTTACAAGATCAACATTCAAAAATCTGTAGCATTTCAATACACTAGTAATGAACAAGCTGAGGGGGAAATCAAGAAACGAATCCCATTTACAATTGCAACTAAAAGAATAAAAAACCTAGGAATGAATTTAACAAAAGAGACAAAAAAAACTGTACAAAGAAAACTACAAAAAACTGCTAAGAGAAATAACAGAAGACCTAAATACATGGAAGGACATACCGTGTTCATGGACTGAAAGACTAAATATAGTTAAGATGTCAATCCTACCTAAATTGATTTACAGATTCAATGCAATACCAATCAAAATCCCAACAACTTATTTTTCAGAATTAGAAAAACCAATAAGCAAATTTATCTGGAAGGGCAGGGTGCCCCGAATTGCTAAAAACATCTTGAGGTAAAAAAAACGAAACTGGAGTTCTCGCGATGCCGGACTTTAAGGCATATTATGAAGCCACAGTGGTCAAAACAGCATGGTATTGGCATAAAGATAGATATATCGACGAATGGAATTGAACAGAGTGCTCAGATATAGACCCTCTCATCTATGGACATTTGATCTTTGATAAGGCAGTCAAGCCAACTCACCTGGGACAGAACAGTCTCTTCAATAAATGGTGCCTACAGAACTGGATATCCATATGCAAAAGAATGAAAGAAGACCCATATCTCACACCCTATACAAAAGTTAACTCAAAATGGATCAAAGATCTAAACATTAGGTCTAAGACCATAGAACAGTTAGAGGAAAATGTAGGGAGATATCTTACGAATCTTACAATTGGAGGCGGTTTTATGGACCTTAAACCTAAAGCAAGAGCACTGAAGAAGGAAATAAATAAATGGGAGCTCCTCAAAATCAAACACTTTTGTGCATCAAAGAACTTGATCAAGAAAGTAGAAAGACAGCCTACACAATGGGAGACAACACTTGGAAATGACATATCAGATAAAGGTCTAGTATCCAGAATTTATAAAGAGATTGTTCATCTCAACAACAAAAAGACAGCCAACCCAATTACAAAATGGGAAAAAGACTTGAACAGACACCTATCAGAAGAGGAAATACAAATGGCCAAAAGCACATGAAGAGCTGCTCAATGTCCCTGGCCATTAGAGAAATGCAAATCAAAACCACAATGAGATATCATCTCACACCCACCAGAATGGCCATTATCAACAAAACAGAAAAGGACAAGTGCTGGAGAGGATGCGGAGAAAGAGGCATACTTATCCACTGTTGGTGGGAATGTCAAAGGTTGCAACCACTGTGGAAGGCAGTTTGGCGGTTCCTCAAAAAGCTGAATATAGAATTGCCATATGACCCAGCAATACCATTGCTGGGTATCTACTCAAAGGACTTAAGGGCAAAGACACAAATGGACATTTGCACACCAGTGTTTATAGCAGCGTTATTTACAATTGCAAAGAGATGGAAACAGCCGAAATCTCCATCAACAGAAGAGTGGCTAAACAAACTGTGGTATATACATACGATGGAATACTATGCAGCTTTAAGACAGGATAAACTTATGAAGCATGTAATAACATGGATGGACCTAGAGAACATTATGCTGAGTGAGTCTAGCCAAAAACTAAAGGACAAATACTGTATGGTCCCACTGATGTGAACAGACACTCGAGAATAAATTTGGAATATGTCATTGGTAACAGAGTCCAGCAGGAGGAAACAGGGTAAGATAATGGGCAATTGGAGTTGAAGGGATACAGACTGTGCAACAGGACTAGATACAAAAACTCAAAAATGGACAGCACAATAATACCTAATTGTAAAGTAATCTTGTTAAAACACTGAATTAAGCTGCATCTGAGCTATAGGGGTTTTTTTTGTCTGTCTGTTTGTTTGTTTGTCTTTTTTTTGTACTATTATTATTTTTTTTCTATATATTAACATTCTATATATTTTTCTGCTGTTTTGCTAGTTCTTCTAAATCGATGCAAATGTACTAAGAAATGATGATCATGCATCTGTGTGATGATGTTAAGAATTACTGATTGCATATGTAGAATGGAATGATTTCTAAATGTTGGGTTAAAAAAAAGTTAAAGAAATAAATGTTACAAATGTTGTAAAAAAAAAAAAAAAGGAGTTCTGCCAGCTGACATAAAAAAAAGAAAAAAAAAACAGCAGCAAGAGGTCTGGAAGAGGGCACAGAATTGAAGAGTACCACTAAGGGTAATTTAAAGACTACAAAGAGAAAGAGAAAAAAAAGAATATATAGATCCAACAAATAAAATAAAAAAGATAAGATGGTAGAATCAAGAAACACCTTTTCAGTAATATTTTTGAATGTTAACAGGCTAAACTTACCAATTAAAAGATACAGATTGGCAGAATGGATTAAGAAACATAATTCAGCTATATGTTACTTACAAGAGACTCATCTTATACACAAGGATACAAACAGAATCAAAGTGAAAGGATGGAAAAAGATCTTCCACACAAGTGGTAACCAAAAGAAAGCAAGAGTAGCTCTACTAATATCAGGCAAAATAGACTTTAAAAGTAAAGACACCATAAGAGACAAAGAAGGACACTGCATACTAATTAAAAGGTCAATTCACCAAGAAGATTTAACAATCATAAATGTTTATGCTCCCAATCAAGGCGCTCGAAAGACTACTTTTAGTAGTCTAAGGCCTTGTGTTTATGGGATGTTTGTACAGACGATGGCAAAACTGAAGGGAGTAACAGATGTTTCAACAATAATAGTAGGAGGGGGGTCAAGATGGCGGCTTAGCAATGTGCGCATTTTAGTTCATTCTCCAGAACAACTACTAAATAACGAGAAACAGTACAGAACAGCTCCCGGAGCCACGTCAGTGACCAGACACATAGCATACCCCAGTCTGGACCAGCTGGACCAGCTGCGAGCCTCCCCAAAACCGTGAGTTCCTAAAACCGTGGCAGCTGGCGCCTGGCACCCCTCCTCCACAGGCAGCTTCCCAGGGGGAAAGGAAAGAGACTCTAAACCTGGTCAAGGCGGAGGTCGCTCATTGGGCTCATGGAAAAAGAGGAAAGGGGAGGAAACGGAGGTTTTAGTGGCTGTGTTTCTACAGAGACTTGGCAGCCTCTGGATTCAGTGGCAGGACTTCTCAGTCGGCAACTGCCCCAGACATAGGCAGAAACAAGCTGCTCTCAGGGCTGTCTCCCACCTGTGCGCCTTCCCCAGGGGAGGGGTGAAGCCCAACTCAGGTGGAATCCCTCCCTCAAGGAATTCAGAACCCAGGGTGTGGCAATTTGAAGCTATTAAAATCTGCCTACAACCTCTCCTCCATCTCCACCACGCCCCCAGCAGGGAGAGTCTTTCAAAGTTAAAAGTGCTGCAACATCTTTTGCTGGTGCAACCCACAGACAGACGCGCCACATACTGGGCAGGATAAGAAAAACAGAGCCCAGACACTTCACAGGAAAGTCTTTTAACCTGCTGGGTCTCACCCTCAGGGAAAACTGGCACAGGTGACTCCTTCCCCCTGATAGGAGGTCAGTTTAGTCCAGGAAAACCTGGCTGGAGTCTATAATACCTACGTAGACCCACCTAAGGGTGGGGAGGGAAAAGGCACCATACAAGCAGGGCAAGAAACAAGAAAACCAGAACTGAAAAATTATCCTCTGTTAAATAAAACCTAAGCTAGAGGTCCGGAAAAAACTGAACTGAAGGTCAAAGAATAGATAGACAACAAATTCATCTAGCAAGAAAACCCTAGGTAAGAGAAGTGGAAGCAATCTCCAGAATAAACTACTTAAGGTAATTAAATGTCTAGACGTCCACAAAAAAATAATAAATCACACCAGGAAAATTGAAGATATGGCCCAGACAAAGGAACAAACCAATAGTTCAAATGAGATACAAGAGCTGAAACAACTAATTCAGAATATATGAACAGACATGGAAAACCTCATCAAAAACCAAATCAATGAATTGAGGGAGGATAGGAAGAAGACAAGGAATCAACAAAAAGAAGAAATGGAAAGTCTGAAAAAACAAATCACGGAACTTATGGGGATGAAAATTACAGAAGAGATGAAAAAAAATGGAAACCTACAATGGTAGATTTCAAGAGACAGAGATTAGGATTAGTGAACTGAAGGACGGAACATCTGAAATCCGACAAGATAAAGAAACTATAGGGAAAAATGGAAAAATATGAGCAGAGAATTAGGGAACTGAATGATAATATGAAGTGCACAAAATACGTGTTGTGGGTGTCCCAGGAGAAGAGAAGGGAAAAGGAGGAGAAAAACTAATGTAAGAAATTATCAGTGAAAATTTCCCAACTCTTATGAAAATTACAGATACAAGAATGCAGTGTACCCCAAAGAGAATAGACCCAAATAGACGTTCTCCAAGACACTTACTAGTCAGAATGTCAGAGGTCAAACAGAAAGAGAGGATCTTGAAAGCAGCAAGAGAAAAGCAATCCATCACATACAAGGGAAACCCAACAAGACAACGTGTAGATTTCTCAGCAGAAACCATGGAGGCGAGAAGACAGTGGGATGATATATTTAAATTATTAAAAGACAAAAACTGCCAACCAAGAATTCTGTACCCAGAAAAATTGTCCTTCAAAAATGAGGGAGAAATTAAAACATTTTCAGACAAAAAATCACTGAGAGAATTTGAGACCAAGAGACCAACTCTACAAGAAACACTAAAGGGAGCACTAGACACAGATATGAAAAGACAGAAGAGAGAGGTATGGAGAAGAGTGCAGAAAGGAAGACTATGAGTAAAGGTAAAAAGAAGGAAAATTAGATATGACATATCAAACACAAAAGGCAAAATGGTAGAGGAAAGTACTACCCAAACAGCAATAACACTAAATGTTAATGGACTGAACTCCCCAATCAAAAGACATAGACTGGCAGAACAAATTAAAAAACAGGATCCTTCTATATGTTGTCTACAGGAAACACATTTTAGACCCAAAGATAAACATAGGTTGAAAGTGAAAGGTTGGGAAAAGATATTTCATGCAAATAACAACCAGAAAAGAGCAGGAGAAGCTATACTAATATCCAACAAATTAGACTTCAAATGTGAAACAGTTAAAAGAGAAAAAGAAGGATACTATGTACTAATAAAAGGAACAATTCAACATGAAGACATAACAATCATAAATATTTATGCACCGAACCAGAATGCCCCAAAATACATGAGGCAAACACTGAAAAGGGAAAAAGGTTCATCTACCATAATAGTTGGAGACTTCAATTCCCCACTCTCATCAATGGACAGAACATCTAGACAGAGGATCAACAAAGAAACAGAGAATTTGAATATTACAATAAATGAGCTAGACTTAACAGACATTTATAGGACATTACACTTCACAACAGCAGGATACACATTTTTCTCAAGTGCTCATGGATCATTCTCAAAGACAGACCATATGCTGGGTCACAAAGTAAGCCTCAACAAATTTAAAAAGATTGAAATCATACAAAACACTTTCTCAGATAAGGGAATGAAATTGGAAATGAATAATAGGCAAAGCGCCAGAAAATTCACAAATATGTGGAGGTTCAACACCACACTCTTAAACAACCAGGGGGTCAAGGAAGAAATTACAAGAGAAATCAGTAAATATCTCAAGGCAGATGAAAATGAAAACACAACATATTAAAACTTATGGGATGCAGCAAAGGCAGTGCTAAGAGGGAAATTTATTGCCCTAAATGCCTATATCAAAAACGAAGAAAGGGCAAAAATACAGGAATTAACTGTCCACTTGGAAGAACTGGAGAAAGAACAGCAAATTAACCCCAAAGCAAGCAAACGGAAAGAAATAACAAAGTTTAGAGTAGAAATAAATGAAATTGAGAACATGAAAACAATTGAGAAAATCAATAAAACCAGAAGTTGGTTCTATGAGAAAATCAATAAGACTGATGGGCCCTTAGCAAGATTGACAAAAAGAAGGAGAGAGAGGATGCAAATAAATAAGATCAGAAATGGTAGAGGAGACATGACCACTGACCTCACAGAAATAAAGGAGATAATAACAGGATACTATGAACAACTTTATGCTAATAAATACAATGTAGATGAAACGGACAACTTCTTAGAAAAGGCATGAACAACCAACTTTGACTCTAGAAGAAATAGATGACCTCAACAAACCAATCACAAGTAAAGAAACTGAAACAGATATTAAAAAACTTCCCATAAAGAAAAGTCCAGTACCAGAGGGCTTCACAGGTGAATTCTACCAAACATTCCAGAAAGAATTAGTACCAATCCTGCTCAAAAACTCTTCAAAAAAATTGAAGTGGAGGGAAAGCTACCTAATTCATTCTATAAAGCCAACATCACCCTCATACCAAAACCAGGCAAAGATATTACAAAAAAAGAAAACTACAGACCAATCTCTCTCATGAATATAGATGCAAAAATCCTCAACAAAATTCTAACAAATCGAATCCAGCAACATATTAAAAGAATTATACATCATGATCAAGTAGGATTCATCCCAGGTATGCAAGGATGGTTCAACATAAGAAAATCAATTAATGTAATACACCATATCAACAAATCAAAGCAGAAAATCACATGATCATCTCAACTGATGCAGAGAAGGCATCTGACAAAATTCAACATCCTTTCCTGTTGAAAACACTTCAAAGGATAGGAATATAAGGGAATTTCCTTAAAATATAAAGGGAATATATGAAAAACCCACAGCTAATATCATCCTCAATGGGGAAAAACTGAAAACTTTTCCCCTAAGATCAGAAACAAGACAAGGATGTCCACTGTCACCACTATTATTCAACATTGTGTTGGAAGTCCTAACCAGAGCAATTAGATAAGAAAAAGAAACTCAAGACATCAAAATTGGAAAGGAAGAAGTAAAACTCTCACTGTTTGCAGATGATATGATACAATATATCAAAAACCCTGAAAAATCCACAGCAAAACCACTAGAGCTAATAAACGAGTACAGCAAAGTGGCAGGTTACAACATCAACACCCAAAAATCTGTAACATTTCTATACACTAATAATGAACAATGTGAGGGGGAAATCAAGAAACGAATTCCATTTATGACTGCAACTAAAAGAATAAAATACTTAGGAATAAATTTAACTTAAAGAGACAAAAGACCTACACAAAGAAAACTACAAGAAATTGTTCAAAGAAATCACAGAAGACCTAAATAGATGGAAGGACATACCGTGTTCATGAATTGTAAGACTAAATATAGTTAAGATGTCAGTTCTACCTAAATTGATTTACAGATTCAATGCAATACCAATCAAAATCTCAACAACTTACTTTTCAGAAATAGAAAAACCAATAAGCAAATTTATCTGGAAGGGCAGGGTGCCCCGAATTGCTAAAAGTATCCTGAGGGAAAAAAACGGAGCTGGAGGTCTCACGCTGCCTAACTCTAAGGCATATTATGAAGCCGCAGTGGTCAAAATAGCATGGTACTGGCATAAAGATAGATTTATTGACCAATGGAATTGAACAGAGTGTTCAGATATAGACCCTCTCATCCATGGACATTTGATCTTTGATAAGGTAGTCAAGCCAACTCACCTGGGACAGAACAGTCTCTTCAATAAATGGTGCCTAGAGAACTGGATATTCACATGCAAAAGAATGAAAGAGGACCCATATCTCACACCCTATACAAAAGTTAACTCAAAATGGATCAAAGATCTAAACATCAGGTTTAAGACCATAAAACAGAAGGAAATATCTTATAAATCTTATAATTGGAGGCGGAGTTATAGGACTTACACCTAAAGCAAGAGCACTGAAGAAAAGAAAGAAAGAAAGAAAGAAAGAAAGAAAGAAAGAAAGAAAGAAAGAAAGAAAGAAAGAAAGAAAGAAAGAAAGAAAGAAAGAAAGAAAGAAAGAGGAACTCCTCAAAATCAACACTTTTGTGCATCAAAGAACTTCATCAAGAAAGTAGAAAGACAGCCTACACAATGGGAGACAACACTTGGAAATGACATATCAGATAAAGGTCTAGTATCCAGAATTTATAAAGAGATTGTTCAACTCAACAACAAAAAGACAGCCAATCCAATTACAAACTGGGCAAAATACTTGAACAGACACTTCTCAGAAAAGGAAATTCAAATGGCCAAAAGGCACATGAAGAGATGTTCAATGTCCCTGGCCATTAGAGAAATGCAAATCAAAATCACAATGAGATATCATCTCACACCCACCAGAATGGCCATTATTAACAAAACAGAAAATGACAAGTCTTGGAGAGGATGTGGAGAAAGAGGCACACTTATTCACTGTTGGTGGGAATGTCAAATGGTGCAACCACTGTGGAAGGCAGTTTGGCGGTTCCTCAAAAAGCTGAATGTAGAATTGCCATATGACCCAGCAATACCATTGCTACGTATCTACTCAGAGGACATAAGGGCAAAGACACAAATGGACATTTGCACACCAATGTTTATAGCAGCATTATTTACAATTGCAAAGAGATGGAAACAGCCAAAATGTCCATCAACAGACGAGTGGATAAACAAACTGTGGTATATACATATAATGGAATATTATGCAGCTTTAAGACAGAATAAACTTATGAAATATGTAACAACATGGATGCACCTTGAAAACAATATGCTGAGTAAGACTAACCAAAAACTAAAGGACAAATACTGTATGGTATCACTGATATGAACTGACATTAGTGAATAAACTTGGGATATTTTGTTCGTAACAGAGACCATCAGGAGATAGAAATAGGGTAAGATACTGGGTAATTGGAGCTGAAGGGATACAGACTGTGCAACAGGACTGGATACAAAAACTCAGAAATGGACAGCACCATACTACCAAACTGTAATATAATTATGTTAAAACACTAAATGAAGCTGCATGTGAGAATGACAGAGGGAGGAGGGCTGGGGACATAAATGAAATCAGAAAGACAGACAGATGTTAAAGATTGAGATGGTATAATCTAGGAATGCCTAGAGTGTATAATAATAGTGAAATGTACAAGGTACGATTTAAAAAATGTTTTTGTATGAGGAAGAACAAAGGAATGTCATTACTTCAGGGTACTGAAAATAGATGTAATTAATATTTTAAAATGTCACCTTCTGTGTGAGACTAAAGCAAAAAAAATTTTATTTGTTATAAAATTTATATTTTGACTAGTGCATTTCCTAATATAACTTATGTAGATAGTTTGATTGAATGCCATAAGTACTCGGAATCTCAGGTAGGACATGAGATTTTGCTGGTTTGTCCAGAGTGATGCCCTGATGAATCCCAGAGTGATTCGATCAGTGAGTGCAAAAGTATTTGCAAAGCCCCCTTCAGGGAGTGGTGAGAACAGGGAGAAATTCAACTTCCCCAAGTTGATTCTTGATATTCTCACAAGCAGTGTGGACAACCAAAGTTACAGGTAGAGTCCCCAGTCTTGGGGTTTGTTCATCTGAAACTTAACCCCGCAAAGGATAAGTCAAGCCTACTTAAAATTTAGGCCTAATAGTCATCCCCAAGAGAGGCTCTTTTGTTGCTTAGATGTGGCCTCTCTCTCCAGCCAACACAACGAGCAGTCTCACCACCCTACCCCTCTCTACATGTGACTCCCAGGGGCGTTGACCTTCCTGGCAACGTGGGACAGAGATCTTGGAATGAACGGAGACTCAGCATCAACGGATTGAGAAAAACCCTAGAATGAGCTGAGACTTAGCATCAAGGGATTGAGAAAACCTTCCCGACCAAAAGGGGGAAGAGGGAAATGAGACAAAGTGTCAATGGCTGAGAGATTCCAAACAGAGTCGAGAGGTTATCCTGGAGGTTATTCTTATGCATCAAGTAGATATCATCTTGTTATTCAAGATGTAATGGAGAGGCTGGAGGGAACTGCCTGAAAATGTAGAGCTGTGTTCCAGTAGCCATGTTTCTTGAGGATGATTGAATAATGATACAGCTGTCACAATGTGACTGTGTGACTGTGAAAACCTTGTGTCTGATGCTCCTTTTATCTACCTTGTCAACAAAGGAGTAGAACATATGGAATAAAAATAAATAATAGGGGGAACAAATGCTAAAATAAATTTAGTTTGAAATGCTAGTGATCAATGAAAGCAAGGGGTAAGGGGTATGCTACGTATAATCTTTTTTTTTCTTTCCTGTGTTCATTTTATTTTTTTTTCTATTGTCTTTTTATTTCTTTTTCTGAATTAATGTAAATGTTCTAAGAAATGATGAATATGCAACTAAGTGATGATATTGTGAATTACTGATTTGTATGTTGTTTTATTTTGTTTATTTTATTTAATAAATAAATTTTTAAAATAATAATAATAATAATAGTAGGAGACGTCAATATACCACTCTCCTCTATAAATAGAACAACCAGACAGATGATCGAGAAAACAGAGAAGTTAAATAACTTGATAAATGAATTAGACCTAACAGACATAAACAAGTCATTGCACCCCAAAGCACAAGGTTATATATTCTTCTCTAGTGTTCATGGAACATTCTCCAGGATAGATCATATGTTGGGGCACAAAACAGGTCTTTACAAATTTAAAAATACTGAAATTATTCAAAGCACTTTCTCTGATCACAGTGGAATAGCTGGATCTCAATAACCACCAAAGAAGGAGAGCATTCACAAATATATGGAGAATAAATAACACACTCGTAAACAACCACTGGGTCAAAAAAGAAATTGCTAGAGAAATCAGCAGCTATCTGGAGATGAATGAAAATGAGAATACAACTTATGAGAACTTATGGGATGCAGCAAAGGCTGTGCTGACAGGGAAGTGTATTGCTTTAAGTGCCTATATTAAAAAACAAGAAAGAGCAAAAATTGAGGACAGCAAACCTGGAGGAACTTGAGAAAGAACAGCAAACTAACCCCAAAGCAAACTGGAGAAGAGAAACAACAAAGGTTAAAGCAGAGACAAATGGGAGAACAAAAGAAAAAAAATCAATAAGACCAAAAGTTCGTTCCCTGAGAAAATCAAGAAAATTGATGGGCCACTAGCAAGACTGACAAAGAAAATAAGAGACAGAATGCAAATAAACAAAATAAGAAATGGGAAGAAGTGTGTTAGCACAGACCCTATAGAAAAAAAAAGAAACCAAAAGAGGATACTGTGAAGAACTATACGCCAACAAACTAGACAACTTAGGTGAAATGAACAAATTCCTGGAGACACAAACAAGCTACACTGACTCAGGAAGAAATACAAGATCTCAACAAACCAATAACAAGTAAAGAGATTCAACTGGTCATCAAAAATCTGACTAGCAAGAAAAGCCAAGGGACACATGGCTTCACAGGGGAATTTTATCAAACATTCCAAAAAGAACTAACACCAACTCTGCTCAAACTTTTCCAAACAATTGAGGAAAAAAGGAACTCTACCTAACTCATTTTATGAAGCTGTATTAGTTAGGGTTCTCTAAAGAAACAGAATCAACAGGGAACACTTGAAAATATAAAATTTATGAAAGTGTCTCACGTGACCGTAGGAATGCAGAGTCCAAAATCCACAGGGCAGGCTGCGAAGCCGACGACTCCAATGGATGGCCTGGATGAACTCCACAGGAGAGGCTCACCAGCCAAAGCAGGAATGCAACCTGTCTCCTCTGAGTCCTCCTTAAAAGGCTTCCCATGATTGGATTTAGCATCACTAATTGCAGAAGACACTCCCCTTTGGCTGATTACAAATGGAATCAGCTGTGGATGTAGCTGACGTGATCATGACCTAATCCTATGAAATGTCCTCATTGCAACAGACAGGCCAGCGCTTGCCCAATCAGATGAACAGGTACCACAACTTGGCCAAGTTGACACCTGTCCCTAACCATGACAGTCCACCCCTTGTCAACTTGGCACATATATATATATATATATATATATCACCTTAGACCATACTTAATTTCCAAATGAAAACAAATAAGCACACATTTTTTCTTTTACCTGACAATACTCAACTGTCCAGCATATAACTGGAAACACATTAAATCTCTCCAGAATAGGGTGCAAATCCTTGGGCAACATTCATTCTTAAATTTGATATCTTACAACTTAAATAGTATAACACAAACAAAACAGCATTACAGTCCTCGTTTCTGTAACTGATCACGTGGTCGAAGTTCATATTTATCACTACCTTCTTCCACTACCCATTCCATGTTCCCTTTACCCTCAGCAAGCACTTCAGCTGGCCGTGGTTCTTTGCCTGGTGGGGTGACCCAAACCTTCATTCCTGAAGTCTCAGAGCCATTAGTGGTCCTGCCTGGATTGTGTTGTTGCAGTTTTCCATTGATTTTAATCACAGGGCATGGCAGTACTAATAGACGCCACAGGGGATCTCCTATATTCCAAGAAAACTCTTCTTTACCTCCATTATGTAGTTGTAGTCCTACTTCCTTCTGATAGTCAGGGTAAATTACCCCAGACAATAATGTAATCCCCTTCTTGGTGTGTTGATCCAGAGGCATAAGTAGCCCAAAGTGGCCAGGTGGCAATCTTAACTTCCAGTTCAGTGGTATCACTGTTGTTTCTCCTGGAGAAAGCACACCCTGTTTTGGAACTAAAACCTGTAGACCAGCAGAACTCAGGGTAGCAGGGACAGGAAGCAAAAATTTTCCTAGTGGATCACTAGGAGTAATAGTGAGTGGCACCACACCCATTTCCACCCCTTGGTTCCTGGACCCATGGATCCTGGCTATGGGAGAAACAGCACCATACAGCGGACGCTGATTCAGAGCATACACAGCTTCCTGGAGAACATTACCCCAGCCTTTCAAGTTTTTGCCACCTAGTTGGCACCGTAATTGAGTTTTCAAAAGGCCATTCCACCGTTCTATCAATCTGGCTGCTTCTGGATGATGGGGAACATGGTAAGACCAGAGAATTCCATGAGCATGTGCCCATTCCCGCACTTCATTTGCTGTGAAGTGTGTTCCTTGATCCGAAGCAATGCTATGTGGAATACCATGACGATGGATAAGGCATTCTGTAAGCCCACGGATAGTAGTTTTGGCAGAAGCATTGCGTGCAGGGAAAGCAAACCCATATCCAGAGTATGTGTCTATTCCAGTTAGAACAAATCACTGCCCCTTCCATGAAGGGAGTGGTCCAATGTAATCAACCTGCCACCATGTAGCTGGCTGGTCACCTCGGGGAATGGTGCCATATCGGGGGCTGAGTGTGGGTCTCTGCTGCTGGCAGACTGGGCACTCAGCAGTGGCTGTAGCCAGGTCAGCCTTGGTGAGTGGAAGCCCATGTTGCTGAGCCCATGCATAACCTCCATCCCTACCACCATGACCACTTTGTTCATGAGCCCATTGGGCAATAACAGGAGTTGCTGGGGAAAGAGGCTGACTGGTATCCATAGAACGGGTCATCTTATCCACTTGATTATTAAAATCTTCCTCTGCTGAAGTCACTCTCTGGTGTGCATTCACATGGAACACAAATATCTTCATGTTTTTAGCCCACTCAGAAAGGTCTATCCACATACTTCTTCCCCAGACTTCTTTGTCACCAATTTTCCAATTATGGTCTTTCCAAGTCCCTGACCATCCAGCCAAACCATTAGCAACAGCCCATGAGTCAGTATACAAACGCACCTCTGGCCAGTCTTCCTTCCAAGCAAAATGAACAACCAGGTGCACTGCTCGAAGTTCTGCCCACTGGGAGGATTTCCCCTCACCACTGTCCTTCAAGGACACCCCAGAAAGGGGTTGTAATGCTGCAGCTGTCCACTTTCGGGTGGTACCTGCATATCGTGCTGAACCATCTGTAAACCAGGCCCGAGTTTTCTCTTCCTCAGTCAATTCACTGTAAGGAACTCCCCAAGAGGCCATAGCTCTGGTCTGGGAAAGAGAAGGTAATGTGGCAGCAGGAGTGGAAACCATGGGCATTTGTGCCACTTCTTCATGTAACTTACTTGTGCCTTCAGGACCTGCTCTGGCTCTATCTTGTATATACCATTTCCACTTTACAATAGAGTGCTGCTGTGCACGCCCAACTTTATGGCTTGGTGGGTCAGACAACACCCAACTCATGATAGGCAACTCAGGTCTCATGGTAACTTGGTGGCCCATGGTTAAGCGTTCAGTCTCTACTAAGGCCCAGTAGCAGGCCAAAAGCTGTTTCTCAAAAGGAGAGTAGTTATCTGCAGCAGATGGTAAGGCTTTGCTCCAAAATCCTAAGGGTCTGCGTTGTGATTCTCCTATAGGGGCCTGCCAAAGGCTCCAGACAGCATCTCTATTTGCCACTGACACTTCCAGCACCATTGGATCTGCTGGATCATAAGGCCCAAGAGGCAGAGCAGCTTGCACAGCAGCCTGGACCTGTCGCAGAGCCTCCTCTTGTTCAGGTCCCCACTCAAAATTAGCAGCTTTTCTGGTCACTCGATAAATGGGCCGGAGTAGCACACCCAAATGAGGAATATGTTGTCGCCAAAATCCAAAAAGGCCAACTAGGCGTTGTGCCTCTTTTTTGGATGTGGGAGGGGCCAGATGCAGCAATTTATCCTTCACCTTAGAAGGAATATCTCGACATGCCCCACACCACTGGACACCTAGAAATTTTACTGAGGTGGAAGGCCCCTGTATTTTTGTTGGATTTATCTCCCATCCTCTGACACGCAAATGCCTTACCAGTAAATCTAGAGTAGCTGCTACTTCTTGCTCACTAGGTCCAATCAACATGATATCATCAATATAATGGACCAGTGTGATGTCTTGTGGGAGGGAGAAACGATCAAGGTCTCTGCGAACAAGATTGTGACATAGGGCTGGAGAGTTGATATACCCCTGAGATAGGACAGTGAAAGTATATTGCTGACCTTGCCAGCTGAAAGCAAACTGTTTCTGGTGGTCCTTACTAATAGCTATTGAGAAAAAAGCATTTGCCAGATCAATAGCTGCATACCAGGTACCAGGGGATGTATTGATTTGCTCAAGCAATGATACTACATCTGGAACAGCAGCTGCAATTGGAGTTACCACCTGGTTGAGTTTACGATAATCCACTGTCATTCTCCAAGACCCATCTGTTTTCTGCACAGGCCAAATAGGAGAGTTGAAAGGGGATGTGGTGGGAATCACCACCCCTACATCTTTCAAGTCCTTAAGAGTGGCAGTAATCTCTGCAATCCCTCCAGGAATACGGTATTGCTTTTGATTTACTATTTTGCTTGGTAGGGGCAGTTCTAGTGGCTTCCACTTGGCCTTTCCCACCATAATAGCCCTCACTGCACGAGTTAGAGAACCAACGTGGGGATTCTGCCAGTTGCTCAGTATGTCTATGCCAATTATACATTCTGGAACTGGGGAAATAACTACAGGATGGGTCCGGGGGCCCAATGGACCCATGTGAGACGGACCTGAGCTAAAACTCCATTGATCACCTGGCCTCCATAAGCCCCCACTCTGACTGGTGGTCCAGAGTGACGTTTTGGGTCCCCTGGAATTAATGTCACTTCTGAACCAGTGTCTAATAATCCCCGAAATATCTGATCATTTCCTTTTCCCCAATGCACAGTTACCCTGGTAAAAGGCCGTCGTCTCCTTGGGGAAGACTTAGAGGAATGTTAACAGTATAAATTTGTGGCAGTGTAACAGGTTTCTCCCCCATAGGGACCTGGCCTCCCCTTCATTCAAGGGGCTCAGGGTCTGTAAACTGTTTCAAGTCTGGAAATTGGTTAAGGGGGCGTGACTCTGTGTTTTTGCAATTCAGGTTAGACTTCTGTTCCCTTGACCTAGAACTCTTTTGTTTATACAGCTCCAACAAGAATTTTGTAGACTGCCCTTCTATTGTATTTCTAGGCACCCCATGATTTACTAGCCAATGCCACAAATCTCTGCGTGTCATATAATTTTGATGCCTCCTTTGAGTTTGTTGTCTATTATAATACCCACGTCTACCCTGTCTTTGGTGATTAAGTGCTGCCACCTGGCTTCTGCCAACTCGGGATCCTGTCATCCCCATAGTGTTTAAGGATTCCAGCTCAGTGACAGCAGTTCCTACAGTAATATCTGACCTACAGAGAAGTGCAACCACAGAGCTCTTGAGGGATGATGGTGCTAGTCTCACAAATTTATTTCTCACTGTTCTGGTAAAAGGTGCATCCTCTGGACATTCCTGGGGTGTAAGAGCAGGCTTTGCATGATAAATCCACTCTAACATCCCAATCTCTCTAAGCCTCTGGATCCCCTCATCTACATTATACCAGGGCAGTTCTGGCATTTCAACCTCAGGTAATGTTGGCCACCTTTTGATCCATGTTTCAACCAACCACCCAAACAAGCTGTTAACACCTTTTCTAACTGCTCGAGCTATAACATTGAATGCAGAATCTCTGCTTAGTGGGCCCATATCAATAAATTCAGCCTGATCCAGCCTTATATTCCTCCCACCATTATCCCACACTCTTAAAATCCATTGCCACACATATTCCCCTGATTTCTGTCTATATAAATTGGAAAACTCACACAGTTCTTTTGGAGTATAACGTACCTCCTCATGTGTGATACTTTGTACCTCACCTTTAGGGGCCTGTTGGGACTTTAGTCTAGTTATAGGTCTAGAAGAAATGAGGGGTGGTGGGGGTGGGTCATGAAAAGAATTAGAAATATCTTCCAAGCCATTTGCTTCAGGGCTTTCATTTGCACTTTCATCTGGTGAAACAGGATTAATAACTCTAGGGCTAATCCCTTCAGGAGGAGGTTGGGTGGCCAATTCCTCAAGGCAGGCTGGAGGTGGGGCGGCTATGTCCTCAGGGCAGACTATTACAGGGTTATCTAAAGAAGGCTCAGCATGGTCTAGGGTTTCAACCTCACCCCCAACATCATTATCAATCCATATGTCACCATCCCATTTTTCAGGGTCCCACTCCTTTCCAATCAATGCCCTCACTTTAACGGCAGACACCATGCAAGACTGAGATTTCAGTTTACGTTGTAAAGTTGCTACTCTAACAATAAGATTCTGAGTCTGATTTTCAGAGATCTCAAGTCTACGGCTACAGGAAATAAAATTTTCCTTCAGGATACTCATAGAAACCTCTACATCTTTCAGACGGCACTTAAGCTTCTTGTTTGAAGCCTTAAGCCCATCCCTTTCACCCTTTAATGTAGACAGTGTATCTAACAACAACCAACCAACATCTCTATAACTCTTATTTCTACAAAACTCTGTAAAGGTGTCAAAAACATTATCCCCCAGAGTCTGGCTTCGTACAAGCGAAGCATTAGGAGAATCGAATGATGATATTTTGACTATCTCCTTTGCCAACTCAGTCCATGGATTGGGAGTGTCATTCTGATTACGGGAATCAGAGTCCTTAGTGTCTCTGAGCCCAGTCAGAGTAGAAAACCATTCATAAAAACCCATTTTTAAGATTCTGTTCCTTAAGAACCACTCCTGGTACCAAGATGTATTAGTTAGGGTTCTCTAAAGAAACAGAATCAACAGGGAACACTTGAAAATATAAAATTTATGAAAGTGTCTCACGTGACCATAGGAATGCAGAGTCCAAAATCCACAGGGCAGGCTGCGAAGCCGACGACTCCAATGGATGGCCTGGATGAACTCCACAGGAGAGGCTCACCAGCCAAAGTAGGAATGCAACCTGTCTCCTCTGAGTCCTCCTTAAAAGGCTTCCCATGATTGGATTTAGCATCACTAATTGCAGAAGACACTCCCCTTTGGCTGATTACAAATGGAATCAGCTGTGGATGTAGCTGACGGGATCATGACCTAATCCTATGAAATGTCCTCATTGCAACAGACAGGCCAGCACTTGCCCAATCAGATGAACAGGTACCACAACTTGGCCTAGTTGACACCTGTCCCTAACCATGACAGAAGCTATTATCATTTTATTACCAAAACAGGGGAAAGATGCTATAAGAAAGGATAAATTACAGGCCAATCTCCCTAATGAACAAAGATACAGAAATTCTCAATAAAATATTAGCAAATAGAATCCAACAACACATTAAAAGAATGCTACACCATGACCATGTGGGGTTTATACCAGGAATGCAAGGATGGTTCAACACAAGAAAATCAATTAATGTAATACAGCACATTAACAAACTAAAAGGGAAAAATCATATGATCATCTTGACTGATGCTGAAAAACCATTCAACAAAATTCAGCATCCTTTTCGGATAAAAACACTCCAAAAGATAGGAATCAAAGGTAACTACCACAATACGATTAAGGTAATACATGAAAAACCCATAGCCAGCATTGTACTCACTGGAGAGAGACTGAAAACTTTCCCCTAAGATCAGGTCACCACTGTCACCACTAATATTCAACAATATGTTACAAGTTCTAGCTAGAGCAATCAGGCAGAACAAAGAAATAAAAGACATCCAAATTGAAAGGAAGAAGTAAAACTCTCACTATTTGCATATGATATGATACTATTCTTCGAAGATCCTGAGAAATCTACAGCAAAGTTACTTGAGCTAATAAACAAATTCAGCAAGGTGGCAGGATACAAAATTAATGTGCAAAAATCAGTAACATTTCTATACACAAGCAATGACTTATACACAAAGTCAGTTAAGGAAAAAAATCCATTCAAAGTAGCAACTAAAAGAGTCAAATACTTAGGAATGAACTTAACTAGGGAAGTAAAGGTCTTGTACACAGAAAACTACATAACACTGCTAAAAAAAAATGAAAGGAGATCTAAACAGGTGGAAAGGTATTTCCTGCTCATGGATAAGGAAGGTTAGTTAAGTAAGTTAGTTAAGTTAGTATAGTTAATGTCAACTATAATTGCCATCTTATAGTTAAGATGTCAATTCTCCCTAAATTGATCTACAGATTCAACACAGTACCAATTAAAATTCTAATGACCTACTTTGAAGATTTGGAAAAGCTAACTACCAAATTCACCTGGAAGGGAAGAGACACCAAACAGCTAAAAGCATCCTTAAAAAAAGAAGAACAAAATGGGACGATTAACACTCCCTGACTTTAAAACATGTTGTAAAGCCACAGTGGTCAAAATGTCATGGTACTGGCACAAAGACAGAAGCAACGACCAATGGAATTGAATTGAGAGTGCAGAAACAGACCACTAAATCTATGGTCAGCTGATTTTTGACCAGGCCCCCAAATCCTCTGAACTAGGACAAAATAGTCTTTTCAATAATTGGGCATGGAAGAACTAGATATCAATAGCCAAGAGAATGAAAGAGGACCCCTATCTTACACCCTATACAAAAATTAACTCAAAGTGGATCAAACAGCTAAATATAAGAACTAGCACCATAAACCTTCTAGAAGAAAACATAGGGAAATAACTTCAAGACCTAGTCATAGGAGGTAGTCTCCTAAACTTTACATCCAAAGCACAAGCAACAAAAGAAAAAAATAGGTGAACGGGAACTCCTCAAAATCAAATGCTTCTGCACCACAAAAGACTCTGACAAAAAAGGTGAAGAGGCAGTCAACTCAATGGGAGAAAATATTTGGAAATCATATATAGGATAAAGGTTCGATTTCCAGTATATAAAAAGAAATCTTACAACTCAACAACAAAAGAGCAAACAATCCGATTACAAAATGGGCTAAAGATATGAATAGGCATTTTTCTGAAGAGCAAATACAGATGGATCAAAAGCACATGAAGAGATGCTCATTTTCAGTGGCTATAAGGGAAATGCACATCAAGACTACAATGAGGTACCACCGCACACCCATAAGAATGGCTCCTATTTAACAATCAGGAAACTATAAATGTTAGAGAGGATGTGGAGAAACTAGGAGACTTGTGCACTGCTGGTGGGAATGTACAGTGGTGTAGCCACTATGGAAGACTGTTTGGAGGTTCCTTAGGAAACTAAATATCGAGCTGCCCTATGACCCAGCAATTGCACTACTTGGTTTATACCCAGAAGAGTTGAAAGCAGCGACAAAAGCAGACATTTGCACACCAATGTTCATAGCAGCATTATTCACAATCACCAAAAAATGGAAACAAACCAAATGCCTATCAACAGATGAGTAGATCAACAAAATGTGGTATATACATATTGTGCTTGTTTGAAAGAATGTATGGACCCTAGAAAAGCCATATTTTAATCAAAATCCCATTTTGTAAAGACAGAATAATCCCTATTCAATACTGTATCATTAGATCATTTCCCTGGAGATGTAACCCAATCAAGAGTGGTTGTTAAGCTGGATTAGAGGAGGCGTGTCTCCACCCATTTGGGTGGGTCTTGATTGGTTTACTGGAATCCCATAAAAAAGGAAACATTTTGGAGAAAGCTAGAGATTCACAGACAGCAGAGAATGGCGCAGCACCACGAAGCAGAGAGTTCATCAGCCAGCACAGCACTTTGGAGATGAAGAAGGAAAATGCCTCCTGGGGAGCTTCATCAAACAGAAAGCCAGGAGAGAAAGCTAGCAGATGATGCCATGCTCGCCATGTGCCCTTCCAGTAGAGAGGGAAGCACTGACTGTGTTCACCATGTGCCTTCTGAGCTGAGAAAGAAACCCTGAACCTCATCGACCTTCTTGAACCAAGGTATCTTTCCCTGGATGGATGCTTTTGATTGGACATTTCTATAGACCTGTTTTAATTGGGATATTTTCTCAGTCTCAGAACTGTAAACTAGCAACTTATTAAATTCCCCTTTTTAAAAGCCATTCTGTTTCTGGCATATTACATTCCGGAAGCTAGCAATTAGAACACATACGATGGAATATTATGCAATAGTAAGACAAAAAGACATTCTGAAGCACATGAAAAGATGGATAAGGCTTGAGGACATAACGCTGAGTGAAACTAGCCAAACACAAAAGGATAGATACTGTATGATTCCACTTTTATGACCATGGTAAAGGTATAATCAGAGACTTATAATACAGAATACAGGAGACTTAGAGATACACAGACGCTAGAGATGGGTGAACTGTTAGCTAATGAGGTTGAACTCCAATGTAAGGGAATAGATAGGAGTGAAGGTGATTCTCTAGTGGGTCTAGAAGTAATATTACCATATTTAAGATGAGCAAGACTGAAAGGGGTTGTATAGACATACGTGTCCCACTGACTCACACTAGAAATATGAATGAGTTCTTGTAAGAATTACTTCAAAGATAAGATTCTTGTATAGAGTGTTTAAGTCCAGGGTACAGAGGGAAAATTGCTATTGCATGCTATGATCTTTGTTCAAAAGGAAACCATGAGCACTACCACAGCAACAGCAGAGGTAAATAATGGGGTGAGGAATAATGGTTAAGAAGAGGTTTAGCTCTCCTATTTGGTGAGGGTGTGTTTATTGGTTTTCTGTTTCTTGGAAACAATGAAATTATCTAAAATTGAAAATGTTGATGGATTGTGGACTTTGGGCCCTCTACATGATTCCAGATGAATGCAGGTGGCTGAAGGATGCACTGACAGAGAAGTTGAATGGCGAACTATGGTGTATATTTATGAATGAAAGCTGTGCAGCTACAAAAAGGAACAATGTCATGAGGCATGCAACGATGTGAATGAACATGTGGGACATTTGGTGAGACAAAATAAGCCAGAAACAAAAAAACAACAATGATATGGTCACCTTTAGAAAATACTTATAAGAAAACAGGGGCCTAGACTGTAAGCTTTTAGAGCAGACACATTAAGTCCAGAGTGGTGATTATTATTTCTGGATTTTGAGAGGTTGTTTTATATATAACGATATTTAGAGAAAAGCATGAAGCTGAACAGGTTGGGCTTAAAGTAATTCAGAAATAGGGGTAAGGAAAACAGAGTCTATATTTTAGAACCACACATACACTTTGAGACCAATGGAAGAAAGTTGTATTTGATCTGGAACTGAAATTTTCTGTAGTGCTAATCTAATTCAACCTATCTGTATAGCTCATTTGAACAAATGAAACACAGAGCGCACAGACTGAGAAAAAGGTCCTTTAATCCCGTATAGATTATTGTAATACCAGGAAACATCCTAGAGTATATTAACCAGATAATCAAAAAAGTATTGGCAAAGTCCCCCAAGGGAGGGGAGAAAGAATATGGAACTATTTTACCATCAGGGAATCCCGATACTGTATCAAACTTTAGGGACATCCAAAAAAAAAAAAAAGAGAGGATGCAATAAACAAAATCAGAAATGAGAAGGGGTGCATTACCACAGACCCTGAAGAAATAAAAGAAACCATAAGAGGATACGATGAACAACTATATGCCAACAAACTACATAACTTAGTTGAAATGAACAAATTTCTGGAAACACACAAATAAGCTGCATTGACTAAAGAAGAAATAGACCATCTCAACAAACCAATCACAAATAAAGTGATTCAATCAGTCATCAAAAACCTTCCTACAAAGAGAAGCCCAGGACCAGATGGCTTCACAGGGAAATTTTATCAAACATTCCCAAAAGAACTAACACCAATCCTTCTCAAACTTTTCCCAAAAACTGAAAAGAAAGAAACCCTACCTAACATTTTATGAAACTAATATCATTTTAATACCAAAACTAGGTAAAGATGCTACAAGAAAGGAAAACTACAGACCAATCTCCCTAATGAACACAGATGCAAAAATACTAGCAAATAGAATCCAACAACACATTAAAAGAATTATACACCACAACCAAATGGGGTTTATACCAGGAATGCAAGAATGGTTCAACACAAAGAAAATCAATTAATGTAAAACAGCACATTAACAAACTGAAAAAGAAAAATTACATGATGATCTCAACTGATGCTGAAAAAGCACTGACAGGAATCAAAGGTAACTACCTCGATATGATAATGGGAACACATGAAAAACCGATACCCAACATAGTACTGGATGGAAACTGAAAGCTTTCCCCTAAGATCAAGAATGAAACAAAAATGCCCACTGTCACCACTATTATTCAATTTTGTGCTAAAAAACCTAGCTAGAAGAATTAGGCAGGACAAAGAAATAAAAGGCATTCAAACTGGGGTGGGCCATGGTGGCTCAGTATGCAGAGTTCTCACCTGCCATGCCAGAGACCCAGGATCAATTCCTGGTGCCTGCCCATGCAAAAAAAAAAGGAAAAGAAAAAGGTACCCAAACTGGAAAAGAAGAAGTAAAACTTTTATTATTTGCAGATGACATGATACTATATTTGTAAGATCCTGAGAAATCTACAGCAAAGTTACTTGAGCTAATAAACAAATTCAGCAAGGTAGCAGAATATGTTAGAAAAATCAGTAATGTTTCTTTACACAGGCAATGACCTAACTGAGAAGTCAGTTAAGGAAAAAAATCCATTCAAAATAGGAACTAAAAGAATCAAGTACTTAGGAATGAACTTAACTAGGGAAGTAAAGGACTTGTACCCAGAAAACTACATAACATTGCTAAAAGAAATCAAAGAACATCTAAATAGGTAGAAAAACATTCCGTGCTCATGGATAAGAAGGCTAAATATAGTTAAGATGTCAATTCTACCCAAATTGATCTACAGATTCGATGCAGAACCAATCAAACTTCCAACAACCTACTTCGAAGATTCAGAAAAAGTAGTTACCAAATTCATCTGGAAAGGAAAGAGACTACGAATAGCTAAAAGCATCTTAAAAAAGAAGAATGAAGTGTGAGGATTAGTACTTCATGACTTTAAAACCTATTATAAAGCCACATTGGTCTAAACAGCACGGTACTGGAACAAAGACAGAAGCACTGGCCAATGGAATAGAATCAAGAGTGCAGAAATAGACCACCGAATCTATAGTCAACTGATTTTTGGCAAGGCCCCCAAATCCTCTGAACTGGGACAAAATAGTCTTCAATAAATGGGCATGGAAGAACTGTATATCAATAGCCAAAAGAAAGAAAGAGAATCCTTATCTTACACCCTATACAAAAATTAACTCAAAGTGGATCAAATACCTAAAAAAGATGAAGAGACAGCCAACCCAGTGGGAGAAAATAATTGGAAATCACATATAAGACAAAGGTTTGATATCCTGTATACACAAAGAAATCATACAACTCAACAACAAAACAACAAACAATCCAATTATAAAATGGGCTAAAGATATGAACAGGCATTTTTCTGAAGAGCAAATACAGATGGCCCAAAAGCACAGGAAGAAATGTTCATTTTCGTTGGCTATAAGGGAAATGCAAATCAAAACTACAATAAGATACCACCTCAAACCTATAAGAACGGCTGCTATTAAACAGGAAACTATAAATGTTGGAGAGGGTATGGAGAAATTGGGACACTTATGCACTGCTGATGGGAATGTATAATGGTGTAGCCACTATGGAAGACTGTTTGGCGGTTCCTTAGGAGACTAAATATCAAGGTGCCGTATGACCCAGCAATAGCACTACTTGGTATATACCCAAAACAGTGGAAAGCAATGACACAAACAGATATTTGGACACCAATGTTCACAGCAGCATTATTCACAATTGCCAAAAGATGGAAACAAATCAAATGCCCATCAACAGATGAGTGGATTAACAAAATATGGTATATACATATGATGTAATATTATGCAGCAGTAAGATGAAATGACATCCTGAAGCACATGACAAGATGGATGAGCCTTGAGGACATAATGCTGAGTGAAATAAGTCAGACACAAAAGGATAGATATTGTATGATTCCTCTCTTATGACCATGTTAAAGGTAAAAACAGAAACTTATAATACAGAATATAGGGGACTTAGAGATACACAGAAGCTAGAGATGGGTGAACAGTTAGCTAATGAGACTGAACTCCAATGTAAGGGAACAGATAGAAGTGAAGGTGGTTTTCTAGTGGGTCTGTAAGTAATATTACCATATTGAATACGAACAAGATTGAAAGGGGTTGTACAGACCTACGTGTCCCACTGATTAACACTAGAAATATGAATTACTACTTGCAAGAACTACTTCAAAGGTTATGTTTCATGTACAGAGAGTGTTTATGTCTAGGGTCTGGGGAAAAACTGCTGTTGCATGCTATGGGCTATGTTTAAAAGGAAAGCATCAGCACTACCAGAATAGCAGAGGTAAATAATGGGGGGATGGACAAGAGTTAAGAGGAGGTTTAGATTTCCCATTCGGCAAGAGTGTGTTTACTGGTTTTCTTTCTCTTGGGAATGAAATATCTAAAATTGAGAGTGTTGATAGACTGTGGACTTTCGGGACTATACATGATCCCTAATGAATGCAGGTGGCTGAAAGATACACTGACTGAGAAGTAGATTGGCTAACGATGGGGTATCCCTATGAACGAATGTTGCACTGCTACAAAAAATGGAACAAAGCTGTGGAGCAAGCAACGATGTGAATGAACGTGTAGGACATTTGGCGAGGCAAAATAAGCCACAGACAAAAGAACAACAATGGTATGGTCTCTTTTAGAAAATGTTTACAAGAAAACAGGGACCTAGATTATAAGCTTTTACAACAGACACATTTAGTTTGGAGTGGTAATTATTATTTCTGGATTTTGAGAGGCTGTTTTCTATATACGTGTGTGTGAGTGTGTATGCATATAACCTGATATTTAGAGATAAGAACGAAGCCTATCAGGTTGGGGTTAAAGTAACTCAGAACACAGGGGTAAGGAAGACAATGTCTATATTTTGGAACCACACATACTCCTTGAGACCAAAGAAAGAAACGTTTTTTCCAGAACGTAAATTTTCTGTAGTACAAAATCTAACTCAACCTATGCGTATAGCTCAATTGAATAACTGAAACACAGGGAACCGAGAATAAGAAAGCAGTCCTTTAATCCTGTATAGATAGCCCAATATAATGCCTCGATACATCCTAGAGTATACTAAGCAGATCATCAAAAAGTATTGGCAAAGTCCCTAGAGGGAGAGGAGAAAAAATATAGAACTATTAAACTTTACTATCAGGAAATCCCCTGATACTGTGTCAAACTTTAGGGACACCCAAATCAATAGGCCATGCCCTCGATCATGAAGCTTACTCTTGTGAAGCTTCAGTAGGAAGCTGAAAAGATTAGCCTACCTATAGGTATGCATAAGAGTTACTTCTGGAGGACCTCTTTTGTAACTCAGACACGGACTCACTCTGTCTAAGCCCAACTCTGCAAGTGAAATCGTTGCCTTCCCCCCTACATGGGAAATGACATCCAGGGGTGAAAGCCTCCCTGGCGAAGTGGGAGGGGACTCCCAGGGATGAATCTGGCCCTGTAGGATCAACAACTCCATCCTGACCAAAGGGGGGAAAGAAGTGTAACTAATAAAGTATTAGTGCCAGAGAGAGTTCAAATAGAGTCGAGAGGCTACTCTGGAGGTTGCTCTTTCTCAAGCTTCAGATAGACCTTGCTACCTATCATAACCTGCCAAACCCCAACCAGGACCATTCCAGTCAATCCTAAAGAATATCTAGGGCAATATATAAGATTCAACAAAGGTTCCACACACTGGTATAACTTTCCAGAAAACTACAACCTCCATATCATTCCCTGGACCAGATAAATCCTGGAACCTAGAGGACCCAGCCTCTCCAGAAAATCAGCTAGTTTCATCTCCCTACCCCATATTAGTGACAGAACCTCCCAATACAAAAAAGTTAGAATGGCCAGAGCCCAAACACCCCTAAAGAGAGGGATGGAAAGATCAAAGGGGATAGTAGAGTTCTACAGAGAAGACAGGATTTAACAAATGAATATGACTGCTGAATCATTATATTGATATTTCTTTTAGTCTCCAGCATCTTAGAGTAGCTAGAAGTAAAAACCTAAAATTGTGGAACTGTAACCCATGTCAAACTCTGAAATAAGTTTTACAACTAATTGTGGTGCTGTGCTTTGAAATTTATTGCTTTTTTGTATACATGTTATTTTTCACAAAACAGAAAGTAAAAAAGTAGATTGTGATAATAAAAAAAATATTTAAGTCTTCTAGCCTTGTATATCCTGAAGCAGTCAGAAGGAAAAATCTGAAAGGATTATATGGTAGTCCATGACAAATCTGGCATTGTCCTGTAACTACCTGTTGAAGAGTACTTTGAAACTGTTGCTATTTTATTTCTTTGCTTTGTATATATGTTATACTACACAATAAAATTTTTTTGAAAAAATAATAACATGAGACACAAAGAACAATTCAGTTTTGAGGGGGGAATGTTTTGATTCAAGGATCAGATTCAAGGTTGCTAACTTTCCAAGTGAAGAGAAAAAAAAACATTTTTAAGATACAAGGGTTAAATTTTAAAAATTGTACCCTGTGGAAAAAAAATGAAAGATATCCTGAAGTCAAATAACAGATTAACCAAAATAAATGATGTCTGCCTGGGGAACTGTGGTGTAAAACAATTGGAAGCAAAGAAACAAAACAATGAAGGTTTTTTTAATCTTACTACAGTTATAAAACTAAATAGATTAAAATGAAAGAGAAATAAAAGATCTAGTAATAGGAGGTAGCTTCTTAAACCTTATACATAAAGCACAAGCAGCGAAAGAAAAAGCAGATAAATAGGAACTTCTTATGGTCAAGAGCTTCTGTGCCTCAAAGGGCTTTGTCAAAAAGGTAAAGAGAAAGCCAACTCAAAGGGAGAAAAATAATTTGAAACTACTTATCGATAACAGCTTGAAATGTACGCTGTGCACATAAATTATACAACTCAATAACAAAAGAACAAGCAACCCAATTACAAAACGGGCAGAGGACCAGATGTGACCTATACCTCTTCAGGCCCAACTCTGCAAGGAAATTCACTGCCCTCTCCCCTAACCCAAATGGGACATGACATTCAGGGTTGAAGCTCATGTGGTGCATGGCTCCTGGGGATGAGTCTGGTCCTGGCACCATGGGAACAGCAATGCCTTCTGGACCAAGAGGAGAAAAAGAGGCATTAAAAGATGCCTAATAAAATAAGGCATCACTCGCCAAGCAAGATCATGTGGAGTAGAGAGGCTACACTGGGGGCAACTCATACGCAAACTTCAATTAGACAGTGCTGATTACCATGGTTTTCTAAACCCCAACCAGCAACACACCTGTTGACTCTTCTTTTGTTTTTTTTTTAATTTTTATTTATGCAACAACATACAAGCACATACATTCTTTCTTTTTTTTTTGAAAGATTATTTGCTATGACCAAGTGAGATTTATTCCGGGAACCCAAAAGTAGTTCAGCACACAAAACTGATCAACATAATGCACTGCATAAATAGAACAAAGTAAAAGAATACCATGACTATTTCAATACATACAGAAAAGCTTTTAGTCAAACCCATCATGCTTTCCTATTATAGAAAACTATAATAGAAGTAAACTGTATTGGTCTTGTTTTTTAATTTTTAAATTTTTTTTAAACATAACAACATACAAACATGAACATTCTTACCATATGATCATTCCATTCTTTTTTAATTTATTTTATTTATTAAATGTACCAACATACACATTCCTACCACATGATCATTCCATTCTACATATATAATCAGTAATTCACAATGTTATCACATAGTTGTATATTCATCATGATGATCATTTCTTAGAACATTTGCATCGATTCAGAAAAAGAAATAAAAAGAAAACAGAAAAAAATTCATACATACCATACCCCTTACCCCTCCCTTTCACTGATCACTAGCATTTCAATCTACTAAGTTTATTTTAACATTTGTTCCCCCTATTATTTATTTATTTCTAAGCCATATGTTTTACTCATTTGTCCATAAGGTAGAGAAAAGAAGCAACAGACACAAGGTTTTCACAATCACATAGTCACATTGCAAAAGCTATATCATTATACAATCATCTTTAAGAAACATGGCTACTGAAACACAGTTCCCTCCAGCCTCTCTGTTATACCTTAACTAAAAAGGTGATATCTATTTAATGCATAAGAATAACCTCCAGGATAACCTCTCGACTCTGTTTGGAATCTCTCGGCCATTGACACTTTATTTTGTCTCATTTCTCTCTTCCCCCTTTCGGTCAAGAAGGTTTTCTCAATCCCTTGGTGCTGAGTCCCAGTTCATTCTAGGATTTCTGTCCCAAGTTGCCAGGAAGGTCGACACCCCTGGGAGTCATGTTTCACGTAGAGAGGGAGAGGGCAGTGAGTTTCACTGTGTTGGCTGAGAGAGAGGCCAAATCTGAGCAACAAAAGAGGATCTCTTGGGAGTGACTCTTAGGCCTCATTTTAAGTAGGCTTGACCTATCCTTTGACACTTGTTGACTCTTGAGAACACCTAGGGATCGAACTGAGACTCTATAAAGGTTTCATGCACTAAGTTTGCTTTTCTGGAACCTAAAATTCACGGAGGATACCTAGGTCAGATAAATCTAGAGGGACGAGCCTATCCAAGATTATCAATTAATTACATCTCCCTATGCTTTAGTATCAATACCCCTTCTCAACATGAAAAAGTCAGAATGGGCGTTTCTCAGGGATCTTTATAGATGGGGAGACGTATCAGAGAGAACAGGATTTGGCAAACCAGTATGACTGCTGAAATCACTATATTAACATTCCATCTAGCCTCCAGAGTTAAGAGCAACTAAAAGGAAAAATCTGAGATGGTTGAATAGTAGCCCACAACAAATCCTGGGATCTGTTCAGTAACTACTTGTTGAAGTGCGCTTTGAAAATTATTGATTTTTTCTTTCTTTACTTTGCATAATGTTATATTTTACAATAAAAAATGTAAAAAAAATAAAATAGGCAGAGGATAGGAGCAGAAACTTTTCCAAAGAGCAAATACTCCTTAGTTAAACAGGCAGAGGATATGAGCAAGACACTTTTCCAAAGAGCAAATACTCTTTGGCTTTTTAGATGGCTAAAGAGCACATGAAGAGATGCTCATTTCCATTAGCTATAAGGGAAACGCAGATCAAGACGACAATGAGATATCACCTCACATTTATAGAAATGGCTGCTACTAAATAAACAAAAACTACAAATGTTGGAGAGGATGTGGAAAAACTGGAATACATTCACTGTTAGTGGGAATGTATAAGGGTGCAGCCACTCCAGAAAACACTTTGGCAATTTCCCAGAAAGCTAAATATTGAGCTTCCCTATGACTCAGCTGATCATACAACCAAGTAAGGATACTGAAAGACATGGTTTATTTATTTTGGACATTATCCATGATGCCCAATAAATGGAGGGTGCTAAAGGGTACAAAGACTGAGAAGTAGAAGTAGTGGGGCATGGCTCCTAGGGATGAGTTTGGCCCTGGCACCATGGGATTGACAATACCTTCCAAACCAAAAGGGGGGAAAAAGTGTAATAAAATAAGGCATCAGTGGCTAAGAGAGATCAAATAGAGTCAAGAGGCTATTCTGGAAGCTACTCTTATGCAATCTTAGTTAGATAGTGCTAACTGCCATGGTTTGCTAAACCCCAACCAACATCACTCCTGTTAACTCCTAAGAACACCTAGGTCTTGAAATGAGACTCTTAAAGGTTCATGTACTAAGTCTGCTTTCCTGGAACCTATAATTTCCATAGAGTTCCTAGGTCAGATAAACCCTGAAACCCAGAGGGACAAGCCTCTCCAAAATTATCAATTGATTACACCTCCCACATCCCCTGTCCTTTTTTTTTTTTTTTAGTTTCTTTTTTCAATTTATTAATTTGATAAATTAATTTATTAATTTATCAAAACTACTGAAATATAGTTCTCAACAGTTTCAGGTACTTCCCTCTAACCACTCCAATACACCATAAATGAAAAAGGGCTATTTAATGCATAATAATAGCCTCTAGGATAACCTCTCAACTCTGAAATCTTTCAGCCACTAAAAAATTTTATTTTTTCTCATTTCTCTCTTTCTCCTTTTGGTCAAGAAGCCTTACTCAATCCCACGATGACAGGTCCCGGCTCATTCCCAGGAATCATTTCCCACGTTGTTGGGGAGGGCAGTGAGTTTATCTGCTGAGTTGGCTTAGAGAGACCATAATTAAGCAACAAAAGAGGTTCTCTGGGAGTGGCTCTTAGGCATAATTATAAGCAGGTTTAGCTTCTCCTTCACAGAATTAAGTTTTATAGGGGTGAACCCCAAGATCAAGGGCTCAGTCTACTGATTTGGTTGTCCCCACAGCTTGCAAGAATATCAAGAATTCTCTAGATGAGAAACTTTAATATTTCCTCCTTTCTTTCCATTGCCCTTAGGGGACTTTGCAAATACTTTTCTATTCTGTGCCCAAATTACTCTGCGCATTTCCCTATCCTTTACTACTGACACCCCTTCTCAACATGAAAAATTCAGAGTCTGAGATACCTATAGGTACCATCAAGAGTACTAATGTACCCATTTGGGGTTGAAAGAAAGACAAAGACAATATTCAAAGAAAAAATGAATGAACACTTCCCAAATCTAATTATGAAACACATGAAGATACATATCCAAGATGTTCAAGGAACTCAAACTAGGAAAAGCCCAACTAGACCCATAGTGTGACATATAACTCAAATAGTCAAATACCAAAGATTAGAACATTTGAAAGCCACAAGGGAGAAACAACTTGATATGTACAAGGTAGTCTAGATAAAACCATGTTCCTACTTCTCTGTGGAAAGCATGAATGAGGACAAGAAGATGGCACAAGGACAGATTCAAAATGTTGAAAACAAAATATTGCCAGACAACAATTCTATATCTCACAGAACCATATTTCAAAAATAAAGGAGAGAGGTTACCCTGGAGGTTATTTTTATGCATTATATAGATATGCCTTTTTAGTTATGGTGTATTGGAGCAGCTGGAGGGAAGTACCTGAAACTGCTGAGCTGTGTTCCAGTAGTCTTGATTCTTGAAGATGATTGTATAAATACATATAACCTTTACAATGTGACTGTATAATTGTGAAAACCTTGTATTTGATGCTCTTTTCATCCAGGGTATGGACAGATGAGTAAAAACAATATGGTTGAAGAAAATAAATAAATAGGGAAGATAAGGGGTAAAATAAATTGGATAGATGGAAATACTAGTGGTCAATGAGGGGAAGGGGTAAGGGGAATGGGATGTATGAGTGTTTTCTTCTTTTTCTGGAGCGATACAAATGTTCTAAAAATGTTTATGGTGATGAATACACAACTATGTGATGATATTGTGAGTCACTGATTGTACACCATGTATGGACCGTATGTGTGCAAAGATGTGTCAATAAAAATATTTTTTAAATAAAAAAAAAATGAGAGGGAGAAAGAGACCTGGGAGCCAGGGCTACCTTCAAATGCCAATCTACCAGCTTCAATCACTTGGGTGAATCCAAGGAGCAGTAGCAAT
Source organism: Tamandua tetradactyla (assembly GCF_023851605.1). Taxonomy (NCBI): domain Eukaryota; kingdom Metazoa; phylum Chordata; class Mammalia; order Pilosa; family Myrmecophagidae; genus Tamandua; species Tamandua tetradactyla. The sequence goes on from NC_135341.1 coordinate 35,341,673, forward strand.
CTCGGCCTCCAGCAACTCTGACAGGCTGAAGAGGCAGAAAAGGCTGGGATAGCATTGCTGGGTTTATTGCAGGTGAACAAGTCACAGCGCTGGGGCAAGTGATGGAACAGGTTATAGGAGGGAGCCACCTGTCCATGCTGCTGATTGCCAGTAACTTCACCCTCAGCCTGACCTACTTGTTCCACATTACCATTGGCTACCTGGAATCACAGCCATCCAGGGAGAAAAATTCACCATATATTTTCTCTCCAATTCCATTCTTTGGACATGCAATGGCATTTGGGAAAAGTTCAACTGAATTCCTAGAAAATGCATATGAAAAGTATGGACCTGCCAGAGACCTGGGTTCAACTCCCAGTGCCTGGCCATGCAAAAAAATATATATATGGACCTGTCTTTAATTTCACTATGGTGGGCAAGATGCTTACTTACCTTCTAGAGAGTGATGCTGCCATACTACTTTTCTTTTTTTATTGTTTTATTTGAGAAAAGTGCTTCTTACAAAAGGGTAGCTACAAAATAGAGACCTCTGCAACAATTACTTGTTTTTTCTTAGAGTGAAAGAATGGCTGGGACCCAAGGAATCAAAGCAGATGGGGGGCTGCAAGGGTAATTCTGTGGTAGAATTCTCACCTGCCATGCAGGAGACCCGAATGTGATTCCTGGTCCATGCACCTCACAAAAAAAAAAAAAAAAAAAAAAACATAAGCAAAACAAAACAAACAAGAATTCAACAAATGATGCTACGATAATGGGATATTCACATGGAAAAATAACGAAACATGAGGTTTTTTGTTTTTGTTTTTGGTACAGCATACCAAAAAAAAAAAGCAGTAGATAGATAAACCAGGAGCATCTCCAAGCTATATGCAGGAAATAGAGCAACAAAATGAAAAGCTAAAATTTCGAATTAAAGAATTCTTCTAAAGACTTAACTTCAGCTTGTCTAGATGGCCACCCCCTCTCCCTGTAGTGGAAAAGGATGACACTGATTACTGCAAAGCAACGACTCCACTACAATAAATAACCTTTGAAACATATTTTGGATCACATCTGCTTGCCTGCAAAGCTCAGGGGTAGAAAGAGGAAAATATCCACTAAAAATAAACACAATATAACAACAAAACCCCTTGCGCTGGTTTGAAAGGATGTTTGTCCCCTAAAAAAGCCATGATTTAATCTAAATCCCATTTCATAAAGGCAGAATAATCCCTATTCTGTACTGTATGTTTGAAACTGCAATTAGATCATCTCCCTGGAGATGTGACTCAATCAAGAGCGGTTGTTAAACTGGATTACGTGACAACATGTCTCCACCCATTCAGGTGGGTCTTGATTGGTTTACTGGAGTCCTATAAAAGAGGAAACATTTTGGAGAAAGCTAGAGATTCAGAGAGAGCAGAGCAGAAAGACATAGCCACAAGAAACAGAGTCAACCAGCCAGCGACCTTTGGAGATGAGGAAGGAAAATGCCTCCCGGGGAGCTTCATGAAATCAGAAGCCAGGAAAGAAAGCTAACAGATGACGCCGTGTTTACCATGTACTCTTTCAGCTGAGAGAGAAACGCTGAACTTCATCGGCCTTCTTGAACCGAGGTATCTTTCACTGGATACATGCCTTTGATTGGACATTTCTATAGACTTGTTTTAATTTGGACATTTTCTCAGCCTTCGAACTGTACACTAGCAACTTATTAAATTCCCATTTTTAAAAGCTGTTCTGTTCATATATATTGCATTCCAGCAACAAGCAAACTATAACACCCCTCAAATAAGGACAAAGATTTTTCAAAAAGTACCTGGACAGGAAAGGCTAGGAGATAAGAAAACATTAAATACAACTGTGTATCCAAGACCCAATTTGTGTTAATATATGAAATAACCAGGAAGTTTCAACTGCTATGGCTAATCTCATTTCTATATTTATATAAACAGAATGAGCTAGCACTGCTATATTAACAACCACACAATGTCAGTATACTGCTTTGCCCTTTAAAATCGGTCTTTCACACATGCTGAAATCACTAAACAAAGTTTCCCACTAAGGCTAAGAATATATAGCATCTATGCAGGGATGAAAAGCTTATCACACAAGTCTGATTGCGAGACTTGGCTGTGGCGAGACCCCCGAGCGGCCGCAGCTGCGGCGGTCCAAGCTAATCCCTCCCTCCTTCCCGGGCTGGCTGAGAGACTCGGAGAGACAAGCTTCCCAGCCAAGGCGGCCGGCGCCACACTTTTGCGGGCGGCTGCGAGTCTCGGCTTCGAGTCCGCGACTACGAGTCTCGGATCAGAGGGCTATCCAAAGTCTGGGCTGGCAAGTCTGACTGCGAGACTTGGCTGCGGCGAGACCCCCGAGCGGCCACAGCTGCGGCGGTCCGAGCTAATCCCTTCCTCCTTCCCGGGCCGGCTGAGAGTATTGGAGAAGCAAGTTCCCCAAGCCGAGGCAGGCGGCGCCCTTCTTTTGCAGGCGGCTTCGAGTCTCGGCTTTGAGTCCGCGGCTACGAGTCCCGGATCAGAGGGCTATCCAAAGTCTGGGCTGGCAAGCCTGACTGCGAGACTTGGCTGCGGCGAGACCCCCGAGCGGCCGCAGCTGCGGCGGTCCGAGCTAATCCCTCCCTCCTTCCCGGGCCGGCTTAGAGTATCGGAGAAGCAAGTTTCCCAAGCCGAGGCAAGCGGCGCCCTTCTTTTGCGGGCGGCTTCGAGTCTCGGCTTTGAGTCCGTGGCTATGAGTCCCGGATCAGAGGGCTATCCAAAGTCTGGGCTGGCTAGACTGACTGCGAGACTCGGCTGCAGTGAGACCCCCGAGTGGCGTGCGATTTCCCGATCAGCGGCAGCTGCGGTGGTCCGAGCTACTCCCTCCCCCCTTTCCGGGCCGGCTGAGAGTATTGGAGAAGCAAGTTTCCCAAGCCGAGGCAGATGGCACCCCTCTTTTGCGGGCGGCTTCGAGTCTCTGCTTTGAGTCCACAGATACGAGTCTCAGATAGGAGGGCTATCCAAGCCGCGGAAGCCCCCCCCCCCCCACGGGAGGCTTCCTGGTCCGATGGGGAATCCCTCAGGCCCGCTGCGGCCTGCAACCAGCCACAGGGTCCCCTCAAGCCGCGGCAGCTGACGCCCCCACCACGCGCGGCCCCTGAGCCAACGGAGAGAATTGGATCCGAAATCCCCAGGCCACGGAGATCGGTGACTGGGGGAGACCCATTCCAAACACTTGAGACAAACGTGTGCCACGTGCGCCACGTACTGGGCAAGATAAGAAAAACAGATCCCAGAGATTTCACAGAAAAATCTTACAACCTTGCTGGGTCCAACACCCAGAGAAATCTGAATGAATGCCCAGACGCCAGCAGCAGAAGATAACTGTCCACGCTCAAAAGATTGAGAATATGGCCCAGTCAAAGGAACAAACCAATAGCTCAAATGAGATACAAGAGCTGAGACAACTAATCCTGAATATACGAACAGAAATGGAAAACCTCTTCAAAAATGAAATCGATAAATTGAGGGAGGACATGAAGAGGACATGGGCTGAACATAAAGAAGAAATAGAAAAACTGAAAAAACAAATCGCAGAACTTATGGAAGTGAAGGATAAAGTAGCAAACATAGAAAAAATAATGGATAGCTACAATGATAGATTTAAAGAGACAGAAGATAGAATTAGTGATTTGGAGGATGGAACATCTGAATTCCAAAAAGAAACAGAAACTATAGGGAAAAGAATGGAAAAATTTGAACAGGGTATCAGGGAACTCAAGGACAATATGAACCGCATAAATATGCGTGTTGTGGGTGTCCCAGAAGGAGAAGAGAAGGGAAAAGGAGGAGAAAAACTAATGGAAGAAATTATCACTGAAAATTTCCCAACTCTTATGAAAGACCTAAAATTACAGATCCAAGAGGTGCCGCGCACCCCAAAGAGATTAGACCCAAATAGGCGTTCTCCAAGACACTTACTAGTTAGAATGTCAGAGGTCAATGAGAAAGAGAGGATCTTGAAAGCAGCAAGAGAAAAACAATCCATCACATACAAGGGAAACCCAATAAGACTATGTGTAGATTTCTCAGCAGAAACCATGGAAGCTAGAAGACAGTGGGATGATATATTTAAAATACTAAAAGAGAAAAACTGCCAACCAAGACTCCTATATCCAGCAAAATTATCCTTCAAAAATGAGGGAGAAATTAAAACATTCTCAGACAAAAAGTCACTGAAAGAATTTGTGACCAAGAGACCAGCTCTGCAAGAAATACTAAAGGGAGCACTAGAGTCAGATACAAAAAGACAGAAGAGAGAGATATGGAAAAGAGTGTAGAAAGAAGGAAAATCAGATATGATATATATAATACAAAAGGCAAAATGTTAGAGGAAAATATTATCCAAACAGTAATAACACTAAATATCAATGGACTGAATTCCCCAATCAAAAGACATAGATTGGCAGAATGGATTAAAAAACAGGATCCTTCTATATGCTGTCTACAGGAAACACATCTTAGACCCAAAGATAAACATAGGTTGAAAGTGAAAGGTTGGGAAAAGATATTTCATGCAAATAACAACCAGAAAAGAGCAGGAGTGGCTATACTAATATCCAACAAATTAGACTTCAAATGTAAAACAGTTAAAAGAGACAAAGAAGGACACTATATACTAATAAAAGGAACAATTAAACAAGAAGACATAACAATCATAAATATTTACGCACCGAACCAGAATGCCCCAAAATACGTGAGGAATACACTGCAAACACTGAAAAGGGAAATAGACTCATATACTATAATAGTTGGAGACTTCAACTCACCACTCTCATCAAGGGACAGAACATCTAGACAGAAGATCAACAAAGAAATAGAGAATCTGAATATTACTATAAATGAACTAGACTTAATAGACATTTATAGGACATTACATCCCACAACAGCAGGATACACCTTTTTCTCAACTGCTCATGGATCATTCTCAAAAATAGACCATATGCTGGGTCACAAAGCAAGTCTTAACAAATTTAAAAAGATTGAAATCTTACACAACACTTTCTCGGACCATAAAGGAATGATGTTGGAAATCAATAATAGGCAGAGTGCCAGAAAATTCACAAATATGTGGAGGCTCAACAACACACTCCTAAACAACGAATGGGTCAAAGAAGAAATTGCTAGAGAAATTAGCTAATACCTCGAGGCGAATGAAAATGAAAACACAACATATCAAAACTAATGGGACGCAGCAAAGGCAGTGCTAAGAGGGAAATTTATTGCCCTAAATGCCTATATCAGAAAAGAAGAAAAGGCAAAAATGCAGGAATTAACTATCAATTTGGAAGAACTGGAGAAAGAACAGCAAGCTAACCCCAAAGCAAGCAAAAGGAAAGAAATAACAAAGATTAGAGCACAAATAAATGAAATTGAAAACATGAAAACAATAGAGAAAATCAATAAGGCCAGAAGTTGGTTCTATGAGAAAATCAATAAGATTGATGGGCCCTTAGCAAGATTGACAAAAAGAAGAAGAGAGAGGATGCAAATAAATAAGATCAGAAATGGAAGAGGAGACATAACTACTGACCTCACAGAAATAAAGGAGGTAATAACAGGATACTATGAACAACTTTACGCTAATAAATACAACAATTTAGATGAAATGGACGGGTTCCTGGAAAGACATGAACAACCAACTTTGACTCAAGTAGAGATAGATGACCTCAACAAACCAATCACAAGTAAAGAAATTGAAGCAGTCATTCAAAAGCTTCCTAAAAAGAAAAGTCCAGTACCAGACGGCTTCACATGTGAATTCTATCAAACATTCCAGAAAGAATTAGTACCAACACTCCTCAAACTCTTCAAAAAAATCGAAGCAGAGGGAAAAATACCTAATTCATTCTATGAAGCCAACATCACCCTCATTCCAAAACCAGGCAAAGATATTACAAGAAAAGAAAACTACAGGCCAATCTCTCTAATGAATATAGATGCAAAAATCCTCAATAAAATTCTAGCAAATCGTATCCAACAACACATTAAAAGAATTATTCATCATGACCAAGTAGGATTCATCCCAGGTATGCAAGGATGGTTTAACATAAGAAAATCAATTAATGTAATACACCATATCAACAAATTAAAGCAGAAAAATCACATGATCATCTCAATTGATGCAGAGAAGGCATCTGACAAGATTCAACATCCTTTCCTGTTGAAAACACTTCAAAGGATAGGAATACAAGGGAACTTCCTTAAAATGATAGAGGGAATATATGAAAAACCCACAGCTAATATCATCCTTAATGGGGAAAAATTGAAAACGTTCCCCCTAAGATCAGGAACAAGACAAGGATGTCCACTATCACCACTATTATTCAACATTGTGTTGGAGGTTCTAGCCAGAGCAATTAGACAAGAAAAAGAAATACAAGGCATCAAAAGTGGAAAGGAAGAAGTAAAACTATCACTGTTTGCAGACATATGATACTATACGTCGAAAACCCGGAAAAATCCACAACAAAACTACTAGAGCTAATAAATGAGTACAGCAAAGTAGCAGGTTACAAGATCAACATTCAAAAATCTGTAGCATTTCTATACACTAGCAATGAACAAGCGGAGGGGGAAATCAAGAAACGAATCCCATTTACAATTGCAACTAAAAGAACAAAATACCTAGGAATAAATTTAACTAAAGAGACAAAAGACCTATACAAAGAAAACTACAAAAAACTGCTAAAAGAAATCACAGAAGACCTAAACAGATGGAAGGGCATACCGTGTTCATGGATTGGAAGACTAAATATAGTTAAGATGTCAATCCTACCTAAATTGATTTACAGATTCAATGCAATACCAATCAAAATCCCAACAACTTATTTTTCAGAAATAGAAAAACCAATAAGCAAATTTATCTGGTAGGGCAGGGTGCCCCGAATTGCTAAAAACATCGAGGAAAAAAAACGAAGCTGGAGGTCTTGCGCTGCCGGACTTTAAGGCATATTATGAAGCCACAGTGGTCAAAACAGCATGGTATTGGCATAAAGATAGATACATCGACGAATGGAATCGAACAGAGTGCTCAGATATAGACCCTCTCATCTATGGACATTTGATCTTTGATAAGGCAGTCAAGCCAACTCACCTGGGACAGAACAGTCTCTTCAATAAATGGTGCCTACAGAACTGGATATCCATATGCAAAAGAATGAAAGAAGACCCATATCTCACACCCTATACAAAAGTTAACTCAAAATGGATCAAAGATCTAAACATTAGGTCTAAGACCATAGAACAGTTAGAGGAAAATGTAGGGAGATATCTTATGAATCTTACAATTGGAGGCGGTTTTATGGACCTTACACCTAAAGCAAGAGCACTGAAGAAGGAAATAAATAAATGGGAACTCCTCAAAATTAAACACTTTTGTGCATCAAAGAACTTCATCAAGAAAGTAGAAAGACAGCCTACACAATGGGAATCAATATTTGGAAACGACATATCAGATAAAGGTCTAGTATCCAGAATTTATAATGAGATTGTTCAACTCAACAACAAAAAGATAGCCAACCCAATTACAAAATGGGAAAAAGACTTGAATAGACACCTCTCAGAGGAGGAAATACAAATGGCCAAAAGACACATGAAGAGATGCTCAATGTCCCTGGCCATTAGAGAAATGCAAATCAAAACCACAATGAGATATCATCTCACACCCACCAGAATGGCCATTATCAACAAAACAGAAAATGACAAGTGCTGGAGAGGATGCGGTGAAAGAGGCACACTTATCCACTGTTGGTGGGAATGTCAAATGGTGCAACCACTGTGGAAAGCAGTTTGGCGGTTCCTCAAAAAGCTGAATATAGAATTGCCATACGACCCAGCAATACCATTGCTGGGAATCTACTCAAAGGAATTAAGGGCAAAAACTCAAACAGACATTTGCACACCAATGTTTATAGCAGCATTATTTACAATTGCAAAGAGATGGAAACAGCCAAAATGTCCATCAACAGACAAGTGGCTAAACAAACTGTGGTATATACATACGATGGAATATTATGCAGCGTTAAGACAGGATAAACTTATGAAGCATGTAATAACATGGATGGACCTAGAAAACATTATGCTGAGTGAGTCTAGCCAAAAGCTAAAAGACAAATACTGTATGGTCCCAATGATGTGAATCGACACTCAAGAATAAACTTGGAATATGTCATTGGTAACAAAGTTCAGCAGGAGTTAGAAACAGGGTAAGATAATGGGTAATTGGAACTGATGGAATACAGACGGTGCAATAGGACTAGATACAAAAACTCAAAAATGGACAGTACAATAATACCTAATTGTAAAGTAATCATGTTAAAATACTGAACGAAGCTGCATCCGAGCTATAGGCTTTTGTTTTGTTTTGTTTTGTTTGTTTTGTTCTTATTATTATTACTTTTATTTTTTTTCTCTATATTAACATTCTATATCTTTTTCTGTTATACTGCTAGTTCTTCTAAACCGATGCAAATGTACTAAGAAACAATGATCATGCATCTATGTGATGATGTTAAGAATTACTGATTGCATATGTAGAATGGTATGATGTCTAAAAAAAAAAAAAATGGTCAGCACAATACTGCCTAATTGTAATGTAATTATGTTGGAACGCTGAATGAAGCTGCATCTGATCTATAGTTTTTTTTTTTGTTTTGTTTTGTTTTCTCTTATATATTTTTGTACTTTTTATTTTTATTTGTGTTTTCTCTCTGTGTTATCACTTTATTTCTTTTTCTGTTGTCGTGCTATTTCTTTCTCTAAATCGATGCATATGTACTGAGAAATGATGACCATACACCTACGTGATGATATTAAGAATTACTGATTGCATATGTAGAATGGATTGATTTCTAATGTTGTGTTAGTTAATTTTTTTAATTAATAAAAAAAAAAAAAAGCTTATCACACACACACTCACACATGCCAAATCTATCAACCCTTGGAAGTTAACTTTCAATTCTGCATTTATTTTATGCCACTATATCTTTTAATTTGTTCTTTTGCAATTTTCCTATCATGTTAAACACATAAAAATCTCAACACATTCACATCCGGTTCTGGTTACCCAGTATTATTACACATGTGTAATTAAACAAAAGACCAAACCACAGAACAAGTACATGTGGTGGGGATTACAGGGTACAGAACAGATTTAAAACACAAATGTACAGATTTCACCAGGAACCTTAAGTATCCACCTCTGAAGTCTGTAGCTGAAGTCTATACTTCCCAGGTCAAATCCCTTCACTCATCACCCCTATTCTCAGACCCCAAAGCATGAGCAGTGCTTTTTTTGAACCTGGGGGGTCCTCAAAATGAGGTTGAAAAGTCCATTAATACTACCCTAGAACTGTGTGAATCTGGTTGAAAACAAATGGTGCAACAAACCTACACTAGCTGTCTGACAGTTAAATTCACGTTACAAAAAAACTAATAAGTTTTATTTTTTGTAACTTTTTAAACAAAGAAAACAATACACTCCTTTGGGAAAGGTGAGGGGTTGAGAAGACAGACACTGGGTAAAACTTACTACAACACCTGGAATTGACAGGCCTGCCTAGGAGAGAAACACAGGCACTGCCACACCAGCACAGGCAACAGCTACTGTTTGAGACTCAGCAGACCAGTTCATAATCCACTAAAAGTTGCTACAGATTAAAGTCATAAAAATCTTGCAGTTCATCATGAAACAAGTCCCATTCATCTTCAGAGTCTGTCAGGTCGTCATCCCCACCTGCACCCAAAAGCATAAGCAACATCTCACCCAGCTCAAAGGTGACAACTTCTTCTTCCTCATTGTTAAAGGGATTGCTGTTCTCTCTTTCCTCAATGAGCTCCCAGAGGTGGTTCCTTCGTTGGGCCAGGTATCTGCTTGATGTTCCCACTTTCTGTCTCTGTGGCTTCTCTCTATGGCCATCAGTGTATGCATGCTCATAAAAAGAGTGCCCTCCAAATGGACAGTTTTCACATCCTTAATCAAAATACCTGCACGCCTTGTTCTTCACTGCCCTCCTTGTATTTCTGAATGAGTTCCCACTTTTCTTCTTTCTCCTCCTCACAGTACTCACTTGGCATGTCTAAGTCAGATGTGATCAACATTCTAGACAGGACTTCATGATCTTCCTCTCAAACTGCTTAGCTCTCCTTCACTTGCAAATACACTTGAGACGGTAGTTGCAGTTGAAGTTGGAGAGAATTCCAAAGCGTCACTCACTGGGGTTGGCTTTCTCATAGACAACCTCCATGCAGATTCCATAAACCATGTTCTTACTGTCCTGGACAGCAAATAAGAGTTCTACATCCTTGTCACTGGCCTCAATGCAAGATTTTATATGCCGAGATCTCTGAGCAGCTCACACATATCACGTGAATTCCCATGGAGATACACACAGTTCTCCCCATATCAGCACTCTCCCACTGCAGCATATGGGCAAAACTGCTTCTTTGTTTCCAGAGCAGTTTGCTCCTTCTTTGATTCTTCCTTGGTCACTGAGCCCTGCAGGGGTGCTTCACTGCAAGGGGTAATATGGCCACAGTAAGGTTGACCATGAACCAACTCAATGTCATTGACCGAGTCTTCTGTTCCTGCTTCTATAGTTGAAGAGTCTGATTTTCTTAACTCAGCTTCATCCCTACTCATTTCAATAAGCAGTTCAACTACTGATGAGAGACTTGAAGAAGCAGCAATGGATGATTCTACAGTTAGATCTCTAGCAGTTGCTTCTTCCTGTTTCAATGGCTTGCTATGTTCATATCTGCAGTGGTCTCATAAATACAGTACCGCTTGCTGAAAATACTTGCACACTACACCATACGGACTGTCAGAGGTCATGTGAATAGCGACAGTTTTCTCCTTCCTTACAAACCCCATGCATAAAATACCTGCAGGTGACCTGTTTAGTCCAGCTGCCATTACTACTACCGTCACTGCCGCCTCCCCCCAACTCCCTCTAGGCACAAGGATATGAATCTGGGGATAGGGATGGGAGAGGCCACTGTTACTGCTGCCACCGCTGCTGCACTCCGGTTCCTAATGTTATGCCTGTTGTTCCAGGAGCTAAAGCCTCTGCCATTACTGTTTATCCCACAGCAATGACACCGGAACTTCCAGGATCACATAATTCTGGTCTGGCTTCAGAGAGAGATCGTGGTGAGGGGAGGGGAATGGAACTGAGGCATCTGCTCACTTCCTGTCCTGCTCTACCCATACTACTTTTTTTTTTCTTTTTTTTTTTTTTGGCGAGATGGGGGGTGGCCATGATTCGGGAATCAAACCCAGGTCTCTTGTATGGAAGGTGCGCATTCTACCTGCACTACTTTTTAATAGTGAAAATGAAGATCCGAATTCAGAAGATGTCTATAGTCATCTGACAACAACTGTGTTTAGAAAGGGAGTTGCATATGATGGGCCTAATACATTTTTCTTGGAGCAAAAGAATATATTAAAAAGTAGCCTTAACATAGCCCAATTTAGACAGCATGTTTTATAATTGAAAAAGAAACAAAGGAATATTTTGAAAGTTGGGGAGAAAGTAGAGAAACAATTAGTTTGGAGTTCTTTCTGAGCTTATAATTTTACTAGCTAGTCACTCTTCACATGGAAAGGAAAACAGATGTCAACTCAATAAGAAGGTGGCACAGCTGTATGCAGATTTAGATGGAGGCTTTAGCCACACAGCTTGGCTCTTGCCAAGTTGCCTTCCTTTGCCTGGTTTAAGAGGCAGGAACAGAGCTCATCAAGAGATCAAGAATATTTTCTATAAGGCAATACAGAAATGGAGACAATCAGAGGAAAAAAAACGATGACATTCTCCAAACTTTACTAGATACTACATACAATGATGGGCATCCTTTGACAGATGATGAAGTAGTAGGATGCTTATTGGGCTGCTCTTGGCAGGGTAGCATACATCTTCAACTACTAGTGCTTGGATGGACTTCTTTCTAGCCAGACACAAAACACTTCAAGAAAAATCTTGAACAGAACAGAAAACAATCTGTGAAAATGATCTGCCTCCTTTAACTTATGACCAGTTCAAGGATTTAAATTTGCTTGATCGCTGTATAGAAGAAACATTAAGACTTAGACCTCTTATAATGACCATGATGAGACTGGCCAAAACTCCCCAAACTGTGGCAAGGTACGCCATTCTCCCAGGACATGAGGTGCGTGTGTCTCACACTGTCAATCAACGACTTTGAGATTCCTGGGTATTAAGACAATCAAATGCCTCAAACAAAACACAAAATCAAAGGACGTGAAGATCCAAGCAGGAAAAGCCCAGCCAAATGACCAAATGAAAACTCTGGAGGGGATACAGAATATGGAACAACTACTCAAGGATATATATATAAAGAAATAATATAAATATATTAAGAAATGAAGGCTATCAGGAAGACACCAGAAGGGCATACAGAAGAATTCAAAAGATTAAATAGAAAAATAGCAGATCTCAGAGAGATGAAAGATACAGTAGATCAAATTGGAAAAATACTACATACACATTGATAGCAGATTCAAAGAAGCAGAAGAAAGAATAAGGGAACTAGAGGCAAAAAAAACTAAACTAGAGGGCACAAAAGAACAAATGACAAGAAAGAAAAAAAGAAACAGAATCGGATCTTAGAGAAATGACAGACAATAAAAGGTGCACAAATACAAGAATCACTGGAGTCACAAGAGAAGAGAAAAATTAAGGACTGGGAAAGATGGTTGAAAATATAATCAGGGAAAACTTCCCAACCCTTATAAAAACATAAATATATAAATCAAAGAGGCCCAATGAACTCTAGATAGAATAACTCCAAGACACACACTAATCAAATTGTCAAATGTTGACGAGAAACACAAAGTCCTGAAAGCACTACAAGAAATGCATTACATACAAGGGAAAACACCTAAGACTGAGTTCGGACTATCAACAGGCACCATGGAGACAAGAAGGCAGTGGTATGATATATTTAACATCCTGAACGAGAAAGGCTTCCAGCCAAGAATTGTTTATCCAGCCAAGTTGTCCTTCCAACTTGAGGGAAAGATTAAAATCTTCAAAAAGAAACCCACCCTATAAGAAATACTAAAGAGTGCTGTCAGCTGAAAAAAGACAAGAGAGAGAAGTCTGCAGGAGGGCAAAGAACTGAAGAATACCAATAAAGGTAACTTAAAAGTTAAAAACAGAGAGGGAAAAGAATATACAGACCTGATAAATAAAAACGAAAGGATAAGATGGTAGAGTCAAGAACTGCTTTTACAGTAATTACTTTAAACATTAACCGTATTAAACTCACCAATCAAAAGACAGAAACTGACAAAATGGATTAAAAATATAACCCATCTATATGCTATTTACAAAGGACACATCTTAGACCCAAGAACAACTTAGATTGAAAGTGAAAGGATGGAAAAAGATCTCTGCAGGCTGTAAAAAAAAGGAAAGCAGGAGTACCTATACTAATAAGAGGTAAACTTTAAATGTAAAGCCATCATAAGAGACAAAGAAGGACACTACACATTAATCAAAGGTATTAGTAACAATCATAAATGTTTACGCTCCCAATCAAGGAGCGCCAAAGTACATGAGGCAAGCATTAGCAAAACAAAAGGGTAAGCCCCGATGCATTCTGGAAGAAAAAAAAAAAAAAGAAGGGAGGTATAAGATGTTTCAACAATAATAGTGGGAGACTTCAATACACCACTCTCAACTACAGACAGAGCAACTAGACAGAGAATCAGCAAAGAAATAAAGAACCTAAACAATGGGATAAATTAACTGGCCCTAATAGACATATATAGATCTTTATACCCCAAAACACCAGGATATACATTCTTCTCTAATGTACATGGAACGTTCTCCAGGATAGATCATATGCTGGGAGACAAACAGAGTCTTTATAAATTTAATAAGAGCAAAATTATCCAAAGCACTTTCTCTGACTACAACAAAATTAATCCAGGCATTAATAATCAATAAAGAACCAGAACTTTCAAAAATATATGAAGATTAAACAATACACTCTCAACAGAATCAGTTGATCAAAGAAACTGCTAGAGAAATCAGTCAATACCTGGAGACAAATGACAATGAGAATACAACATAAAACTTATGGTATGCAGCAAAGGTAGTGTTGAGATGGAAATTTACTGTGCTCAACGCCTATATTAAAAAACAAGAACAAACAAAACTTGAGGACTTAACTGTTCACCTGGAGAATTCAGAGAAAGAACAGCAAACTAGCCCCAAAGCAAATAAATGAAGATAAATTACAAGATTGAAGCAGAAATAAACTGGAGAACAATAAAACAACAGATAGAATCAACAAAAAATGTTGGTTGAGGAAATCAATAAAATTGATGGACTCCTAGCTAGATTGACAAAGAAAAAAAGATAGAGGACACAAACAAAATCAGATATGAGAGGTGGGCCATTACCATGGATCATGAAGAAATCTTAAAAATTATAAGTGAATACTATGAACACTATATGCCAACAAACTAAACAACTTAGATGAAGTGGATAAAATTTCTAGAAACTCACAAACTACCTACACTGATGTGTTGGTTTGAAAGGATGTATGTCCCCTAGAATAGCCATGTTTCAATCAAAATCCCATTTCGTAAAGGCAGAATAATCCGTATTCAATACTGTATGTTTGAATCTGTAATCAGATCATCTCCCTGGAGATGTAACCCAATCAAGAGCAGTTGTTAAATTGGATTAGGGGAGATGTGTCTCCACCCATTTGGGTGAGTGTTGATTGGTTTACTGGAATCTTATAAAAGAGGAAACATTTTGGAGAATGGGAGATTCAGAGAGAGCAGAGAAGAACAACATAGCCACAAGAAGCAGAGAGCCCACAAGCCAATGACCTTTGGAAATGAAGAAGGAAAACACCTCCCTAGAAGCTTCATGAAACAGGAAGCCAGGAGAGAAAGACAGCAGATGATGTCTTGCTCACCATGTACCCTTCCAGCCGAGAGAGAAACTGTGACTGTGTTCGCCATGTGCCTTCTCACTTGAGAGAGAAACCCTGAACTTCATCAGCCTTCTTGACGCAAGGGCTCTTTTTCTGGATGCCTTTGATGAGACATTTCTATAGACTTGTTGTAATTGGGACATTTTCTCGGCCTTAGAATTGTAGACTAGCAACTTATTAAATTCCCCTTTTAAAAAGCCATTCCGTTTCTGGTATATTGCATTCCGGCAGCCAGCAAACTAGAACAACTGACTCAAGAAGAAAGAGAAGATCTCAACAAAACAATTACAGCAGATTCAAAGAATCATCAGAAATCTTCCCACAAAGAAAAGCCCAGGACCAGAGAGCATCAAAGGGGAATTTTATCAAGCACTCCAAAAAGAACTAATACCAATCCTGCTAAAACTCTTCCAAAAAAATAACGAAAAGGAACACCACCTAACTCATTTTATGAAGCTAACATCACGCTAATTCAAAACCAGATAAAGACACTATAAAAAAGGAAAACTACACACCCACCACCCTAATGAACATAAATGCAAAAAAATTCTTAATACTAGCAAATTGAATCCAACAACACATTAAAAGAATTATACTCACGACCAAGTGGAGTGTAATATGAGGAATGCAAGGGTGGTCCAACATAAGAAGCTCAATCAACATAATACAGCACATTAACAAATCAAAAGGGGGAAAAAAATCACATGATCATCTTCACTGATGCTGAAACAGCATTCAACAAAATTCAGCATTCTTTCCTGATAAAAGCACTTCAAACAGCAGTAATCAAAGGAAACTTTCCCAATATCTTAAAGGGCATATATGAAAAGCCCATAGCCAGCATCATATTCAATGGTGAAAGACTGAAAGCATTCCCCCTAAGATTGGGAACCAGATGAGGATGCTCATTGTCACCACTATTATTCAACATTGTACTAGAAGTTCTAGCTGGAGTGACTGGACAGGAGAAAGAAATAAAAGGCATCCCAACAGGAAAGGAAGAAGTAAAGCTTTTATTATTTCCAGATGATATAATCCTATACACAGAAAACTAAAACGAAGCTACTTGAGCTAATAAACAAATTCAGTAAAGTGGCAGGAAACAAGATTAATATAAAAAAATCAGTAAGTAATGCTTCTATAACAAATAACCTATCTGAGGGGCCATTAAGGAAAAAATTCCTTTCCAAATAGCAACCAAGAGAATTAGATATCTAGGAATAAGCCTAACCAGGGATGTCTAGGACTTGCTCAAAGAACATTACAAAACATTGCTAAAAAGAAATTAAATATAACCTAAACAGACAGAAATACATTCCATGTTCATGGATAAGAAGGTTGAATGTCATTAACATGTCAATTCTACCCAAACAACCTACATATTCAATGCAATCTATCAAAACCCCAACAACCTATTTTGAAGACATGGAAAAGCTAGTTAATCAAAGTTATTTGGAAGGGAAAAAGACCCTAAAGAACAAAAGCAAACTGGGAGGATTATGACTTCCTGACTTTAAAGCTTACATAAAGCCAGAGTGGTCAAAACAGCATGGTACTGGCATAAATACAGAAGTATCAATCGGTGGAATGAAATCATGAGTGCAGAAATAGACCACCAAATCTACGGACGACTGATCTTCAATAAGGTCCCCAAATCCACTGAACTGGGACAGAACAGTCTTTTTAATAAATGGGCATGGCAGAACTGGATATCAATAGCCAAACCAATGAAAGAGGACCCTACCTTAGATCCCATACAAAAAAGTAATTCAAAATGGATTAAAGAGCTAAATGTAAGAGCAAGTACCATAAAACTTCTACAAGAAAATGCAGGGAAACATCAAAAAGGAGTAATGCAAGACAGGTTCTTAAATTTTACACCTAAAGCACAAGCAACAAAAGAAAAAACAGACAAATGAGAACTCCTTAAGATCAAGAGTTTCTAAGCCTAAAAGGATCTTCTCAAAAAGATGATGAGGCAGCCAACTCAATGAGGAAAATATCTGGAAATCACATAAAACAACCCAAATATAAAATGGGCAGAGGATATTAATAGATACTTTTCTGAAGAACAAATACAGATGGCTAAAACACACTGAAGAGATGCTCATTTCCATTAGCCATAAGAGAAATGCAAATAAAGACAACAATGAGATTATCACCTCACACCTATAAGAAGGCTGATATTAAACAAACAGGAAAGTACATATGTTGGAGAGGATGTGGAGAAACCGGAAAACTTATTCACTGTCGCTGAGAATATATAATGCAGCCACTGTGGAAAAGAGTTTGGTGATTCCTCAGAAAACTAAATATTGAGCTGCCCTATTACACAGCAATACCAATAATTTGCATATACCCAGAAGAGTTGAAAGCAGTGACATGAGCAGACATTTGCACACTGATGTTCATAGCAGCACTATTCCAATTTTTCAAAAGATGATAACAATGCAAGGGCCTATCAACAGACGAGTGGATAAAGAAAATGTGGCATAGACATACGATGAAATATTATACAGCAGTAAGACGAACTGAGGTCCCAAAGCATATGACAACATGGATGAGCCTTGAGGACACAATGCTGAGTGAAATAATTCAGACACAAAAGGACAGATACTATGAGTTCGCTATTATAACTCTGATAATCTCAGAAGTTACACTGTAGACTATAGCAGACTTAGAGGTACACAAAAGCTAGAGACAGAGAATAGGCTACTCAAAGAGGTTGAACCTAATGTAAGGGAAGTGATATAAGTGATAGTAACAAATTAGCAGTTTTATAAGTAAACTGCCATACTGAAGGTGAATACATGACTGAAAGGGGATATATAGTGCTATGTATCCCATTGATTAAATCTAGAATTATAAAGAAGTTCTCACATGAACTATTTCAAAGGTTCAATAGTTGACAAAGAGTCAATTATAGAGGGACATAGAGGGAAAACTAAAAACGCATATATGGCCAATAGCTAAAAGGAAAACAACAGTAACACAATACTATCAGTGGCAACTAACTGAGGGTAGGGGACAAGTGACAAGGGGTAGTTTTTATTTGATATTTGATGACACTGTGTTTGCTAGCTCTTAGCCATTATGGACCAATGAGAAATGTCTACAATTGAGAGTGCTAATGATCATACAACCAAGCAAGAATACTGTAAGACACAGTTTGCTTATTTTGGACTTTATCCATGATGCCCAATAGATGGAGGAAGCCAAAAGGTACAATGACTGAGATGCACAGTGGCAAACAGAGATACATTTATATGATGAAATGGCAGCTACAAAAAGGAAGGACTCTGAGAAGCATGCAAGGAACTGAATAAACCCTGGGGACAATGTGTTATGCAAAATAAGCCAGAAACAAAAGAATAAATGTGCTGAGGTCTCTCAGAAAATACTTGTAAGAAAATGGAAGCCTACTTGTAAGTCCCTATAGCAGCCACATCTAGTCTGAAGGTGTAATCATACTTCTAGATTCTGAGATACCGAGCCATATATATATCACGAGGTATTTCCCTGAAACTGTGATTTTGTGACACCTAAGATCCAGAAAAATAGATCAAGCCTCAATTAGAATTTAAAACGTAGCCAATCTGGCTGGGTCTAAGGTAAATTAGAACATAGGGTGAAAGATACTCTATACCTTCACCTATTATAAGAGACTATAGATAGATAGATAGAAGAGAGATGATAGATAGATGAGAGAGAGAAAGAGATACACAGAGAGAAAGAGAGAGAGAGGCACTCTAAACCTTCACCTACTGTATAAGACTAAATGCAGAGACGTTTATTATGTCTAGACCCTAAATGTTCTGTAACACAGCCTAAATCAACTTGTCTGGACAGCTCATTTAAACAACCCAAATATGGAGAGAACAGAATGGGAAGGAGGCCTTGTAATTCTGTATAGCTTAATGTAATACCCAAATACAACTAAGACTACGGTGGGTTGATAATTTTAAAAGTACTGGTAAAGTCCCTTAAGGGTCCAAAGTAAAATATATATATATATGGAACTATTAAATTTTTCCATCTGGGAAACTCCGGGTACCCTCTTAACCTTTGGGAACTCCCAAGAAAATAGGTCAAGTCCTAGATTTTGAGGCTTGCCCATATGAAACTTATTCTGTAGGGAAGAAGCAAAGACTACAAGGCTGAAGAGTTGCTTCCAGGAAGCCTCTTTGTTGCTCAGATGTGGTCTCCGTCTCTCGAAGCCAAACTCTGCAAGAATTGTTACCCCCCCCCACACACACACACACACCCCGCCTAATCACACATGGGACTTGACACGCAGGGGTGAAAATCGCCCTGACAATGTGGGGCTTGGATCCCGGGGATGAGTCCAGCTCTGGTACCATGTGGTCAACAATTTTTCCATACTGAAAGGGGAAAAGGAAAAGGGGAGAAGCCACATCAGTGGCTGAGAGAGATCAAATGGAGTCGAGAGACTTTTCTGGAGACCACTCTTATGCAAGCTTCAGTTAAACAGTGGTAACTGCCATGGTCTTCTAAATCCCAGCCAAAGTCACTCCTGTTCCCCCGATGAATCCCAGAGTGATTTGATCAGTGAGTGGAAAAGTATTTGCAAAGTCCCCTTTGGGGAATGGTGAGAACGGGGGACAATTCAACCTCCCCAAGTTGAATTCTTGATATTCTCACAAGCAGTGTGGACAACCAAAGCTATAGGCTGAGCCCCCAGTCTTGGGGTTTGTTCACATGAAACTTAACCCCACAAAGGATAGGTCAAGCCTACTTAAAATTAGGCCTAAGAGTCACCCCCCCAAGAGAACCTCTTTTGTTGCTCAGATGTGGCCTCTCTCTCCAGCCAACACAACAAGCAAACTCACCACCCTCCCCCTGTCTATGTGGAACATGACTCCCAGGGGTGTGGACCTTCCTGGCAACGTGGGACAGAAATCCTAGAATGAGCTGGGACTCAGCATCAAGGGATTGAGAAAAATCCTAGAATGAGCTGAGACCCAACATTAAGGGATTGAGAAAACCCTCTCAACCAAAAGGGGGAAGAGCGAAATGAGACAAAGTGTCAATGGCTGAGAGATTCTAAACAGAGTTGAGAGGTTATCCTGGAGGTTATTCTTACACATTAAGAAGATATCACCTTGTTATCCATGAGGAAATGGAGAGGCTGGAGGGAATTGCCTGAAAATGTAGAGCTGAGTTCCAGTAGCCATGTTTCTTGATGATGATTGTATAATGATATAGTTTCACAATGTGAATGTGTGATTGTGAAAACCTTGTGTCTGATGCTCCTTTTATCCACCTTGTCAACAGACGAGTAGAACATACGGAATAAAAATAAATAATAGGGGGAACAAATGTCAAAATAAATTTAGTTTGAAATGCTAGTGATCAATGAAAGGGAGGAGTAAGGGGTATGGTGTGTATAATTTTTTTTTCTGTTTTCGTTTTATTTTTCTTTTGTCTTTTTATTTCTTTTTCTGAATTGATGCAAATGTTCTAAGAAATGATCATGATGACGAATATGCAACTATGTGATGATATTGTGAATAACTGATTACATATGTAGAATGGAATGATCACATATTAAGAATGTTTATGTTTCTTTCCTGTAGTTTTCTTTTTTAATTAATAAAAAAATTAAATAAAAAAAAAAAAAAAAAGTCACTCCTGTGGACTCTTAAGAATACCTAGGGCTCAAACTGAGACTCAATAAAGGTTTCGTACACTAAGTTTGCTTTCCTGGAATCTAATTCCCGAAGGGTTCCTGGGGTCAGATAAATCTTGAAACCTAGAGGGACCAGCCTCTGCAAGATTATCAATTAATTACGGTCCCCTATCCTTCAGTTTTGACACCCTTTCTCAACATGAAAAAGAAGAGACATTGCCCAAAGATCCCTACAGATTGGGAGAAGGATAAAAGGAGGAGAAGGCATTATAACAGAGAAAATAGGATTTAACAAATGAGTATGACTGCTGAATCACTATATTAATATTCCTTCTAGCCTCCAATGTTTTGGAGCAGTTAGAAGGGAAAATCTGAGATAATGGAATGGTAGCCCATAACAAATTCTGGGATCTCTTCAGTAACTACTTGTTAAAGTATGCTTTGAAACTATTGCTTTTTCTTTCTTTGCTTTGCACACCTTATATTTTACAATTAAAAAACGTTTTAACAAAACGAGGGCAAGATTAAGACATTTCCAGATAAACAAAAGCTAGAGAAATTCCTCATCACTAGACCTGCCCTGAAAGCAAGGATAAAAGGAGTTCTTTAGACTGGAAGAAAAGGACACTGGACAGTGGTTTAAAATGGCATAAAGAAATTAAGACCTCTAGTAAAAGTAACCATTTGGGTACTTGTAAATTTCAGTATTCTGTATTGTATTTTTTGGCATATAATTACTTCTTACTTCCCACAGGTGCTAAAATACAAACACACAAAAAGTAATGATAAATATATGGTTTTGGCCATAAAATGCAGAAGGACATATTTGTAACAAGTACCAAAAAAGGTGGTAGGATGGAACAGTATAGGAAAACTATATGCATATTCTATTGAAGAAAGGTCAGTATCAAATCAAATGTGACTGTCATAATTCAGAATAGTATATTTAACCCCATGGAAATCACAAAGAAAATGTATGAAAAGCATATCCACAGAGAAATGAGAAGGGACTCAATATGACAAAATGCAAAAAATCAGATAAATACGAAAGTAGTTATTAACAGAAGAACTGAAGTTTAAAAATACTAAATAGCAAAAAGGCAGAGGCAAGCTCAGCCCTGTCAGTAGTAACTTTAAATGTAAATGGATAAAACTCTCCAGTCAAAAGGTAGAAAGCGATAGAACGGATTTAAAAAACAGCATCACCCAACTAGATGCTGTCTACGGGAAACTCACCTTACATAAAAAGACGTAAGTAGGTAGAAAGAGAAAGGATGGGAAAATATACGAAGCAAGTGGTAAACAAAAGAGACCCAGGGTAGCTATACTAATATTGGATAAAATAAATTTAAGTTAAAAACAGTCATGAGGAACTAGAATATCCTTATATACTGATAAAGGGACAAATACAAGATAGCCTAACAATTTTAAATGTACATGCACCAAACAGCAGAGTTCCAAAATATATGAACCAAATACCGACAGATGTAAAGGGAGAAACTGACAGTTCTGCATTAATGTTAGGAGACTTTAATACACCACTTTCATTAATGAATAGCACATCTAGACAGAAGATTAATAAAAAAAAACACAAGACTTGAACAATACTCTAAACCAACCAGACCTAACACACATATACAGACATTCACATAACAACAGAGCATACATTCTTCTCAAGTGAACAGAAATTATTCTCTGGAACAGACCATATCTTAGGTCACAAAAAAATTCTCAATAAATTCAAAAATATTGAAATCATACAAAGAATATTCTCCCACCAAAATGGAATGAACCTAGCAATCAACAGAGAGATGGATGGAAAATACACAAATATGTGGAAATTAAACAACATATGCAAACAACCAGTGGGTTAAAGAAGAAATCACCAGGGAAACGAAGAACTATCTTGAGGCAAATGAAAATGCAACATACCAAAACTTAAAGTATGCAGAAAAGGAAGTGCTGAGTGGGAAATTTACAACTCTAAATGCTTACATTAAAAAAGCTAACTTCAAAAAAAAAAAAAGCTAAAAAAAGAGAAAGATTTCAATTCAGAGAACTCACCTAAAAATTGGAAGAACTAGAAAAGCTCAGCAAACTAAACCCAAAGCTAGCAGAAGAAAGCAAATGACAGAGCAGAGATAAGTAAAAGAGAGAATCAACAAAATCAAAAGTTGGTTCCTCGAAAAGATAAGTAAAATTGGAAAACATTTAATTAGGCTGACAAAGAAAACAAGGGAAAGGGAACAAGTGACTAAAGTCAGAAATGAAAAGGGACAGACCCCACTCAAATAAAATGGACTATAAGAGAATACTATACACAACTGTATGCCAACAATTAGATAATCTAGATAAAACTAATAAATACCTAGAAACACATAAACTATATACACTGACTCAAGAAGTTATGGAAGATCTCAACAGACCAATAACTAATAAGTATATAAAAATAAATTTAAAAAAAAAAACTTTCAACAAAGAAAAGCCTAGTACCAGATGGATTCACAGGAATTTTACAAACATTCCAAGAAGAATTAACACCAATCCTGCTCAAACTATTTCAAAAAAATTGAAGAGGGAAGACTCCCTAATTCACCCTATGAGGCCAACATCACCCACAGACCAAAGTCAGATAAAGATAAATCAAGAAAAGAAAATTACGACCTATATCTGTCATCAATATAGATGCAAAAATCCTCAACAAAATGCTAGCAAACTCAATCCAACACTAACGTAAAATAATTATACTCCATTTTCAAAAATAAAGGAGAAATTAAGATACAGATAAACAAACACTGAAATGTTCATTACCAAAAGAACCACCCTGCAAGAAATGCTAAAGGGAGTCATTCAGGCTTTACTAAAACGACCCTAGACATTAATTCAAAGCCTTAAGTAGATAAAGGAAATTGAAAATTTTAACTACAAAGGTAAATATAAAACACTATATTGTACTTTTGGTTTGTAACTGCTTTCCCGCCATATGATTATCAAGCAAGTATGTATAATATTTAAAATCTACGTTAATGGACATACAATGTAAAAAGACAAAATGTGAGAAAATAATATAAAGGAGGAATGGCACATCTAAATATGTATAGAATGTTTGTATACTACCGAAATTACGTAAATAATAATCGAACAGGTTATTATTAGTTTAAAATGATAATGGTACTTCCATGAAGATGACATAGTACAGTGGTGTGAGTTCACTCCTGCTCCGTGAAACAAGACGAGAGACGGAGAAAATGACCAGGACTGCGGTCCAGAGGTGCAAGTAAGCAAACAGGGTCTTTACGCAGGTTTGGGGAGGAGAGCAGCAAGGGGAGGTTCAGGGTGAAGAGAGCAGAGTGGTTCGGGTGACCATGATCCCCACCAGGGCAGGCAGCAGGGCGCAGGATGGGGCATTTGGAGGGAACTGACTATTCTCTGCCCAGGGCAGGCCGCAGTGTGGTGCGATTGGAGGGAACTCACTATTCTCTGCTCCAGCTGCCAGCTGGGGAGACCTTCCCATGGGTCATAGTTGACAGCACCAGAGGGGATCCAGGAAGTGGATCTGATCGTCCACCACAGGGGGCTGGGCCTCAGGGCAAGGGAGTAATCACCTAGCAGGTGTGGGAATAGTCAGCCCCGCAGGCATGGTGTCTGGCAGATCTGACAGAGCTGCAGGTTAGCTGATCCCCTGAACCTAGGTCGGCTCCCCAGTCTCACCAGCAGAGACCAACCATCTAGCCACCTGGGTTCAGAAGCAACCCCCCTATAGAGCATGCTGTCCTCAAGCTGCTACAGGCCAGAGTGGGCAAGGCTGAGGGAGGAGGAGCCTCAGGCACGCCACCTGTTGGAGAGAAGGGGGGTAAGCATAGCTTGGCTGCTACAGACTGAGGAGCCTGAGGAATGAGGAGGCTCCGGGTTACCACCTGTTCGGTAGAAGGAGTCAGTGCAGGCAAGCTAACTCCTTATCTAACTAAATTCTTATTTTTCACTTTTACTTTTTTTCTTAATATCCTTTTCTTTTTCCCCTTTTTAAAATATTATTTCTACACATTTTTATTAGTACTATAATTGTTCTTTCATTCTTTTTTATGTTTATTTTTATAGATATATTTTAACATTTTTACTGGTGTTTTATTTGCTATTTCTTATTTCATATTTTGTTTTTATCATTCAATTTCATTAACTTTTTTTTTGGGGGGGGTGCATGGTCTGGGAATCAAATCCAGGTCTTCTGCATGGAAGGCGAGCATTCTACCACTGTCAATTTCATTTACTTTTATCATTATTATTTTCTTATCTCTTCAATTTTCTCTCCCTTTAGTAGGTACCAAACTAAATTCACTCCAAGTATATCTTGGGGAGCCTCCTTTGACTCTGGGGCTTGCTACTGTTTAGGTATGTTTTATTGTTGCTCTTGTTGTTTTATCATATTTTTATTGTGTTCTTAACTTTTTCTCTTTTTTTTCTTTTTTTGGGGGGCAGGGGTGCAGCGCATGGGCTGAGAGTCAAGCCTGGGTCTCCCATGTGCTTGGCAGTCATTGTGTCACTGGAGTACCGATGCATCCCGACCTAGCTTCTAATAAGTCCAGAAGCTGTCCTTATAGGACATCCAGACCTTGATTTGGAGGAGAAGAACCAACAAACCATGTGCAAAAGGAAAACTTCAGTGAAAACCAAGTAAATACACAACTTTAAAAGAGTGAAGGAAAACAACTTACAAAACAATCATATCAAGATAATGAAATGCCCCAAACACAACAGGAAAATCACAAACCACATGAAGATCCAAGCAGAAATGGCCCAGCCAAACAAAAAAATCAAAGTTTCAGACATAGAACATGGAACAACTAATCAAGAATATTTGTAAATAAATGAAGGCTATCAGGAAGACACTAGAAGAGCATAAAAAATTCAGAAGGTTAAATAGAAAAACGGTAGATCTCACAGAAATGAAGGACACAGTAGACCAAATTAGAAATACACTCGAGATACACAATAGCAGAATTGAATAAGCAGATGGAAGAATAAGTGAGCTAAAAGACAGAATTGAACTAGAGTGAACAAAGAACAAATAGCAAGAAGATGGAAAATTGAAATTGTATCTTAGGGAAATGATGGACAACAGGAGACACACAAATATAAGAATCACTGGAGAAATCAGGAGGCAAAATGGTGGCTTAGTGAGGTGTGGAATTCAACTCGTCCTCCAGTTCATCCCCAAGAGCAGCTAGTAAACAGCCAGAACACTTCAGAACAACTTCCAGGGCTACATCAGCGACCAAACACAGTGTACACCACTCTGGACAAGCTGGTATGGCTGAGACCCCACACAGAACTCTAAGTCCCCCAATGCTGGTGCCCCTCCCTGACAGACGCAGCAGGCTGGTTTCCTGAGGGAAAAGGAAACAGCTTTACTAGCAGCACGGGCTTTGCTCAATCAAGCTTCAGGTACAGAATTAATTAACAAATTCTGACTACTGAAAATAGGCCACCAGCACAGAGAAACCTGAAATAAGCTTTAAAGGTACCAGGAGTTCTTACCCCAGCAGAGAGGGAGCGGGGCTGGTGGAAAAAAAAAAAAGAAACCCATGGCTTTCTTGTTGGACAGCATAAAATACTGCAAAAAACCCTTCCCAGCGTTCTGGGAAGATGGCAGAATAGGATAGGTCAAGTTCACCCATGCTCCAAAGAACAGCAGAAAGAACAGAAAGGCAACTAAGATGGCAATTCCAGGGTGTCAGTTACCCAGGAAGGTGTCCTACACCACACAGGGAGGCCCTGGTTACAAAAGCTGAAAAACTGAGACAGAGAACCAGAGGCCATCCAGCTGGTGAAAACAGCCTAATGTGCCCCTTTCCAAATGGAAGCCCGGAGCCCTCAGAAGTGCACAGATGAAGAGACCAGGAGTAGGAACTCTCTACCTCTGTGACCCCCACACCACACCCTGCTCCTGCACTCCAAGGTCCGTCTGAGCTGCACCACAAACCCATGGCCCCCACACCACACCTCTACAATCCCATGACATGCACCCTATGTTCAACAACATCAGTGTCCTCAACCTGCGCCTATACCTGTGTTACAATGAATCACTGCACTGTTGTGCCCCACTCCACACCCCACAACTAGCTCCACATCCACCCCACAAATACAAAGCTTTAGACTACTGAAGGAAATCAACCTACAAAGTAAATCAGTCAAGATATTTACATGCTGCAAAAACAACAGAAGATCACTAAGCACATCAAGATGCAGACAGATATAGCACAGAATAATGACCAAATTAAAACATGAAGGAGACACAGACTTTGGAGTAACTAACCAAAGACGTTCATATAACTCTACTAAATAAAATAAATGGGATGGCTAATGGCATTAAGGAGATTGAAAAGATACTAGAAGAGCATAAAGAGGAACTGGAAAGAATAAATAGAAAAACAGCAGATATCACAGAGATTCAAGATGATGTAGACCAAGTAAAAAATATACTTGAGACACACAACAGCAGATCTGAAGAGGCAGAAAAAATAATAAGTAATACAGAAGACAGGATAACTGACTTTGAACACTCAAAACAACAAATGGCAAAAAAGATGGAAAAATCTGAATTGGCTCTCAGGAAAATGATGAACAAAACAAAGCACACAAATATAAGAATCACTGATGTCCCAGAAGAAGAAGAGAAAAGGGCTGGGAAGATTAGTTGAGGATATAATGGGGGAAAACTTTCCAATCCTCGTAACAGACATGAATATGCAAATCAAAGAATCCAAACAAACTCCAAATAGAATAAATCCAAATAGGCCTTCCCCAAGAAACATACTAATCAGTCTAACCATATGTTAAAGAGAAGCAGAAAATCCTGAAAGAGGCGTTAGAAAAATAATCTAATACATACAAGGAAAACCACATAAGACTGAATTCAGTATACTCAACTGGTACTATGGAGGCAAGAAGGCAGTAGTATGATATACTTAAGATCCTGAAAGAGAAAGACTTTCAGCCAAGAATTCTTTCAGCCAAATTATCCTTCAAAACTGAGGGAGACCAAGTGGAGAATTCTTGATATTCTCACAAGCAGTGGGGACAACCAAAGCAATAGGCTGAGCCTCCAATTTGGGGTTTGTTCATATGAAACTTAACCCCACAAAGGATGGGTCAAGTCTACTTAAAATTAGGCCTAAGAGTCACCCCCAAGAGAACCTCTTTTGTTGCTCAGATATGGCCTCTCTCTCCAGCCAACACAAGAAGCAAACTCACCACCCTCCCCCTCTCTACATGGAACATGATTCCCAGGGGTGTGGACCTTCCTGGCAAAGTGGGACAGAAATCCTAGAATGAGCTGGGAATCAGCATTAAGGGATAGAGAAAACCTTCTCGATCAAAAGGGGTAAGAGCAAAATGAGACAAAATGAATTGTCAATGGCTGAGAGATT
Source organism: Tamandua tetradactyla (assembly GCF_023851605.1). Classification (NCBI taxonomy): domain Eukaryota; kingdom Metazoa; phylum Chordata; class Mammalia; order Pilosa; family Myrmecophagidae; genus Tamandua; species Tamandua tetradactyla. The sequence continues at coordinate 35,369,758 of NC_135341.1, forward strand.
CCAAACAGAGTCAAGAGGTTATCCTGGAGGTTATTCTTATGCATTAGATATCACCTTGCAGTTAAGATGTAATGAAGAGGCTGGAGGGAACTGCCTGAAAATGTAGAGCTGTGTTCCAGTAGCCATGTTTCTTGAAGATGACTGTATAACGATATAGCTTTCACAATGTGACTGTGTGATTGTGAAAACCTTGTGTCTGATGCTCCTTTTATCTACCTTATCAACAGATGAGTAAAACACACGGAATAAAAATAAATAATGGGAGGAACAAATGTTAAAATAAATTTAGTAGATTGAAATGCTAGCAATTAATGAAAAGGAGGGGTAAGAGGTATGGTATGTATGAATTTTTTTCTGTTTTCTTTTTATTCCTTTTTCTGAATTGATGCAACTGTTCTAAGAAATGATCATGATGATGAATATGCAACTATGTTGTGGCGATATTGTGAATTACTGATTATATATGTAGAATGGAATGATCATATGTTAAGAATATCTGTGTTTGTTGTACGTTTTAAAAATCAAAAAAAAAAAAAATTGCTCTTTGTCCGCCGATCCGGCGCGCGGCGCCCAGGCCCCGCAGCAGCCGGCCCACCTGCCCGCCTCTCCCCTCTTTGTCCGCCGGGCAAGCGCGCGGCACCCACGCCCCGCAGCAGCCGGCCCGCCCGCCCTCCTCTCCCCTCTTTGTTCGCCGGGCCGGCGCACAGCTCCCACACCCCGCAGCAGCCAACCCGCCCGCCCTCCTCTCCCCTCTTCCCCCTCATGCTCAGGCGGCTCTCCAACCACCACCGTACCCTCTTCTGCCTTCACCGGCTCCTCCGCCACCGGCCTCGACAGCCTTGCCACCCTCACCTTTCCTCCTCCAGAACAGCTACTGGGGGAGTGGAGACAATACAGAGCAGCTCCCGGAGCCACGACGGAGATCAAAGGGACGGCGTACCCCATCCTGGAATGGCTGACTGTCTGGGAGAACCAGCTCCGGTGAGATCACCAAGGGGCTCGGGCTTTCCCGGGTAGGACGGCAAGCGGCCGGAGTACCTCCCTTCCTCCTTCCCAGGCCAGCTGGTAGAATTGGGCAGGCGGTCCCCTTGGCCCATGGCGGCTGGTACCCCCACCACGCGAGGCCCCCCGGACCAACTGAGAGAGCTGGGTCGGAAATCCCCAGACTGCGGAGAACAGTGACCGGGGGGTCCCTTCCAAACACGTGACTCCCCGGTCCGGCTGGGAGCAGTGCACTCTCCCGGGCTGCGACAGCTGACGCCCTCCAGCCACGCTTAGCGCCCCGGGCCAACTAGGAAATTCGGTCGGGCGCTCTCCCGTGCTGCGGTGGCTGGCGACCCTCCCCGCGTTCGGAACCCCGGGCCAGCTGGCACTCTTCCAAGACGCTTCGGCTGCCGAACCTCCCCTACAGCGAGAGTTTTCCAGAGTTAAAGGACCCACAGCAACTTTCACTGGCGGAACCCGTAGAAAACGTGTGCCACGAGCGCCACCTACTGGGAAGGATAAGAAAAACAGAACCCAGAGATTTCACAGAAAAATCTTTCAACCTGTGGGGTCCAACACCCAGGGAAATCAGACTACATGCCCAGACGCGAGCAGAAGATAACGGATCACGCTCAAATAATTGAAAATATGGCCCAGTCAAAGGAACAAACCAATAGTTCAAATGAGATACAGGAGCTGAAACAACTAATGCTGAATATACGAACAGAAATGGAAAACCTCTTCAAAAACGAAATCGATAAATTGAGGGAGGACACGAAGAAGATATGGGCTGATCAAAAAGAAGAAATAGAAAAACTGAAAGACAAATCACAGAGCTTATGGAAGTGAAGGATAAAGTAGAAAAGATGGAAAAAAAACAACGGATACCTACAATGATAGATTTAAAGAGACAGAAGATGGAATTAGGGATTTGGAGGATGGAACATCTGAATTCCAAAAAGAAACAGAAATTATCCAGAAAAGAATGGAAAAATTTGAACAGGGAATCAGGGAACTCAAGGACAATGTGAACCGCACAAATATACGTGTTGTGGGTGTCCCAGAAGGAGAAGAGAAGGGAAAAGGAGGAGAAAAACTAATGGAAGAAATTATCACAGAAAATTTCCCAACTCTTATGAAAGACCTAAAATTACAGATCCAAGAAGTGCAACGCACCCCAAAGAGATTAGACCCAAATAGGTGTTCCCCAAGACACTTACTAGTTAGAATGTCAGAGATCAAAGAGAAAGAGAGGATCTTGAAAGCAGCGAGAGAGAAGCAATCCATCACATACAAGGGAAACCCAATAAGACTATGTGTACATTTCTCAGCAGAAACCATGGAAGCTAGAAGACAGTGGGATGATATATTTAAGTTACTAAAAGAGAAAAACTGCCAACCAAGACTGCTATATCCAGCAAAATTGTCCTTCAAAAATGAGGGAGAAATTAAAACATTCTCAGACAAAAAGTCACTGAGAGAATTTGTGACCAAGAGACCAGCTCTGCAAGAAATACCAAAGGGAGCACTAGAGTCAGATACAAAAAGACAGAAGAGAGAGGCATGGAGAAGAGTGTAAAAAGAAGGAAAGTCAGATATGATATATATAATACAAAAGGCAAAATGTTAGAGGAAAATATTATCCAAACAGTAATAACACTAAATGTTAATGGACTGAATTCCCCAATCAAAAGACACAGACTGGCAGAATGGATTAAAAAACAGGATCCTTCTATATGCTGTCTACAGGAAACACATCTTAGACCCAAAGATAAATATAGGTTGAAAGTGAAAGGTTGGGAAAAGATATTTCATGCAAATAACAACCAGAAAAGAGCAAGAGTAGCTATACTAATATCCAACAAATTAGACTTCAAATGTAAAACAGTTAAAAGAGACAAAGAAGGACACTATCTACTAATAAAAGGAACAATTAAACAAGAAGACATAACAATCATAAATATTTACGCACCGAACGAGAATACCCCAAAATACGTGAGGAATACACTGCAAACACTGAAAAGGGAAATAGACACATCTACCATAATAGTTGGAGACTTCAATTCACCACTCTCATCAATGGACAGAACATCTAGACAGAGGATCAATAAAGAAATAGAGAATCTGAATATTACTATAAATGAGCTTGACTTAACAGACATTTATAGGACACTGCATCCCACAACAGCAGGATACACCTTTTTTTCAAGTGCTCATGGATCATTTTCAAAGATAGACCATATGCTGGGTCACAAAGCAAGTCTTAACAAATTTAAAAAGATTGAAATCACACACAACACTTTCTCGGATCATAAAGGAATGAAGTTGGAAATCAATAATAGGCGGAGTACCAGATAATTCACAAATACATGGAGGCTCAACAACACACTCTTAAACAACAAGTGGGTCAAAGAAGAAATTGCAAGAGAAATTAGTAAATACCTAGAGGCGAATGAAAATGAAAACACAACATATCAAAACTTATGGGACGCAGCAAAGGCAGTGCTAAGAGGGAAATTTATTACCCTAAATGCCTTTATCAGAAAAGAAGAAAAGGCAAAAATGCAGGAATTAACTGTCCACTTGGAAGAACTGGAGAAAGAACAGCAAATTAACCCCAAAGCAAGCAAAAGGAAAGAAATAACAAAGATCAGAGCAGAAATAAATGAAATTGAAAACATGAAAACAATAGAGAAAATCAATAAGACCAGAAGTTGGTTCTATGAGAAAATCAATAAGATTGATGGGCCCTTAGCAAGATTGACAAAAAGAAGAAGAGAGAGGATGCAAATAAATAAGATCAGAAATGGAAGAGGAGACATAACTACTGACCTCACAGAAATAAAGGAGGTAATAACAGGATACTATGAACAACTTTACGCTAATAAATACAACAATTTAAATGAAATGGACGGGTTCCTGGAAAGACATGAACAACCAACTTTGACTCAAGTAGAGATAGATGACCTCAACAAACCAATCACAAGTAAAGAAATTGAAGCAGTCATTCAAAAGCTTCCTAAAAGAAAAGTCCAGGACAAGACGGCTTCACATGTGAATTCTATCAAACATTCCAGAAAGAATTAGTACCAACTCTCCTCAAACTCTTCAAAATAATTGAAGTGGAGGGAAAACTACCTAATTCATTCTATGAAGCCAACATCACCCTCATACCAAAACCAGGCAAAGATATTACAAAAAAACGAATACTACAGACCAATCTCTCTAATGAATATAGATGCAAAAATCCTCAATAAAATTCTAGCAAATCGTATCCAACAACACATTAAAAGAATTATACATCATGACCAAGTAGGATTCATCCCAGGTATGCAAGGATGGTTCAACATAAGAAAATCAATTAATGCAATACACCACATCAACAAATCAAAGCAGAAAAATCACATGATCATCTCAATTGATGCAGAGAAGGCATTTGACAAGATTCAACATCCTTTCCTGTTGAAAACACTTCAAAAGATAGGAATACAAGGGGACTTCCTTAAAATGATAGAGGGAATATATGAAAAACCCACAGCTAATATCATCCTCAATGGGGAAAAATTGAAAACTTTCCCCCTAAGATCAGGAACAAGACAAGGATGTCCACTATCACCACCATTATTCAACATCGTGTTGGAAGTTCTAGCCAAAGCAATTAGACAAGAAAAAGAAATACAAGGCATCAAAATTGGAAAGGAAGAAGTAAAACTATCACTGTTTGCAGATGATATGATACTATACGTCGAAAATCCGGAAAAATCCACAACAAAACTACTAGAGCTAATAAATGAGTACAGCAAAGTAGCAGGTTACAAGATCAACATTCAAAAATCTGTAGTGTTTCTCTACACTAGTAATGAACAAGCTGATTCAATCAAGAAACGAATCCCATTTACAATCGCAACTAAAAGAATAAAATACCTAGGAATAAATTTAACTAAAGAGACAAAAAAACCTATATAAAGAAAACTACAAAAAACTGCTAAAAGAAATCACAGAAGACCTAAATAGATGGAAGGGCATACCGTGTTCATGGATTGGAACACTAAATATAATTAAGATGTCAATCCTACCTAAACTCATCTACAGATTCAATGCAATACCAATCAAAATCTCAACAACTTATTTTTCACAATTAGAAAAACCAATAAGCAAATTTATCTGGAAGGGCAGGGTGCCCCGAATTGCTAAAAACATCTTGAGGAAAAAAAACGAAGCTGGAGGTCTCGCGATGCCGGACTTTAAGGCATATTATGAAGCCACAGTGGTCAAAACAGCATGGTATTGGCATAAAGATAGATATATCGACCAATGGAATTGAATAGAGTGCTCAGATATAGACCCTCTCATCTATGGATATTTGATCTTTGATAAGGCAGTCAAGCCAACTCATCTGGGACAGAACAGTCTCTTCAATAAATGGTGCCTACAGAACTGGATATCCATATGCAAAAGAATGAAAGAAGACCCGTATCTCACACCTTATACAAAAGTTAACTCAAAATGGATCAAAGATCTAAACATTAGGTCTAAGACCATAAAACAGTTAGAGGAAAATGTAGGGAGATATCTTATGAATCTTACAACTGGAGGCGGTTTTATGGACCTTAAACCTAAAGCAAGAGCACTGAAGAAAGAAAGAAAGAAATGGGAGCTCCTCAAAATTAAACACTTTTGTGCATCAAAGAACTTCATCAAGAAAGTAGAAAGCCTACACAATGGGAGACAATATTTGGAAATGACATATCAGATAAAGGTCTAGTATCCAGAACTCATAAAGAGATTGTTCAACTCAACAACAAAAAGACAGCCAACCCAATTACAAAATGGGGAAAAGACTTGAACAGACACCTACCAGAAGAGGAAATACGGATGGCCAAGAGGCACATGAAGAGATGCTCAATGTCCCTGGCCATTAGAGAAATGCAAATCAAAACCACAATGAGATATCATCTCACACCCACCAGAATGGCCATTATCAACAAAACAAAATGACAAGTGCTGGAGAGGATGCGGAGAAAGAGGCACACTTATCCACTGTTGGTGGGAATGTCAAAGGGTGCAACCACTGTGGAAGGCAGTTTGGTGGTTCCTCAAAAAGCTGAATATAGAATTGCCATACGACCCAGCAATACCATTGCTAGGTATCTACTCAAAGGACTTAAGGGCAAAGAAACAAACGGACATTTGCACACCAATGTTTATAGCAGCGTTATTTACAATTGCAAAGAGATGGAAACAGCCAAAATGTCCATCAACAGAAGAATGGCTAAACAAACTGTGGTATATACATACGATGGAATGTTATGCAGCTTTAAGACAAGATAAACTTATGAAACATGTAATAACATGGATGGACCTAGAGAATATTATGCTGAGTGAGTCCAGCCAAAAACTAAAGGACAAATACTGTATGGTCCCACTGATGTGAACGGACATTCGAGAATAAACTTGAAATATGTCATTGGTAACAGAGTCCAGCAGGAGTTAGAAACAGGGTAAGACAATGGGTAATTGAAGCTGAAGGGATACAGACTGTGCAACAGGACTAGATACAAAAACTCAAAAATGGACAGCACAATAATACCTAATTGTAAAGTAATCATGTTAAAACACTGAATGAAGCTGCATCTGAGCTATAGGATTTTTTTTGGTTTTGTTTTTTTTTTTTACTATTATTACTACTTTTATTTCTTTTCTCTATATTAACATTTTATATCTTTTTCTGTTGCGTTGCAAGTTCCTCTAAACCGATGCAAATGTAGTAAGAAACGATGATCATGCATCTATGTGATGATGTTAAGAATTACTGAGTGCATATGTAGAATGGTATGATTTCTAAATGTTGTGTTAATTTCTTTTTTTTTCTTTCCGTTAATTAAAAAAATCAAAAAAATTAATTTAAAAAAACTGAAGGAGAAATTAAAATTTGCACAAACAAATCCTGAAAGAATTTGTCAATAAGAGACTGGTCCTATAAGAAACACTAAAGGGAGTTCTGCCAGTTGAAAAAAAAGAAAAACAGGAGAAGGAGGCCTGGAGGATGGCATAGAACTGAAGAGCACCAGTAAGGGTAACTTAAAGGACAAAAAGAGATAGAGGGAAAAGAATACATAGATCCGACAAACAAAATCCAAAGGATCAGATAGTAGATTCAAGAAATGCCTTTTCAGTAATAACTTTAAATGTTAACAGACCAAATTTACCAATTAAAAGATAGATTGGCAAAATGGATTAAGAAATATAATCCAGATACATGCTGCTTACAAGGGACTCATCTTAGACACAATCATAGAAATAGACTGAAAGTGAAAGGATGGAAAAAGATGTTTCACACAAGTTGTAAACAAAAGAAAACAGGAGTAGCTTTACTAATCTCAGAGAAAATAGACTTTAAATGTAAAGACAACATAAAAGACAAAGAAGAACACGATATATTAAAAAAGGAACAATTCATCAAAAAGAAATGACAATCATAAATGTTTATGGTCCCAATCAAGACGCTACAAAGTACATGAGACAGACACTTGCAAAACTGAAGGGAGCAACAGATGTTTCAACAATAACAGTAGGAGACTTCAATTTACCACTCTCCTCTACAGATAGAACCACCAGACAGAGGATCAACAAGGAAATAGAGACATTAGCACCTTCATAAATGAAATTAGACCTAACAGACATATATAGGTCATTATACCCCAAAACACCAGGATAAACATTCTTCTCTAGTTCTCACAGAACATTCTCCAGGATAGATCATATGCTGGGGCAGAAAACAGGTCTCTATAAATTTGAAAGCATCGAAATTATTTAAAGCACTTTCTCTGATCACTATGGAATGAAACTGGATATCAATAACTACCGAAGAATGAGAACTTTCACAAGTATATGGAGATTATATAACACACTCTTCAACAAGCAGTGGGTCAAAAAAGAAATTGCTAGAGAAATCAGCAGCTATCTGGAGACGAATGAAAACAAGAATACAACATTTCAAAACTCACAGGATGCAGCAAAGACTGTGCTGAGAGGAAAATTTATTGCCCTAAATGTATATATTAAAAAAGTAGAGCAAAAATCGAGGACTTAACTGCTCATCAGGTGGAACTTGACAAAGAACAGAAAACTAACCCCAATGCAAACAAAAGAACGAAATAGCAAAGATTAAAGAACAGATAAATGAATACAGAGAAAATCAATAAAACCAAAAATTAGTTTTTTGAGAAAATCAAAAAAATTGATTGGCCACTAGCAAGGCTGACAAAGAAAAAAAGACAGAGGATGCAAATAAACAAAATCAGAAATCAGAGAGAAGTTGTTGCTACACACTCTGAAGAAATTAAAGAAATCATAAGACGAAACTATAAACAACAATATGCTAACAAACTAGACAACTTAGATGAAATGGACAAATTCCTGGAAACACACAAAGAAGCTAAACTGACTCAGGAAGAAATAGACAATCTCAACAAACCAATCACAAATAAAGAGATTCAATCAGTCATCAAAAATCTTCCTACAAAGAAAAGCCCAGGACCAGATGGCTTCACAGGAAAATTTTATCAAACATTCCCAAAAGAACTAACACCAATTCTGCTCAAACTTTTCCAAAAATTTGAGGAAAACGGAATACTACCAAACTCATCTTGTGAAACTAACATTACTATAGTACTAAAACTGGGTAAATATGCTACAAGAAAGTAAAACAACAAGTCAAACTCCTTAAAGAACATAGATGCCAAAATTCTCAACAAAATACTAGCAAAGTGAATCCAACAACACATTAAAAGAACTATCCACCACAACCAAGTGGGGTTTATACCAGGAATGCAAGGATAGTTTAACACAAGAAAATCAATTAATGTAATACAGCACATTAACAAACCGAAAGGGAAAAATCATGTTCAGAAAGGGAATGCTGAAAAAGCATTCAACAAAATTAAGCATTCTTTTCTGGTCATAGCAATTCAAAGGATAGGAACCAAAGGTACCTTTCTCTATATAATAAAGGGCATATATGAAAAACACATAGCCATCATTGTAATCACTGGAGACAAGACTGAGAAACTTTCCCCTAAAATCAGGAATAAGACAAGGAGGCCCTCTGTCACTACCGTTTTTCAACATTGTACTAGAAGTTCTAGTGAGAGGCAATCAAGCAGGAAAAAGAAATAAAAGGCATGCAAATTGGAAAGGAAGAAGTAACACACTCATTATTTGCAAATGACATGATTATAGGAAAAACCTCAGAAATCTACAACAAAGTTACTAGAACAAATTCAGCAAGGTGGCGGGATATAAATTCAATGTGCAAAAATCAGTAATGTTTCTATACACAAGCAATAACCTAACTGAGGAATCAGTTAAGGAAAAAATTCCATTCAGGCTCAGGCCAAGATGGCGGCTTAGCAAGGTGTAGGATTTAGTTCGTCCTCCAGAACAGCTACTAAATAACCAGAAACAGTACAAAACAACTCCTGGGGCCATGTGAGTGACCAGACACACACTGTACCCAAGTCTGGACCAGCTGGACCAGCTGCGAGCCACCCCCCCCCCACCCAGAACCGTTAGTTCCCCAAGCCATGGTGGCTGGCATCCCACCCCCACGGGCTGCTTCCCAGAGGGTAAAGGAAAGGGACTTTACTAGCAACAGGGGATAAGCACAAATAAGCTTCAACTATGGAATTAATTCACAAATTCTGACTACTAAAAATAGCCCCCCCCCCCCCCCCCCCGCTCAGGTGAACCTGGTCAAAGCATAGGTCGCTGATTTTTGTCATGGTACGAAGGGGGCAGGGCTGACAGAAAAAGGAAAAAAAGAAGAAAGAGGTTTTTGTTGCTGTGTTTCTACAAAGCCTTCACTGCCTTTGGATACAGTGTCAGGACTTCTCAGGCTGCAAATGGCCCAGGCATAGGCAGAAACAAGCTTATTTGAGACCTTCCCCAGGGGAGGGGTGAGGTCCAACTGAAGTGGAATCCCTCCCTTAAGGAAGTCAGACCCACAGGGCTTGGCAATTTGAAGCCATTAAAACCAGCCTACAAACTCTCCTCTGTCCCCATCACACCCCCAGCAGGGAGGGTCTCCCAAAGTTAAAAGTACCACATCATCTTATGCTGGTGAGACCTGCAGGCAGACAAGTGCCACATACTTGGCAGGATAAGAGAAACAGAGTCCAGAGACTTCACAGGAAAATCTTTCAACCTGCTGTGTCTTACCCTCCGGGAAAACTGACACAGGTGACTCTTTCCTCCTGATAGGAGGCCAGTTTGGTCTGGGAAAATCTGGCTGGGGTCTATAATACCTAAGTAGACCCTCCAAGGTTGGGGGGGAAAAGGCACCATACAGGCAGGGCAAGAAACAAGAACTGAAAATTCTCCTCCATTAAACACAACCTAAGCTACTAGTTCAGTAAAAGCTGAAATGAATGTCAAAGAACAGACAACAAATTCATCCAGCAAGAAAACCCTAGGTAAAAGAAGTGAAAACAATCTCCAGAATAAACTAATTAAGGTAAGTAAATGCCTAGACGCCAGCAAAAAATAACAAATCACACTGGGAAAATTGAAGCTACGGCCCAGTCAAAGGAACAAACCAACAATTCAAATGAGAAACAGGAGTTGAAACAATTAATTAAGAATGTATGAACAGACATGGAAAACCTCATCAAAAATCAAATCAATTAATTGAGGGAGGATACAAAGAAGGCAAGAAATAAACAAAGAGAAGAAACTGAAAGTTTGAAAAAACAAATCACAGAATTTATGGGGATGAAAGGCATAGCAGAAGAGATGAAAAAAACAATGGAAACCGACAATCTTAGGTTTCGAGAGGCAGAAGACAGGATTAGTGAACTGGAGGATGGAACACTGGAAATCTGACAAGCAAAAGAAAACACAGGGAAAAAAATGGAAAAGTATGATCAGGGACTCAAGGAATTGAATGAATATGAAGTGCATGAATATGTGTGTGGTGGGTGTCCCAGAAGGAGAAGAGAAGGGAAAAGGAGGTGAAAAACTAATGGAGGAAATTATCACTGAAAATTTCCCAACTCTTATGAAAGACTTAAAATTACAGATCCAAGAAGTGTAGCATACCCCAAACAGAATATATCCAAATAGATGTACTCCAAGACACTTACTAATCAGAATGTCAGAGGTCATAGGAAAAGAGAGAATCTTGAAAGCAGCAAGAGAAAAGCAATCCATCGTGTACAAGGGAAGGCCAATAAGACTATGTGTAGATTTCTCAGCAGAAACCATGCAGGTGAGAAGACAGTGGGATGATACATTTAAATTACTAAAAGAGAAAAACTGCCAACCAAGAATTCTATATCCAGCAAAACTGTCCTTCAAAAATGAGGGAGAAATTAAAACATTTTCAGACAAAAATCACTGAGAGAATTTGTGACCAAGAGACTGGCTCTGCAAGAAACACTAAAGGGAACACTAGAGGCAGATACAAAAACAAAGGAGAGAGAGGGGTGAAGAAGAGTGTAGAAAGGAAAACTATCAGTTAAGGTAAAAAGAAGAAAAATTAGATATGACATATAAAATCCAAAAGGCAAAATGGTAGAAGAAAGTACTACCCATACAGTAATAACACTAAATGTTAATGGATTAAACTCCCCAATTAAAAGACACAGACTGGCAGAATGGATTAAAAAACAGGACCCATCTATATGCTGTCTACAGGAGACACATCTTAGATCCAAGGATAAACACAGGTTGAAAGTGAAAGGCTGGGAGAAGATATTTCATGCAAATAACAATCAGAAAAGAGCAGGAGTAGCTATACTAATATCCAACAAACTACACTTCAAATGAAAACAGTTAAAAGAGACAAAGAAGCACACTATGTATTAATAAAAGGAACAATCAACGAGAAGACATAACAATCACAAATATTTATGCACCAAACCAAAATACTCCAAAGACATGAGGCAAACACTGAAAAGAGAAATAGACACATCTACCATAATAGTTGGAGACTTCAATTCCACACTCTTATCAATGGACAGAACATCTAGACAGAGGATCAATAAAGAAACACAGAAGGTGAATAATACAATAAATGAGCTAGACTTAACAGACATTTATAGAACATTACACCCCACAACATCAGGATACACCTTTTTCTCAAGTGCTCATGGATCATTCTCAAGGACAGACCATATGCTAGGTCACAAAGCAAGTCTCAATAAATTTAAAAACGCTGAAATTATATAAAACACTTTCTCAGACCATAAAGGAATGAAGTTGGAAATCAACAAAAGGCAGAGTGCCAGAAAATTCACAAATATGTGGAAGCTCAACAACACACTCTTAAACAACCAATGGGTCAAGGAAGAAATTACAAGGGAAATCAGTAAATATCTCGAGGCAAATGAAAATGAAAACACAACATATCAAACTTATGGGATGCAGCAAAGGCAGTGTTAAGAGGGAAATTTATTGCCCTAAATGCCTATATCAAAAAAGAAGAAAGGGCAAAAATCAAGGAATTATCTGTCCACTTGGAAGAACTAGAGAAAGAACAGCAAACTAACCCCAAATCAAGCAAAAGAAAAGAAATAATGAAGATTAAAACAGAAATAAATGAAACTGAGAACATGAAAACAATTGAGAAAAATCAACAAAATCAGAAGCTGGTTCTATGAGAAAATCAATAAGATTTATGGACCCTTAGCAAGATTGACAAAAATAAGAACAGAGAGGATGCAAATAAATAAGATCAGAAATGAAAGAGGAGACATAACTACTGACCCCACAGAAATATAGGAAGTAATGAGAGAATACTATGAACAACTTTATGCTAATAAACTCGACAATGTAGATGAAATGGATAACTTTCTAGAAAGGCATGAACAACCAACTTTGACGTAAGGAGACACAGGCGACCTCAAAAAAACCAATCACAAGTAAAGAAATTGAATCAGTCATTAAGAAGCTCCCCCCAAAAAAACGTCCAGCACCAGATGGCTTCACATGTGAATTCAAGCATTCCGGAAAGAATTAGTACCGATCCTGCTCAAACACTTCAAAAAAATTGAAGAGGAAGGAAAGCTACCTAACTCATTCTACGAAGCCAACACCACCCTCATACCAAAGCCAGACAAAGATATTACAAAAAAAAAGAAAACTACAGACCAATCTCTCTAATGAATATAGATGCAAAAATCCTCAACAAAATTCTAGCAAATCGAATCCAGCAACACATTAAAAGAATTCATGACCAAGCAGGATTCATCCCAGGTGTGCAAGGATGGTTCAACATAAGAAAATCAATTAATGTAATACACCGTATCAACAAGTCAAAGCCAAAAAACTACATGATCATCTCAATTAATACAGAAAAGGCATTTGACAAAATTCAACATACTTTCCTGTTCAAAACACTTCAAAGGATAGGAGTAGAAGGGGACTTCCTCAAAATGATAAAGGAAATATATGAAAAACCCACAGCTAACATCATCCTCAATGGGGAAACACTGAAAACTTTCTCCCTAAGATCAGAAACAAGGCAAGGATGTCCACTATCACCACTGCTATTCAACATTGTGTTGGAAGTTTTACCTAGAGCAATTAGAGAAGAAAAAAAAAAAATACAAGACATCAAAATTGGAAAGGAAGAAGTAAAACTCTGTTTGCAGATTATATGATACATATGTTGAAAACCCCGAAAAATACACAGCAAAACTACTAGAGCTAATAAATGAGTACAGCAAAGTGGCAGGTTACAAGATCAACACTCAAAAATCTGTAGTGTTTCTATACACGAGAAATGAACAATCTGAGGGGGAAATCAAGAAAAGAATTCCATTTATAATGCAACCAAAAGAATAAAATATTTAGGAATAAATTTGACTAAAGAGACAAAAGATCTATGCAAAGAAAACTACAAGAAATTGTTCAAAGAAATCACAGAAGACCTAAATAGATGGAAGGGCATACTGTGTTCATGGATTGGAAGACTAAATATAGTTAAGACGTCAATTCTACCTAAACTGATCTACAAATTCAATGCACTACTAATTAAAATCCCAAAAAAACTTACTTTTCAGAAATAGAAAAAAAAAATAACCAAATTTATCTGGAAGGACACGGTGCCCTGAATAGCTACAAGTATCCTGAGAAAAAAAAGTGAAGCTGGAGGTCTCACGCTACCTGACTTTAAGGCATATTACGAAGTTACAGTGGTCAAAACTGCATGGAACTGGCATAAAGATAGATACACTGACCAATGGAATAGAATAGAATGTTCAGATATAGACCCTCTCATCTATGGACAATTCATTTGTGATAAGGCAGTCAAGCAACTCACCTGGGACAGAATAGTCTCTTCAATAAATGGTGCCTAGAAAACTGGATATCCATATGCAAAAGAATGAAAAAGGACCCATATCTCACACCCTATACAAAAATTAACTCAAAATGGATCAGAGACCTAAACATTAGATCTAAGACCATAAAACTGTTAAAAGAAAATACAGGGAAATATCTTATAAATCTCATACATGGAGGCGGTTTCCTAGACCTTACACCCAAAGCAAGAGCACTGAAGAAATAAATAAATAAATGGAAACTCCTCAAAATTAAACACTTCTGCGCATCAAAGAACTTCGTCAAGAAAGTAAAAAGACAGCCTACACAATGAGAGACAATATTTGGAAACAACATATCGGATAAAGGTCTAGTATCCAGAAACTATAAAGAGATTGTTCAACTTAACAACAAAAAAACAGCCAACCCAATTACAAAATGGGCAAAAGATATGAACAGACACTTCTCAGAAGAGGAAATACAAATGGTCAAAAGGCACATGAAGAGATGCTCAACTTCCCTGGCCATGAGAGAAATGCAAATCAAAACCACAATAAGATATCATCTCACACCCAGAATGGCCATTATCAATAAAACAGAAAATGACAAGTGCTGGAGAGGATGTGGAGAAAGAGGCACACTTATCTACTGTTGGTGGGAATGTCAAATGGTACAACCACTGTGGAAGGCAGTCTGGCGGTTCCTCAAAAAGTTAAATATAGAATTGCCATATGAACCGGCAATACCATTGCTAGTATCTACTCAGAGGACATGAGGGCAAGGACACAAATGGACATCTGCACACCAATATTCATAGCACCATTATTTACAAAGGCAAATAGATGGAAACAGTCAAAATGTCCATCAACAGACGAATGGCTAAACAAACTGTGGTATATTTATATACGATGGAATATTATGCAGCTGTAAGACAGAATAAAGTTATGAAGTATGTAACAACATGGATGGACCTTAAAGACATTATGCTGAGTGAGATTAGCCAGAAACAAAAGGACAAATACTATATGGTCTCACTGATATGAACTGACATTAGTGAATAAACTTGGAGAATTTCACTGGTAACAGAGACCATCAGGAGATAGAAATAGGGTAAGATATTGGGTAACTGGAGCTGAAGGGATACAGATTGTGCAAAAAGACCAAACGTAAAAACTCAGAAATGGACAGCACAATACTACCTAACTGTATACAATTATGTTAAAACACTGAATGAAGCTGAATGTGAGAATGATAGAGGGAGGAGGGCTGGGGGTACAAATGAAATCAGAAAGAAAGATAAACGATAAAGACTGAGATGGTATAATCTAGGAATGCCTAGAGTGTATAATGATAGTGACTAAATGTACAAATTTAAAAAATGTTTTTGCATGAAGAAGAACACAGGAATGTCATTACTGCAGGGTGCTGAAAATAGATGGTAATTAAGAGTTTAAAATTTTACCTTCTGTGTGAGACTAAAGCAAAAAATGTTTATTTGGTACAAAATTTATATTTTGACTAGTGCAGTTCCTAATATAATTTATGTAGACAGCTTAATGAACACCATAAGTACATGGAACCTTGAACAGGACATGAAGTTGTCGGTTTGTCCAGAGTGATGCCCCGATAAATCCCAGAGTGATTTGAACAGTGAATAAAAAAGTATTTGCAAAGTCCTCTTCAGGGAATGGTGAGAAAGGGGGAAAATTCAACTTCCCCAAGTTGAATTCTTGATATTCTCACAAGCAGTGCAGACAATCAAAGCTACAGGCTGAGCCCCCAATCTTGGGGTTTGTTCACATGAAACTTCACCCCACAAGGGATAGGTCAAGCCTACTTAAAATTAGCCCTAAGAGCCACCCCCGAGAGAACCTCTTCTGTTGCTCAGACATGGCTTCTCCCTCCAGCCAACACAACAAGGAAACTCACTGCCCTCCCCCTGTCTACGTGGGACATAACTCCCAGGGGTGCGGACCTTCCTGGCAACGTGGGACAGAAATCCTGGAATGAGCTGAGACTCAGCATCAAGGGACTGAGAAAAACCCTAGAATGAGCTGAGACTCAGCATCAGTGGATTGAGAAAAGCTTCTCACCAAAAGGGGGAAGAGTGAAATGAGACAAAATAAGTGTCAATGGCTGCGAGATTCCAAACAAAGTCAAGAAGTTATCCTGGAGATTATTCTTACACATTAAATAGATATCACCTTGTTAGTCAAGATGTAGTGGAGAGGCTGGAGGGAACTGCCTGAAAATGTGGAGCTGTGTTCCAGGAGCCATGTTTCTTGAAGATGACTGTATAATGATAAAGCTTCCACAATGTGACTGTGTGATTGTGAAAACCTTGTGTCTGATGCTCCTTCTACCTATCTTATCAACAGACGAGTAAAACATGGAATAAAGATGAATAATAGGGGGAACAAACGTTGAAATAAATTTAGAGTGAAATGCTGGTGATCAGTGAGGGGGAGGGTTGGGGGATATGGTATATATGAATTTTTTTCTGTTTTCTTTTTATTTCTTTTTCTGAATAGGTGCAAATGTTCCAAGAAATGATCATGATGATAAATATGCAACTATGTGATGATACTGTGAATTACTGATTATACATGTAGAACAGAATGATCAAAATTATGAATGTTTGCATTTGTTTGGTGTTTTTTGGTATTTAAAAAAATTTTTTTAATTAATTAAAAAAAAAAAACCTCCATTCAAAACAGCAACTAAAAGTACCTAGGAATGAACTTAACTTGGGACATAAAGGACTTGTACATAGACAACAATATAACATTGCTAAAAGAAATCAAAGAAGATCTAAATAGGTGGAAAGGCATTCCCTGTTCATGGATAGGTAGGTTAAATATAGTTAAGATGTCAATTATATCCAAATTGATCTAAAGATTCAACACGGTACCAATCAAAATTCCAACAACTTACTTTGAAGACTTGGAAAAGCTAGTGTCCAAATTCATCTGGAAAGAAAAGAGACCCCAAATAGCTAAAAGCATCCTAAAAAAGAAGAATGACGTGGAAGGATTAACACTTCCTGATTTTAGAACTTATTATAAAGCCACATTGGTCAAAACAACATGGTACTGGCACAAAGAAGAATCAAAGAATCAATGCAATAGAATCAAGAGCACAAAACAGACCACCAAATCTATGCTCAACTGATTTTTGACAAGGCCCCTAAATCCACTGAACTTGGACAAAACAGTCTTTACAATAAATGGGCATGTGAGAAATAGATATCAACAGCTAGAAGAATGAAAGAGTACCCTTACCTCACACCCTATACAAAAATTAACTCAAAGTGGGTCAAGCACCTAAATATAAGAACTAGTACCATAAAGCTTCTAAAAGAAAATGTAGGGAAATATCTTTAAGACCTAGTAATAGGAGGTAGCTCCTATTAGGATACCATATCCTAATAGGATACCGTAATATCCTATTACGGTATATATACACAATGGAATATTATGCATACTTTGCACAAGATGAAATGACATCCTGAAGCACATGACAAGATGGATGAGACTTGAGGACATAAGGCTAAATGAAATAAGCCAGACAGAAAAGGATAGATACTATATGATTCCACTTTTATGACCATGGTAAGGGTAAAATCAGAGGCTTCTGATATAGAATAGAGGAGACCTATAAATGCACAGAAGTTTGAAATGGGGCAACAGTTAGCTAATGAGGTTTGAACTTAATTGTAAAGGAATAGCCAGAAGTGAAGGCAGTTCACTAGTGGGTCTTTAAGTAATATTACCATATTGAAAGTGAACATGATTGAAAGGGGTTGTATAGATTCATGTGTCCCACTGATTAACACTACAAATAAAAATAAGTTCTTGCATGAACTACTGCAAAGGTATGATTCTTGTACAAAAAGCATATAATTTCAGGATATAGGGGAAAAAATGCTATTGCATGCTATGGGTTATGTTTAACAAGAAAGCATCAACACTACTGCAGTAATACCAGAGGTACATAATGGGGGAGAGGGAGAAGAGTTAGGGGGAGGTTTGGATTTTCTATTTGGTGAGGGTGTGTTTAGGGGCTATCTTAATCTTGGGAAGAATAAAATTATCTAAAAGCAAGAGTGTTGATGGACTGTTGACTTTGGACGTCATACATGAGTCCCAGCAGATGGCGGTGGCAGAAAGATGCACTGACTGAGAAGTAGATTGGCAAATGATGGTGTATACATGCAACTGAACATTGTGCTGCTACAAAAAGGAACAAAGCTGTAAGGCATGCAACAATGTGAATGAACCTGAACCTATGGGACATTTGGTGAGGCAAAATAAGCTAGAAACAAAAAAGTAAATATTATATGATCTCATTTAGAAAATACTTATAAGAAAACTGAGGCCTAGATTGTAAACTCTTATAGCAGCCACATTTAGTCCAGAGCAGTAATTGTTATTTCTAGACTTTGAGGGCTGATATATATATATATAAAATCTGGTATTTAGAGATAGGAACAAAGCCAACCAGGTTGGGATTAAGGTAATTCAGAATTCAGGCACAAGGAAAATACTGTCTGTATTTTAGAATATCACCTATTCTTTGAGAACAAAAGAAGAAAGGTTTATTTTATCAAGAACATAAATTTTCTGTAGCACATAATCTACCTCAACCTGTCTGGATGAATCATTTAAACAATCCAAACTCACAGAGCCCAGAATAAGAATGAGAGCCTTTAATCCTGTACATTTTAATGTAATGCCTGGATATATCCCACAGTACATTAAGCAGATAATCAAGAAGTATTGGCAAAGTCCCTTGAGGGATGGGAGAAAAAGTATGGAACTATAAACTTCACCACTAGGGAAACCCGATACTGTGTCAAACATTATTGACACCCAAATCAATAGATAAAGCCCTTGATCTTGACATTTGCTCTTGTGAAGCTTATGTATGTGGCAGAAAAGCTTAGCCTATCTATAGATATGCCTAAGAGTCACTTCCAGAGGACCTTTTTTGTTGTTCAGATGTGGTCTTTCTCTCTCTAAGCCCAACTCTGCAAGTGAAACCACTGCCATTCCTACTACATGGGACATGATATCCAGGCAAAGAGTCTCTCTGGTGGCATGGGAGATCATCACCATGGATGAGCTTGGCCCTGGCACCATGGGATCAACAATGCCATCCTGACCAAATGGGGGAAAAGAAGTATAACAAACAAGGTATCAGTGGCTGAGAGAGTTCAAATAGAGTTGAGAGGCTACACTGGAGGTCACTCTTACACATGCTTCAGTTAGACATGATAACTATCGTAACTTTCCAAACCCTAACCAAAACCATTCTAGCCTAACCTAAAGAATATCTAGGGCAGTAAATAAGATTGAACAAAGGCTCCATGCCCTAGGGTAACTCTCCAGACCCTACAACCTCCAGATGGGTCCCTGAACCAGAAAGTCCTGAAATGCAGAGAGGCCAGCACTCCAGAACATCAACTAGTTCCATCCCCCTATCCCTTACTGTCGACAGCCCATTCCCACATGAAAAACTTAGAATGGACATAGCCCAAATACCTCTAAAGAGTGGGAGAAAGATTAAAGGTGATGGTGGAGTTACACAGAGAAGATCAGGTTTAATAAATGAGTTTGAGTGATGAATCATACTGACATTTCTTTTAGCCTCCAATACCTTAGGGCAGCTAGAAATAAAAACCTAAAATTGTGGAATTGTAACCCATACCAAATTCTGAAATGTGTTCTACAATTAATTGTTGCAATGTACTTTGAAATCTATTGCTTTTATGTATATATGCTCTTTAAAGAGAAAGAGGAGTATAGCAGAGAAGACAGAATTTAACAAATGAGTATGACTGCTGAATCATACTGATATTTCTGTTTGTCTCCAATGTCTTGGAGCAGCTAGAAGAAAAAAACAAAAAATCATGGAACTATAACCCACACCAAACTTAAAATCTGTTCTATACACTTTTTAAAATGTATTTGAAAATGTATTGCTTCTTTTTGTATATATGTTATATTTCACAATTTTAAAAAGTTAAAAAAAAAAATTTAGCCTTGAATCCTCTGAGTCACTCCTTTAGTACACAGCATTACCCAAAGATGTCAAATAAGAGGTTTTGTAGGGTAAGTTCAAACTATATTCCAATTACCTGCTGCAAGATTTCTGAATCATGGTTATGATAAACATGAAACTGTAAGTGAGATGGAATCATACTGCAATCCCAAGTCTCCCACCCAAAATCAGTCCTTTGAACTCAGCTGTAGGCAGTAAATCTTGCTAGCAGAGAAAGGCCAAGAAAAAAATGCATTCATGATGTCACAGGTTCTATCAATCATTATCATCAGATTCATAACCTGCCTTTCAAATTACTGTACAGGATTTACAAAGTATAATAAAACTCA
Organism: Tamandua tetradactyla; assembly: GCF_023851605.1. Classification (NCBI taxonomy): domain Eukaryota; kingdom Metazoa; phylum Chordata; class Mammalia; order Pilosa; family Myrmecophagidae; genus Tamandua; species Tamandua tetradactyla. Next base: position 35,390,457 of record NC_135341.1, read on the forward strand.
CTAGGGGTGCCTGCCCGTGCCAAAAAAAAAAAAAAAAAACTCACTAGGCTGACTCTCTAATTTAAACATATTGATCATTCACTATGTGCTAGGTCCTGGGGATACAAACATGAAGACAAAATTCCTCTTTTCCAAGAAGCTGAGTCCCCTGAGGCAAAGAGATGCAAATGGTAAGTGCTATACCAGAAGAAGGTACCAACTGCAGTAGGACCAAGAAGCAGCACTTATTTCTATAGTGCAGAGCCGGGGGATGTATCAAAAAGGTGTAACAGAGCTTTTAAGTTGGCATTCTCTAAGCAGAGAAAAGTGGTCATGGCATTTCTATCATGACCTGAGCAAAGTGACACAGTAGGAAAGTTCTAGAGTTGTCAGGAAGAGGGTGAGTTGTTCTACATCCCTAGAGTGTAGTGAACATGGAAGAGACTGCCAAAAACAAAACTCAAGTAAAGTTTGGTATATCCCCTTTCCTCTTGTACATGAAGATGGACATGGAGATGACATCTTTTCAATATTAACATTTCTTTATTGTCACTCCCCATGCTTAATAGTAAGTACATTTATTCCTTGACAAAACACCTTGGCCATCAACCACAGCCCTGGCCAGGATCCCCTCTCATTCAAGCACTATCAGGTTTACAAGGGTGGAACTAGAACTGCCATGAAACGTTTAAGAAGTCAATCAGATAATCTGTATTCAAAACACAACAGAACAAAACCTACTTAATTACATTACTGGACACTTTCATCTAGGCAATACAATTTTTTCAGCCTGTTCAATATTTTTATTGACCACGCTGAAAAAGACAGAAAGACTTAAATATGGAGATAAAGCAACAACAACAAAAAGATACCAATAGGTGTGATCACAGACTTAAGCTTCAAAAACACTCGAGAGGTTGCACTGATGAACCAAATACAATGAAACGAAATGTAATGGAGATAAATATAAATTGTTTAAAAATGAAACTAAAATTTTACATTTATGTTTAATATCAATCATACAAGTTCAGGATGGGGAAGATCTTAGTTTGACTTCAATATGAAATAAAAACTAGGGATTAGTCGTCATAAATTCAATACGAGCAATTAAATGGCAGCTCAAAAGCCTCTAAAATTCAGGCTTTATGCCACATTAACAAAAATGCCCAATTCAACACTACAAATACATGTATAAATCTTCTACTTGCTTGGTACTGTCATGTCTGCCAAGGACACAAAGATGAATATGGCACAACCCTTGCTTTCAAGAGTTTACAGCCTAAAGTGGAGTTCTTTAAACCATGGGTAATAATTTTGTGAGTTGCCACCAATATTGTTTAATGAAATAGAAATGAAAAGGAAAATATCATAGTACACTGTATAGAGCACATACTAAAAATAAATACTATCATCACGAAATTATGCTTAACTTTTTCATATTTTTGTATATACATTTTGTACATGTGTGCATAAATATATACATCCTCATATATACACACATAAACCAAATAACATTAAATGTATTCCTTATTGTAGATCATAATCAAAAGTCGGAAAGACATTAGTCTAATGGAAAAGGATAAAACAAAATACCATGATAGGGTACAAAGCATTATAGGACCTTAAAAAATAAAATACTTCTGGATGAAGAAGGGGAGGTGTATGAACAAAGATCCAGAAAAGGATTTACAAAGATAACAATATTTGAAATGAGCCTTGACAGAAAATTATTCAAGAGATAAACAAACGGGAGAAGGCACACCACGTAAAAGGAATAATATGAACAAAGACATGATGCAGCAAAGAACCAGAAGTGTTTAATGGGCAGCAATGGTCCTGGCAAACAGCAGCATGGGTATAAATAAGTCCAGACAGAGGGGCTTGAAAAATTTTCAGTTTGGCTAAAGTATAAAGTACAAGAAGGTCAGTAGACGAGACTGAAAAAGCATATTTAAACCATAACATAGAAGTGCTGGAAACATAGTAAACACTTAATGAATGCTAGCTATTATAACTAGTCTTAGCTCTGGGCTTTACCCCATATTATCTTACGACTCTATATGGTTTCAAAACTGTATGAATTACTGAAAGGTTGTCATGCAAATTATTTGTATACAGCCACAGAACAAGGACTTATAGGAAATTACAGTCATTACTCTTTTCAATAAGGAACATTCTAATCACAGCTAACAACAAACATGCTGTCCTGAGAACTAGTGAGGACACTGTCACTAGATGTATTTGAATAAAGGTCAAATGTGCATCTTCGGAGGTATGATAATAAATCCAGATTATAAAGTTCTTAGTTTATCATACTCTAATTCTTTGATCAATGTTGGCTCTTGCTTATGAGCAAGAGGTCATGAATGAGTTTTGAAGGGAGAGGGAGGAACAGATGGAAGCAGGAGGTTGGAATTTTATCCCATTGTATAGTTAACTAAGAGAACAGGAAGCTTCTGAACAATTTCCCAACACAGTAATTATCTTTAGAGTATCCTAACGTGTGATATAGCAAATCAACTACAAGTACTTGGGCCACAGCTAAAATAATTTGCAATGTATTTATGAATTTTTGTTAATCTTGCTTTTTCATGCAAAATCTGTCAAGAGGGGCTTTGAGGGCATAATCATAAACTGGTTTGCTCATTACAGCAAAGCATAATATTGGCATTAAAATCCTAATATAGCTTATCCAATAATGTTGACACATTGGGAAAATTTTCAGTTTCTGCTTCTAATCAAGAATAAAAATATAAGAACCAAAAAAGATTCAAAATAAAAACTATTGAAAATTGAATTCAACACCAAAGTAAAAGTATGGTATGAATATAAAGTACTTTCAACTTCAATGACCATTCTTTTCAAACTGCTGTGCTTTAAAACACTTAAAAATGTCAGAGTAAACACTGCTATGTTTACAATTTAATGTTTCCAAAGCACTTCCCCTTTAACACTGCATGATAACTGTGACATTTAAATAGTCTGTTAAATGTTGTTGCATATTAACTTTTCTATTAAAAATGTTGATAATTTCCCGTTGATTACGCCCTGTTTGCTTCACAGAATAAGAGATAAAACAACTCCCTTTCTTGGTTTGAGAAGACACTCAGTTAATGTTTGCTAAATTCAACTTCTTTCATTCCTACTATTAATGTCTTAAAAAGGGCAATGGTACCCAACATACTCCTGAGGGCAAGTATAAAAAACCTGTCATTTGAACTTGCCACACTCTATCTGTACTATCAATGCAAGGCATTACATTCAGTAAATACTATGTAGTATTATTGAAATGTCCAGTAAGGGAAGAAAATGCCTAACATACAACTATTCAGTTTAAACTGCAGTCTGCAGAGTATGTTTCATTTTTTGAGCCAGGGACATACAATGCTAACAAATTTATCTCAGAGGCAATGTGATATAATGAGAAAAGCTGTGGCTTAGCATCCCAAAGTACTACGTTCAAATCTCAACTCGGCACTTAATGGCTTAAGGATCTTAGATCAGTCACTTAATTTCTCTGAGCTAAAGCTTTTCTCAACTGTTAAAAAGGGGGGGGGGGGGGAGGAGACATGATATTCTGATATAAGGCTCAATTGGAATGAGGGATGTGGAAGTCCTCTGTAAATACTAACTCCCTGATCATAAACATAGAGCACACATTCATTATTCAAAACAAAGTAAGTTTTCCTGGGTATACAATATCTCACTCTAATGGATGGCTTTACCTCTAAGAGAGTATGGGGCCATTCCAGAAGCTTCAAGACTGGGATTTCCTTATGGAGCAATTAACAAGAGTCCACCGCCCTCACATTACTTCAGTGAGCTTACCAGCAGATTTAGTGCAATTTTGTGAACACTGGTTCTTTCAGATCTGGTTCCATGGACCAATTCTTTCCTCACCTTCAGACTACTCTGTACCACAGGATCTTTACTAGATATATTTCTTTAAAAAATTAAAGACGTTTTTTAATATATGGTATTTTTTCCCTTACGTGGGGAAAATCAAGCAAGAAAAAAATCAGGTCAATGTAAAGCAGAAAAATTTGCATTACTTTTTTTAAAAAATGTTTATTGAGAAATCTCCACACACATACGTCCAGCCATACTATGCAATCAGTGACTCACAATATCATCACATAGCTGTGTATTCTTCACTATAATGATTTTTAGAATGTTTGCATCACTCCGGAAAAAGAAAGAAAAAGAAAAAAAAAACTTATATATGCCATATCCCTTACCCCTCCCTCTCACTGACTATTAAAAATTGAATTCAACACCAAAGTAAAAGTATGGTATGAACACAAAGTACTTTCAACTTCAATGACCATTCTTTTCAAACTGCTATGCTTTAAAATGCTTAAATATGTCAGTAAATACTGCTATGTTTACAATTCAGCTTAATGTTTCCAAAGCACTTTTTCTTCTAACACTGGGTGATAAAATGGACTGTGACATTTAAATAGTCTGTTAAATGTTGTTGCATATTAACTTTTCTATTTAAAATGTTGATAATTTCAATATTTCAATCTACCCAATTTTTTACCCTTTATCTCCTCCTATTATTTATTTTAACTTTTTTTTTTATTATTACTCATCTGTCCATACCCTGGATAACAGGAGCATCAGACACAAGGTTTTCATAATCACACAGTCACATTGTGAAAGCTATATCGTTATTCAGTCATTTTCAAGAATCAAGGCTACTGGAGGGAAAAAAAAAACAGTTCAACAGTTTCAGGTACTTCCCTCTAATCACTGCAATACACCATGAACTAAAAAGGGACATCTGTATAATGCATCAAGAATAACCTCCAGGATAACCTCTCGATTCTACTTGAAATCTCTCAGCCACTGAGACTACTTAGTCTCATTTCTTTCTTCCCCCTTTGGACAAAAAGGCTTTCTCATTTCCATGATGCAGAGTCCCAGCTCACCCCTGGGAGTCAGGTCCCACGTTGCCAAGGAGATTTACAGCCCTGGCTGGGAGTCATGTCCCACATAGGGGGGAGGGCAGAGTTCATCTGCCAAGTTGGCTTAGAGAGGCCATATCTGAGCAAAAAAAGAGGTTCTCTAGGGGTGACTTTTAGGCACAATTATCAGTAGGCTTACCTTCTCCTTTCACATTACTTTGAAAGTTAGAAAAAAGAAAAGAAAGAACTATTACAAAACCAAAATATAGGGTATTTTGTTTGGTAATGAAAAAAAGTTTCACGTCTACTAAGTGGAGATAGGAAAAAATAAGCAACAAATACCCTGAATTATTAAAAAATTTACCTTATGAGAACAGGTAGAAACAAGATGATTTTCTGAGACAGCTTCTACTTCTAAGAAGCCAAACTAATACATAAGCACTCAAACCTTGGCTGCTTTTCTATTCTAAGGCTTTAATTACTACACCTATTCTTAACTTTTGTTGGTGCTTGCTACTGATGCTGCTGTTGCTGAAGGGTTGGAAAAGTATTTTTTTGGTGCTTGGTTTCTGTATTTGTTAGTTTTAGTGCAACCAATACAAGGAAAGACAGGTGTTCTACAAATATAGTTGGATTTTTCTCACCTAATGTGTTTGGAACAGAAAAGATGCTTCTTAGAAAGATGGAATCACGAATGGAAGGATGCAGGGCTTTATAAACAAAACAAAGTAAAAGAAAAGCAGAGATTCTCTAAGAGGGAAAGAGTCATAAGGAGTCAAAATATGAACATAACAGGTTCGTTAAATAAGAGCCTTCAGTCATACTACAGAAAGAAAGAAAGATAGTCAAGTATATCACAAAATACTGTTCATTACCAAGAAGAAAACTAAGGAAATTGCTGAAGGGCACAAAAGGACTAACAACCTCTAATACTGCATATGGACTGGCCCATCGTAGATGCTCAAAAATAAAAAAAGTAACATCCCACCCCTACCCTATGTAATGTCAATTACAGACTACTAAAATGGAAAGAACAGTTCAAGTATCACCTAGTCCTAAATGAATAAATGTAATAATTCAAAAACGTTAAAAATCTGCACAGAATTTTTATATCATAAAAACCAAAAAGTCAGTAAGACATTACTACAGGTTCTCAAAATCCGTAACAATGCCAAATACAGATCAGGTGCAACAAGAAAAACCCTTTGCACTGCCTCAAAAGGGGACTCCTTGCCTCACCAACATCAAGGCAAAAGGAGGCCCTTCTCCCCACATTTCTCTTAATTGGTGGAAATTAGGTATAAATTTCCCCCCTTGCTGTAAAGATTGTGGGTTGGCAAGTAGAAATAAAAATCTGTATTCCAAGCTGGTCATAAAAATCAAAGTTGAAACTCAAACATTTTCTCATAGGAACAATGAAAACGGTTAGATTTTAAAGCTAGTGCTCACAGCAATTAAATAATGCAGCTGAAATACCATGTTTTTATAATTAGCTATATAAATATAATATTTAAGCTACATTATGGACTGAACTGGATTTTCTAAAAAGGCAAAGGAATGTAGCCTTAACGTGATTAAAGGAAAAAATGTGTCCTGAATTTTAAATAACTTATATGAAGAACTTCTAGACTATAGTAAAGGGAGGGAAAAAGCAGAAAGCCATGAAAGAAACAGAGTAGTGCAGTGATGAACAAAAAGAGCATCTAAATTACTTAACTACAGCTCCTAAGGAAACGTCTTGGAGTAACTGCCTCTTTCATTTCACAAGCATTTAAGTCCTGCCTTAAGTGGCCAATGCTGTGCCCCTCCACAGGGAATAATTTGTCTAAACCTAAATCCACAATCTGAGGAATGCAAGAATCTCATTTTACCTTCTTGAGTAAACCACACATCACAATCCTAGGGCTTTGAGATCACGTATGCCTACCTTGATTACCTTGTCTTGCTTCCTTCTCAGGACTAACACAACTGAGAAAATACCTAGTGTTACCGTTACTCTAAGTACTAAGGAGAGGAAAAAAAAAAAGAAATTAACATTTATTATGCACTTGCTATGGTCTCATTTGATTTTCACAACCCAGTAAGACAGGTAAATATTATCCCCAATAAGAAAAAGAAGTTAATAACTTGCCCACGGCAACAGTAAAGATAAGTCAGGACTCTGAACTCTGCCAATACCACCACACCAAGATTCCTCCCCAAAAGGGAAGAAATTATCACTTAAATGGCACTGGACAGTTAACCACTTTTACACCAATTACTTGTTACTCCAGTTAAGCAGTTCTGAAAGCTATGGAGAAGCTAAGTCATCAATTCCTCATTTCACAAAATCTATTTAATAATCAATGCTCTAAGAGAAAGGATAAATGTCCCCGAGGTAAATCCTGGCTCTTCACATCATTTCCCAAATCCCTCTCACAAAGCTTCTAAGACTAGTGTTTCTTTTATCACTTCTCTCCTATTACACATTATTATGCTACTATAACATAACTAATTAAAAACTTTAGACACCTTTCAAAACAAGATTTTCTATCAGTAAAGAGCTTTCTGAAGGTTCTTCAACTTAAATATATTCAATTTTCAAATGATAACTTGCCTGATGATTTTCTGAAACACCTGTTACCACTCTGTTTAAAAAGTTATTTTGTAGTGAATTTTGAACTAAATCTTGATGAAACTGCAATAAAAATCAAAATCCTATGTTTAGGGTGAGCCATGGTGGCTCAGCAGGCAGAGTTCTCGCCTGCCATGCCGGAGACCTGGGTTCAATTCCCGGTGCCTCCTAATGCAAAAAAAAAAAAAAAAAAATTCTATGTTTAGACAGATTCTTATCTATAATTTTCCATTGCAAGCCTACAAAACAGAAGACCTGTACACTCAACATTTTAAATCCATTTTTAACTGAACAAGAGGACAGATGACTACAATAATACAATGTGATAGAACTCTCCTATAACTGCCAGAAAACATTAGCATAATAAAAGCAAAACTAACATTCAGCCCCTCCTTAAATTATTGTATATTCTCTTTAATTAAGTTGAATGTTAAAATAATTACTTAGCTTCTGTTACACAAAAAGAGATTCTAAAAGGAATGATGGTCTCATCTAAAACCTGTTGTTTTTTTAAACAAAAGTGTGACTTTGTAAAACAATGAACTCAATGTGGACACATATTAAAAACACTTTCCGTTATAAGGCAATTATTTTTTACCGAAGGCAAAACAAATTAAAATGGATCAAACATTTGCAATCAAATGTCTGCAAAATTTTGAACTGAGAAAATGATGTCAATGTTTTCTATCCCATTTTTGCAAGGTTCTAATACAAAAATAAAAACAGCCATCGGGCTCATTAATTCAGGTGAGGAAACTCAAGAAAAACTGAGGCTTTGGAGCAAAGAAAACAGAATACCAGAATTTGATTTATTGGGTAGAACTGCCCTGTGCCCCCACCAGAAACCTCTGGCAGCTGCCCGGGCCCTGTCAGCCCCTCCCGGGGGCCGCACCTGCCGAAGCCGCGCCGCCAGCGCCCCCTGCCGCCTTCCCAGCGCCCCGAGACTGCCGGGAGACCCGCGCCCACCCCCGCGCCCGGTGGCCGCCCCGCACCCGCACCCGCACCGGTACTCGCCCGACTCCCGCCCCGCGCGGAGGCCGCGCAATTGCCGGTAGGGACCGCGGAGCGCGGACGCGAATGGAGGCGGGGCCGGGAGCCTGGGCGCGTCCCTTAAGACCCCCGCAGCCGGCAGACCGGAGCTTCACCTACCTACGCCGTATTTCTCCTCCTCTGTAGGGGTCCACATGGCTGGGCCGAACGCTGCCCCGCGGGCCCCGCGGCCCGGCGACAGGGCGGCGGGGACGGCCGCGGGCCCGACTGTGGCGCACCGAGAGCCGAAGCGGGGGCGGTCAGGCGGCGCAGGGCAGTAGGAGGTGCATCCCTCACAGGCCGGCCGGGGACACCGCCCCCGCCTCCGCCACCGCCCCGTCTGAACCGCGGGACTGCCTGGGCGGTCCAGCAGCCCTTGGCGGCACGGGCGAGGGTCTCACCACCTATCCACCGCCGCTGCTCCCGCGCTTCCACTCGGTTCCTCACCGCTCCGCTCCCAGCGCCGCCGCGATCCGGGTCGCCTCAGCAGGCTCGCAGGACGCCCGCGCATGCGCCACTCCCCTGCGCATGGGGGCTCGCGCTGCCCGGGCTCGCGCCGCCCAGGCCCGCGCGCGAACCCACGCGCCGCCGCGGCGCGCCGGCGGAGGGAAATCCGCGAGAGGCGATTGGACGGCCTTGCCAGGGGCGGGGCAGTTTCCCGGAATGGTTGGGGGTCCTAGATGGCTGCGGGAGGTAGAAGGGGCAGGGCCTCGCAGGTGAGAGGACCCTCCCCACGCGGCGACACTTCAGGAAACGGAGGACGCTCTGGCGCGCAACGCCACAGGCCTGACCTTGGAATAATGCGCCCCCACAGGCTTTCGAGTTCCATGCCTTCTATCAAGGGCATCGAAATCCCTGCAGGACCCTTAAGAGGAGAGGGAACATCCGGAGGTAAAAGGAACACCTTTTTCAAGCCTATGCCTGTGTTAGCCGTAACTGTGTGACAGCCGCATTCCCGGAAGGATCCACGGAATCTACATGCACATCCCCGGGACCCGCGAGGTGAGGTCGCCACAGGGGAACGCAGTGGGGCACAGCCGTGTCGCGCATTCCTGAGTCTCCAAGCCGCTGATGCCTCCTCGGTTCTCAGTTACCCTGGATTGACCTGCACGACCAATATTTGGAGCCGCAACAATCACAGTGGCTCTCTTTGTAAATAAGTACTTGGCTCCTTTGACTCGGAGGTTCCAGTCTGGGGTACCTCTTCTGCTGCTTCAAGGTCTTTTCCTCCCTCACCATCCTGCATTCTGTCTTGGTCTGGAAACGTTTCTCCTCTCCTCCCCTGTTCCCTAAAAGTCTTTTCACTCTGACTCCTGCAAATGTTGCCTTGTGGCTCCAGCTCAACCTCTTTTCAGAGGTTTCTGGAAACTGCAGGACTTCCCTTTTCCACCTGTGTCCCCAGCCCCAATCCCATCAGATCCATCTCTGTCACCAGCATCTCCTACTTGAAACCCTGTGCACATCCCTCACTATTACTCTTAGAGACCCCCATCCTCAAAACTGAGCTCACCACATACCCTCCAGGAACTCTTCCCTGATCTTGTAAGCCACACTACGTCCTTCCCTCTTTTGCTGGGATTCCTGCTCTGTGCAGTTGTGTCTTACTTCCACCCTAAGATAAATAGTCAGGACCCAGAAGTCAAGCTCCACACCAGTCACCTTTCTGGTCCTTCAGCTCCCAGCCCAACACCTAGCATATATGTGTTGAATGGGAAGCAAACAGATCATACTAGTTCACAGTGTCCTTTGTAACTGGTCAGTCCTCCTAGGCCTGACTGTGCCCACCTGGATTATTCCTGTAGCTCCTGACCTCTGCACTACAACCACCACAATGAAGGCTGACCACTCCTGCCCCAGAAAGATGTCTGTTGTATGAATGACTGAATTTCTTAATAACCAGATGCACTTTTGTGTGTGTGTGTCCCAGAGCATAATAAAAGAGATGTTCTTATTGATGTAGATAGTTGTTCTAGGAAGATAAACCTCTGACCATTGGCCATAGCACCATGGAATAAAGCCACATTCCCACAGCTTTCTCCAGAGAACTATCCAGCAAGTGGGGCCAAGCTATCCAGAACTTCTGAACCAAACTTTAAAGCTCTTATTTCATCCTCCAGTTCTGCTCGCTCATCTGATGTACACGATGAGAGTACCATATCCTAAGGGGGCCGATCTTCCCCCAAGTTTGCTCTCTTGTTCCTAATATGAACCCATCTTAGGTGATGGATTTCCCCAGACAAAGACAGTCCCACTCCTCAACTGTGCATCTCAGCTTGGGAATGAGAGAGCATTAATCTTAATTGGCAAAGGAAAAAGAAAGGGGGCTGTTCTAGTTTGCTAGCTGCCAGAATGCAATGTACCAGAAATGGAATGGCTTTTACAGAGGGAAATTTAATAAGTTACAAGTTTACAGTTCTAAGGCTGAGAAAATGTCCCAATTAAAACAAGTCTATAGAAATGTCAAATTTAAGGCATCCAGGGAAAGATAGCTTGGTTCAAGAAGGCGAATGAAGTTCAGGGTTTCTCTCTCAGCTGGAAGGGCACAAGGCGAACATGACGGCATCTGCTGGCTTTCTCGTGGCTCTACAAAAGGGACTCTCTCCAAAATGTTTCCTCTTTTAAAGGATTCCAGTAACCAACTCCACCCTCAGTGGGTGGAGATACACCTCCATGGAAATCATCTAATTAAAAGTTACCACCCACAATTGGGTGGGTCACATCTCCATGGAAATAATCAAAATGCTCCCATCCAGCAATATTGAATGAGGATTAAAAGACATGGCTTTTCTGTGGTCCACCACAGATTCAAACTGGCACAGGGGCCAAGGTGAGAAGGAGGATATATGATAACTCCCAGCCTCCTACAGTCTAGCTGTTTGTACTAAATTTAGATTGTGTTCAAGTTGAAGCAAAAGGGCATAGCACATGTTGTGGAGAATTGGTCTTCAGCAAAAGTATGCGCCTGCTCTCCTATTCCCACAGCATCTTGTCTGAGCCTTTCCTCAGTCCACCGACAAACCCACACATTACCAGGATGTGAGCTGACCTCCAGCTTGCTCTAAAACTCTGGACCCTCAGCATGCTGTCCTCCTTCCCTCCTCTCTGCTCACTCTTCCTTATGTTCTCCTCACCACCCGTGTTCGCTGCCTGCCTCTTAGGGTCACCAGGAACCCACTGCACCATTTTTTCCCTGCCCCCTGCCATTTTCACTGTCCTGCTCTACTGGCTCCATCTGTGGTTCCAGGGACATCTGCCCTGTCAATGCCCTCACCCTACGCACGCACACCCTCTCTCTTTCTCCTCTCTTCATCTAACTTCACAGGAGGAGAATTATTCACTCCAGATCCATTTATTTCAGTGTGGTTCATTTGCTTCTTAGCCCCTCAAAGTTCTGCTTTCTAACCCTATCACCTCCTGGAAACTGTTCTCCCCAAACTCCCCAGAGCCATCCCAATTCCAGACTTAGCACCTTACCATTCCCTGGCTCCATCTGAGCCTTTGACATAGCATTTCTGGATCCATGTCTCCTCTTCCTTCAGAACCCACAGATCCTCCTCACTCTGCAAAGACCTTCTCAGGACCACTTTCCCCAAGAAGGATTCCCTAATTGCCCTCTGCTAAGACCTTTCCTGTAGCACTTACTCATCCCACTCTCCTCCAAGAGATCAAATATGCCCCTCTTCAGGGAAATATCTGTTTCCTTTCTCAGTGCCAAGGATTGCTCATTATTTATTTTTACCCACATAGAGACTAACATAGTGCCTGCCACCTAACAGAAATTCAACATACACTCCTGGGTGAATGACTGTAGTCCTCTATGTTTAAGACCATAATGAAATAGTTTGAAAAAGAGAACTGGGAAATTTATCTCAGCAAGTCACAAATCTCCAAATTCAGAATCTTGAGTTAATGTGGGTACATTTTGTTGATTTAGGCACATTGATTTTAATTAAACATTCATTGACATTTTATTGAGTACCTATGTAAAATGTAAACATGAGGAGCAATTTATCTAAAAAACAAAGAAGTGTAGAAACAGTTTGATTTAACATGTCACTATTACTTTTAGTTTGAACTCATAACCTCAGATGATAAATTACAACATAATAAGTAAGAAAGGAATCAAGCTTTCGGAAGAAACTTCCTTAAGATTGGTGCTATTAAAAGTAAGCAAGAGGGCAGGTCACGGTGGCTCAGCAGGCAGAATTCTCGCCTGCCATTCCGGAGACCTGGGTTCGATTCCTTGTGCCTGCCTATGCAAAAAAAAAAAAAAAAGTAAGTAAGAGGGTTTGAGTCCCGGAGCCTGACCATGCCAAAAAAAAAAAAAAAGTAAGCAAGAAAAATATCAATCTTACAACCAAGCCATATTTTGTACATAATATTTTTTAAATGCAGAAATTTAAGTTAATAATTTTTTATCATAAGCAAATTCTGTAACAGTAATTCCCCATCACTTTTGGTGAATGAGAGTGGCCCTTTACAAAGCTCAATAAGCTACCCTTCTGTGCTGGTTTAAAACTGTTATGTACCCCAGAAAAGCCATGTTTTTCTAATCCAATCTTGTGGGGCAGACCAGTTGTTGTGTGGGATCTTTTCATTAGGTTATTTCCATAGGGATGTGACCCTGCCCATTCAGGGTGAGTCTTAATCAGCTTACTGGAGTCCTTTAAGAGGGAAACATTTTGGAGAAAGCCCAGACACAGACGTTTGGAGATACAGACAGAAATGCCCCCTGGAGATGCTAAGCTAGGAAATGAAATCCAGAGTTTGCCCTGGAAGAGCTAAGAAAGGATCCACAGGTGCTTAGAGATAGCCACTGGAATCAGAAACTGAAAGCAATGAACTGGAAGCAAGGACCAGCAGATGCCGGCATGTGCCTTCCCAACTGACAGACATGTTCCAGATGCAGCTGACTTTCCTCCAAGAAAATATCCTCTTTGCTGGTACCTTAATTTGGACATTTTCACAGCCTCAGAATTATAACTTGTAACTTAATAAATTCCCTTTATAAAACCCAAACCATTTCTGGAATACTGTGTTCTGGCAGCATTAGCAAACCAAAACATCTTCCTATCTTCTCTCCTTGTTTTCTCCTGCCTCAAGAATCAGACAACAACTTTAAGGACCCAGCCAATCCGGTGACTCAGCTTAGAAGACAATTTGTGGGGCAGGGCACAGTGGCTCAGCAGGCAGAGTTCTCGCCTGCCATGCTGGAGACCCAGATTCGATTCCCGGTGCCTGCCCATGCGAAAAAAAAAAAACAATGTGTGGCCACAAAGATGATGATGCTTATCCAGGAGCATCCTGGAGGCACTTGCTACTGAAATCAGTGGGCAAGTAGCACACAATGCTTATTCTCCCAAGAGTTTCTGACAACAGTGCCAAAGCAGCACTCACTTCCCTTCTCCTAAAGGTTGAACTCATCTGATATCTGTCCAAGTTGAAGGGTGCTCTGGTTTCCCAATAGTAGGAAGACCAGAGAAATGTAGACCTATGTCCAGAGAAAAGACAGACCTACATCCAGAGAAATGCAATAGGTTATAGAGCAAAGTACAGGTGATATCAGTGATGTTCTACTTCTCTTGATCAGATGGTGGTCAGGAGCTGCCAGCAGCCATGGAGGCTTGGGAATTTATGTTACCCAACCCTTCTCTGCCTGGCTGGACTCCAGGCAGAGAGTGGGTTTGCTGAGGTAGAAAAACACCTGCAAAGCTAGTTTTCTTCATGTCAGAGAGACACCCAAGCTAATCTCACTTCACTAACAACCTGTTTGTAGTTCCCCGAAGCAACACCTTTTAGGAAACCTCCTCTCATGGGCAGCATGAGAATAAAGGGTTAGCACAGAGTAGATTATTACAGAGATGGCTGAAAAAATTAGGGTACTTTCAGGTGAAGAGACCCAGAGCTACTAAAAAGATATATTAGTATTTTGCATTAAATTGTGTTGCATTTGAATATCTTTTTTGATGGGGAGGAAATAGGGAAGAGTGTGACAGAGAGACAGATTAAGCAGTGCAATATTTTATTATTTTCCCTAAAATGATAAACATTAACCATCTGTTCCTATTTTATCAACGCTTTCAAAATATTATTAAAATGTAGATTCCTTGAAGTTAGCCAGGATCTTTCAAGTGAGAAATGACCAAATTTTCCTTGGTTTCAACTGCTGAAGACTGATGTGGCACTTCTGGGTGAACCCCACCATAAGAACTACCCCCAGATATGTCAGAGACTCCTCAGCAGGCACATCTAAAAAGGGACATCCATCTCCTATCTTGAACAGCAGCAGCCTTGAGAAGCATGATGCCTTCCTGTGCCTGAGGGGCCCTCTGCAGCCCAAGAGAAGATGATACACAGCAACAACTAGATTCCCCATGGGAAAGAAAGACACCTTCAGAATGTTTGAGGAACAGGGGGAGTCAAGGAATAAGACAGACATCTCACCCAGGACCCATTCCATAAGCACTACAATCCACCCTTTTATCCAAACAGGGGTAGCCTCTTTAGTAGGTGTTTCCTGGTACTCAGTCATGATCAACTACCAAAATAAACTGCTGCATTGATTGGGTGAGGGCAGAGACTCAACGCTAGCATCCCTTCTGTGAAGTCTTTCATGAGTGCCTCACCTACCTACCCCAGGTACCAAGGCCACTCCCTACAGAACCCTCACTGTACAGACACCCACTCTTCCTTCTAACACTTCACTGAACTTCCTTTCTGTCAATCCAAGATAATGAGCTACCTGGAACAGTGACCATACTGTATGCTATACATCTTCAGTGCCTAGCTGAAGTATTTGACACATAGGTTCTCAGTAAATATTGCTTGAAGGAATACATTAGAGAAAAAGTGTTTTTATCAGAATTTTTTATCTTTGTTCCAATAGGTTTTTGTTTGTTTGTTGTTTGTTTTCTGACCAGAAAGATGGGAGGGAAATAGAATCAAAATAAATCTCATAGGGAAGGGTAAGTAGATGAGATTTGGCATTACTTAGTTCTCCTTTCCCTTTGGGGGAAATAACTGTGCCCTTGAATTTCTGCACTAAGTCACCAAGGAGGAATTGAAATTAAAAACCTTGGAGAGTAATTAGCAACAAAACGTTCTAATGTCAAGAAGTGAATTTTATGAGACCATAGTCGTAATATTAATTGGGCCTCTGTGTAGCCAAATGGTGAAATTATTGCTCCAATACAAATAGGCCCAAAAGAAAAAAAACAGCCTAAAATAGTACAGATATTACAAATCAGGACAGAGATAATCTCTCTACACATAAAAAGCAACTATTTGCTATGCTTTCACAATTCACTTGAGATTAGATGGAAAATAAAGCTTGTTTGCTTAGCATAGCTCTACCTACTTCATCTCTAAATTGCTATGGAATTGGAGTTAGGAAGGGAACTGGACTTTATTCCCACCAATTCCTCATTCTTCTCGCCTTGAAGCATAAGAAGTTTGAAATGTTCGTCCACCAAATATTTATCCTATTATGGGCTAAGCCCAGGGCACAAGATGCTCACAGTCTTCCAACACAGAGCTTTCCATATAGTTGGGTGATAGAGACTTTGAACCAATTATCACACAAGTGAATCTTAGTTAGAGACATAAGTACTAGCAAAGAAGAGTACGGTGTACAAAGGGAACATCAACCAGGGACCTGACCTACTTTGGCAAGTCAGGGAAGACATTATGGAAGAAATTATATTTAACTGTGAACTGATGATGCAGAGTAAGTGTTCCAGGCATAGGAAGCAGCACTAAGTGAGGTGAACTAATGGGGAAGGAGATTGATGTATCCAAGGAATGGAGAGGCCAGTATGACCGGTATGTGATGAGTGAACAAGCAAGTAGTAGAGAATGAGAAGAGTGTGCTAGAGTGGGAAGCAGGCCAGGTCTTAGGGCCTTGGTGGATCCCATGACATTGGGGCACCAGCCATTGCCAGGCCTTGGGTCAAAAGCAGAATGAGAAACATGAGTAAGACCAGGACCTAAGACCAGGCCCCTCAAGGAAACCCTGGAGCAGCCTAGGCAAAGGTCTGTCCACTTGGGAGCTGGGTTCAGAGGAATCACTACACATTCACCAATTCCCTAAGCACCCAACAAAGGCTATGCAGAAGTATCCAGGACACCTCAGAACCACTCCAAACTTCCCTCTCTTCCTTAAGCCTATTCCTCCTTGATCCCAAGATGGCATGCTTGAGCATAAGCTAAAACACTCATTTCCCAGACTCAGAGGGGAAGAGCAACTTACTTTCCTAAAGAGCCCACTCTCTGGAGTCTGTAAGGGGTTCTGGGACTCACTGCTTCACTTACAATCTCAACACATTGCTAGTCACCCACAGCCCTGCCCATGCTAAGGGTCCAGGCAAAGGATATCACCAGACATTCCAAGAAGCAGTTGAGCTTGAATCGGATCGAAAACTGCTGCTAATCCCTTGAGGAACATTTGGTAAAGGATGAGAAAAATGTCTTTAAAGAAGAACTACCTTGCAAGAACACACCTAGGACATGTGCCCGGAACATGAGGGCACCCCCACCTAAGGAACAACAGTCCTATTATTCACTCTGTCACCAGTGAGGAAGAGCAGCTCTAAGAAATGAAGACTATTCTGTTCTCCAGTTAGCTCTGAGGGTGATGGGTCTGTGTTTATAATATGCGTTCATGAATTATGTAACAATCAGAGATGGGATCCCAACTCAAGAAACTGCCATGCTGGGAGCCAAGACAATTTTGCATGAGAACTCGTCACAGGATAGCCCCTGACAAAAACACACCCAAACTCAGCCTGCCCCATCCCCCACTCCAGTTTGTCACTCTAGTCCACTGCCAGCCTTGGGCTTTTTCAAGTTTCAAGTGACCTAGCAACAGAAAATAGAGCTTGTAGGCTCTAGAGTCAGAGGTGGGTTCATATCCTGCTTCAGATATTTCCCAGCTTGGTGACCCTGGGCAAGTTGCTTAACCTCTCTGAGCATAGTTTCTTCCTCTTTCAAATGGGAATAATAATAGCATTTATTTCAGGGATCATGTGAGGATAATGCCTGCGAAGCTCTCAACACAGGGGCTGGGGCATGACAAATGTTCACTAAACATTAGGTGAGGCTTGGAGGTTTTCAAGCCACACTCCCTTCCCCACTGGCTTAGATCACTTCCCAGAAATACTGACCCTCCTTGTATTTAGAGAAAACCTACCTCTCCACAAGCCAGGCTCTGAAAGCTGGTTTAGGAACCCCAACCCAGCTGGGATGCACACACATTATTGCACCACATTTCTTCCACATCACCCTTTCACCAGCCACACTTAGCTCAGAACCAGCCCCTTCCCCCAACACCAAAAAGTATCTGTTTCCACAAGTAATTTCCATGATGCAATGCCACTGAGCACTATATATCCCATCGGTTCTCCTCCATGACCACCATATCTCCTGCTCACAGCGACTCTCCTTAGAGCCACAGACAGGGTCCTCAGCTGCCGAGGCATAGATCTGTTTCATTTTGTACTGGTTTAAAGGTCAAAAATGAATTTCTCCCATTATTGTACTGTGTCTTGTCACACAGATTCTCTGTTTCATGGATTAGTCACAGTCTTGCTATCAAATTAAATATTCCTCGGTGGTTATTTTTAGAGAAACCTTTAACTCTACGTGGTGCAGAGATGTGTGTGCACCTAGAGCTCTGAAATCCAGGCATTACCAGATGGGCTCCAAATTGTGGGGGGCTCAGATTCTTCTAGAAAGCAGCAAGAGGCTGGCCCTGTTCATTAGGACAGTAGAGTCTGGAGCCTGACTTTGTACATGAATCCCCTGCCCAGTCCAGACTAAACCCCCAGGTCTTGGATGATCCAGTTATCCAACTGTCAGTCCAGTAAAGGCCCAAAGGAGGCTCTTAACCCAACTGTGAATTAAGCAAAACATGCCTGTGCTATCCCAACCTCTCTCTCGGCTCTCTCCTTGTTCCTAATTCAAGGGCAAAAAGGACATGTCCTTGTACCCTGACCTCCAAGAAAGTCTGTTTTCAGTAAAGAGCCTGTCATTCTTCCTGACTGAGGCCTGAGTAAATAACATTGGTCATACCCCCATCTGCTCCAATGGGGTCTGTATCTTCACAGGCTGGCATTGATAGAGTAGTGAGACCCTCAGAACAGAATTTCAGATTTAGCTGGGGTGGGTGTGCATGGGTGAGTTGCTACCTGCACTCCCACTTGCAAGCTATACAGACCTTTGCCTTAAAGAACTCATAGTAGAGCTGACACAAGACCCACAGCAAATATCTAGACAACAATTGAAGACAGGAGTCAGTACTTCCCTCTGGGCCATACTCTGTGTGGGGTCACAGATTTCTCACCCCTGATGCTCCCTTCTATGTGAGGGTCTCCGTTGGCTGGAATACCCTGGGCCTCTTTCACCTAGAGCAAGTGAGACTGAGGGGGAAAGAGGAAGTAGGCTAATTCTGGAGTCAGATTGCAGGCCCATTTGGCCTCACATTAAGCTCCTTCCTCCCCTCAGCTTTCACTGGTGAAGTAAATGATGTTTTGGCCTGTGTTTAGTTCTTAATTTCTCCAAAGTTGAATGAGAAAGGGGTCTACTTTTGGAGACCCTCTCAGAGAGCCCCTGCAGGCTATAAACACAATGGATATTCAGAAGCAGGAGAGGTCATACAGCCTGAAAAAATCCAGAAAGGCTTGGCTGAGAAGGCAAGGTTCAGAGAAAGAGCATGATGGGACATGGCTCAGAAGTGAGGGGAAGCACAGAGGGAGCAAAAAGCAGAGAAACATGAGAAGCGGTGACAAGGCCAGTGTATCTAGATCCTAAGATTTCCTTGGGGAAGATGACAGGTACATGAAGGTAGACAGCAAAGGCTATGCAGTCAGTATACACTAGACCAATCTGTTGGTCAAGACATGTTTCCTGAAGGTTCTGCCACGAGCAGGTAAAGTGGCCAGGGGAAAAGGCGACAATGGCTTGGAAGAGAGCAGACAGAGAGGCTGCTGAGACATAGGCTGTGGTTCCCAGCTGTCTAGATACAGTCATGGTACTGAAACAGGGCAACAGGAACCACGTGAGGAGACTGTCAGGAGAAAGAGTGTGACTGTGAAGATGGGCAACTGGCAGGAGCACTGGGGGTGGGGGAAACAGTCCAGGAGGGAACAAAGACTTGACTTCAAATTGCTCCATCAGGTCCAAGATGGCGACTTTAGTTCGCCCTCCAGACCAACTAGTAAATAGCCAGAAACAGAATAGAACAACTGCTGGGGCCACATCAGTAACTGGACACACAGCGTACACCAGTCAGAACAAGCTGGACCAGCTGCAGTCCCACCCAGAACCGTGAGTCCCCCAAGCCACAGAGGCCAGAGCCCCTCCCCCACAGGCTGCTTTCCAAAGTGGAAAGGAAACGGACTTTACTAGCAGCAGGGGCTGAGTGCAACCAAGCTCCAATTGTAGAATTAATTTTAAAATTCTAACTACTAAAAATATGCCCCCAGCTCAGCTGAACCTTGAGTAAACTGAAGTTGTTGATTTTTGCCCTGGTGCAGAGATTTTTGGGGGTTAGACAGCACAAAATACTTGAAAGGATCTGGGCCCTGAAGGAAAGGAGGGGGCACATAGAACCTGGATATACATAGAGCAATGTGCTGACTTAAGCTCTTGATTGGTAAACCCAAGGAATGGGGGTCCTGCTCTGAAAAGGATTTTTTTTTTCTTTTCTTTTTTATGGCTGTGTTTCTACAACTTGACTGTTCTTTGGATACAACTGCAAGGCTTCTAAGGTTCCAACTGCCCCAGGCAAGGGTGGAATAAAGCTTGTCTGAAAGCTTGTCTGGAGGCTGTACCTTCCCCAGGAGAGGGGTGGGGACCAGCTCAGGTGGAATCCCTCCCTTAAGAAATTCAGACCCCTGGGTCTGGAAAACTGAAGCCATTAAAGCCAGCCTACAACCTCTCCTCTTTCTCAACCATGCCCAACAGGGAAAATCTGCTGAAGTTAAAGGCACTGTATCATTTTATTCTGGTGGGACCTGCAGACAGACAAGTACCACATACTGGGCAGGACAAGAAAAGCACAGAGTCTAGATGCTTTGTAGGAAAGTCTTTCAACCTGCTGGGTCTCACCCTCAGGGAAAACTGATGCAAGAGACTCTTTCCTCCTGAGAGGAGGCCAGCTTGGTCTGGGAGAATCTGACTGGGGTCTATAATACCTAAGTAGACCCTCCTAAGGGGGAATAAAAGGCACCATACAGGCAGGGCAAGAAACAAGAAAACAAGAGCTGAAAAATTCTGATCTGTTAAACAAAACCTAAGCTAGAGGTCTAGAATAAGCTGAACTGAATGTCAAAGAACAGATAGACAACAAAGTCATGCAGCAAGAAAATCCTAGGTAAAAAAAGTGAAAATAATCTCCAGAATAAATTAATTAAGGAAATAAAAATGTCTAGATGCTAGCAAAAAATAACACATCATACTAAGGAAATTGAAGACATGGCCCAGTCAAAGGAACAAACCAATAATTTAAATGAGATCAAGAGTTGAAACACTTAATTCAGAGTGTTCAGACAGACTTGGAAAACCTCATCAAAAATCAAATCACTGAATTGAAGGAAGATTTAAAGAAGACAAGGGACAAACAAAAAGAAGAAATCAAAAGTCTGAAAAAACAAGTCACAGAACTTATGGGAAGGGAAGGTACAGTAGAAGAGATGAAAAAAATGGAAACCTACAATATTAGATTTCAAGAGGCAGAAGATAGGATTAGTGACTGGAGGATGGGACAACTGAGATTCAACAAGCAAAAGAAAATCTAGGAAAAGGAATGGAAAAATATGATCAGGGATGCAGGGAAGTGAACAACAACGTGAAACACACTAATATATGTGTTGTGGGTGTTCCAGAAGGAGAAGAGAAGGGAAAAGGAGGAGAAAAACTAATGGAGTAAATTATCACTGAAATTTTCCCAACTCTTATAAAAGATTTAAAATTACAGATCCAAGAAGTACAGCATATCCCCAAACAAAATAGATCCAAGTAGACATACTCCAAGAACTTACTAATCAGAATGTCAGATGTCAAAGAGAAAAACAGAATTTTGAAAGCAGCAAGAGAAAAGCAATCTGTCACATACAAGGGAAGCCCAATAAGACTATGCATAGATTTCTCAGCAGAAACCATGAAGGTGACAAGACAGTGGTATGATATATTTAAGATACTAAAAGAGAAAGACTGCCAACCAAGAATTCTATATCCAGCAAAATTGTCCTTCAAAGATGAGGGAGAAATTAAAACATTTTCAGATAAAAAATCACTGAGAGAATTTGTGACCAAGAGACCAGCTCTACAAGAAATACTAAAGGGAGAACTAGAGACAGATATGAAAAAACAGTAGAGAGAGGTGTGGAGAAGAGTGTAGAAATGAAGACTATCAGTAAAGGGAAAAAGAAAAAAAGTTAGATATGACATATAAAATCCAAAAGGCAAAATGGTGGAAGAAAGTACTGCTCTTACAGTAGTAACACTAAATGTTCTGGATTAAACTCCCCAATCAAAACACATAGACCAGTAGAATGGATTAAAAAATAGGACCCATCTATATGCTGACTACAGGAGATGCATTTTAGACATAAGGATAAACATGGGTTGAAAGTGAAAGGTTGGGAAAAGATATTACATGCAAACATTCAGAAAAGAGTAGGAATAACTATACTAATATCCAACAAATTAGGCTTCGAATGCAAAACAATTAAAAGAGACAAAGAAGGACACTATATATTAATAAAAGGAACAATTCAACAAGAAGACATAACAATCATAAATATTTCTGCACCAAACGAGACTGCTCCAAAATACATGAGGCAGACACTGAAAAGAGAAATAGACATATCTACCATAATAGCTGGAGACTTAAATTCTCCACTTTCATCAATGGACAGAACATATAGACAGAGGATCAATAAAGAAACAATACAATAAACAAACTAGACTTAACAGACATTTATAGAACATTTGTTCTAGTTTGCTAGCTGCCAGAATGCGTACCAGAAATGGAATGGCTTTTTAAAGGGGTAATTTAATGAGTTGCTAGTTTACAGTTCTAAGGCTGAGAAAATGTCCCAATTAGAATTGATGCCAGTCAAAGGCATCCAGGGAAAGATACCTTGGTTCAAGAAGGCTGATGAAGTTCAGGGCCTCTCTCTCAAGTGAGAAGGCACATGGTGAACACAGTCAGGGCTTCTCTCTCGGCTGGAAGGGCACATGGCGAATACAGCGTCATCTTCTAGCTTTCTCTCCTGGCTTCCAGTTTCATGAAGCTCCCCAGGAGGCATCTTCCTTCTTCATCTCCAAAGGTTTCTGGCTGGTGGACTCTCTGCTTCGTAGTGTTGCTGTCTCTGAATCTCCCATTCTCCAAAGTGTTTCCTCTTCTACAGGACCTCAGAAACTAATCAAGATCTACTCAAATGGGTGGAGACATGTCATCCCCTAATCCAGTTTAACAACCATTCTTAACTAAATCACATCATCCAGGGAGATGATCTCATTACAGTTTCAAACATACAGTATTGAATAGAGATTATTCTACCTTTATGAAATGATATTTTGATTAAAACATGGATTTTCTAGGGAGCATACTTCCTTTCAGACCAGCACAACATTACACCCCACAACAGTAAGATACACCTTTTTCTCAAGTGCTCATGGGTCATTCTCAAGGACAGACCATATGCTGGGTCACAAAGCAAATCTCAATAAATTTTAAAAGATTTAAATCATGCAAAACACTTTCTCAGATCATAAAGGAATGAAGTTGGAAATCAATAATAGGCAGAGGGCCAGAAAATTCACAAATATATGGAGGCTCAACAACACACTCTTAAACAACCAGTCACTCAAGGAAGAAATTACAAGAGAAATCAGTAAATATCTTGATGCAAATGAAAATGAAAACACAACATATCAAAATTTATGGGATGATGCAAAGGCAGTGCAAAGAGGGAAATTTATAGCCCTAAATGCCTATATTAAAAAAGAAGAAAGAGGGTGGGCCATGATGGCTTAGCAGACAGAGTTCTCACCTGCCATGCCAGAGGCCCAGGTTTGATATCTGGTGCCTGCCCATACACACACACACACACACACACACACACACACACACACACACACAAAAAATATATATATATATATATATATGAAGAAGGAGAAGGAGAAGAAGAAAGAGCAAAAGTTGAGGAATTAACTGTTCACTTGGAAGGACTAGGATAAGAACAGCAAACTAACCCCAAAGCAAGCAAAAGAAAAGAAATAATGAAGATTAGAGCAGAAATGAAGAGTAGAATGAAATTGAGAACATGAAAACAATCGAGAAAATCAACAAAACCAGAAGTTGGTTCTATGAGAAAATCAATAAGATTGATGGACTCTTAGCAGTTGACAAAAAGAAGAGAGAGGATACAAATAAATAAAATCAGAAATGAAAGAGGGACATAACCACTGACCCCACAGAAATAAAGGAAGTAATGACAGGATACTATGAACAACTTTATGCTATAAACTAGACAATGAGATGAAATGGACAACTTCCTAGAAAGGCATGAACAACCAACATTGACTAAAGAAGAAATAGACGACCTCAACGAACTAATCACAAGTAAAGAAATTGAACTAGTCATTAAGAAGCTCCCAAAAAAGAAAATTCCAGGATCAGATGGCTTCACATGTGAATTCTACCAAACATTCAGGAAAGAATGAATGCTCAAACTCTTCAAAAAAGTTGAAAAGGAGGGAAGGCTACCTAACTCATTCTATGAAGCCAACATCACCCTCATACAAAAGCCAGACAAACATACTGCAAGAAAAGAAAATACAAACCAATCTCTCTAATGAATATAGATGCAAAAATCCTCCACAAAATTCTTGCAAACCGAGTCCAGCAGCACATTAAAAGAATTATACACCATGACCAAGTGGAATTCATCTCAGGTGTGCAAGGATGGTTCAACATAAAATCAATTAATGTAATGCACCATATCAACAAATCTAAGCAGAAAAACCACATGATCATCTTGATTGATGCAGAAAAGGCATTTGACAAAATTCAACATCCTTTCTTGTTGAAAACACTTCAAAGGACAGGAATAGAAGGGAACTTCCTCAACATGATAAAGGGAATATATGAAAAAACCACAGCTAACATCATCCTCAATGGGGAAACACTGAAAACTCTCCCCCTAAGATCAGGAACAAGACAAGGATGTCCACTATCACCACTGTTATTCAACATTGTGTTGGAAGTTCTAGCCAGAGCAATTAGACAAGAAAAAGAAATACAGTGCATCAAAATTGGAAAGGAAGAAGTAAAACTCTCACTGTTTGCAGATGATATGATACTATATGTCGAAAACCCTGAAAAATCCACAACAAAACTACCAGAGCTAATAAAGGAGTACAACAAAGTGGCAGGTTACAAGATCAACACTGAAAAATCTGTAGTGTTTGTATACACTGTAATGAACAATCTGAGGGGGAAATCAAGACAAAAATTCAATTTACAATTGCAACCAAAAGAATAAAATATTTAGGAATAAATTTAACTAAGGATATAAAAGGCCTATACAAAGAAAACTACAAGAAATTGCTAAAAGTAATCACAGAAGACCTAAATAAATGGAAGGACATACCGTGTTCATGGATTGGAAGGCTAAATATAGTTAAGATGTCAATTCTGCCTAAATAGATTTATAGATTCAATGTAATACCAATTAAAATCCCAAAAACTTACTTTGCAGAAATGGAAAAACCAATAGCCAAATTTATCTGGAAGGGCAGGGTGCCCTGAATAGCTAACAATATCCTGAGAAAGAAACATGAAGTTGGAGGTCTCACACTACCTGACTTTAAGGCATATTACAAAGTTACAGTGATCAAAACAGCATGATACTGGCATAAAGATAGATATACTGACCAATGAAATCAAATAGAGTGTTCAGATATAAACCCTCTCATCTGTGAATAATTGATCTTTAATAAAGCAGTCAAGCCAACTCACCTGGGACAGAACAATCTCTTCAATAAACGGTGCCTGGAGAATTGGATATCCACATGCAAAAGAATGAAAGAGGATCCATATCTCACACCCTATACAAAAATTAACTCAAAATTGATCAAAGACCTAAACATTAGATCTGAGACCATAAAAGTTTTAGAAGAAAATGTAAGGAAATATTTTATAAATCTTATAATAGAAAGCAGTTTCCTAGATCTTGCACTCAAAGCACAAAAATTAAAGAAAAATAGATAAATGGGAGCTCCTCAAAATTAAACACTTTCGTGCATCAGAAAACTTCGTCAAGAAAGTAGAAAGACAGCCTACACAATGAGAGACAATATCTGGAAACGATATATCAGATAAGGGTCTAGCATCCAGAATATATAAAAGGATTGTTCAACTCAACAACAAAAAAACAAACAACCCAATTACAAAATGGGCAAAAGACATGAAACAGACACTTCTCAGAAGAGGAACTACAAATGGATAAAAGGCACATGAAAAGACACTCAACTTCCTTGGTTATTAGGGAAATACAAATCAAAATCACAATGAGATATCATCTCACACCCACCAGAATGGCCATTATCAATAAAACAGAAAACGACAAGTGCTGGAGAGGATGTGGAGTAGGAAAGACACATTCATCCACTGTTGACGGGAATGTAAAATGGTACAACTATTATAGAAGGCAGTTTGGTAGTTCCTCAGGAAGCTAAGTATAGAATTGCCATATGATCCAGAAAACCATTGCTAGGTATCCATTCAGAGGACATGAGGGCAGGGACACAAACGGACATTTGCACACCAACGTTTATAGTAGCATTATTTACAATTACTAAGAGATGGAAACAGCCCAAATATCCATCAGCAGACAAGTGGCTAAATAAGCTCTAGTATATGCATACGATGGAATATTATGCAGCTGTAAGACAGAATAAAGTCATGAAGCATGTAACAACATGGATGGACCTTGAGGACATTATGCTGAGTGACATTAGTCAGTAACAAATACTGTATGGTCTCACTGATATGAACTAACATTAATGAATGAACTTGGAGAATTTCAGTTAAGAACAGAGGCCATCAGGAGATAGAAATAGGGTAGATTTGGGGTAATTGGAGCTGACGGATACAGATTGTGCAACAGGACTGATTGTAAAAGTTCAGAAATGGATAGCACAATACTACCTAATTGCAGCACAATAATATTAGTACACTCAATGAAGTTGAATATGAGAATGATAGGGGGAGGAGGGCTGAAGGCACAAATGAAACCAGAAGAAAAGATAGACGATTGATTTGAACAGTGAATAAACAAGTATTTGCAAAGTCCCTATGCTGGTTTGAAAGGCTGTATGTCCCCTAGAAAAGCCATGTTTTAATCTAAATCCCATTTCATAAAGGCAGAATAATCCCTATTCAATAGTGTATGTTTGAAACTGTAATCAGATAATCTCCCTGGAGATGTGATTTAATCAAGAGTGGTTGTTTAACTGGATTAGGTGACAACAGGTCTCCACCCATTTGGGTGGGTCGTGATTAGTTTCTGGAGTCCTATAAAAGAGGAAACATTTTGGAGGAAGAAAGAGATTCAGAGAGAGCAAAGAATGCTGCAGCACCATGAAGCAGAGAATCCACTAGCCAGCGCTTTGGAGATGAAGAAGGAAAATACCTCCTGGGGAGCTTCATGAAACCAGAAGCCAGGAGAGAAAGCTAGCAGATGACACAGTGCTCGCCCTGTGCCCTTCCAGCTAAGAGAGAAACCATGACTGTGTTCACCATTTGCCTTCTCACTTGAGAGAGAAACCCTGAACTTCATTGGCCTCTTGAACCAAGGTATCTTTCTCTGGATGCCTTTGATTGGACATTTCTATAGACTAGTTTTAATTGGGATATTTTCTCGGCCTTAGAACTATAAACTAGCAACTTATTAAATTCCCCTTTTTAAAAGCCATTCCGTTTCCGGTCTATTGCATTCCTGCAGCTAGCAAACTAGAACAGTCCCCTTGGGGAAAGTGCAAGAAAGGGGGAAAATTCAACTTCCCCAGTTGGAGAATTCCTGATATTCTCGCAATCAGTGGGGACAACCAAATCAATAGGCCGAGCCCACAATCTTAGGGTTTGTTTATATGAAACTTATCCCCACAAAAGATAGACGAAGCCTACTTAAAATTAGGCCTAAAAATCACCCCCAATGAGATCTTCTTTTGTTGCTCAGATGTGGCCTCTCTCTCAGCCAACAGTGCAAGCAAACTCACCACCCTCCCCTTTCTACGGGGGACATTACTCTCAGGGGTGTAAACCTCCCTGGCAACATGGGGCAGAAATCCTAGAATGAGCTGAACTCAACATCAAGGGATTGAGAAAACCTTCTCGACCTAATAAAGGAAGAGGTGATCCTTCCCTTGAGGAAAAATACAGCCAGTAAATGAACAGATAGGAAAATAGGCATCTTCTCTAACCACCAAAGAAAAGCAGACTGAAGCTATAATCTTTTACCCATCAATCAATACAAATTTTCAGAAGGACAGTATGCTGGCAGTTAGGAGTACAAGAGCAGGCTGCCCCAGGTATTTTCAAATGTGGTGGGTCCAGATGACCCTCCTACCAACAAATATGGCAAGTGGGTATCAAAAACCCCCAAAATGTTATTTTTGTGAGACATGGATCTGGAGAGAGCTCCACTTCTACTAAAGTTATCCAATGCAACACTGTCAAAAAAATATCGAAAATGACCCAGATGACACCAGTAGAGGATGAATCGATTGAACATGGGGCATTATCCCATGCAGATGTATGCATCCAATGACAACCATGAAAGCTGTATATCAACATGAAGAATATCAATGATGTAACATTCAGCAAAAAATTATAAAGTCTAACCTCTGTTTACCACGTGATTATAATTACACAAGAACAAATGCACATAGAAAGAAATCAGAGTAAAATATACCAAGAAGTGACTACTTCCTTCTTGTATGCATTTTCCCAATAAACATGGGTTGCTTTTATGATAAACCTACCTATATAAAGCAGTGTAAGTTCTTCAGGAGAATAACACACAAGGAGGATAGAGAGCTGGGCAGCACTGACCGCCCTGTACTCTGGAGTACACCCTCCAACCTGATCTTGCACAATATGAGCTGGGCATACCCTGGCTTGGAGCTCTTTCCTCTTGGTGACGAGCAGGGAGGATTTCTCAAAGCTTGTCTGTCATGATAGAGAGATGGGAATAGCATTAGTCATGCATTCCTGTGCCCAGTATATCCTCTCTTTCTTCCCAACCTGGCTCATCTACTCATTCACTCCAGCCAGCCCAGGCCCCAATTTCCAGGGCAGAGGGCCCATTCTTCTCTTTACCAATGGCAAGGAAGAACTGTGGCCTCTCAGAGCAGAACCCTAGAGCTCCTCAAGGCTCCTCAAAAGTGCTTAGAGAAAGATTGCTGCTCCCATTCACTATGCTTCCTGCCTCTACTTCCACATCTACAACTCCCTTTTCTCCAGCTGGGCTTCCGGCCCCATCGCTTACTTCACTGAAATGCCTGTGCTGAGGCCCTGAGGATGAGTTGTGATCATAAATCTGGTGGTCACTTCCCTGTCCTTGTCCTATCTTTCCTGCTCAGCAGCATCCAGCACAGTGACCACACTTTTCTTAGAATACTTACCTCAAAAGGCTTCAGAGAAACTATTCATGCTTGGTTTTCCTCCTATCTGGCTGCTCCCTCTCAGTCTCTATTCCTAGATTCTTCATGTTTCTCTAACCTCTACCCCCAAATTAAGTCCCCTTTTCATCCCTATCTTCTGTCCTCTTCTGCCCGGTATTGTGGCTTTAAACACCATCTAAATCATAATGTCTTCTAAAGCTGTGCCTCAATCACTATCGCACCAGCTGTCTTCCTGACTCCTTAGATATCTAATAGTATTTTGAATTGAAAGTGGCCAAAGTACCCTACCTTCCAGTCTTTCTCACAGCAGGAGACTGAATCTCCATCTCTCCAACCCAAGGAAACATTCAAGCAGTCATCCTTGGTTCCCTTCTCCTTCCCTACATCCGTTGTACAGTGAGTTCTATGACTCCACAACCAACTACATCCCCAATCTCCCATCACTCCAGGTCATACCACCTCTCTCTCCACCTGGATATCTGCAGCCTCCTTGTTGGTGTCTGTCTGTATTAGTTAGGGTTCTCTAGAGAAATAGAATCAACAGGGAACACTCGCAAATACAAAATATATAAAAGTGTCTCACGTGACCGCGGGAACGCAGAGTCCAAAATCCGCAGGGCAGGCTGTGAAGCTGATGATTCCGATGGAGGGTCTGGATGAACTCCACAGGAGAGGTTCACCAGCCGAAACAGGAAAAGGCTGTCTCTTCTGAATCTTCCTTACAGTGATTAGATTAAGCATCACTCATTGCAGAAGATACTCCCCTCCGGCTGATTACAAATGAAATGAGCTGTGAATGTGACTGACATGATCATGATTTAATTCTATGAAATGTCCTCATCAAACAGACAAGCCAGCACTTGCCCAACCAGATAAACAGGTACCACCACTTGGCCAAGTTGACACATGAACCTGACCGTGACAGTGTCTCTGATTCTACTTTTGCCCCCTACAATTCTCCCAGCAGCCAGAGTAATTTTTTAAAGGTGTAAATCAGAGTATGTCTCTTCTCCAGTCAAATTCCTATGATGGCTCCCCAAGAAATAAAGCCCAGCTATTTACTCTGCCTTACTCTGCTCTCACCACTGCTATTCTACATTGTATTAGAAGTCCCAGTCAGTACAACTAAAATAAAACCATAAAGATTGGAAAGGAAGAACTAAGGCTGTCTTTACTGATAGATAGAATTATTATGTATGTAGAAAACTATTAGAACTAATAAGTACATTTAGAAATGTCACAGAATATAAGAACAATACATAAAATTGAATTATGTGTCTATAAACTAGTAATAAATATTGGGAAAATTTTTAAAACATTAATTTCCAATATCTAAAAATGCTAGGGATAAATATAATACAAGATGAGGAAAGCTATAAAATATTGCTGAAATTAAAGACCTAAATAAATAGAAAGCTATTCCAGGTTCATGGATTGAAAGTAATCAAGACATTATGGCATTAAAATATAGAGAGAACAGGGCTATCAATGGAAGAAAATAGGAAGTCCAGAACTAGAACCATATACATGCAATCAAGTGATTTTTGATAAGGGTACCAAAACAATTCAATGAGAAAACAAAATCTTGTTTTTGTTCAAGAATAGTGCAGAACCACTAGATATCCATATGTAAAAATCTAAACCTCAACCTTGAACTTCCACCATACACAAAAATCAACTAGAGATGGAATGGATCATTGCCCTAAATGTAAAAGCTAAAATTATACAGATTCTAGGAAGAAAGAAAACAGATATATCTGTGATCTTAAGTAAGGATTTCCTTTTAAGGAAGGCACTAAACACAAAAGAAAAAGTAATAAATTGGACTTCATAAAAACTAAAAACTCTTGCTCATAAAAAGCATCATTAAGAAAATGAGTAGGCAATCCACAATGTAGGAGAAAATATTTGTAATACATACCTATGACAATGAATGTGTAGCCATAATATATAAAGAACTCTCACAATTCAATAATTAAAAAACAAACCAATTTTTAAAAATGGACTGAAAACTTGAACAGATGTACAAATGGCCAACAATCACATGATAAAGACCTTAACATCATTAATCATCAGGGAATATGAACTAAAACTACCGTGAGATACCACTACACACCCACTGGAATGACTAAAATAACAGACTTGATAACACCAAATTTTGGTGAGGCTGTAGAGCAACCGGAAGTCTCATAAATTCTTGCTGGGAATGTAACATGGTACAACTGCTTTTGGAGTCTGACTATTTCTTTAAAAGCTAAACACATATAATGTATGTCCCAGTGATTTCACTTCTAGGTATTTACTAGCCATTTTACTCCTAGGTATTTACCCCAAAGAAATTAAAGTACACATCCACACAAAAACTTGTACACGAGTGTTCATAGCAATATATTCATAATAGCCCAGAACTGGGAACAACCCAATAATGATTAAATTGTAGTATGTTTATACAAGGGAATACTACCTAGCACTAAGTAAGAAACAATAAAAAGGAAATAACCATGACTACTCATAACAAAATGGGTGAACTTTGAAAGGAATAAAAGAAACTAGATACAAAAAACTACATACTCACATACTGTACAATTCAGTTTATATGAACTTCTAAAAAAAGTAAAACTTATCTACAGTGATAGAAATCACATCAATGGTTGTTGAGGTGGGGGATGATTGGGAAAGAGCATGAGGGAACTCTCTAAAGTGATGGAAATGTTTTCTGTCCTAATTAGGATCCTAGTTACATGAGTATATCCATTAATTAAAAATTATCTAACTGTACATTTCAGATTCACTTTATGTAAATTATACCTCAAAAACAAATATTGGAAGCTACTTGTGTGACCATAACAATGGCCAATGGACAAACCTATGGGCTGCTCTTAGAACTCATTGCAAACTCAGACTGTCACATGCTGTTGCCCATGGAAACTGAGGCATGGATGTTTCCTTAGTTTGCATAGTGCCCCTCTTTGGATGCAGTCTGGTCTAGGACTGAAGAAATCAGACCTGAGAGCATGCAGCATATATATATATAAAACCCATATATATATATAATATGGGTTTGTTTGGGTTTTTTTTTTAGCATGGGCAGGCACCGGGAATCAAACCCGGGTCTCCGGCATGGCAGGCGAGAACTCTGCCACTGAGTCACTGTGGCCCACCCGCATACAGCATATTTTTTATTTGATTAATTCATCAGGTCCAATCCAAGCCTTGACTGCTGGGCTCAGAAATTCAGCATTTGGGAGTAGAAGGGGTGTGATCTGTGCTCAGGGAGATGTCCTCCAAGAAGAGCTGAAGGCTGGACTGAGATTCCCAAGGAAGAAGATCAGAACAGGGGACTGCGAGTGCCCTGAAATCAGGCAATGCCCTCAGGGTTTGTACTGGGTTTGGGAGGTGGCTTTTATCATATCTGATACTTTCTCAAAAGGGGCATGTCCTAGGGGCAATGGGCAGGGCTGCCCCTCCAACATGCTAGGCCAGGGGAATAATTCAAAATCAGGAGTGTTTATGTGAACTTTGGAGAAGAAGACTCCATCTCCTACTCCCTCCACCCCTCCACCTGCTGTCTCCTTCTTCCAGGCTGGCTGCTCCCTGAACCACGTGTGTTGGACTGTTGTAAATCCTTCTAGGTAAGAAGTGCCTTCTGGGTAAATGCCCTCAGGACCGGTACTGCAGAGGCCTTCGCAGGGCAGAGGGGCCTCTGGGCTCCTGGCTGCCCTGGCCCTCTCTGTCAGGTCAGTTGCTGCCTCCCTTCCCACCCTGGAGAGCTGGTCCAGGGCCCCCGACTCCCTCCAAGCTGGAGTAAGTCAACTTTAAAAGCATCAGACCCTGTGATGGGGGTTTTCTCATAAGTTCTCACATTGAATCCCCAAAAGAATCCTATGAGGATTCTTGTGGCCATTTTACAGGCAAGGAAACTGAGCCACCAGGGAGGGAAGAGACTTGTCCAAGATCATGCAAAGCAGCTAGCCCAAGACCACAGGGCTCTAGGTATTTCCTGATCCTGACATGGGCAATGCCTTCTCTATCCCTTGGTCACCTGGGGCTGAGGTCCTCAGACCCAGCTGAGAAGTGGCATTGCCCAAGGAGCCTGTAGTAAATGCAGGTACCATCCAGCCTGAGGCAGGTTCTATTCCCTGGGAACAGAGAAACCTAGCATCAAGGGAACAGCAGGGGCAATGGAGTCCAAGCCAATGTGATGTACCAGGGGGTCTTAACTGTTAAAGGGTGAGAATGGCCCCTACCTTATAGGACTTCTGCCAGGGTTACCTGAGCCAAAATTTCCAGTATCCATCTGCCAATAATGTGAGTTTTCCTTCCTTCTTTCCATTGGATAGGAGGTACCAGGTTGATGGCAACTCACAGGGATGGCAGCATAAGAAGCACTCGGCTTTCCTGGACAACACTCTTATTCAAGAGTGCCCCATGGTGGGCTTATCCAGAAGAAGACACTAATCAAGGGTAGGTGTGAGGCTGGGACTGATGGGGGCTTGGGTGGAAATCACCCTGCGCTGTCCCTGAGCATACAGCCTTCATCCCAGTTGCTCTCAGAGAGGGGCACCTGCCCTTGATGCCACACCACTTGCATCTGGGAGAGATTGTCAGATGAGTTCCTCCACTCCTACTTCCTAATTTCCAACCCACAGGTGAAGCTGCCCCCAAATCCTCTTCTAGCCCATCACCTCCCTTCAGTCCAAGGGTCCTCAATGGCTCTAGATCGCTTCCAGAGCAGTGTCTATACTCAGCCTGGCATTCACTATCCTACCCTGGGCTAGGCCCTTAAGGTTTAAGAAGCTATGTCCACTGCCCCTCTGCCCCTCCCCAGCTGTTCCCCCTACCTCCAGATGTGACAAGACCATTCCCAGTGCCACAACTTGCCCTCTCACTTCTGACCTTCTAAAAGTTCCATCTTCCTTATAAATCTACCTTGCATCTCAAGGCCAAACAAAGGTCCCATTCTCCTCCTGTGATCTCCTTAACCCTGATTCTGTGAAAATATCTGGTGCAAAGGAGCCTGCAGGAAGTAGCCACATCTCTGGCCAGAGAATGGGGACTCCAGATCAAATAGACCATAGCTACCAATATATCCACAGCCGTAGCCCCTCCCTGTCTTCTGCAGTGTGTGTGTGTGTGTGTGTGTGTGTGTGTGTGTGTGTGTGTGTGTGTGTGTGTCCAGGCTCCAGGCATTCCCAGCCCTGGGAGTGATCAGGATGAGGACATCAGCTGCTGGTCAAGGATCCAGGAGTCTCAGGCTTGAAGGGCCCCCAGACCCAGCAGACTCTATGCAGAGCAGGAACATGGCCTGAAACCTCTAGGCTCTCCAGGCCGTGGCAGGCCAGTGGTCCCAGCACCAGCTCTCTACCTGCCAGCCCCTGGCACTAAGCACTGACACTCTCCTCACACAAAGGAAGCCCAGACACCTAATTAAGAACCACGGAGGCCCCAAGCACTGTTGCTGATAAAATTCTGCTCAGGAATTAGCAAAAATGGAAAACAGCTCTGCAGAAGAAGGAGGACCAAAAAGGGAACTCTGAAAGGCAAGGGTAAGGGAAGTAGGCAAACCAATGGACGGGGAGACTGCACATGCGCTGGGGAGGGACTGGGCAGGGGCAGAGTGGGGACCTGGCAGTCTAGGCTGAGAGACTGGCTTGTGAGCCATAGTTTTCTTATTTTTAAAATAGGACTTAAATCCAATAAGGTGCTTTCTAGTTCTGAACTTCTCAGATTCTATCTAGAACTGCCTGTCCATTATAGCAGAGTACACCTAGTTGACTTACTATTCCTGGATCCACTCCCATCCTTGGAGGGCTGGGTCTGGCCAGTCCAAGAAGGAACACGGAGTCAAGAAAGAGCAGAAGCCCAAGACTGCAACACTTTTCCCCCCAAATAATTGGCCTCTGAGGAGGAAACATCAAAAAAAACCTGAAACTGGAACCCATCATCTCTTTTAGCCACTCCCCAACTCTCACCAGTTCTTATATTCTCCTCTCCCTGTCCTCAAATTTAGGGCCATCTCCAGGGAGTCTTCTCTTTTTCACAATGCCTACTACAAACCATCCTACCATGTGACCTTGACAAGACAGCTGACCACTAACCACTTCCTCTCAGAAGGCAGAACCAGGTGATGTAGGTAACTGTCAGAGTCCCTAGCAATTGTAAGCATGCCTGGTTATATGCTTCTGCCCAGACTCCCTTCCCATCACTGAATCCTTGCTTCCTCCAGGTAGCCCTCCCAACCTCGTGAGCAGGATTTACCCTGTAGAATTAGCTTCTGAGAAAACCCACCTGAGTTCAAGAGCAACAGAGGGAAGAAAACCCTCTGCAGAAGAAGAGACCCGCTTAGTCTAGGGGCAGTTGCACTAGACCAGCATGCCTCAGACATGTCGACCTCATTTTTCTCCTTAGATTTTCCAAGGTCTTTTCAGCCCCAAAGCCCTTGCACTGTTCCTCTGCCTGGGACACCCTTCCTCCCATTCTTCATATAACTAACTTCTTGTCATTCATTCTCAATTGGTGTCCCTCCCTCCCTGTCCTGCTCCCCATCCTGCCACCACAATTTGGCTATGGACTCCATCATTGAAGAACGAATCCTGCCTGCTGAGCTTGCTCCAGCCAACAGCCCAGGGAGGCCTGCACACACAGGCATTCTGGGCTAACCCATCCCTTCACAGCTGGTACAGTGCCCAGGCTCAGGCCCCACAGAAGCCAGCTCCCTTCATGACCCTGTGATGAGGAGCTCTCTGGACCCACCTGGTCACCACTGAGCAGAGCCTCCTGTGCCCTACAACCCCAGCCTGCCTCTTCAAACAGCCCACTGTGCCCCGACCTGGCTAGGACTTTCAGGGAGAGAGAGGCCCAAGGACTGGTAGGCAGCTCAGTCAAACAGGAGCTCTGACTGTTGTTTCTCCCAGGAAGACAGCCTCCTTTCTAAAGGCTTTTCACCTGTGACTTAGCACTTCCCTGCACACCATCATGCCCCAAACTGTTTCTTGTGGGAGGTGACATTTTTGGAGAGCTATGACATGCTGGGAGCTCTTGAGGGCATCATTCCTTACCTTTCACAGCCTCATGGTCCAGGGGGAAGGGGAAGGTGTCTCTTTCTACATGTTTTAATGAGAAGCCAAGATTCAGAGAAATAAAGGGAGCTGTCCAAGGACACAGAACAGAGCCTAGGGGAGCCCAGGCTTCATGACCTAGGCCTAATCTCTATCTCAACCACAAGGAAGTGTGCTGACTTTAAACAATCTTGAGAAGTTCCAGGCACTCCCTGCCCAGGCTCTGGGGTCAGGGGATATGGGATATTGGCGCCAAGAGCCCTTCCTCCTACATCTAGGGGCCTATAAAAGCAAAGCAAGGAGGGGCAGGTATGTGGTGCTCCCAGGTAGGACAGGTTATGGGACAGGAATTCCAACAAAGTTGGAATTCTTTGAGATAGGGACAGCCTTCCTGTTAGGGAGGGCATCGTGGAGCCCCACACTCCCAGATTCAGATCCTCACTCTGCCATGGACCACCTGTATGAACCTGAGCTCTTTATCTACTTAGTGCCATTTGAGCCTTGGTGTCTTTGTCTGCAAGATGGACATAACCCCTGCCTACAAGGACTACAGGAGAACGGAAGTACAAATAAGGTCATGTAGGAGATATGCACAGCACACAATAGGTGCTTAGAAAAAAGAGTGATGATGGTGCTGGGGGCATCATCATCTGCTCAGGAGACATCCAGGTGTGGCTAAGGCAGGCCAAGCCCAACCCCGCACTCACCTGGCCTTGCTTTCACAGACCCTGCAGCCCAAAAAGTTGGCCTCTAAGGTATGTCCCATTCCGGCCCCAGCAGCCCAGATGGAGAGATATGGCCCATGAGTTAAGGTGCCATCACCTGGAAGTGAGGCTACCGTGGGAGGGTGTTCTAATTTGCTAGCTGCCAGAATGCAATATACGGGGAACAGAATGGCTTTTTAAAAGGAGAATTTAATAAGTTGCTAGTTTACAGTTCTAAGGCCGAGAAAATGTCCCAATTAAAACAAGTCTATAGAAATGTCCAATCAAAGGCATCCAGAGAAAGTTTCCTTGGATCAAGAAGGCCAATGAAGATCAGGGTCTCTCTCTCACGTGAGAAGGCACATGGCAAACATAGTCAGGGCTTCTCTCTCGGCTGGAAGGGCACATGGCAAACACAGCGTCATCTGCTAGCTTTCACTCCTGGCTTCCAGTTTCATGAAGCTCCCCAGGAGACGTTTTCCTTCTTTATCTGCAAAGGTTGCTGGCTGGTGGATTCTCTGCTTCGTGGTGCTACAGCATTCTCTGCTCTCTCTGAATCTCCTTTATTCTCCAAAGTGTTTCCTCTTTTATAGGACTCCAGAAACTAATCAAGACCCACCCAAATGGGTGGAAACACATCTCCCCTAATCCATCTTAACAACCACTCTTGATTGGGTTACATCTCCAGGAAGATGATCTTATTACTGATTCAAAAATACAGTATTGAAAAGGGATTATTCTGCCTTTACGAAATGGGATTTTGATTAAAATTTGGCTTTTCTAGGGTCCATACATCCTTTCAAACTAGTACAGAGGGTCCCCACTCTGAGGTGTGGCAGAGGGGGCCTGGTTAATTTCTGCTCTGAGGATTTCTGCCAGGTCTAGACTGATACTCCTGGGTTTGCTGTGAATGCAGATGAAGGCCAGGGGTGGGGGTTCAAGCATAACCTGCTTCCTCCACACAACCCTTGAAGCAGTAGCAGGTTTTTCAAGATGAGGTGGGTTCCCCAAGGCCTCCCCTACTGCCTCCTCACCTTTATCACCTCCTCTTTACCCCCACTTCCTCTGTCCAGAGGAAAGGGAAAAGCAAACCTGCCTAAGAGAGTCATCGTTACCCAGTCATGCCTGCATCATGTTCCAGCTCACCAGACAGAGCAGGAAGTTGTTCTCTGCCTGTTTTCACACAGTCTGAACTCTCTGAGGGCTGGGACAGTGAGGAGAAGACAGCCTTGAAGTCAGCCTCCATGTCAAAGCCCTACCTCCTGCCCTCACCAACCACGGACCTTAGTAGTCACTTAGCAACTATGAACCTTGATTTTCCATCTTTAAGGTGAGGAATTATAATGCTTACACTGTAGGATTTGAGATAAATCACATTAAGTGATTCGTAAACTTTTCTTAAGCTCATAAACTCTTGTTCAATTTAAATCCCCAGATAAATTCTGATATACAAAATAACTCTGTTGAAAGCAAGGGAGGTGTCTTGGGACTCCTCAACCATCTCCTGGGGGTCCAGGGAGCCAGTAGTGAAGAGACCTGGCCCTTGGTAATCAACTCTGGAGCCAGCTGAAGATTCCACAGCAACAAGAGGCACACATGCATCTATGGTCAATTGACTTTTGACAAAGGTGCTGTGCTGGTTTGAAATGGTGTATGTACCCTAGAAAAGCCATGTTCTAATCCTCATCCCATTTTGTAAAGGCAGCCATTTCTTCTAATCCCTATTCAGTCTGTATGCTTGAAACTGTAATTAGATCATCTCCCTGAAGATGTAATTTAATCAAGAGTGGTTGTTAAACTGGGTTAGTTAGAGGTGTGTCTCCACCCATTTGGGTGGGTCTTGATTAGTTTCTGAAGTACTATAAAAGAGGAGACATTTTGGAGAATGAAGGAGATTCTGAGAGAGCAGAATGACATAGCCACAAGAAGCAGAGTCCACCAGCCAGCGACCTTTAAAGATGAAGAAGGAAATTGCCTCCTGGGGAGCTTCATGAAACAGGAAGCCAGGTGAAGAAACTAGCAGATGATGTCGTGTATGCCATGTGCCCTTCCAGATGAGAGAGGAACTCTACTGTGTTTGCCATGAGACAGAAACCCTGAACTTCATCAGCCTTCTTGAACCAAGGTATCTTTACCTGGATGCCTTTGACTGGACATTTCTATAGACTTGTTATAATTGAGATATTTTCCTTAGCCTTAGAACTATAAACTAGCAACTTATTAAATTCCCCTTTTAAAAAGCCATTCCATCCCTGGTATATTGCATTCTGGCAGCTAGCAAACTAGAACAATGGGGAAAGAAAAAATCTCCTCAAAAACTGGTACAAAGGTGGTGTGACAGTGGCTCAGTAGCAGAATTCTTGCCTGCCATGCCAGAGACCCGAGTTCTATTGCCGGTGCCTGCCCAGGCAAAAAAAAGACAAAAAACAAAAAAAACTGCTGCTGAATATTTCAGGAGTTGTAACTCTTATTTCTAAATTGTGAGGTACTGAGCTGTTTGTATATAACCTGGTCGTTCCCAGAAACTTTGGGTATTTATGTGATACCTGAGACTCAGAGTTAGAACTCTGAAGCTATGAAAGTCAGCAGTACCCCATAAAAGAACTGTTTAAAAAGCTGAAAAAGGGATCAGACTTCGACTAGAGATATGAATGTAGCTGATCTGGATAGGACTGGGGTAGATCAGAATACAGGGTGAAGAATAATATCGTCCATATTTTACAATTTCAACTTCTGTGTGAGACCAAAGAGAGAAATGTTTAGTTGGTGCAAAATTTATATTTTGGGTAGCAAACTACCTAATTTAACTTGTATGTTCAATTTAGTTGAACACCATAAGTACATGGAATCTTTCTTTTTTGTTGTTAATTTTTAAACTTTTTTTAAAATACCAAAAAACACCAAACGCAGACATTCATAATTTTTTATCATTCCATTCTACATATATAAACAGTAACTCACAATATCATCACATAGTTGCATATTCATCGTCATGATCATTTCTTGGAACATTTGCATCTATTCAGAAAAAGAAATAAAAAGAAAACAGAAAAAAATTCATACATACCATATCCCCACTCTCCCCCTTACCAGTCACCAGCATT
Organism: Tamandua tetradactyla; assembly: GCF_023851605.1. Lineage (NCBI taxonomy): Eukaryota > Metazoa > Chordata > Mammalia > Pilosa > Myrmecophagidae > Tamandua > Tamandua tetradactyla. The sequence continues at coordinate 35,430,549 of NC_135341.1, forward strand.
TCACTCTAAATTTATTTTAACATTTGCTCCCCTATTATTCTTCTTTATTCCATATATTTTACTCATCTGTTGATAAGGTAGATAAAAGGAGCATCAGACACAAGGTTTTCACAATCACACACTCACATTGTGAAAGCTATATCATTATACAGTCATCTTCAAGAAACATGGCTCCTGGAACACAGCTCTACATTTTCAGGCAGTTCCCTCCAGCCTCTCCACTACATCTTGACTAACAAGGTGATATCTATTTAATGCATAAGAATAACCTCCAGGATAACCTCTCGACTCTGTTTGGAATCTCTCAGCCATTGACACTTATTTTGTCTCATTTCACTCTTCCCCCTTTTGGTCGAGAAGATTTTCTCAATCCCTTGATGCTGAGTCTCAGCTCATTCCAGGATTTCTGTCCCACGTTGCCAGAAAGGTCCACACTCCTGGAGTTATGTCCCACATAAACAGGGGGAGGGCCGTGAGTTTCCTTGTTGTGTTGGCTGGAGAGAGAGGCCACATCTGAGTAACAAAAGGGGTTCTCTCGGGGGTGACTCTCAGGCCTAATTTTAAGTAGGCTTGACCTATCCTTTGTGGGGTTAAATTTCATATGAAGAAACCCCAAGATTGGGGATGTAGCCTACAACTTTGATTGTCTGTACTGCTTGTGAGAATATCAAGAATTCAACTTGGGGAAGTTGAATTTTCCCCCTTTCTCACAATTCCCCGAAGGGGACTTTGCAAATACTTTTTTACTCACTGTTCAAATCACTCTGGGATTTATTGAGGCATCACTCTGGACAAACCAACAACATCTCATGTCCTACTCAAGTTTCCATGTACTTATGGTGTTAATTAAGCTGTCTACATAAGTTATATTAGGAAATGCACTAGTCAAAATATAAATTTTGTACCAAATAAATATTTTTTGCTTTAGTCTCACACACAAGATAAAATTTTAAACTCTTAATTACCATCTACTTTCAGCACCCTGCAGTAATGACATTCCTTTGTTCTTCCTAATGCAAAAACATTTTTTAAATTTGTACATTTAGTCACTATCATTATACACTCTAGGCATTCCTAGATTATGCCATCTCAGTCTTTATCGTTTATCTTTCTTTCTGATTTCATTTGTACCCCCAGCCCTCCTCCCTCTATCATTCTCACATTCAGCTTCATTCAGTGTTTTAACATAATTGTATACAGTTAGGTAGTATTGTGCTGTCCATTTCTGAGTTTTTACATTCAGTCCTGTTGCACAATCTGTATCCCTTCAGCTCCAATTACCCAACATCTTACCCTATTTCTATCTCCTGATGGTCTCTGTTACCAATGAAATTCTCCAAGTTTATTCACTAATGTCAGTTCATATCAGTGAGACCATATAGTATTTGTCCTTTTGTTTCTGGCTAATCTCACTCAGCATAATGTCTTTAAGGTCCATCCAAGTTGTTACATACTTCATAACTTTATTCTGTCTTAAAGCTGCATAATATTCCATTGTATGTCTATATCACAGTTTGTTTAGCCACTCGTCTGTTGATGGACATTTTGGCTATTTCCATCTCTTCACAATTGTAAATAATGCTGTCATAAACATTGGTGTGCAGATGTCCATTTATGTCCTTGCCCTCAAGTACATGGAATCTTGAATAGAACTATGAAATCTTGTTGGTTTGCCCACGTTAATGTGATGCCCCTATATATCCCAAAGTAATTTGGGCAGTGAATAAAGTATTTGCAAAATCCCCTTGAGGGACTAGGGAGAAAGGAGGAAATATTCAACTTCGCCATTTGAAGAATTTCTGATATTCTTGCAGGCAGTGGGGACAACCAAATCAATAGGCTGAGTCCTCAATCTTGGGGTTTGACCCTGTGAAACTTATTCCTGCAAAGGATAGGCTAAGCCTACTTAAAATTAGGCCTTAGTGTCACCCCCAGAGAACTTCTTTTGTTGCTCAAATGTGGCCTCTCTCTCTCTCTCTAAGCCGACTTGGCAGGTTAACTCACTTCCGTCACCGCCCCCCATGTGAACATGACTCCCAGCGCTGTAAATCTCCTTGGCAACATGGGACAGAACTTCCAGGTTTTGCCAGGACTCAGCATCATGGGATTGAGAAAGCCTTCTTGACCAAAAGGGAAAAGTGAGAAATGAGACAAGATAGAGTCTCAGTGACTGAGAGATTTCAAACAGAATCAAGAGGTTATCCTGAAAGTTATTCTTATGCATTATATAGATATCCCTTCTTAGTTATGGTGTATTCAAGTGACTAGAGGAAAGACCTGAAACTGTTGAACTATGTTTCAGTAGCCTTGATTCTTTCTTTTTTCAATTTATTTATTTTTTATTTATGATACATAACCGCATACAAACACAAATATTCTTATCATATGATCATTCCATTCTTGTTTCAGTAGCCTTGATTCTCTCTCTTTTTTTTTTTTTTTAACATGGGCAGGCACCGGGAATCGAACCCGGGTCCTCTGGCATTGCAGGCAAGCATTTCTGCCTGCTGAGCCACCGTGGCCCACACAGTAGCCTTGATTCTTGAAGGCAATTGTATAGTGGTATGGCTTTTGCAACATGACTGTATGATTGTGGAAACCTTGTGTCTGATGCTCCTTTTATCCAGAGTATGAACAAAGAATAAAAAAAAAAAGGATAAAAAAATAAATAAATAATTGGAGGGAAAAAGGGTAAAAGAAATTGGGTAGATTGAAATCCTAGTGGCTAGTGAGAGGGAGGGGTAAGGGGTATGGGATGTGTGAGTTTTTTCTTTTTTCTTTTTATTTATTTTTCTGGAATGATGCAAATGTTCTAAAAATAATCATGGTGATGAATACACAACTATGTTATGATATTGTGAGCCACTGATTGTACACAATGTATGGACTGTATGTGTGTGAAAATTTGCCAACAAAAATATTAAAAACAAAAAAACTAGTGCTGGAAAAACTGGATGTCCATGTGCAAAAGAATGAAAGTGGACCCCTACCTCACACCAGATAAAAATTTTTACTCAAAATGGTTCAAAAGCCTAAATATAATAGCTAAAACTATAAAACTCTTAAGAATATATACAGGAAAATATCTTTAAGATCTTGTATTAGGCAATGGATTCTTAGACTTTATGCCAAAAGCATGAGCAACAAAAGTAAAAAATAGATAAATTGGATTTTATAAAAATTTAAAGATTTTGTACATCAAAGGACATTATTGAAAATGTGAAAATACAACTTACAGAATGGGAAAAATATTTGTGTCATATATCTGATAAGGGTTTAATATCTAGTATATAGACAGCACTCCTACCACTCAACAACTAAAAAGACAAACAATTTTTTAAAATGGGCAAAGGATTTGAATAGACATCTCCAAGGAAGCTATACAAATGGCTAGTAAGCACATGAAAAGATGCTCAATGTCATTAGCTAGTAGGGAAATGCAAATCAAAACCATAGTGAGATATCACCCCATGCACACTAAAATGGTTACCATTAAAAAAGCAGAAAATGACAAGTGTAGCAAAGATATGGAGAAATAGGAACCTTAGTACATTGTTGTGAAAATGTATAATGGTGTCCATGTGAAAAACAGTTTGGTGGTTCCTCAGAAAATTAAACATAGAACTATCATGTGACTTGGCAATTCCACTTCTAGATATATAACCCCCCAAAAATGAAAGCAGGCACTCAGCCAGTTATTTGTGCACCAATGTTCATAGTAGCATTATTCACAATAGCCAAAATGTGGAAGCAACCCAAATGTCCATCAGCAGATGAATTAATAAACAAAACGTGGTAGATACATACAATGGACTGTTACTAAGCTTTAAAAAAGTAATGAAGATCTGATACATGCTACCACATGGTATATCTTAAAGATATGTTGAATAAAATAAGTCAGACACAAAGGGGCAGATATTATATGATTCCACTTATATGAAATAGGTAGAATGTGCAAATTCACAGAGACAGAAAGTAGAGTACAGGTTAGTGAATGTGGGGAACAGAGGGATTGGGGAGTTAATGCACAATGATTTCTGTTTGGAGTGATGGGAAAGTTCTATTTGGAGTGATGGGAAAGCTCTGATAATGGATGGTGTGGAGATTAACACGACATTGCAAATATGATTAAACCCACTGAATTATATGCTTGGGAGTGGTTGAGATGGGAAAGTCTACATTGTATATATGTTTCTGCAGTTTAAAAAAAAAGAGAGAGCAACTAAAAAAGCAATGATGAGTTTGGTGTGACTTCTGTTAGCCATGCTGGGTGATGAACCCAGATTGGTGGCCATGAAGGGACAAAAATGCTTGAAGGACAGGCTGCTTGGTGGATTCATCAACCCCCAAGTTGCAGGCAATAAAGCCCTGAAATTCACCACACCAAAGTCAATGCAACTGTTCTAGAATGGAGACACCCTTCTGTTAGCTGGAGAACCACAGTGATGAACTACCAAGTATGATCCATTCTCCCCCAGAGGAAATCAAAACCATCTGAAAATTATAAGTCAAGAATTTTACCAATGATCCCCTAACTATATCCCAGCCCAACAGGAAGTAGCCAGAAAGAACAATAGCCAAATTCTCAAGATTGGAAATAAATATCGTTTTAAGGGTAAAACTGAAACAGTAACTTTTAAGTGTAATCTTAAAACTTTAAGCAAGATGGAAGTTGTAAAGTAGAATATAACCTTTAAAATAATCTTTGAATATAATTTAAGCTAAAACAGTCTGTTAACAGGAGCTCTTAGTCTCACAAAGAAGCAATATGTAAATGTAAAATCTGCAGCAGTACTTGAATGTAAAGTCTACACCTAGATTTAAATTAACTGTCATCTATGGTCCTGGGACTCCCAGATATGTTAGCCTTTAATCTATCTCCCTAGACTGAGCAACACCTTTCCCACGTGTCACAGGATGTCAATTCTGAAGGAAATGGAAAATAACTAAGATAAACTACTGAAGTTTTCTAAACCTCGGTTACCTATTAACCAAGATGAATATCTCTCTTTGTCTCTGATGGGTATAAAAGCCAATTGAGAGGGGTGCAAGGGCAGTTCAATGGTAGAAGTCTCGCCTGCCATGTGGGAGACCCGGGTTCGATCCCTGGTTCATGCACCTCCCCACCAAAAACAAACAAACAAACAAACAAAAATTCAACAAATGCTACTGCAATAATGGGATGCTCACATGGGAAAATAATGAAATGTGACCCCACCATACAGCATACAAAAAAAAAAAAAAGCCATCAAACAATCACTTCAGGGAAGCTGATTTGAGAAATCCCCTAGTCCTCCCATCAGAGTAAATAAACCTTTCTCCTCAAAAAAAAAAAAAAAAAGAAAAGAAAAAAATACAATGACAATTAAAAGCACTCTATAATCCTGAACTTAATAATGGAGAAGAAAAGACCCAAAATGACATTATTGGAACATATGAGAAAAATGAATATAGACTGTAAGCTTTATACCAATGTTGAATTATTGAACTACCTAAGTGGATATTCTTGTTCTCAGAAAATATACATGGCAGCATTAAATATTCCAGGAACGCACTGTATACAACAAAGGTTTAGAAAACAGATAGTAAAGACAGAGATAGAGATAGATGATGATGATGATGATGATGAGAGAGAGAGAGGGAAAGAAAGGAGGAAGGGAGGGAGGAAAAAAGAGAGAGCAAGAGGGCAAATATTAAAAGTTGGTGGACATGGACATCCAGGAAGATGGCAGAGTGGAGTGGAGTGAGTTCACTCCTGTTCTGTGAAACAACATAGGAGATGGGGAGAAAATGCCCAAGACTGCAGGTCCCAGGGTGTGAGTAATCTAGGAGGGTCTTAAGGCAGTTTGGGGGAGGAGAGCTTTGGTGGATTGGGGGACAGTGAGTGGGCTGGGTGACCGGGATCCCCACTGCGCAGGCTGCAGTGCACCAGGGAGGTGCAATAGCAGGTAACTGACCCTCTTTGGCTACAGCCTGTGCAGCTGCTAGCCGGGGAAACCTCCCCCATGTACTTGCAGTGGACAGCGCTGGTGGGGAGCCCGGAGGTGTTCCGATTGTCCACCGTGGGACTGGGCCTTGGGGTGGGGGACTGATCACCCAACCGGGGGCGGAAATAGCCTGCCCACAGTTGTGGTGTCCAGCAGGCCCACCAGCACTGCAGATCAGCTGGTCACCCAGGTGCTGGTCAGCTCCCCAGTTCCCCTGGCAGAGAACCATCAGCGGCTGCCCCAGGCAGACCAGCCCCCAAGCCGAGCACGCCAACCTCGTGTCACTTTGGCCAGGAAGGGTGAGGCTGATGAAGGACAAACCTCAAGCCCACTATCTGCTGGCCAGACATGGCTGGGAGTTGAGCCTAGGTCTCTGGTGTGGTGGGCAGTCATTCTGGCATTGGAGTACCCATATAGCCCAGCCTAGCCTCTAATAGACCATTATGTTGAATTGTATCCCCTACATGAGATCTAGACCTTGAGTTGGTGGAGAATAACCAACAAACCATGTGCAAAAGGAAACATTCAGCAAAAACCAAGTAAATACAAAACTTTAGAAGAGTGAAGGAAACCAGCTCACAGAATAACCATATCAAGATAATCAAATGCCCCAAACACAATAGAAAATCACAAAACACATGAAGATCCAAGCAGAAATGGTCCAGCCAAACGACCAAATCAAAATTCCAGATAGGACATGGAATATGTTACAACTACTCAAGGATATTTATAAAGAAATAAAGGATATCAGGAAGACACTAGAAAAGCATAAAGAAGAATTTGGAGGCTAAATAGAAAAATAGCAGCTCTCACAGAAATGAAAGATACAGTAGACCAAGTTAAAAAATATACTGGAGACACACGACAGCAGATTCAAAGAAGCAAAAGGAAAAATAAGTGAGCTAGAAGATAGAACAATAGAACTAGAACACACAAAAGAATAAATAGTAAGAAAGAGCTTTCTCCGCCGGCCCGCCGCGCGGCGCCCACGCCCCGCAGCAGCCGACCCACCCGCCCTCCTTCTCCCCCCTCCTCCCCCTCCTGCTCCGGCCGCTCTCCAACCACCACGGTGCCCTCTTCCCCCGCCTTCACCGGCTCCTCCACCACCAGCCTCTACAGCCTTGCCGCCCTCACCTTTCCTCCTCCAGAACAGCTACTGGGGGAGTGGAGATAATACAGAGCAGCTCCCGGAGCCACGAGGGAGAGCAAAGGGACGGCGTACCCCATCCTGGAACGGCTGACTATCTGGGAGAACCAGCTCCGGTGAGATCACCAAGGGGCACGGGCTTTCCTGGGTGGGACGGCAAGCGACTGGAGTCCCTCCCTTCCACCTTCCCAGGCCAGCTGGTAGAATTGGACAGGCGGTCCCCTTAGGCCGCGGTGGCTGGTGCCCCCACCACACGAGGCCCCCCGGAACAACTGAGATAGTTGGGTCGGAAACCCCCAGACTGCGGAGAACAGTGACCGGGGGATCCCTTCCAAACACGTGACTCCCCCGTCGGCTGGGAATAGTGCACTCTCCTGGGCTGCGACAGCTGGCGCCCTCCCGCCACGCTTGGTGCCCCGGGCCGACTAGCTAATTCGGCCGGATGCTCTCCCATGCTGCGGCGGCCGGCGACCCTCCCCGCATTCGGAACCCCAGGCCGGCTGGCATTCTTCCAAGACGCTTTGGCTGCCGAACCTCCCCTACGGTGAGAATTTTCCAGAGTTAAACGACCCACAGCAACTTTCACTGGTGGAACCCGTAGACAAACGTGTGCCACGAGCACCACCTACTGGGCAGGATAAGAAAGACAGAACCCAGAGATTGCACAGAAAAATCTTTCAACCTGTGGGATCGAACACCCAGGGAAATCTGACTAAATGTCCAGACGCCAGCAGAAGATAACGGATCACGCTCAGAAAATTGAACATATGGCCCAGTCAAACGAAGAAACCAATAGTTCAAATGAGATACAGGAGCTGAAACAACTAATGCTGAATATACGAACAGAAATGGAAAACCTCTTCAAAAACGAAATCGATAAATTGAGGGAGGACATGAAGAAGACATGGGCTGAACATAAAGAAGAAATAGAAAAACTGAAAAAACAAATCACAGAACTTATGGAAGTGAAAGATAAAGTAGAAAAGATGGAAAAAACAATGGATACCTACAACGACAGATTTAAAGAAACAGAAGATAGAATTAGTGATTTGGAGGATGAAACATCTGAATTCCAAAAAGAAACAGAAACTATCCAGAAAAGAATGGAAAAATTTGAACAAGGTATCAGGGAACTCAAGGACAATGTGAACCGTACAAATATACGTGTAGTGGGTATCCCAGAAGGAGAAGAGAAGGGAAAAGGAGGAGAAAAACTAATGGAAGAAATTATCTCTGAAAATTTTCCAACTCTTATGAAAGACCTAAAATTACAGATCCAAGAAGTGCAGCACACCCCAAAGAGATTAGACACAAATAGGCGTTCCCCAAGACACTTACTAGTTAGAATGTCAGAGATCAAAGAGAAAGAGAGGATCTTGAAAGCAGTGAGAGAAAAACAATCCGTCACATACAAGGGAAACCCAATAAGACTATGTGTAGATTTCTCAGCAGAAACCATGGAAGCTAGAAGACAGTGGGATGATATATTTAAGTTACTAAAAGAGAAAAACTGCCAGCCAAGACTCCTATATCCAGCAAAATTGTCCTTCAAAAATGAGGGAGAAATTAAAACATTCTCAGACAAAAAGTCACTAAGAGAATTTGTGGCCAAGAGACCAGCTCTGCAAGAAATACTAAAGGAAGCACTAGAGTCAGAACCGAAAAGACAGAAGAGAGAGACATGGAGAAAAGTGTAGAAAGAAGGAAAGTCAGATATGATATATATAATACAAAAGGCAAAATGGTAGAGGAAAATATTATTCAAACAGTAATAACTCTAAATGTCAATGGACTGAATTCCCCAATTAAAAGACATAGACTGGCAGAATGGATTAAAAAACAGGATCCTTCTATATGCTGTCTACAGGAAACACATCTTAGACCCAAAGATAAACATAGGTTGAAAGTGAAAGGTTGGGAAAAGATATTTCATGCAAATAACAACCAGAAAAGAGCAGGAGTGGCTATACTAATATCCAACAAGTTAGACTTCAAATGTAAAACAGTTAAAAGAGACAAAGAAGGACACTATATACTATTAAAAGGAACAATTAAGCAAGAAGACATAACAATCATAAATATTTACGCACCGAACCAGAATGCCCCAAAATACGTGAGGAATACACTGCAAACACTGAAAAGGGAAATAGACACATATACCATAATAGTTGGAGACTTCAATTCACCACTCTCATCAATGGACAGAACATCTACACAGAGGATCAATAAAGAAATAGAGAACCTGAATATTACTATAAATGAGCTTGACTTAACAGACATTTATAGGACATTACATCCCACAACAGCAGGATACACCTTTTTTTCAAGTGCTCATGGATCATTCTCAAAGATAGACCATATGCTGGGTCACAAAGCAAGTCTTAACAAATTTAAAAATATTGAAATCATACACAACACTTTCTCGGATCATAAAGGAATGAAGTTGGAAATCAATAATAGGCGGAGTGCCAGAAAATTCATAAATACATGGAGGCTCAACAACACACTCTTAAACAACAAGTGGGTCAAAGAAGAAATTGCAAGAGAAATTAGTAAATACCTAGAGGCAAATGAAAATGAAGACACAACTTATCAAAACTTATGGGACGCAGCAAAGGCAGTGCTAAGAGGGAAATTTATTGCCCTAAATGCCTTTATCAGAAAAGAAGAAAAGGCAAAAATGCAGGAATTAACTGTCCACTTGGAAGAACTGGAGAAAGAACAGCAAACTAATCCCAAAGCAAGCAAAAGGAAAGAAATAACAAAGATTAGAGCAGAAATAAATGAAATTGAAAACATGAAAACAATAGAGAAAATCAATAAGACCAGAAGTTGGTTCTATGAGAAAATCAACAAGATTGATGGGCCCTTAGCAAGATTGACAAAAAGAAGAAGAGAGAGGATGCAAATAAATAAGATTAGAAATGAAAGAGGAGACATAACTACTGACCTCACAGAAATAAAGGAGGTAATAACAGGATACTATGAACAACTTTATGCTAATAAATACAACAATTTAGAAGAAATGGACAGGTTCCTGGAAAGACATGAACAACCAACTTTGACTCAAGAAGAAATAGACGACCTCAACAAACCAATCACAAGTAAAGAGATTGAATTAGTTATTCAAAAGCTCCCTAAAAAGAAAAGTCCAGGACCAGACAGCTTCACATGTGAATTCTATCAAACATTCCAGAAAGAATTAGTACCTACTCTCCTCAAACTGTTCAACATAATCGAAGTGGAGGGAAAACTACCTAATTCATTCTATGAAGCCAACATCACCCTCATACCAAAACCAGGCAAAGATAATACAAAAAAAGAAAACTACAGACCAATCTCTCTAATGAATACAGATGCGAAAAATTCTAGCAAATCGTATCCAACAACACATTAAAAGAATTATACATCATGACCAAGTAGGATTCATCCCAGGTATGCAAGGATGGTTCAACATAAGAAAATCAATTAATGTAATACACCATATCAACAAATCAAAGCAGAAAAATCACATGATCATCTCAATTGATGCAGAGAAGGCATTTGACAAGATTCAACATCCTTTCCTGCTGAAAACACTTCAAAAGATAGGAATACAAGGGAACTTCCTTAAAATGATAGAGGGAATATATGAAAAACCCACAGCTAATATCATCCTCAATGGGGAAAAATTGAAAACTTTCCCCCTAAGATCAAGAACAAGACAAGGAAGTCCACTATCACCACTATTATTCAACATTGTGTTGGAAGTTCTAGCCAGAGCAATTAGGCAAGAAAAAGAAATACAAGGCATCAAAATTGGAAAGGAAGAAGTAAAACTATCACTGTTTGCAGACGATATGATACTATATGTAGAAAACCCAGAAAAATCCACAACAAAATTACTAGAGCTAATAAATGAGTACAGCAAAGTAGCAGGTTACAAGATCAACATTCAAAAATCTGTAGCTTTTCTATACACTAGTAATGAACAAGCTGAGGCGGAAATCAAGAAACGAATCCCATTTACAATCGCAACTAAAAGAATAAAATACCTAGGAATAAATTTAACCAAAGAGACAAAAAACCTATATAAAGAAAACTACAAAAAACTGTTAAAAGAAATCACAGAAGACCTAAATAGATGGAAGGGCATACCGTGTTCATGGATTGGAAGACTAAATATAGTGAAGATGTCAATCCTACCTAAATTGATTTACAGATTCAATGCAATACCAATCAAAATCCCAACAACTTATTTTTCAGAAATAGAAAAACCAATAAGCAAATTTATCTGGAAGGGCAGGGTGCCCCGAATTGCTAAAAACATCTTGAGGAAAAAAAACGAAGCTGGAGGTCTCGCGCTGCCTGACTTTAAGGCATATTATGAAGCCACAGTGGTCAAAACAGCATGGTATTGGCATAAAGATAGATATATCGACCAATGGAATCGAATAGAGTGCTCAGATATAGACCCTCTCATCTATGGACATTTGATCTTTGATAAGGCAGTCAAGCCAACTCACCTGGGACAGAACAGTCTCTTCAATAAATGGTGCCTAGAGAACTGGATATCCATATGCAAAAGAATGAAAGAAGACCCATCTCTCACACCCTATACAAAAGTTAACTCAAAATGGATCAAAGATCTAAACATTAGGTCTAAGACCATAAAACAGTTAGAGGAAAATGTTGGGAGATATCTTATGGATCTTACAACTGGAGGCGGTTTTATGGACCTTAAACCTAAAGCAAGAACACTGAAGAAGGAAATAAATAAATGAGAGCTCCTCAAAATTAAACACTTTTGTGCATCAAAGAACTTCATCAAGAAAGTAGAAAGACAGCCTACACAATGGGAGATAATATTTGGAAATGACATATCAGATAAAGGTCTAGTATCCAGAATTTATAAAGAGATTGTTCAACTCAACAACAAAAAGACAGCCAACCCAATTACAAAATGGGAAAAAGACTTGAACAGACACCTCTCAGAAGAGGAAATACGGATGGCCAAGAGGCACATGAAGAGATGCTCAATGTCCCTGGCCATTAGAGAAATGCAAATCAAAACCACAATGAGATATCATCTCACACCCACCAGAATGGCCATTATCAACAAAACAGAAAATGACAAGTGCTGGAGAGGATGCGGAGAAAGAGGCACACTTATCCACTGTTGGTGGGAATGTCAAAGGGTGCAACCACTGTGGAAGGCAGTTTGGCGGTTCCTCAAAAAGCTGAATATAGAATTGCCATACAACCCAGCAATACCATTGCTAGGTATCTACTCAAAGGACTTAAGGGCAAAGACACAAACGGACATTTGCACACCAATGTTTATAGCAGCGTTATTTACAATTGCAAAGAGATGGAAACAGCCAAAATCTCCATCAACAGAAGAGTGGCTACACAAACTGTGGTATATACATACGATGGAATATTATGCAGCTTTAAGACAAGATAAACTTATGAACCATGTAATAACATGGATGGACCTAGAGAATATTATGCTGAGTGAATCCAGCCAAAAACTAAAGGACAAATACTGTATGGTCCCAATGATGTGAACGGACATTCGAGAATAAACTTGAAATATGTCATTGGTAACAGAGTTCAGCAGGAGTTAGAAACAGGGTAAGACAATGGGTAAATGAAGCTGAAGGGATACAGACTGTGCAACAGGACTAGATACAAAAACTCAAAAATGGACAGCACAATAATACCTAATTGTAAAGTAATCATGTTAAAATACTGAATGAAGCTGCATCTGAGCTATAAGGTTTTTTTTGTTTTTGTTTGCTTGTTGGTTTGTTTGTTGTTGTTGTTTTTTACTATTATTACTACTTTTATTTCTTTTATTTATATTAACATTTTATATCTTTTTCTGTTGTGTTGCTAGTTCCTCTAAACCGATGCAAATGTACTAAGAAACAATGATCATGCATCTATGTGATGATGTTAAGAATTACTGAGTGCATATGTAGAATGGTATGATTTCTAAATGTTGTGTTAATTTCTTTTTTTTTTCTTTCCGTTAATAAAAAAATAAAAAATAAATAGTAAGAAAGATGGAAAAAATGCCACTGTATCTTAGGGAAATGATGGATAACAAGAAGTGCACAAATATAAGAATCAGTGGTGTCCCAGAAGGAGAAGAGAAGAGCAAAGGGTTGGGAAAGTTAGTTGAAGATATAATTGGAGAAAACTTCCCAACCCTTATAAAAGATATGAATATGCAAATCAAAGAGGCCCAGCAAACTCTGAATAGAATCAGTATGAACAAGTCTACTCCAAGACACATACTAATCAGACTGTCAGATGTTGAAGAGAAATAGATAACCCTCAAAGCAGCACAAGAAAGCAATCTACTACATAAAAGGGAAAACACTTAAGACTGACTTCAGACTACTCAACAGGCACTGTGGAAGCAAGAAGGCAGTGGTATGATATTTTTAAGATCCTGAATGAGAAAGGTTTTTAACCAAGAATTCTTTATCCAATCAACTTATCTTTCAAAATTGAGGGAGAGATTAAAATCTTCAAAGATAAAGATTGAGAGAGCTAGTCAACAAGAGACCAGCCTTACAAGAAATGCTAAAGGGAGACCTGTCAGCTGATATAAAAAAGACAAGAGTGGGAGGTCTGGAGGAGGGCACAGAATTGAAGAATATGAACAAAGGTAATTTAAAGGAAAATAGTATATAGATCTAACAAATTAAAACTAAAGGACAAGACGGTAAATTCAAGAACCACTTTAACAGTAATTACTTTGAATGTGAATGGACTAAAATCACCAATTAAAACATACAGACTGATAGAATGGATCAAAAAACATAATCCATCTATGCTGTTTACAAGAGATGCATCTTAGACTCAAGGACCCAGTTAGAAAAAGATCTTCTAGCAAGCTGTAACCAAAAGAAAGCAGAAGCAGCTATACTAATATCAGACGAAATAGACTTTAAATGTAAAGACATCATAAGAGACAAAAAAGGACACTACATATTAATAAAAGGGACAATTCGCCAGGAAGAAATAACAATCAACAATATCTATGCTCTCAATCAAGGAGCTCCAAAGTATATGAAGCACATATTGGAAAAACTGAAGGGAACTATAGACATATCAACAGTAGTAGTGGGAGACTTCAATATACCACTCTCTGATATAGATAGAACAACAACCAGAAGATCAATAAGGAAATAGAGAACCTAAACAACAGAATAAATGAATTAGATCTAATAGACATATATAAATCACTACATCCCCAAACACTGGGATATACATTCTTCTCTAGCACACATGGAACATTCTCCAGGATAGATCATATACTGGGATGCAAACTGACTCTCTATAAATTTAATAAGATTGAAATTATTCAAAGTACTTTCTCAGATCATAACAGAATAAAGTTGGAAATTAATAATCACCAAAGAATCAGAGCTTTCACAAATATATAGAGGTTAAACAACACACTCTTTTTTTTCTTTTCTTTCTTTCTTTTTAAGTTTTTATTAATAAAACCAATCAACATACAATATGAACATTCTTTTTATCACATAGTTGTATATTAATCATCATGATCATATCTTAGAACATTTGCATCAATTCAGAAAAAGAAATAAAAAGAAAACAGAAAAAAATTCATACATACCATACCTCTTACCCCTCCCTTTCATTGATCATTAGCATTTCAATTTACTAAATTTATTTTAACATTTGTTCCCCCTATTATTTATTTCTTTTTAATCATATTAAACAACACACTCTTAAATAATCAATAGGTCAAAGAAGAAATTGCTAGAGAAGTGGGTAAATATCTGGAGATGAATGATAATGAGAATACAACATATCAAAACTTATGGGGGCAGGCCATGGTGGCTCAGCAGGCAAGAATGCTTGCCTGCCATGCTAGAGGACCCCAGTTCGATTCCCAGTGCCTGCCCATGTATTAAAAAAAAAAAAAAATTTATAGGAGCAGTGCAATGGTGGCTCAGTGGCAAGAATTCTCACCTACCGAGCAGGAGACCCGTGTTCAATTCCCGGAGTCTGCCCATACCAAAAAAAAAGAAAGAAAGAAAAAAGTGAAAACCACTTATGGCATGCGGCAAAGGCAGAGCTGAGAGGGAAATTTATTGCCCTAAATGCCTATATTAAGAAACAAAAAAGAGGAAAACTTGAGGATTTAACTGCTCACCTGGAGAAGTTAGAGAAAGAACAGCAAACTAACTCCAAAGCAAATAAAGAAGAGAAATAATAAAGATGAAAGCAGAAATAAACAAACTGGAGAAAATAAACAATAGAAAGAATCAACAAAACTGTTCTTTGAGACAATCTATAAAATAGATGGCCCCCTAGCTAGACTAACAAAGATAAAAAGAGAGGACACAAATAAACAAAATCAGAAATGAGAGGGGGTATTGTTACCACAGATCATGAAGAAATTTTAAAAATCATAAGCAAATATTATGAACAACTATATGCCAACAAACTACACAACTTAGATGAAATTGACAAATTTCTAGAAATGCATGAATTACCAGTACAGACTCAAAAAATATATAGAAGATTTCAGCAAACCAATTATACGTAAAGAGATCCAATCAGTCATCAAAAATCTTCCCCCCACCAAAAAAATCTCAGGACCAGATGGCTTCACAGGAGAATTTTATCAAACATTTCAAAAAGAACTAACGCCAATCCTGCTCAAACTCTTCAAAAAATTGAAGAAAAAGGAATACTACCTACCTCATTTTATGAAGCTAACATCACTCTAATACCAAAATCAGATAAAGACGATACAAGAAAAGAAAACTACAGACCAATCTCCCTAATGAACATAGATGTGAAAATTCTTAACAAAATACTAGCAAATCATTATCCAACACCACATTAAAAGAATTGTACATCATGATCAAGTGGGATTCATACCAGGAATGCAAGGGCGGTTTAACATAAGAAAATCAATCAACGTAATACAGCACATTAACAAATCAAAAGAGAAAAATCACATGATCATATCAATTGATGCTGATAAAAGCTTGACAAAATCCAGCATCTTTTCCTGATAAAAACACTTCAAAAGTTAGGAATCAAAGGAAACGGTCTCAATATCATAAAGGGTATATGAAAAGCCCATAACCAGCATCATACTTAGTGGTGAGAAACTGTAAGCATTCCCCTTGAGATAAGGGACAAGACAAGGATACCCATTGTTACCACTATTATTCAACATTATATTAGAAGTCCTAGCTGGAATGATTAGAGAGGAGAAAGAAATAAAAGCCATCCAAATAGAAAAGGAAGAAGTAAAACTTTCACTATTTGCAGATGACATGATCCTATACTTAGAAACTTCTGAGAATACTACAGCAAAACTGCTTGAACTAATAAATAAATTCAGCAAAATGGCAGGATACAAGATTAATGTACAAAAATCAGTAATGTTTTGATACACAAGCAATGAGTTATCTCAGGTGACAAGTAAGGAAAAAAAATCCATTCAGAATAGCAACCAGAAGAATTAGGTATCTAGGAATAAGTCTTACCAGGGATGCCAAGGGCTTATACACAGAAAATTACAAAAAGTTGCTAAAAGAAATAAAAAATGGCCTAAATAGATGGAAAGTATTCCATGCTCATGGATAGGAAGGTTAAATATCATCAAGATGTTAATTCTACCCAAACTGATCTAAAGATTCAATGCAACACCAATAAAAAATACCAACAACCTTCTTTGTAGACTTGGAAAAACTGGTTATCAAATTTATAGGGAAGAGAAGGAGACCCCAAATAGCTAAAGACATCCTAAAAAAGAAGACAAACTGGAAGTCTATCACTTCCTCACTTTAAAGATTCTATAAAGCCTTAGTGGTCAAATAGCATGGTACTGGCACAAAGACAGGACTGGCCAGTGGAACAGAATCAAGAGTGCAGAGATTAACCACCAAATTTATCGGCATTTGATCTTCGATAAGGCCCTCAAATCCACTTAACTGGGACTAGAATAGTCTTTTCAATAAATATGCATGGGAGAACTGGATTTCAATAGTCAAAAGAATGAATGAGAACCGCTACCTTACACCCTATACAAAAATTAATTCAAAATGGATCAAAGACCTAAATGTAAGAGCCAGTACCATAAAACTTCTAGAAAAAAATGTAGAGAAACATCTTCAAGATCTCATAATAGGGGGTAGCTTCTTAAACTTTACACCTAAAGTACAAGCTGCAAAAGAAAAAATGGACAAATGGGAACTCCTTAAGATCAAGAGCTTTTGTGCCTCAAAGGACTTTGTTTAAAAGGTGAAGGGGCAGCCAACTCAATGGGAGAAAATATTTGGAAACCACATATCAGATAAAGGCTTGATATCCTGTGTACATAAAGAAATTATACAGCTTGGCAACAAAAGAATAAACAACCCAATTATAAAATGGGCTGAGGAAATGAAAAGCCACTTTTCTGAAGAGCAAATACTGATGGCTAACAAGCACATGAAGAGATGGTCATCTTCATTGGCTATAAGGGAAACGCAAATTAAGATGACAATGAGATACCACCTCACACCTGTAAGAATGACTGCTATTAAACAATCAGGAAACTATAAATGTTGGAAAGCATGCAGAGAAATTGGAACACATATTCACTGTTGGTGGGAATGTAAAATGGTTCAGCCTTTGTAGAAGTCAGTTTGGCGATTCCTTGAGAAAACTAAATACTGAGTTGCCCTATGATCTAGCAATACCCATACTCGGTATATACCCAGAAGAGTTGAAGGTAGTGACATGAGCAGACATTTGCACACCAACGTTCTTAGTGGCACTATTCACAATTGCAAGTGATGGAAACAATCCAGGTGTCCATCTACAGATGAGTGGATAAACAAAATGTGGTATATACATATGATGGAATATTATGCAGCATTTAGACAAAACGATGTCCCGAAACATATGACAATGTGGATGAGCCTTGAGGACATAATGCTGAGTGAAATAAGTCAGACACAAAAGGACAGATACTGTATGATTCTGTTATTAAGACTGATAAAGCCACCAGTGTTTTGGAGCAGCTAGAAGGAAAAATCTGAGATTGAGGGCATGGTAGCCCATGACAAACTCTGGGAACTGTTCTGTAGCTGCTTGTTGAGGTGTGCTTTGAAAATTATTGCTTTTTTCTTTGTATATATATGCTATATTTTACAACAAAAAATGTTAAAAAAAAAAAAAAACCTATAGGCAGCTATAGTAACATTAGATAAAATAAATTCCTGAAATAAAAAATTTGAAAATATTTAGTAACATAGCTCACTACTATAGCAAAGTTTGATATTTGTAATAACTTTTTATTTGATATTTTGAGAAGGCACACAGTTTCAATAGTTAATCAAACAGTATTTAAGATAGTGTTAAATATTTAGAATTTGAGAAACTCTGATACCTCTATCTATAGATTTTTTCCTTCCTTGCTCTAATTTTAAATTGGTTTATGAAACTTACTGTACAAAAAAGTGGTGGACATGGGGATCTGGATGGGTGTTATGTTCCTTTATAGGTTTTTATTAGTTTTGAAACTGTCCTGTAATTTTGAAATTATTTCAAAATAAAAAGTAAAAAAATGTTCTGAGCTTTAAAAGCAAAAAAAAAAAAAGAGAAGAGGTGAACAGATTGAGATGAAATAGCATCAAATCTGGGTGAGCAGCCATCACCACTGCTTACCCACTGCCTCTCCACTGCCTCCCCTCATCCTGGAGCTCAGCTGCTGTGATGGGGCCCTGGGAGTATGTGGCATATGGCAGAACCAAGACAGAGCAATGGTCCTCATCTCCTGCAGTCTGGTCCAATGCCAGACTCAGTGGCACAACTAGAAAAAATTCATGGGACTCCAATGAGTGGAGGTGGGTGATCCAAATAACAAAGGTCAGCAAGGATTTCCAGTTCCTTCTGGTTCTGCTTGGCAGTGATATGATAAACTTGTCAGGGTCAGCAATACTACCATAATTTCACCTTCAGTAGAAGTTACGAGATTAATTAAAGCATCCCAGTCTTCAGTAACTTCTGCTTCCACGGCACCATGTTCAGCCCACATCTAATTCTGAGACCCATCTATGTAACCATTGTCACTTCTTCAGACTCAGACAATGGGACCACAAGAACAGCAGGCACTGATTATGGAGTCACTGCAATTGCACCAAATGGAGCAAGGCGTCCAGATAACTAGTATACAGATGCCAGAATAGAGCCCTGGGAGGGAAATTCCAGCACTGCAGCAACCAATCCAGAAACCTTCCCTCCTTCAGATGAGATGCTAATTACCGCAGCGGTGGTGACGCTGTCCTCTCTGCTAGTGATCGTGTGTATTATCATCTTGTCTTATGTCCACCCTAGTGTCACCTGACACCAGTTGAAATAACAGATTCTGATTACATTAATGCTTCATTCATCAATGGCTACCAAGAACAAAAATAAATTCATTGCTGCACAAAGATCAAAAGAAGAAATGGTAAATGATTTCTGGAGGATGATGTGGGAAAAAAATGCAGCCATCATTGTCAAAGTGACCAACTTGAGGGAGAGGAAAAAACCGTAAGTGCACCCAGTACTGGCCAGACCGAGACTGCTGGCCCATGGGAATATCTGCGTGTTAGTAGAGAATGAGTCTGTCCTGGTGAACTACCCAATTTGAAAGCTCTACTTGCAGCAGATGGGCCATGGGACCATCAGAAAGCCACAGTGCTTTCAATTTACCAGTGGGCCAGACTTTAAGATGTGGGCGCCATCATGATCCACTGCAGTGCGAGTGTAGGGCATAGGGGTACCTTCGTCTTCACTGATGCCAGGCCAGACCTGATGCAAACAGAATGGAAGTTGTGTGGATGGCTTTGTGAGCTGGATCCGGGCGCAGCACTGCCAAGATGGTATAGACACGCATATAGAATATCTTCATATACCAAGCCCTTCTGGAACGTTATCTCTATGAGGATACAGAGCTGGAAGTGAACTCTCTAGACACCTACTTGCAGAAAAATTACAACACAACCCCAGGGACCAACAACAATGGATTAGGACTTTAAGGAGTTAACATCAATTGAAATTTAGAACGACAAAAGGCAGACCAGAAATCTTTCAGCCACCACAAAGAAGAAACAGGTTTTACATATCATTCCATATGAACTCAACAAAGTGATCATTCCAGTGAAGAAGGTGGAGAGAACTCAAAGGACGTGACCACACCTTTCATTGAGGACTACCAGCAAAATGACTCTTACATTGGTAGCTAGGACCCTCTTCTCCACCCAATTGAGGACTTCTGGTGAACGATCTGGGAGTGGAAATCCAGTTCCATCATGACGCTAACAGAACTGTAGGAGAGGCCAGGAGAAATGTGCCCACTACAGCCATTTGAGGGACTGGTGTCCGATGGAGCCATTAGAATGAAGCTGAAAAAGGAGGAGTGTGAAAACTTCACTGTCAGAGACCTCCTGGTTACCAATGCTAGAGAGAACAGGAGCCAGTAGATCCAGCACTCCACTTCCAGGCAGGCCTGAAGTGGGCATCTCCAGCCGTGAGAAAGGTGTGGGCAGCAACATTGCAGCCGTGCAGCAGCAGTCAGGGAACCATACCATCACCAGGCACTGCAGCACCAGGACAGGAAGGAAGGGGACTTCTGTGCCCTGTGCACAGTCTTGGAGCAGATGAAAGCAGAGGGGGATGCTGGACATCTCCAGACCATCAAGAGCCTGAGGCTGCAGAGGTCACACATGGTCTAGACGCTGGACCAGTATGACTTCTGCTACAAGATGGTGCAGGAATATGTTAACACACTCTCAGATAATACCAACCTCAAGTACACGATGATGAGGTCAATGGACAGGAGAATTGGCTTCTTTGATATTTCGTAATAATCTGATTTGTTAATATATCCATAATTGTGCATATATTGTATAACTGTTTTAGAAATTGGTACACAGGCGTCTATTACCCGTGAGGGGGGAATTTTTATTTATAAATATTTATTATTTTATTTATTTTCCAATGTTTTATTGGGGAATTAAATAGTGTGATGTTGGGTTGGAAAAAAAAAAGCTAGGTGAACTTCTAGAGGAGGCAGATGTTGGGGCGGGGGGCACATACACCATGGATGAGGTGTGGTGTCCTGAGGGGCACTAAGAGGGAGAAGCTGCCAGGAGGAACCCACTCTGTTGCCCCTTACCCTGCAGGAGTCAGGGTAAGGAAATGAGAGATCCCCTTGCCCATGGCCATCTCTTACCCATTAATCAAACTTGTTCTCCATTCCTCACACAGGTACATCCCATTATTGCCTCCACACCTTGCCTGACCCTGTATTTGCCAGCTGAAATGCCCTTTCCCCAAGTCTATCCAAATCAGCTTTCCCTTTGAGCTTACATGTCACCACCTCCATAAAGCCTTCCACGATTGCCCCATGCAAAAGTAACGTTTCCTTCCTCAGACATCTTCTAGAACAGAAGGCAGTGGCCAAAAGCTTGAGCTCAGTTTATCTATCTGTACATGAGATGATCTATGCAAAGCCCCATACAGTCTGTGCTGATTTGAAAGGATGTATGTACCCTAGACAAGCCATGTTTTAATCCAACCCCATTTTGTAAAGGCAGCTGTTTCTTCTAATCCCTATTCAGTACTGCATGTTTGAGACTATAATTAGATCATCTCCCTGGAGATGTGACTCAATCAAGAGTGGTTGTTAAGCTGGATTTGGTGGAGACATGTCTCCACCCATTTGGGTGGGTCTTGATGAGTTTATGGAATCTTTTAAAAGAGGAAATGTTTTGGAGAATGAAGGAGATTCGGAGAGAGCAGAGAATGCTGCAGCACCACAAAGCAGAGAGTTCACCAGCCAGCGACCTTTGGAGATGAAGAAGGAAAATGCCTCCCATGGAGCTTCATGAAACAGGAAGCCAGGAGAGAAAGCTAGCAGATGACGCCGTGTTCGCCATGTGCCCTTCCAGATGAGAGAGGAACCCTGACCATGTTCACTATGTGCTTTCTCACTTGAGAAACCCTGAACTTCATCGGCCTTCTTGAACCAAGGTATCTTTCTCTGGATGTCTTTGATTGGACATTTCTTTAGATTCGCTTTAATTGGGACATTTTCTTGGCCTTAGAACTGTAAACTAGAAACGTATTAAATTCCCCTTTTAAAAAACCATTCTGTTTCTGGTATATCGCATTCTGGCAGCTAGCAAACTAGAACACAGTCCTAGCGCACAGTAGGCACTCAGTAAACGGCAGCTGCTCGTCATGATGTTGTGGTCCTACCACTTCCACCCCCACCAAGGTAGGACACCTCAGCTCCTTCAGGCTCTGGCATACAGTAGGCACCCATTGAATGCTCACCCGTGTGACCAGCAGGTGGCCCCACACTTCAATTAACCCACTGTCCACCACCTCACAGCGTCTCTGAGACCCAGGGAACCAGTTCCCTTGTCACTGGACACCTTCTCCAGGTCAGGAGAAAAGAGAGAGCAGAACAGGCATATCCTGGGCAGCTTGGCTTATCACCTAGGAAACACTTGGACTACATTAGTGACAAAGCCTTTGGGCTCAGCCTCTCTTCTCCCTTTCCCCTGTTCCAAAACTCTACCCCTGTGAGAGTTACTCCTTAACAGGTAAGAAAACTGAGGCCCAGAGACATGTGCAATCTGTCCAACCACAGAACACTTCACGCAACCCATCAACTTGTAGTGACACATCTGCCATGGGTGCTGGCAAGGACCTGGCCCTGGTGAACCCATGCCTCATTTGACTGATGGGGAACCCTAGAAAGGGAAACAGTCTTGCCCAAGGCCTCACATGGACTGAAGCTCAGGTCTCCTGGCTCTAAACTCAGCAGTTTACATGGGGTGGAAGGTGGGCTTCCCCGACCCCTCCATGCCTTTAAGTAGTTCCTTCTCACATGATGTCAGAGTCGATCTGTGTGACCAACAGAATGTGGCTATAACTATGGTTCTCAGGGTTGGGGATGCAGTTTTCCAGTTGATTGGGTTTTAGCCTGTTGGTCTCCTGATCAACTGTGAGAATCCATTAGGAATACAAAGCCTCACCCCAAGGCAGCCAGGTTCAGAGACAGCTTTCAGGACCCAGTTCCCCACCCCATACCTGCCAGGGAGAGAGTTTCAAGTGGGCCTGGAAGCACTGAGACCCCTGCAGAGGTTGCAGCAGGCCACAACTCTGAAAGACAACTCAGCTCCGATGCTGTGATAGAGGGGCTGAATGGAGGGCAGAGGGGCTGGCATGGAACAGCGATGAGCTGGGCAGCTGGAAGCCAGTCAGCACCAGGTTCAGAGAACAGGGAAACTCTGCTCTCAGGGAAAACACAGGGAAGAAATGCAGCCCCCCAAAACACACATGCACTTGCACATGCATAAATGTGCATACATCTATCATGGAATTCTTTACTGAAAGCTTCTAGGGAAACCACCATGGAGCCTGCAGAAATGCACATATTTCTGTACAGGCTGATGTGGCCACTTTGCTTAGCTCACCTGATTCCAGGTGATTGTCAGGTTTGCTCCTTTTTCACAAACAGCTGCCTTGAGGCTCAAAGAAGAGTGACTTTGGCCAGGTGACCAGCCTCCCAGCCCAGCTTGAGAGCTGCACCTGATGCAGGAGAGCAGGGTCCACGCCTGGGCTGGGCTTGTTCCTGGCCAGGCTTCTCATAGGCCTTAACACAGAAGCCTCTTAGAAGAAGCCAAGCTGATATGGAAGATAAGGGGGGTGGGATTGGGGGTGGCAATCTTTCCATCATCGCCCCTGCTAACCTCCTCGGAATTCAAATGCCTGAGCAGACACCTATGGGTGGAGAAGTGGTGATTTCCTGGGTGGAAAGTCCCAGAGGTAGATTTGGGGCTAGGCTGCTTTTCCCTCAGGCAACTCTAGGTATTTCTTTCTCTCCATCCAAATAGTAAAGGATGCTGGGTCGGCTAATGGGTCCTGGGCCTACACCTCACTTCGTACTTCATACTCATCATCTGCCCAGATTCCCCAGATGACTCCACAAGGTAAGCACTGTTATCACCCCACTACACAACTGGGGAAACAGGCACGGGAGAGTGGGGCTTGTCCAAGGTCCCCAGGCTAGGAAGCTTAGAACATCTCAGGAGTACTTACTTGTCGCCTGCCTTCTAGCATCTCCACACCCTCCCCCATGCCCTGAAGGGGAGGGGGAGGGAGCTCCTCCGGTGCCAGAGGAGCTCTTGGAAGACTTAGAAGGTTTCAAGAGAAGAGCTGGGGAGAAATGCTACAGTCAGGATCCCCTCAAGGCTGCCCGCAAGGGCTCCTGAGGGCTGAGGGTGCTCTATTGCTAGAATAGTCAAAAGACAGTTCTCCAGCGTCCCGCCCCCTCCTCTCCCTGACATTCGCTCTGCCAAATGAAATCTGGCAGCTTCTGAAAATAGCTCAGCACTGCAGCAGGCGCTCTGCCCGCCCTTCAGCAGGCTGGCCCGCAGCTGGGGGTGGCCGCTGTGAGCAGGCGCTGGTGCATGCTGGGCCGGGGGTGGGTGTCACACATACAGTGCATGGGGGTGACGCAGAGCTGGGGACATGTGGCAGCTGCCATGCCTCAGCTCCTCTGACCTTTCCATGCCTGGCAAGGCTACAATGACCCTGGAGTTAGCCTGGCACCCTCTCCAGTGGTGGTAAAATCTCAAGTGGGTGTGAGCAGCTGCCATTGGGCCAGTTTTGTCCAACCATGTAGACAAAGAGATATCGAGGAACCAAGGAAAAATTCCAAAATGATGTTTATTAATACCTGGATGTAACACTCAGCAGTGTTGTCCTATCTGATGTGGTCTGGGGTTTTTCAGCCAGTGAGAGAGGCCAGAAATCAGGCTAGATGTCAGGCACTTTTCAGGCCTGTATCAGGCACTTAGCACCCTGAGGCTTCCCTGGGCAGGGTGGGGTTTGGTAAGCCTGGACCCAGCAAGGAAAGTGCATCTGCCTGACTCAGGCCGAAGCCAGGACCAGATCTACTGGGTATCACTCAGCTCCACTGCTTGGATCTGACCTAGAATATAGAAAGAAATCCCTGACTAAAGGGGAGCCTCTTGAGCCTGCCCCTAGACACCCACAGTCACCAGCAAGCTCACTAAAGTGCACCAAGGGGCAGCCCCCACCATCTCCCAGGACAGGATGAGGGATGAGCCCACACAGGGAGGTACTGAGAGGGGCCTGTCTGCCTGGAATTCAATGGGCTGGTGGGGGCAGGGAGACTATACAGCTTCTGTCACAGTGATATTTTCCCAAGTGGAAAATGGTTAAAAGCAGCTGCTGCCCCACTGTCTTAGCTGAGATGAGAGACCATCCTTTGAGTAGGTGATAGGGACAGGATGGCTGAGCCCAGGGACTCCATGGGGGGAGAGCTCCAAGGGCCATCAGGGCTGGGGGTGCAGCAAGGCAGGGCTGGACCACCCAGGAAGGCAGGCAGACTCTACTCTGTAGCCTAACGGAGATAAAGAAGAGTGAATCTGAGAGAGGCAGTTGGTAAAAGGGACACTGGCCACCTCAAGAAGGCAGGGGTAGACCCTTGATTTTCCCTTCTCTCTCCCTTGCTTGCTCACTCAGCATTCACAGACAACACTATCCCTGATCACCATGGCAACGAGTAGCTGGATGTCTTTTCCAAGGCCAGGCCCACCTGCCCACTCCACAGGGGAGGGTCTCCATGGAAGAAGGGGGGCCCAGAAGGCTGAGGCCATGCCCCAGGCAGAACAAAGCTGAGGCATCACTCAGGCCACCCTGGTGAAAAGGCACTGCAGTTACAGCAGTCAGCTCTCCCCCAGGAACCTTCAGGCCCATCCTCCCCAGCCCTTAGGCTCTGGCCTCTCCCAAGGGCCTGAGCCTGGGCTGGGGCTCTGAAGGATGTTTTTAAGTCAGGGCTGTCCATCCTGAAGTTCCAAGAGACAAATTAAAACACACAAAAATAATTCTTCTGTTAAAAAAATCACCATGGGTCCTCCTGTCCCAGCCTCCACATGCTCCAGTCTGTCCTCCCAGCTGCCAGAGGCTCCTCCACAGGCCCCTGAGCTACTGGTTGTTGCAGCCCTGCGAAGCCGAAGAGCCGCCTGCCTGCTTTTTCCTCCGCTTGTTGAGAAGACGGTTGTTCGAGGTCTTCAGGTCCTTGATCTTCACCTGGTCATAGTCCACCCGCATCGTGGCCAAGGCACTGGTCATTTCCTCCTGGGGACAGACAGCGGCGCTCAGGAGTCAGGAGGTATTAAGCTCAAGGGCTGTCACCCTCCTTCCGGGGCCCTTAATAAGGTCAGTGATCGCAATGGAAGCAACTGCCTGCAGGGCCTGAGCACCCGCCACGCACCAGGCCCGAAGCCCCGCCTCACTGAGGAAGTGAGCCAGGAGTATCACCCTGCATGTGGCCCAACGTCCTGAGCTCTGTGGTTGGGCCATGGGGGCAGTCACTACCCCTGTGCGCCAGGCAGGAGGGAGGGGCCCAAGGCCCTGACATAGGGCAGCCACTGCCATTCAGTCCCTCTTCCCAAACCCTGGAGCCTGCAGGGAGACTGAGGCAGTCCTACCTTGACTTCATCCCAGTGGTCTCTGTCTTCCTGCAGCACACGGGCTGTGTGGAGTGGGGTCTGTGGCACCACCATCGATTGCTGGAAGGAGCCCCAAGCCCTTGGGTTAGAACTTGGAGGCACCTGGGACAGCACTGGCTCCTCCTACTCCCCCACTTCCTTACCCTTTTCCCAGTCTCAGTTGGGGAAACTGAGGCTCAGAGAAGTGAAGGAGACTGACTGGGCCAATAGTAGAGCCAGGCTGTAGGTGGCTACTGCACATCTGTGTTCAGAGGCCCATTCCAGCCCTGTGCCAGGGGGCCTGGGTATCAACGCCCTGGCACCCTGCTCCAGCTCACCACCGTGCCCACCATGAGATGAGAAGGCACTCACGTTGATCCAGGGATGGTTCATGAACTGTGTGATGGTCAGCCTCTCTGTGGGGTCTGTCTTCAGCAGGAGGCGGATCAGTTGCTTGGCTAGGGAGTCCAGGGAGAAGAGAGGAGAGGTGAGGTTGCAGGGTTCCTCAGAGCCAGTACCCCCACTCCTCCCCACGCTCTGTAGGGACAAGGGCTACGTGTGTTTTATTTCACTGCTGCATCCCCTATGCACAGTGCATAGCTGAATAACTGTGAGTGAATGGAGGGCTGTTTGGGCAGAGATCAGAGAAGAACCCTAGGGGAGCGATGTGATATCCGACTATTATGGGAAAGGGAGGCTGTGGCAGTCAGCTTCTAAGATGGTCCCCTCTGATCCCTACCTCCTGTACTCATGCCTTTGAGTAGTCACCTCCCACAAGATGTCAGGATTGGACCGTGACCCCTAGAATGTGGAGAAGTGATGGAACATGTCTGTTGAGGTTGCGTCATAAAAGGCTTCCTCCTTGTTTTCCTGTGATTGCTTGCCCTAGGGAAAGCCAACTTCCATGTCATGAAGGCAATCAAGCAGCCTCTGTCAAACCTAAATGTTGCACCATCCGACACTGCACAGCAATCTTATAAGAGACCCTGAGCCGGAACCATCCAACTCATGCACTCCCAAATACCTGACCCATAGAAACAATGAGCTCAAAAAATGTTCATTCTTTTAAAGCCATTATGTATGTGAGATAATTTGTGAAGAAGCAATAAATAATACAGGCAGACTTATTTGTGGTATCCAGAGGGAAAATATGAGTGAGAGATAGGAGGTAGAGGGAGATCTGAAGAGACAAGTTTTGAACCAATTTGGCAGATAGAGACACTGAGGCTCAAAAAGATTAGGTGACTTGCCTGGAGTCACACAGCTGGAAAGTGGGGGAGCTTGGATCTGAATACAGGTTAGTTTGACTCCAAAGTGGTATCTCCTAGAATGAAGGCTGAGGGGGCAAGGTGGGGCAGGCTGGGACAGAGTGGCTTACTCACCATCCTCAGAGACGTCTGACCACTCCGGGTTGGGGAAGCCGTACTGGCCCAGGCGGATCCTCCTCTTCATCCCTGGGGAGATGGCTTGGCCCGTGTTGGAGTAGAAGGGTGGGAAGCCACACAGGCTGAGACAGGGCAGAAGTCATTCAGCACAGGGTGGGGGACAGTGCCAGGGCTGACCCATCCTGCTCCCCACCCCCCCGATAGGGGAGACAGGCAGACAGACACCCCGGCAGTAGTACCATCCCTGGGGAACCCAGGCGCATCTCAAGAATGTCCTCTGCCTTTTGCAGGAGGGTGAGGAGGGGACTTCAGGCCACCCGAAGGAGGAGTGTCCCATGACCAGGAGGGAAGGTGGGATGGTACAGAGTTTGAGGAGTGTGGGCCGGGTCAGGGAGGAAGGCGGGGGGTGGACGGCACTCACAGGATGTACATGATGACGCCCAGGGACCACATGTCACACGACTTGTCATACTTCTCTGGACCCAGGACCTCAGGGGCTGCCAGGGTGGAGGGCACAGGAAGGCTCTCAGCCCACAGGGTCTTGGAGCCCAGGCAGGAGCCTGAGGCCTGGGCAAGGTGGAAAGCAGGTGCCCGGGTTGGGGGTGGGGCAAAGCAGACTGGCGTCTGGCACCTTCTGGGAAGGCAGCATGTGTGGATTCGGGAGAGGAAAAACAGCTCCCCCAAAAATAAACCTGCTACCAGGCTGAACTATACGGAGCGACAACCATCTAGTTCCTTTGAGCCCTGAGCTCTCCTGTCAGTCTTGATTGGGGTGAGGAGCAGAAGAGAGAAGGCCGGTCCAGGACACGGTGGGGTCCTTCCATAGGTGAGAGGACCTCAGCCTTTCAGTGGCCTTGCCCAGGCCTCTCTGTGTGCTCTGAGTTTCACTGTCACCTTGGCTGCCAAAACACAGGGACTTGGTCTTCCCATCTGTGCTATGAGCCACGTAGGTCAGAAGATTTCAAAGTTAAGATATTGCAAAATATACCCTGACAAGCAGGGTGCCACCTCAGTTGTCTCCAGAGGCTTCCCACTGCTTCAGCAGCCCTCAGGAAAGGCGTCTCCTGAGGAAGAGCCCCCTATAATCGAGTCATTGCCCCCTGCCTCGCAGGTAAGGGGCACTTTCAGGCAGGGAGTTTTCCAGATCTGGAGGCCGCCCACTCGCAGGAGAGCAGGGAGCTTTTCCAGGAAGCACGTGTGCACATCCCCAGACCCCACCCGTGCTCTAGCCTAAGGGGCCCTCTCCCACAGGGCTGATGGTTGGTGTCCTGTGACCCTCTAATGTAAGGGAAAGGCCTGCCCACTTTCTGAATATGAATCCCAGGAAGACAGAAACTGGAGAAAAACAACCACGGTTGGGCTCCATCCTGAGCTGATGGCAGCCTTTTATCACATATATATTTAGAGCTGCTGTGATGTCATTCTGCTCACAGGCCACAGCCAGAATTTTCCTGGATCTATTTTCAAAAGCAGAAGCTGAAGTTTGGGAGAATATTTTTACAGCCTCCAGCCCCCCACATCAACCGCCTCCATGCAGACAGAATTCTCCCTCTCCCTCCTTACTGGGTTTTAACCCTTTAGCTTCTGCACTCCACCCACTGTCCCATACCATAGCGGTGTATGGGGGTGGGTACAAACCATGTCCCAAGGACTCACCCACATAATAGGGAGTGTAGCAGGGGGTCTGCAGGGCATTCTGGGTGGTCTCCTTGGCAAAACCAAAATCAGTGAGCTTGAGCACTGCGTCTTTATCTTTGGATGTGTACAGCAGGTTTTCAGGCTGGTTCCGGAAGAGAAAACGGTGATTTAGAGTCAGGTACGGGATGGGGGAAGAGCCCAAAGCTGATTCTCAGCTGGAATCCTCACCCCAGGAAGGAGCCAGGTCCATCTCATAAAATGACCTGGGCCTTGGCTGCCAACAGTGTGGGCCAAATATAGATAAGACCAAGCCAACTGGGAGGTCACGCCCCCATTAAGAGAGGGGAAAGCAAGGCAGGTGTTCAAGCAAGGCCGGGAATAACCACATGCCACAGAGAGCCCAGAGTCCGGAACTTCAGATCCTGTGTTCATGGTGCTGCCCTCAAATGCCACACGAGGATGCTGGAGGAAGGCAGACTGATCAGGAGCCGGTGCCACCAAGCACATGCCCAGAACCCAGCTGAGAATGAAGCCCAAAGAGCCAGCAGGACAGCCCAACGCAAGGTTGCTCAGGGGAGAAGGCCCCCTCTGCTCAGGCCCTAGGAACCGCACAGGCAGTTCTTCCTGGGCGCAGAGCACAGAAGGGGTTAGGGGATGAGAGCAGTGCACAGAGGAGGCAGCCCTAAAGATGCCTTTCTGTCAATGTGGAGGACCTAAGTCCACAGAGAGGAGCAGAAGGACCCCCCAAGCAGAGCTGGCGTGGAAGAATGGGGTATTGGAAGAAGGTCTGGTTTGGAGCAAGTGGGAGCAATTTCTCAGGTTCTGTTTAAGATGATCCAACTTAAAATTGGAAGAAAATCAGGGAAGGAGGTTTAGTCTATATGAGGGACTCTCCTCTGCAGAATGTTTTCTCCTCTCAGGAAAAAAAAGAAGCCACGGTTAAGGTAAAGCAAGGGTTTAGAAGGCAAGTGCATCATGGCTTCATGTGTATCTGGAATCAAAGACTCACTGTATGGGTTGATAGGACTTGGCCAGATGAAGGGCCTCCTGCAGAAGCTTCCTGGAGAAGCTCTCTTCTGCCCAGTTAGGAGGAAGAAGCTAAGACGGGTGATGCTCTGGACCCAGGCACCAGGGCCCAGGAGGAGCAGATGCTGCCCCAATGGCTCGTGTGTGTGCACATGCATGCACGGGGGGCTCTTCAGTTCGTACTTCATCCATCTCATCCTGATGGTTCTAAATACACTGAGCCCTCCCAGGGTAGGAAACTTGGGGAGCTATGCCGTCAGATACTCCTTAAGCCCAGCCACTGGAAGGACAAGCAGGGGCAGCAACCGGGACTTCCTCTGTTCTTTCCTTCAGAACCAAGAAAGTGGCTTCTTTCTCTTAAAATGCTGGTATTAGAGGGCCTCATCTAGCAAAACCATGGCCATTACTTCACAGAAGCCCCCACAAGCATCAGGCAGCTCTGAGGCCAGACACATTCCGTAATGTGTCCTTACTGAATGAATGAACAAATGAACTGTGAATCCCAGTGCAGCAATTTATTAGCTACATAGCTTGAGCAAGTCATTTAGCTTCTCTCTGAGCCTCAGTTTGCTCAGTTTGAAATAGTTGTTGGTACTTATGGGTTTGGATGAAAATTTCAGGAGATGCATCTCAGGGCCTACTGACTTGACGTGGGTCCTCAGTTATTCTTATTGCTGTCAGGATTACACAGTATTTGAAGGAAACAAGGAGACTCATCCGGCAACAGCAGGATGAGTATGTTTGAACCATAGGAGAAGAGGCTGAGAAGAGCAGTCAGGGCCCTGGGGCACAGGCCTTAAATGCTGACCACAGAACTTGGCTTCCAGCGGGAACCATCATGGGTGGTGGAGTAGGGCAGTGTCTCCTTCCTTGTTCCCCCAACCTAGGTTCCAGAGGCTCACCTTGACATCTCGGTGGGCAATGTTCTGGCTGTGCAGGAACTGGATGGCAGTGCCAATATCCCTCATGATCTCTGCAGCCTCTGCGGACAGTTAGGGGTGGAGGGCAGTGATTCCAGTCAAAGGTCAGGTGGCCTGGGAACCCCACGCTCCTGCTATCCCCCCTGGGCACATCCCACCTGGGGGACCAGCATAAGATGGTGACAGCACCCCTGCCATCCAGGATCCCCCACCCAGGAGCCCCACCCCAGTCACTCCAGTTTTCTCCAGGGATATTTCCAACCTACCCAGAACTCCTTCTTTAGGCCTGGCCTACATCTCCCTAGTTCAACGGTCAGCACCAAAAGGTTTTGAGGCCTCTACCCCAAAGCCACAGGGAATCCATCTCTGCCCAGATGTCACAGACTCAAAGAACCCTTAGGGATCAGATACTCTGTCCCACCCTCTCTTGTTCATATGGGGAGACTGTCCTAGCTTTCCCAGCATTACACAGCAACTCTGGTTCATCCCCCATCCTGAATTCCCCCACTAGCCCACCTCCATGCACATACCTCTCTCAGTGAAAGCTTGGTCACCGCGCTCCTGAATCCTGCTGAATAACTCGCCACCTTCCATGCTGCAAGAGAAGGTAATAATAAGTGCGTGGGCATGTGGGGGATACCAAGCATCCCCCTGCCTTTGCCCCAAATCACAGGCCCAGGCCTCAGGCCCTGAAGCTCCTCCCCTGGAGAACAGCCACCGCAGCCTCCCCAGGCCTTGCAGGCTGTCTTGCGGTGGGTCATCAGCTTAGGCAGGTTGAACAGAATAATAAAATTCTTAGAATACAGGGAGGGTAGGGTGGCAGGCTCAGATACCCCTCATACCCAGGAGCACTTGTATTCTTATTGATGCTGATGTTGCCTGGCTATGAGGTCTTGATTAGCCCCATCTCTGCCTGGATCTCAGTTTCCCCAAATATGGACTGATGTCAATTATTATCATGATGACTCTTCCTGGGGTGCCTACTGTGGGCTATGCCCTGGGCTCAGCACTTCATGTGCACCGCCAAGCAACCCTGGGCTTGTCTCCTCACCTCTCTGCACCTCGGCTTCCTCTTCTATAAAACAGAGACAAAGCACCAACCTCACAGGATTGTGAAGACTGAATAAGCAATGCACTGATAGCACTTAGAATGGAGCCAAGCATAGGATGAATGCTGCATTAAGATCTTCCTCCACAGTTTATATGCCAGTTAGAGAGAGTCAAAGAGGTTAGCAGTTGCCCAAGGTCACACGGCTATTGTGGCAGAGCCCGGATCTAAACCCCAAATCTAATCTGTGGGGATGGTGAGAGGGGGTTGGTGCCTGACAGGCAGACAGGGAGGGGCTGGGGGCTCAGATATGGAACCCAGAGGAAGGCTGGGACTGAGCCGCCGTGCTAGTGAGAGAAGCCCAGGGTGGAGGAGGCCACTGGCTCCTGGCTCCAGGATCCAATATGCCACATGTAGGGTGGGGCCACAGGAGGGCAGACACAGGTGGGAATGAAGAAAAGGAAGGGCCTGTGTGTGCCCAGCTCTTCCCAAGTCTCCCTGCCCACCACCTTCAAGGCTTGGTGGTACTTCCTGACTTCTCCAACTGCTCCTCCCTCCCACTCAGACAGGCCCTCTTAGAGGCTCCTGTAGTTTCTTTCCCACCTTTGAGAGCCTGTCCTCTAGGTCAGCCACACAGCCCCACAGCAAGGCCTGCCACCGACCCCTCCACCACCCCTGAGAGACTGAGGTGGCATCCAAACCTGCTATCTGAGGAATGGAGAAGGCCTTACAAGGATGGTCTGGAGCCTAGGGGCCCCAAGGCAGGGGAAAGGAGGTAGGGCAGACTGGCATACCATTCCATCACTATGAGAAGACAACGCTTGCCGTGATGCATGTTCTCATACACGTCCAGGATGCGAACGATGTGAGGGCCACCTGAGGCCTGCCAGTGGTGGTCCACCTCCTGCCGGGCCTTGGGGCTGTCGTATAGAAGCTGTGGGCGATTGGACACAGAAAGCGTCAGGCCCTAGCCAACCTCTGCGACAGCCACTTAGATAGGGCCACTGCCCTCCCTCTGCAGACGAGGAGGTGGAAGCTCTGAAAGGTAGAGGATCTGCCCAAAGTCACACAACTTACAGAATGAGGATTCAAATCCAGGTTTTCCTGACACACAGTCCAACAAGCCTTGGGAACTGAGCAGCTTGACCAGTAGCATGGAGAAGCCCTGCTGATAGCCTGGGGGGAGATGAGGCCAGAGAAGTCCCTGCCTCCCTTCTCAGGAGCAGCAAGTAAGGGAGAAGTGAGGAGGTCTTGGGGTCAAATCTCACATTGGCTATGGGGCCATGGCCACATCTCCTAAGTCTGCTTCCTCAATATCAACAACAGGGATGACACGTTTGTGACCAAGATGGGAATTGTGCACGTAAAGGGCACCGGATGGCACCTCCCACAGAGTAGGCCCTCAGCACCTCTTACATGATTGTTCTCCAGCGCTTTTATGTGAAACAGAGTAGAGGGCACCAGGGAAAGGCTGGGGCTGGGGGGAAGGGTGCAATGACAAGGCAATCTGCCCTACAGAGGCGTCAGCATGACCAGGAGAGCACCGGAGAGTCAGAGAAGGCTTCTTGTAAGAGGGTCCTGCCGGGCCTCATGCCCCTGGGCCTGCAGTCTAGCCCTCCCCAGCCCGCAGTGCTGAGGAACCCAGCCCAGAGCAGACAGGTGTGTCCCTGGAGTACTGAAGGTAACCAGGACTTCAAATTCTCCAGGAGCAGGCACAGGAATGGAGCTGTCCCTGCTGAGAAAAGAGCTTCTAAAATGAGTTGCTGGGTCATGACTGCTTGTGAGGCCCAGTTACTCACTGGCTTCTAAGGCAACTGCCCAAGCTCCTTGGAAGCCATTATGCAGGACCAGGACAATAATGCCAGCCTTACTGCCAGAGACTGGGGCCGCCTCAAGGGGCCCAGCTGCACAGGTCCAACCCTCTCCCATGCCTGCAGACCCCGGCACGCAGGGTGTGGACCCAGAGGTAGGGTCTGAGGGCAGGAAGACCCTAGTCAGAGGGAGGCGCTGGCTAGGCCAACTGAGATCTGGGTTTGGGACTGAAATACTCTGATGACTCAGGCAAACATTTGCCAATCCAAGCTGCAGCCTACTCCTCAGTAAAATGGAGGTAATAACAGAGCCGTCCCCTCAGGACCGAATGCACTGACATCCCTGCTGAATGCATCAGGCAAGTCAGGCACCAGGCGGGCAGGTGTCTGGAGCATTGCTCGGGTGAACTCAGCCTGTGGGGGAGGAGGCAGAGAGAGAGCAGGGCCAAGCCAGAAAGACCTCAACCCCTGCGGGACTGCCCCCCTGAGGCCCAGCCATGTTTTGTTTCCCAGGTGAGAAGGGCTGAGGGCCAAGGCTGATGGCCTAGGCCAGGGCTCAGATCAGCCCCACCCTGCTCGGCACACCGGAGCCCTGGGCTGCCCAACCTTGGTTTCCCCTTCTCCAGGATGGGGAGAGCCAGGCCACTTTACATAGGGAACTGTGCAGGGGAGACTGGGACGAAGCGCTCCAGACTAAGGTGAACTTGGGTGTGGGGCAGAGAACACATTGTGACCATGGTGTGGGGTTTCTCCTTGGGTGTCTGAGAGAAGGGAGAGGAAGACAGTGCTTTCTCTGTATCTGCTGCCCTCTGGATGACCCTCCATCTCTGGGGCTGTCCACCCAGGCCCTAACCTGGGAGTCTGGGAGTGTAAGGAGCCAGTACAGAGAGGCAAGCCCCTCTACCAGCTCTAGGGGCAAGTCCCTGTTTCGTGTCCTAGGCCTGGATGAGGGTCTGTGAAGGCTGCTGAGGGCAGACACAGTGGATCCCTTTCTCACACTACACTTGCCCCCAGGATCCCTGTCTGTCTTATGCACTTACAGCTCTCGAGTGCCAGATGCTTGCCCTACAGTGCTGCGGGCAGAGGGCTCAGTCACCCATACTTGCTGCACCAGCCCACCCCCACCATGTCCAGAGGTGGTTCAGGCTAAGAGAGCCCAGCCCTTAGCCCACAGGACACGAGATACACCCTCCCCCCTCCCTGCTGTGCTGCCTTCCCTGCACTTCTTTCCTGCTTTGCCTCCTAACCCTCTCCCCACCCCACCCCCACCTCCTCCCCAGCCGGATGTGACAATCTCCTGTCAGGGCTTCCAGGCTGACCGCTGGACCGTCTACTCACACCATCGCTCTCCTGGAGTCTACCCCACGCCAGCATCCTTTCTCTCCTCTCATAAAATCCCAAGCCCATGGTTGGAACCCTTTCTTTGGGGTCCTCAGTCCCATCTCTCCCCTTCTCTGGCCATTCTCCAAGTGTGGCCATAGACCACCTCCCTACTCTAGAAATCTCTCACCATCCTTCCAATTAAGGCCACCTCCTCCCCTGGCATCCAGGGTTTGCCTTCCTCCCCCTCTACCCCCAGCCCCAAAAAACCTTTTTGTTCTGATGAGAATGATCTACCTGCTATTCCCAGCCAGGCCTCCTCCTCTCAAACCTCTATGCCTTTACCAGTCCCTCTGCTGTACGCACTCTTGACTCATCTTGTTCTCCATTAGATCAACTTTCTCTTTTTGAAGAAACTGCTGGGCTCCGTTCAGATGTCTCCTCCCTTTCAGAGGGGGAGACACTTCAGAGCGTTTTTGCCCCAAGTGGGCCTTTGCCTTAGTCTCTTCCACCAGGCTGGAAGTAGCTTGAGGGCAGGGGCCAGGTCAGGTTAACCTGCAACCTTCCACTGGGGCCTAACAGAAGACATCACACTCAGGAACACACAAAACAATGGTCAAGGGGTACAAAAGGAGGGGAGGTTTTGGAGGGAGAGGAGAAGGGAGGTGGTTGGCAAAAAAAAAAGGGCCAGATTCTCAGGGCCTCAGCTGCCTTGTTGAGGCAGAGGAGCAGGTGGAATTTCCCTGAGTTGGAGCCTCTCACTGCCTCCTGCCCCACTGTGCCCATATTTAGGAACCCATTTCCCACATGGATTAAAATAGTCCTTCCCCAATGCCAGTGCTTCAAGAACAGGCAAAGGGCAGAAGAGGCCTGTCCTCCAGAAAACATGATAAATGACCCTCTGGCCTCTCTACAGGGGAGATCGCAGGGCCTGAGCCCCGGACCTGGCCCCCACCCCAGGCCCAGCCAAGAGGCAGGACCTCCAGCCCTACTCTGACCTGCTGCCAAGCACATCCCCTGGGCCAGCACTCCTGACCCTCCTAAAGCCTCAGTTTCCTCACCTTTTTTCCTCATGGCTGCAGCCTTCTTTTCCTCCAGGACTCCCCTCAATGTCCTCTTCCCTCAGAAGCCCTCTCTGACCACCCTGTCTAAAGTGAACTTCAAGGCTCCCTCACTCTCCTTTCACCCTTTTTTTTCTTTATGTTTATGCATTGTTTACTGAGGTATATTTACACACAAACACACAGGTCTCAGGGGTCCAGTTCAATGAGTTCTGAGGACTGCAAACACCCTTGTCACCCACCCCCCATCCATACACAGAACATTTCCACTCCCCAGAAAGCTCCTTCGTTATGGCCCCTTTTACTTCCCATGCAGCACTTACTTACAGCCTGCAATTAGCTTGTTCATTTGATATCTCTTTACACAAATATGCACATATAGATACTGCACTTACAATGTGCCCAGCTCTATTCAGAGCATTTTATAAAGATTAGGAGGAAGGGACTTAATTATTGTCACTCTTTTAGAGGAGAAAATTGAGGCTCAGACAAGGGAAGTATCTGGCCCCAGATTACACAGCTGTTTCCGGCCAAGTGGACACCATGTGGCCTCCCTCATCAGACTGTGGGCCCAAAAGCACAGGGCCAAGTCCACCTGGTCACCGCTGGGTCCCTGTGCCCAGTACAGGGCCTGACCCAGAGCACTGGTCCAGGTTATATTTATAGATTTAATGAACAAATCTATAAAGTGTGGATGCAGGGAAGAAACCCTCACAAATCATCATGAGGATAAAATAAGATTAAATTGAGGCGGTCTTAGGGAGGCTCAGCAAGGAGGGGATATGACAGCCTGGCCAACGTGCTCCCAACTGCCTAGGGTGGCCTGCACTTCACCTACCTCTCTGCTGAACCAAAGTTTACCTCCTCTTCTAGGGAGCCCACCCTGTCTGCTCATAAGGCCATTGCTCTAAGTTGGCCTCATTTAGGTACATGACTGACTCCACACTGTCCCCCCCAAAAAAGGTATCTGCAAGCAAAAGCCCCATCTTCCCGGGCATAGGAACAGGCACAGGGTCAGGAGGCAGAAGGCCCTGCTTCTATGCCTATTCTCAGTGTGACCTTGGACCAGGTCCCTCTGCTTTTCTCTGAACTTCTGTTCCCCTGAGTTTAACTGCAGAACTTGGGCCAGATAGGAGCGCATGGCGGGGAGGGGAGGGAGAGGCACACAAGGAGAGCCTCTGGACAGGAGCGCCTTGCATACCAGCAATTGCACCACCACTCCCACATGCCCCCCACCCCCACCTATGGAGCAGCCCCGGGTCTCCATGGACCCTGCATCTGCACACCTGAGCCCATGGGGAGCCATCTAGAATGGGGAATGGTGTCACAGTCTCCATGCATGGCTTGGAAAACAGGGCGATGGAGGCCTTCTGCCAACCCAATAGACCCCCACCCTTGCCTCACACTAGCCTACATCCATCCCCTGATCCTCCAGGGGCCCACCAACGCGGGAGGGTCTGCAGGGGCACCTGGGCAGTGCCACAGCTCCAGCTCTTGCCCAAAAGCACCTGCCCTCCCCCACTCCCTAAGCTAGATGAGGACTGAATTTGAAATGACATTTCCGTGAACAAAAGATCTTGCTCTGGCCTCAGACTTTGATGCAATGGTTTTTCCTCTCTCTTTTCCCCTCCCTCTCCTTTGTCAAATGCTCTCATCCGCCCCCAGAGCTAGTAGCTGGATGGCCAAGATCCCTGCCAACTCACCAGCCAGGAAGCCTCAGCGAACGCTGAGGGCAGAGGGGTCCACCTTCACAGACATCCCCAACACCACCAGGTGTAATGTGGGCCTCAGACCAGGCCAGACCCCCTCCCGACCTCTACTTTGTGCCCTTTCCCCCAGGAGATAGCATTCACATGTGGGTGGGGGGATTCTCACGTTCCAAAGCCAGGAAAACAACAGCAGCCTCTACCTGTTTGGAAAACAATTTGCAGTTTACAAAACACTCTCCGCTCCTTTATCTCATGGGAATACTCAGTGCCACCTTGTGAGGCAAGCAGGGTGGGGATCATCAGCCCCAATTTACAGAGGAGGAAACAGAGGCTCAGGAGGATGAAGTCATCACTCTGGGGCCCCTGGGCTGAAGTATGGCAGGGCTGGAACAGGGAGGAGAACAGGGCTCTCGAGAGAGTATCTAGACAACCCTTTCCTGAGGGGGGAATAGAGGAGGGGATGGCCCCATGTCAGAGAGGCACTGGCCAAAACCACAGCTTGCACAAGACTTGGGAAACTTGTTCTAAAATAAACATGTGCATGGGTGCGTGAGTGTGTACATGTATATGTGGGGGGAGGGGCAGGGATATGGGGGGGTTGTGCATGGACTCATGGGTGCACATGTGTAAGGATGTGGGGAGTGGGTTGCAGGCACATGACAGGAGGGGATGTGTTTGTTTCTAACCTTTGGGATGTTGACTTTGAACTCTCAGAGCGCAGGACCCACCCACCTGTCCATTCATTCATCTACTGTTTTCTATTTCTCCAAAGTGTCTAGCAGCAAACTGGTCATAGAGATATGCCCAGGAAACACAGAAAGACGGGGAGTCTCGCTACCATAGCTCAACCTGAGACAGCCTCCCCCAAGCTCACTACCAAGCCCAGACCCCTGTGCCCAGACCTCCTCTGCCAGTGACATCCCATCTCTGCTGCAGAGCCTAGCACCACTTTTTTGCCCAGAGCTGGAAAAGCACCCTGTTAAGTTTCCTAGAGCATCAGACAGGCGGGGGTGTGTGTAGAGATTCTGTAAAGACACAACCTTGGGAACCAGCCTTTACCATCCCTCTCCATCCACCTTTCCCAGACCCAAAAGGGCTACCGCATGCTCTTGACCCGCATGCCCCCGCCCCACATCCAGCGTCCACACCTGCTCCTCCGACAGCCAGGCTCCTGTCAAATAAAAGTGTTCACAGGCTCCCCATCTGTCTCGCATTTACAAGGGGTACAGAGGCCACCAGCTTTGACAAGCAGCCTCCTCTACCTCCAGCCAATTAACCCACGCCCTGGCCAAGCTGCCTTGTTGGCCCAGTTGGAACACCCACTCCTTTTGAGGGAAGCAACCTGGGTGACAATCTTTCCCATCAGTGAGGCAGGAGCAAATTAAGAAGCAGAAACTCTGGATTTCATGACAACCCACGACCCAAGAGACATCCGCCGTACAGCAGAAAGCGCCTCCTAGAGGCTGGGGATACAATTCCACTCACTGCCCCTGTGGGGTAAACCAAGTCCATTATTTCTACATGCTCTGCTCATTCACAACAGGATTTCAAGCATTTTATCATTCTAAAGCATGATAGAAACTAAATAAAACAAAAATATCAGATTTTTTTAAAAATGAAGAGAAAAAAGTACCAGAAGCCTACATGAGTTGATAACTATAAATGAGGAAAATTTTTAATTCTGAGCTTCCTGGGAGTACTGGCAAAGAAGGAAACAGGTAGGTGCAGCTGTATTTACCACCCCATGAAAAGAAGCACAAGCATTCATTGAACCTTTTCCAAAATCAAATACTAAAAAGGTTTCAGCATCAGACCTTATGTAAGAAAAAGGTATAAGTTTCTGGCAACACCTTCAATAGCAGTTTTGCAAAAGATATAGAAAGTTTCAAATGAGCTTATTTAATACGGATTCCCCCATCAAGGCTGAGACCAGTGTGTGGCATTGTACCTGGCATGCTTAACGGGATTGCTGAGGTAACTTCACAAGACCCTTTGTTTCCTTGGGATTTCTAGCTTTGTTCTGTGCCAGAGGGTGGAACAGAGAGGTGGAAGGGGTGAGTATGTCCCTCCTATGCCTGCATTTCTGAGCTGTTGATTAAATTGAAATGAACATGCTCAATGCCAGACACTCAGGCAGCAGACATGAACAGAAAGTTACTATGAAAATTCAGGTTTCAACTCTTATCTTTTTTCAGAAGGAGGCTATGGGTAGGAAAAACACATTGAATCTACTACACCCGCTCCTTGACAATAGTTTTCAACTCAGCCATCTCTAAGTGCTCACAGCTCTATCATATTTGGGCTTGTCTTTCCATAGGGACACATCTTCCATTTCATAAGAAAAGACAATGGGACAGCAAAATTCATTTTATAGCCAGTTGCTTAGAATACCTCCACCTTGTGCTGTCAGCACCTGGGAGGGTGAACACACTTCACCCTGGCCCCTGGCTGGCCAGTGTGACCCTCACCAGTTGCTCTGCCCATTCAGTGTGGGGGCCACAGCCTCAGCCCCTGCTCTGGGGTCAAATGTCAGGGATGGAATAGTGTGGACTGACCCCAAGTTCAGGATTCAGAAGCAGGAATTTCTTTCTCAAGGCCTTAAGCATTCTTCTTTGCAAAGCCTGAGTTCCCTGCACCTTACTCTCCCTTTCCCCCAAGGGTACCAGTGCTATTTAGAGAGTTTCCAATAGTGTCAAGTCTAACTTCTTAGCCACAGGTTCAAATTAGAGCCTCAGACATGTGTCATTATTCTCTCACACAGTCATTTTCCCAGCTTTCATAGCTCATTAAAGGAGCTAATGGAACCAATTTTGCAGCTATGGATTAGTTGGTCTCATGCCAGTTCAGACCTCATTTCATTAGGTTCTAACCACGTCCTGTCCTCCATCTCACCCTGTCCAGTTACTTCTCCTTCTCGGAGGCTCAATTCCAGGGAGGTCGACTCACATGATGACTCTGACCCCAAATGCCCAGGCCCCACTAGGCATTCAGAGAATGATCAAAAGTCAGGTTAGCGTTAGCATCCTTTTCTTAATGACTGTCTCCCTGGGGCTTGGCCAGCACAGGGCTGCCCATAGAGCTCAGTCTCAGGTGCCACCCTGTAAAGTGCTCGCCACATCTGGAGAAGAACTAAGACCATACTCTTTATCTGTGGGAAAACTGTGGCTCCAAGAGGCTAAGTGACTTGCCCAACATCAAACAGTTGAGTAGTAAGGCATAAATTCAGCTTTTAGTCAGTGGGGTCCACGCAGACAGGTGCTTTGCCCTTTTCCAAGCATCAAGGGAAGGGGCTAGGGTGAGTACTCAGCCCTCACAACACCATCCTGGAGAAATTAACTGGGAAGGCCCACCCTCTCTTTCCTGGAGCTTGTCTCTGGGTCTGAGCCAGGCTC
This sequence comes from Tamandua tetradactyla, assembly GCF_023851605.1. NCBI lineage: Eukaryota > Metazoa > Chordata > Mammalia > Pilosa > Myrmecophagidae > Tamandua > Tamandua tetradactyla. The sequence goes on from NC_135341.1 coordinate 35,472,540, forward strand.
TGCTACTTGGGCACTATCACAAAAACAGCGGATGCCCTTGCCATGTGCCAAGAATGTTCTGCCCATCTGCTCTCGCCTTTCAACAGTCACATAGTTAACCACCAACTTCAGCTGAAGAGACTGAAGCTCCGGGAGGTTTTGTGACTTCCTAAGGCCACCTCTAAGCCACATATGGCCACCTCCAAGTCGAGGAGTCCTTTGGAAGCCAGGATCCATATCATCCCCAGGAAGGCCTACCCATGTGACAGAGATCCCTTCCCGACTCCTACAAACATTTACTGATCCTGCCTGGGGGGCCAGGCTTGGAACTGGGGCTGGGAATACTGCCACAGGAGTTCCGCCTCTACCGGTGAGTTACTGTCAATCGGGTGGCAGGATGAAAACACAGGCCTAGCATAACCAGTTCCTTCTCTTCCCGTCTCCTTTCTCTCCAAGCCAGAATCTGGCAGAGCAAGAAAGATGGGGAAAGGCAGTTCCTCCCAAGGGAACCCAGGGGTAAAGAGGGTCCCAAACAGCATCCCTCCAGGCTAAGGCTGGGGCACCTGACAGAGAGAACTGACTGGATGGGAGCCTGCCTGCCCACCTTCCTGAGAGGAGTTCTAGGAGGAGAGGAGCAGCCGAGGCCCCATGTCCTATGTCTCCATGAAACTCTGCCAATAGGAAAACCAACACATATTTTGGGATTGTCAAGTCTTAGGAAAACAAGATGCTCTAGCTTGCTTAATTGTGATGGCCTCAGTTTATCTGCTTCCAACCAGCTGCCACTGATAACCTGGAAACAACAGCAAAGTCTCAATTCTGGGGATTAGGGACTTTCAGAAAAGAGGGGACTGAGCAGGGCTCCAAAGCAGGGAGGTGAAGGGATAGCGGGGACATGAGTGCTAGATTGGCAGGCCCAAGTGGTCCCACTGTCCCTAGCCAGGAACCAGGGCTCAGGGTCAGACAGACCTGATGCAGAGGCCAGCGCTGCACTCTGCTCACCGTGGCCTTACACAGGCCATTCCACTTCCCTGAGCTTCACCGACCCAGTCTGGAAAGTGGGGACAATCACAGCACTTACATTCTACATGGCCGTGAGAATGAAATGAAAACATACACATAGAACTCATGGTAGCACAATACCGAGCGCAGATGGAGTCCTCAGCAAGGGAGCCGGGCATCACGGGTAGAAATGGGCCTGGAGGTTTGTTTGAGGAATCCTAGTCCCAGGATTCTACTGGGTCTTGCCCTGAGATGGCCTTACATTCTTCTCCTCCTTGTCCTCTAGAACTCAGGGAAATCCAGGTCCAGCCTTTGGGATCTGGGGGCAGACCACCTCCAACCCAGCTGATCACAAGGAATGGGTCTCAAAGAGGGGCCAGGCTAGGCTTCTTAAAAGTGGACCAAGAATCGAGGGCCTATGGACCCAGCTTTGCTGTGAAAGGCTCAGTGAAGAGGCAGTCTCTCCAGTGTGAAGAAAGGGTAGCCATGGAATTGCAGACCTGGGGGGGGGGGGGGGCGGGGCTTGGGAGGGGGGGAAAGTAAGTCTGAGAGCTGGAGACCTAAACTAGAGAACTAACCCAACCCTCAGCTTTGGGGGATTGGATGAGGGGACACATCCCACTTTCCAGGGCAGCTCCCCTGCTCTCCAGGAGACAGACCCCTTTGCAACACCTAGGCTCCAATCACCCTTTTGAGCAGTGCTCCTTTCGGCAAAGTTGTGTGACCTTGGGCAGGTCATTTAACTGCCCTGAGTCCCAGGTCCCCCTATAGGAAATTCACACACACTCTCCTCACACTTGGCAGGGGGGTAGGGGCAAGTGGGGAAAGATACCCCGAGAGAACTATGACCTTCCTCTCCCCTCCCCTCCCAGGTTACATCAGAACCCCCTTCCCGCCCCCCACCAGCTGCCAGATCCCCACATTCAGCCTCATTCACCCCCAGATTTCCTACAGGGATTTGGGGAAAGGCTATACAGATCCTTCAGGGGCCCCGTGAACTCATACTCAAGAGGGTCCAGGTTCTATTTCCTCCCCTAATTTCTCAGAGGGAAAAAAAAAATGATTTTTTTCTGTCAAAATCAGCTACATAATTTGTGAAACATTACCCCAGTTCTATTTTTTCTCCAACAGTATAAAAATAGGACATTTTCATCATAAGACTGGAAAATTTTAGGAAACAAATGTTTTGTTCTAATCTCAGAAATAATGTCCCTTCAATGGTCCTTCGTCATAGAGAGACCTCCACCTCAGCCATGCTCTTATGCCCCCCCACTTGGCAGTTGTGGCATTGTGATCATACAGAGCTGACAGGGGGCCACAGCGGGGAGTGGTCACCTTCCCCAAGCAAGGGGTGACCAGGGCAGCAGAGGCCAAGTCCAGGTGAGCCCAGCTGAGGCACCCTGCTGCCTAAGTCTCCAGCCGGCTCTAGGGGATGGAGCCCAGCACTCTCTAGCTCTCAGAAGAAAGACCGAGCTGAGCTCTCTCCCACTGGAGGAGACATCACGAGCAGATATGACAGAGACCACAAAGGACTAAGAAATGGAGGTTTAAGGGGGATGGGTGGGACCCCCTCCCGAAGTGCGGTGGGAAACCCTAGGGAACCTTCCACACCCCACCCCCACACCCCTCAGGCCCACCTTGGCTGAGGGCAGCATCAGGCCTGCTCAGCATCTCTCCTGCTTCCCTTGACTTCATCTGTGTCCCTGCAGCTCCCCTCACAGGCCTGGCTGAGCACAGGCAGCCACCACTCCACTCAGGCTCCTACCAGGGGTGGCAGAGCACTTGCTGTCAAGGCTTCCAGACTCCCTTGTCCCCTGGTCCCTCTCTCCCTCTGGCTCCTGTTTAATGGAAGCAATGGGATTCTGAGCCTTGATACCCAGCTGGCTCCTGAGAGACTCCCTGGTTTCTGATCACATCACAGAGACACAGCCACAAGGAAGAGTCTAGGAGAAGAGAGGGACCCACCTTCCAGGGGAAAAGGGTGGTGCTCCTGACAGGGCTGAGGGACAGCCCTACATGGAATTGGGCTGTAGTGACTCATCCTCACTCTCTCAGGCCTTCCTAGGGTGAGGACACACCCCAGTATCAGCTCAGTCTGACTCAAGGATTTAACTGGGCCATGGAGTAGTGGGAGAGGGGTCCTCAAACCTGAGCCATAACCCCAGAGCTCCTGCCCCTGACAGAACACAGACCCTGCTGGTGGCATCACCGTAGCTGACTGTTTCCCTGGCAACACCACTCTCTAGCTGGTCTTGCAAAAATACCTTGGAGCACCCTCTGGCCAGTCTCCAGGCCGCTCTTGTACTTGGAAGAGCAGCCTTCCACCTGCCTGCTTCTCTGGTATTGCCCATGGTAAGTGCCCACCAAAAGGGTCTCCACAGCGAGAAGGGAGGCCCTTGTCAAGCAGAGCATCCACCCCTCGTTTTACAAATGGCAGCCTGTGGCCCAGCGGAGGGCCTGGCTCTGGGTCCTGGCCGAGCCTGCCATGCAGGGAGCGGTGGCTGAGAGCCAGGGTTTGGCTGCCACACAGGCCTGTTCCAGCCCAGCCTGGGCATGTCCCCTCCATGTGACCGAGAGTGAGTTAGTCTGAACCACAGTCTCTGCATCCGTCACATGGGCTGATAACCCTCCATTCTCAGAGTCCGCTTGTTTGTGCTTAGCGTGTAGGAAGCCCCTCATCCTCCTGCTCCTGTCTCTCACCCCCCAATCCCACCACAACCTGCTGGGCCCTCTGCCTCATCCTGAGAAGGGGGTTGTTTATGTCAGGGGAACATCTACATAGCAAACTATGCGCCCATCCTGGAGACTTAACCCTTAGGAATAGGGGTGACAGATGGGGCCTGCTGGCCTGCACTGCCTCACAGCATGAACCACAGGGTAGTTACGGCCACCATGAGGACTCCTGCTCCCTGCCACGTGTTCAAACCCAGGGTTCAAATGCACCACAAGGACGATGATTTTGCAAAGGATTCCAAAACTGCCTCTTATACAAGGTCGCTTGGGGAGAAAACAGCAGAATGGAACTCAAGCTCAGAACCCTGCTCCTCCCTCAGTCCCAGGCAGCCTCTCACATGGAGCCCCACACAATCTCCAAAAGATGGGAGCAAAGCCAGCAGAACCAATGTTTTCCTGGGAAAACACTGGAGCCAACGGGAACCATGATCTTGCCAACCGGAAGCAGCAGAGCCACCTATTCAGGAAGCACTTGGTACGTGCTCTTACTCAGACCAGGTGTGCTCAAACACACATACCCCTCACCTGGGTTGACCATGGTTCTCAGCTCTTGCTTGGTGGACATCACCTTTGACCGCACTGCAGCCAGCTGCCAGGAACCAATTGCTGCTCCTACCCAGAGGCCTCCAATGATGATGTCCCAAGAAGACTCTGGGAGAGGAAGATGAGGGTCCAAATAGGAAAACCACTTTCCTAAATGCAAACCTCAGCAGAGGCACAACAGAGACCTTCATTGTCATGGAGAACAGGCTCTTCCAACACAACCTGAACAATAGCCCAAGCAGCCTCCCGGCAATGGTGCTCCACCAGGGTCCCAGTGATGTTAGGACAGAAAGCCCTGGGAGAAGGAGAGAGAATTTTTGCCCCGTCCATTAAGGGAGGGCACCAAAGACAGACAGAGGCCTCTGGTGGGGGGTTGAGATCTGAGCTAGGGACACCTGGGAAGAGTCACCACTCTCCCATTCTTTTTCTCATCCTGGGCCCTAAGCAAATGCCTCCTCTTCATCAAAGTCTTTGAGTCCCTCTATGGTCCCCAGGAAACACCACAGCTGAGCCGTCCAAACCAGACATATTGTTACAAATACTCTGTGACCTCCTCTGTCATCTGTATCCTTCTCAGACTAGAGGTGTGGATTAAAGCTGACAACCTATATCAGAAGCCTTCCCAGCCCAGACACAGTTTCCTCTCACCCACCCACCAGTCTCACTTCCTGCTTGTTGGCACTCTGGGCTCTGCTGGGTTGGCCTGCCTGGGACTCACATGGCCTGGAATGAGTCACACAACCTTGCTTAGGTGGTTCAGCATCCACCATGGTCATCATGTGCTTACTTCATGTGAATGGAACCTGCCTACTCCACAGTGAAGACTGGGCAGAAGGGGTCAACACCAGCAGCAGCAGCATCCAGGGCCCAGCTAAGGTCACTGCGGCTCCCAGATACTCTGAACCATACAGGATAATGCTAGCATCCTTCCAGGAGCCAAATCTTTCATGTCCACATAGACTTGCACTATGGTGCCTTCGTTGCTTAGGCTCACATCCCAGCCCTGCCCTTCACCAGCAGTGTACCTTGGGCAAGTGGTTCAACTCAGTGTCCTTATCCATAAAATAGAAAGATAATGTGTCATATGCTGGGCACAGGGCCTGTTAGAATATGTTGGGAAACTATTATTCATTTATGAGAGTAGTATAATTCACAACACCAAAGCCTGGAGCCTGAAGCACTGGCATCAATTCCTGGAAGGGGTGAGAAAAAGATCCAGAAGCCCCAGCAGAGGGGGACCTGACAATATGCATGAGTGCAGGTTCTAAGGCCAGCTGGGCATGTGGTATGAAACATCTCAAAACAATCAACCCCTGCCAAAAATTCTACCACTGGACATGCACTTCTTAGGGTCTGATGCCCTCCCTAGTTTCCTTGCTTAAAAAGCAGACTGCACCCTGGCAGTTCAGAAGATTCCTCCAGTGTGGTAGCACATGAGATCCTCAGATTCTTCCCTGTCAGGTGAGGGACCACCTAGGAAGAAGCCCAAGTGCACTGAACCACTCTCAGGGACTATATCGCACATGGCCACCAGCCCCTCCACACAGTTTTGGATTTTTTGACTAGGTGACATGAGGCCCCATGGAGGCTGACCTTGACCAGTGTGGAGATGGTAAATGAAGGGGCAGCAGCTGACAAGTAAGAAAGTGCCCAGCTGGCTCCCAACCTCAAATCCAGCTCAGCAGCACCAGCCCATGGAGCAGCGGGGTGCCCTACCCCGCCCCTCCGGCCTCACCGCCCAGATGAGACATCTGGGATTCTGAGCTCTGGGGCAACTGCCTGCTCCCCCGTCTCTGTATCTGGCTCATATTCTACCTTCCGCTTGGCATTTTAACTGGAGAAAGCCCCTCTGCCCACTTCTCAAAAGTGAGACCAAAACAACAGGTAGGGGCAGAAATGCCATCACCAATGGGCATTTCCTGAGGCCCAGGCTCTCCATGGGTTCTCTTTGGGGAACCTTTGGAATTCATTTGTGAATTCATAGGCCATAGTATAGGTGAAACAGAGCATGTGTGGCTTGTCTATGAGAAGCGGTTAAAAACTCCTCTCCTGTGCAGAAAAAGAAATCCAGAAAAAGTTGAGCTCTTGATGCTCCTTCCAAAGCTTGGAGGGGCCAAAGAATGATGATTTCAATAAGCATCTATGAGTCCCTGCTGCGCGCCAGGCCCCAGCAGCGTCTGCGAGTGACTTGAAGATGAACCTCGCTCAATTTCTAGTGACACAGATGCAGGGAAGTGCTTTATATAGCTCCAAAGGGCCCAGCTGCTTCAAGGGAGCCCTGAGCCAAAGTGGGGGGGGGGGGGGCACTATGGTTTGGGGAGCCAAAGGATTCTAGTGTCCCTAAACTAGAGGCTCTGGATAGCTGCCTGGAAAGGGGGGCAATGGGGCTAAGCCTTATAGGCAGAAAGGGGCTTTCTGGTACAGGAGCAAGAAAGATTCGCCCATTTAGGAAAGGCAGGTGGGCTGCATTGCAGAGGTCTTGACTGCCATTCTTAGTGGCTCAGAATGTTTAGTCAAATCCTCAAATCATTGTGAGGCCTTGAGCAAAGACTTTCCTAATTTCTAGAGCTTAGTTTCTTGTCTATGAGAATAAGTGTGCCCTCTCCTGTGTCGTGATTTTGGTCACTAGTGAGATCTCTATATAGAGCATGCAGAGCCGAGCCTGGTTCCCAGCAGGCATCTGACGCCAGCGCTGTATCACCAAGGGGAAAGGAAGCGTCCCGGGCAAGACAGCCCAGCAGCCCTCCCCCGACTCCTCGTTCCTGTGCCCAGAGGAATACACTCTCTGCAGGGACTTGACACAGAGGGTTCCGCAGGGGTTTCCTGGGCATGTGGACTCACCACTCACCACTCCACTCTCCTTGGTGGAAAGGGGAACAGGAGGTTCACTGACAACCCAGACAGGCCCCACCTCTTCCCCCATGTGCAGACCCCCTTTGTCTCCTCAAGACCTTTTGTTGCCTTTATTTAGAACTTAGTGCCATGGTCACTTCTGCATTTCCAAGAAGCTAAAGACCACAAATGGCCTAGGCAGGAAGCCAGGAGAAGAGGAAATTTTGGCCTCCACTAATACTCCCTCTCCCACAAGCAAGCCACGTGACTTCTGACCCCTCACTTCAGGCCCTGAATTTCTACATATGTGATAAGGTTTGAGGGGCTGGGTCTCAAATGCAGTGGAAAGACTGATGGGCGACAGAGATGGGTAGGGCTGCCCCTAGTTAAAAGTGAAACTGAGGGGTACCAATTAACAAGCAAGTCACGTGAGGGTACATAAATAAGAAAGCAGCAGGGGACAGTCCCCTGAACCCATATGCCCTCTCCTGTGGCAGAGAGGCCCAATACTACTCTTGTTATTCAGTTCCTGCCGACAGGACAGCAGAAGTGCTTGGAGTAGAATGGAAGGTGAAATGATTGCACTCACGGCAGCAGCCGGCTTTGGGAGGGAGCAGCTGAGTGTGAACGAGGCCAGGGTAGACTAAGCGGGTAGTCGGAAGCTGAAGAAAAGGGGAAGGGGCCCAGCTCCCCAGGAGGGAGAGGTCTGCTCCTCCAGGGCCCACACCAAATGGCGACAGCTACAGGGACCGCAACCACAGCACTTCCTGTTATATGAGCACGTGCTGTGTTCCAGGCTTGGTGCTATCTCAGGCAACAGGGGGTGGACTACCAGGAAGTGCAGGGACAGCCTGAAGAAGTCTAGCTCATCCTGGACTGGAGCCTGAACAGGCTATAAGATGAAAACAGCTGGCCTGGAGACCTCGGGTGTAGCCCCAGGGAGGCAGAAAGACATCACACAGTGCTATGGCCTCTACTATGCTGAACTAGGGCAGCTGGGGAGAGAACTAGGCAAAGGTGGAGAGAGGGCTAGGACCCACCCTTGAGCTGACTGAGCTCCCTGAGCCCAGGCCTGCCCATGTGCCAAGGTCCCCAGGTCTTGATCAGGGAGCACTTGAGAAGCATTACATGAGGGGCAGAGGCCATGAAGAGAGGAGATGCCACCACCCTCCTTGTGGCCATAACCACTCATGGAATAGATGATTACTGTGCCAGGCTGGCTCTCGATGCTGGCTCAGAGGCTCCCAGCAGCCCTGGGCCAATCCTGCCTTGGGAAGTGGTAAGGACCCAGCCTAGCCGAGTGTAGACTTCCAGGCTTGATCAGTTGGATGGTGGAAGAACAGGAAAGTGCTGGGGTGGGGGCCACATCTAATCCAAATCCCCTTTGAAGGACAACTTGGGGCAAGCCCCAAAATTTACAAGCCAATACTCCAAGTCATGTTTACCACTAAAGCCTAATATGGGACAGAGGGGAACCTGCTCTGGGCCTACCCTAGTTCCCAATCCAGAAGAGGGAGAACACTGACGCCCTAGATTTGAAGGGACATGCTTTGGAAGTTACTGTAGTCAGAAAATGGAAGTTCCCCAAGTCACTGTCACACAGATAGACAAAGCGCCTGTAGAGAAGGGGCTAGGCACAGCCCATACTTAAGACTAGTGCTGACTGGGCTCACGAACTTCAGCCTCCCTTTCCACGCCCATCTCGTTCATGACATCTACCTGGATTATAGGCCCAAAACCTTGGTATTGAAGAGCGGTTCTTGGATTTCAGACAGCCATTCGCCTATCCAGACTGCCCCCTGGTCCCAGTACAGGCAAAGGGGCTAAGATGGAGCCAAGGAAGAGGATGGAGACTTCTATCTCCCTACCTTCACCCCCCTCAGAAGAGCCACCTTTTCCTTAAGGACCCAGGGAATCTCCTGCCCAGGGGCTCTGAAAAGTCCCCCTCACCCACTTCCACTGCTGGGTTAACAGGCAAAGAAGCTACGCCTGGGTCTGACCCCACCAGCCCAGCCCTGAGCTCCCCCTGGTCCGCCTCATGATTTCCTCCAAGGCCACCCTAGGGAGGCAAGCTCCTCAATCAGCCCTAGTCGTCCTGAAAAAGACACGGGGAACAGGCCAGGATGCCTGCTCAGATTCTTACAGACTGTGTGCCTTAAAAAAGTTGTGTATCTTCTCCAGGCCTCTGCCAGGCCCTGCACCAAGTACCTGTAAGTATCATCTAATTTCAAGTCCACATCAACCCTCATCTTTCCCCCTGAAGAGAGGTGGAAAACTGGCTTCAAGAGTCTAGGACTTTGCCCAAGAGTTGGCAAACTCAGGGCAGAGATTAGAGCCACACTGGTGAGACTCTGGGCTCAGGCTCATAATCCCGACTTCTGTGAAATGGAAAAATATTTTTCTGTACGTCTAACCTCCAGGAACCACTCTCCCTGTCATGCACCACTCTCCTAGTCACCTGCAGCATACGGATTCTGGGTGTCAGGCAGGGTGCTAGATCCAGAACTGTGTGACCAAAGCTGGAAACATGTGGCTGGATCAGCCATTCCCAGACTCTCCTGATTCTACCTGTATCAAGCGAAACCTGGGCCAGGCCTCCAGCGAACTTGTGATATGATGTGGCTGGATGGCTGCCCTTTACCCAGAACCAGGGTGGGTGAAGCTGGGAGCAGTCCTGCCTCTTTCAAAACAGGTGAGTGACTCAGTAGGAGCCCATCAGCAGCCTCCTGCTCACAGGTGTGATAGGCATCAGCCTTGCCCACCTGTCAGCCCTGGGAGGCTCCTACCATTGCAGCTTGGGCAGGCCACAGGAGGGAACACCCCTCTGGCAAAGACTGGGCAAGGGCTCAGCCTCAGGCAGAGGGAAAATCGGACCCATCCCAGCTGTTGGAGCTTCTCACAGAATGGGCAGTGAATCTTAAAGAGGGACTACCCCCCTCCCTTAAGCCTGAACACACAGAGGCCCAGCCAGAGCCCCAGAGCCAGGAGCCACTCCTCGCCTGCTTCCGGGTGCAGCAGCTCTACCCAAATTGACTCCACCCCTTTCTCACTGGGACACACTGAACTTAGCTATGCTAAGCCTCAGTTTCCCCATCTGAGCAGGGAGGACCACCAGCCTGACCTCAGAGGAGTATGAGGTGATATGTGATGCTGGGAATAGAAGACTTAGCAGGAGCCCTGGTCATAACATTTGTCCAGAGGCCTCTGCTGTTGGTACTCCCACTCCCCCCCCCCCACCCCACCATACCTCAGACTGTGCTGACACTGACCTTTAGGGCGCACTTCTGCCCAGTGCACCGATGGAAGCACTCGAGCACTTTGCCATTTACACCCAGTCCCAGCACCTGCTTGGACAACCGGTAGTCATCGGTTACGGCGTACTTCTTCGGCTCCCGCCGCACCCCAAGGGCCAGAGCACCACCCAAGCTGGGTCCGCTGGGGGCAGCCGGCCGGGGTGCGGGTCCCCCCTGATCCACAGCTGTCTCGCCATCCATGGCCCCCGCGGGGCGCTCTGAGGAGGCCCCAGCCTGGCGTGTCCAAGGGCACCTGGGTGAGAGGACAAGAGTTGGTCCTGCCAGATTCCTCCAACTCACTCCGGCTCTGGAGCGTCTGTGTGGGCTGGGCTGTGGGCCGGGACAGAACCGGGAACGCCGAGCGAATCACCTTAGAGTACCCACGCGCCCGCCGCAAGGCGAGGTGGTCGCGCAACCCGGCACGTGTCAAGAGGGGAAGGGGTTGGGCGCGGAGTAGCCGCGAGGCTCCTGGCGCGGGCCGCCGAGGGGGGCCCAGGGAGGGCGTACCTGGCGGCGGCTCTGGCGAGGAGCAGGGGCGGCGGTCGCGGGAGCCGGCGGCTGCTGGGCGCCCTGGACCGAGAGTCGCCCCGCCGGCGGCCCACGTGACCGCATCCCCCACCCCTCCCACCCCCCACCAGCGCGCGTCATTCGACTGGGTCCCCGCTCGGTCAGCCTTAAAGGGCCAGGCGGCCCCGACAGGGCGAGGGGCGCCCCACCACCCGGAGCGAGAGCAGAAATAGGGGTGGGGTGGGGTCGCCAGGACTGGCGTCCTGAGCGGAAGGAAACCTTCGGCGCTCTGGACCCATCCCGGGAGACCCCAGCGCTAGCCCAGTCCCGTCCCGCCTGGGCCATGAGAGAACCGGATTTTACAAGAGACCTAGGAAGTGACTTCACAGGACTTACTACTCTCGGCGTCTCAGGAATCTACCTGAGGCGGGTGGTTTGCTCTGCGTGCTGCCAGTAGGCCCTCCAGTACGGTTTGCAAGGCTGGAGGCTTCCACCTTCCTCAGTCGTGGTCAACCGCCAGCGTACCCTTTTTAAGTTTTGCCAACATCCTAGTTGAAGTGTATATTTTTTTTCCTTTGATTCGCGACTCCCTAGTCCCTAATGTCCCTGTCCCCCTTCTGTGTGCGTCTCCTGTTCGTGTCCTTGGCTAATTTTTCTCTTGGGGTTTCCTGTCTTTTTTGTTTTGATTGGCAGGTGGGTCCCCCCCCCCCCTCCTGTCTGTTGACAGTCTACCGCGTTCTGGTACCAGGAATCCTAATTTCCATTTGGTCAGATCCATAAACTTTTCACCTTGGTTTGGGGGAGTAGTGTTTAAAAGTCTCCCCCTCCCACTTAAGTGGCAAAAATATTCTCTATTAGCTCTATGTTTTGCAACCCCACGTTTAGGTCTCTATTTCATTCTGAGCCCACCTTGGACTAGAATAACCTCTTACATACTTTGAGCCAACACTTGCTTCTAAACAACTCCCGTTTTACAAATGAGGAAATTTCAATTCGTCTAGAGCCACAGTATGGGGGCGGGGGTGAGGCTGTCCCCTGGGATACATCAGTATCAGTGAGCCTGGCTCACTCACTCACCCGCGCGCGCGCGCGCACACACACACACTCACACAGAGTTGAGGGCCGGGGAATAAGTTTGCTTGCAACTCTGAAGTTGCAGAGCAGCAGCAGCAGTTTCCCTATGTGGACCTCTACTGCCATCAACAGGTCACTGGCAGAACTGCAGCCTCCCAGCCTCTTGTTTCCACTCAAAAGCAATTAGGGCCAGGCAGCCCTGGGCACACATGGATGCCCCCCACTGCAGCAGTTCCTAGAGGGTGGCCACTTGTGCCCTCCTCCACATGCAGCTGATTCCCCAGTGCTTGATGATCGTTCTGTGAGTGAGTAAACGAGTTTCAGTGGGTGAGTGCCGCAACTGTTGATGGGTACCGGCTCTGTTCAGGTGTTGTGTGAATGTGGGAGCTCTGACCCTGTCACCTCCACGCAACCTTCAGGCTAGTGGGGGTCCAGTGACGCAGGCGACCTCAAGGATACCCTCAGCTGACCAGATCCTGGGTAGATGCTATTCCAGGACATCCCATGACTTTCTTACTATGATCAGAGGAGGGAAAGCTGAAGCTGTGATGGTTTGGAGCTGCGTGCCCCAGAAAAACATGCTCTTAAATTTAATCCATTCCTGTGGCTGTGAACCCATTGTAAGTAGCACTTCTTGATGAGGTTACTTCAGTTAAGATGTGGCCCACCTCAGTCAGGAGGGCCCACCACAAAAGCTGGTAACTTTTGATTAGATTATTTCCATGGAGATGTGTCTCTGTCCATTGAAGGTGGACTTGCTTACTGGAATCCTTTAAAACAGGAAACATTTTGGAGAGAGTCCCTTTCTGGTAGAGCCACGAGAAAGCCAGCAGGCACCGCCATGTTCACCATGTGCCCTTCCAGATGAGAGAGAAACGTTGGACGTCATCGGACTTCTTGAACCAACGTATCTTTCCCCGGATGCCTTAAACTGGACATTTCTATAGACTTGTTTTAATTGGGACATTTTCTCAGTCTTAGAACTGTAAACTTGTAACTCATTAAATTTCCCCTTTCAAAAACCATTTTGTTTCTGGTGTATTGCATTCTGGGAGCTAGCAAACTAGAACAGTATTCCTTGTTTAAAAGTGCCAGAGAACTTGGCAAAATTGGCTTCTGATATTGGATGGAAGGCAGAACTGGAAAGTGATGAACTTGGGTATTTAGCTGTAGAGATTTCCAAGCTAAGTGTGGAAACTGCAGCCTGGTTTCTTCTTGCAGCTTATAGTAAAAGATGAGAGGGATAATCTGAGAACTGAACTCCTGGGCACAAAGAAACCAGAAAATAATGGTTTGGAAATTCTTAATCTCTGGAAAGGTCTAGAAGGGTTGTCACTCATTATCCCAGCAACCATCTGCCACATCCACTTCACACTGTTAGAAGGTTTTGGGATGTGGGGTGGCTGGGTCTGGGCAGGGCCAGATCCATGGTGGCAAATTCCATCACACGACCCTCCATGATAGCTTTGTGTCCAAGGGGATGGGGGCCTGAGGCTTTGGGAGCAGCTCACAGTGGCTGAGAGACCCATGAGTATAAGAGTAGGGGAGCTGAATACCTCACCCATACCTGGACTATCCTACAGGGAGTAAGGGGGGGTGCTTGCACATGTTGAGAATCTAGAGATCAAATGAACTAGACTTTGGGGAAGGCACTGCTGTGGATTCTTGTGATCCATCTTTTTCTTGGTGGGGAGGGTCAGGGGGATTGTGCAGCAAGGTCAATCACTGGGGTGCCTGGGTGGGGTTATCCTGGAAGGGATCATCAGTTGAGAAATGGCAAGCAAGGTCATGAAAAGGGAGCACCACTGTGTGGCAGTGTAGGTCCAGCAGCCTGATCAGGGGTGTGTGAAGAGCAGTCAGGGCAACAGAGGTGATAAAGAAATGGCCAGAGGGACCAGCAACATCTCAGACAGGCTGGCATTTGAGGGGCACACATTGTTCCCAGCATGCAGGTGAGGTCCACAGGACTTTCAAATAAGAAAGGGTGGTTTACATACAGAACTGCCCAATCACTGACGTCTGTAGAGGATGGTTTCAAAGGGACACCATGGTGTTCTGATTTTGATGGACCAGGGAACAGAGAATCTCCACTGAGGAGCTTCAAGCTGGATCTCGAAGAATACCAAGGAGTTGGCAGGTCACAGGTACGCAGAGAAGGGGGGGAGGGGTGGACTCAGGTTCTAAAACTGAGCCTGGGCTCCAAGCCCCAACCCATCACTTGCCACAGGTGAGACCTGGGACACTTCAAATAATCTCTCTATTCCTCGATTTTCTAAACCATAAAGCAGGGATGGAATCTGGTAATTATAAAGATGAAATGAGTAAATTCATGGAAATCACTGAGTGTGTCTGGCACATAACGAGCACTCAGTAAATAGAGAGACGGAGTAGAGTCTGGGGATAGAGAGCTTGGGTTTTGGCACCATACAGAACCTAGTTCAAACCCCCGCTCTGCTGGGAGGCAGCTGCAGAAGCCTTTGTCTTCATCGTGGGACAGTGGACAGTTCCCACCAAGAAGTGGCACCCCACACAGGAACCCCATGCCAGGGTCTCTCCATGTTCCCCTTTTCCTCTCCAAGGGAAAACTGGAAAACATCTTGAGGGGGCTCCACCAGGCTGTAACAAAGCATGTCAGGAAACGCTGACAGGTGGGGCCCCTGAAGACATTTCTCATCTTAACCTGTTTCACAGGCGTTTACTTCCAGGGCCCCTTCATCCTCCCTTGGAGCAGGGCAAGCTGAATCCTATGTTTTTGAGAAAGCCTGGGCACTTTCATTAAGATCACTGACCAAGGCCATCCCTGTCCAGGGACCTGCAGTTCTCCTTTTCTGAGAACCTGTGGTCAGCAGGGCGGGCTGGTGGGGAGAGGTGGTGGTGGGGAGAGGGAGATGGACCCAGCTGCTGCAACGAAGCCCTCCCCCCCACCCAGTACTTCTGGCTAAAAGGCCCAGAGGAGGTGCAGCACTATAATCCCACAAAATGCTTCCAGGTGAGTCCAGTGAACGATAAGAAGGTGGAGGGATGTCTGGGGTCGGGGGGAGAGCTTCTGACTCAGAGATAGGATTAAACTCAGCCCTTTCATTTTCATGCAAGGCATTTCATTCTCTAGGGCTCAGTCTCCCTGCCTGCGTAAGGGGGGCCATAACAGCTGTTGAGGACTAAATGTAGCAGATGCTGGGAGTGGATGGGAGCCTGTGTCATTGCTCCATGACACTACCCCCTCACCCACCCCTGCCTCTATCACCCCACCTCCAGATTATCTCTGTGAGTTTGGAGCTCTCTCCCTGCATTTAGGGATGGCAGGCACCAAGCTAGAGACAGGACCATTAGGGGCTGACTATCCCCGCCTTCCCAAGTTAGTAGTCACTACTTCCCTGGGTGGCCCACAGACTAGAAGACAGCTCCGGTCCTAGGCCCCGAAATCCTTGCCTGGTGCAAAAGGTCGGGTTGTGCCCTCTCCCCCAATTCTCTCACAGAAAAATTCTGGCCTGCATCCTTTTAGCTCTGGTGGCTGCAGACCCGACCCCCGTAGGTCTGCCCTGGGCACCCTGCCCCTCCCGTTTCCTCGCCAACTCGCTCGACCCCACCCCTATTTCCATTTCTGGGGGCCAGGCACGGCTTACAGGGGAGGGGAAGCTCGCACACTCGGACAGACAGACTTCCTTGGAGAAATGGCTTACTGGGAGGTCGGACCTGGGACCCCACTCCCGCGCTACCATGTGTTTGTCTATGAGAGAAGGGGACTAATGTCCAACCAAGCCGAAAGTCAGAGGGAAGTGTGGGCTCGCGGAGACGGAACCCAGACCCATCCCTACCTAGCTTCCCAGGCCTTACGTCTCCCAGCGCTCTCCGGGCCTCGCCCCATTAGATCGCGTCAGCCCGGGGTCCGCGCGCTGCAATTGGCCCATCCCGAACACTCGGCTCCGCCTCCACCTCTGCGATTGGCTGTCGCGTGTGTCCCCGCCCCGTTTTCCTGGAAAGTTCTTGGAAATCTGTCAAAGGTGTTTCCTTTTGTAGCCGACCGCCCCTGACGCAAGTCCCGGCGCCCCAGCTCTCTCCCCGGCGCTCGTCCCCGCACCCCACTCTTGTTCGGCCTCACCGCCGCGCTTCTAGGAAGACACCGCTTCCGGGAAGGGCCGGGACCTCGTGGACAAAAGATTAGGTGGCGACTCTCCCCGCCCCGCCCGCCGGGCCCGCCCCCCGCGCCCTCCCGGGCCGCCCAGACCGCCGCCTCTCAGTCCCCGCCCGCCGCCGGCGCTCCCGGGAGCTCGCCCTTCGCGCGCTCTGCGACCACTGCCTCCCTCCAGCCGCCGTCGTCCGGCCGAGTCCCCGCTCCCGAGCCGCTGCCTTCGGGACATGGTCCTCTCGGTTCAGGGGTAAGCGCAGCTCTCCGTCCCCGCCCAGTTTGGCGCCGGGCGCCCGGGGCCGCAGTGGCCTCGTGCTCGCTACTGGGTGCTGGGAGGCCCTGCCAAGACCGAGCTGGCCGAACAGGAAAAGACCTCGGGAGTGCGGGGTTCTGTGGGGGCTGTGACAACACCCTTCCCACACCTCTGCTCAAACTATGGGTGGGGATACTGGGAGCCGGCTGGCTATGGGACGAACACAGGGTGAGCTTAGCTTGGGTTCTGGCTAGAGCAGGTGGACGCCGCCGCCAGGGCGTCCTCCAAGACGTGACTCACCAGCCCAAACCCCCTTAGGCAGCCGGTGCTTGGGGAGGCCACCCGGAGCGCCGATGCCTCTACCCCAGCTTCTGCCGGCCTCTCTGCCTGATGGTGACCTTGGACTGGCCCCTGCCCCTCTCTGTCCTTGCATTTGCCCACCTGCCCCGAGCTAACAGTTAGACCCATCAGGCCGGCACCCGCTGACCAGCTACTCTTGGGAGAGCCTGGAGTTGGCCTGAGCCTGCCTGGGGCACCCCCACTGTCACTTCACGTGTCCTCTCATCCTAGCCTGGGATCTCAGTTGGAGAAGGGCCTTGGATCCTGCCTCCTTTCTCCAAAAACCTGGAGGGTTGGGACTGATAAGACAGAGTCACAGTCTCAACTGAGCACTCTTGGCACATCTCCCAGGCCCTAAGCCTCAGCATCCCCTTCAACTAAGGGGGCGGATGCTCTCCAGACTGTTCTGACAGAAGGTCTGGAGGCTCCAGGGATAAGACGTGAGTTGGTGCTCCATGCCTAAGGAGACCTGGGTGGCCCTGTGGCTGCCAAGTAGGGGAGGGTGGGAGGCAGGTCAAGGCTGATGTGCCCTTGCTCGAAGGAACCCTCCATCCAGGAGTTGCTGGGCAGACCATACTTCTCCCTCACTGTCTCCAGCATCCCTTCCTCCTCTCTGACTTCTGTGGCCCCTGACCACCTCCACTCCCCACTGCCTGCCTTCCCAGGAACTCCCTCCTTCTGGAATCCCACAGCCTCTTTCACTTTGCCCCAGTTGAGGACCCCCTTGGAACCTCAGGGCCAATGTTGCATTTAGAGACCAAGGTTTTCAACAGATCCACACCCACACAGTCACACCTAGCTGGTGCTCTCCTGAGATGGCAGCAAGGATTCCTAACTAGTGGTTTCAAGTCAGCTTTGCTGCAGGTCCCCCCTACCCTCACCCCAGGGCTCATTTCACCCCACTGGTGTGTGTTCACCGGTGGGACTCATAGACTGCACTCCATGACATATATACTTGCACAGGCCACCCATACTTGGAACATTCAACAACCACTATGACAGTGACACAGATGTGAGCACACCCCTGTCCAGAATACATAGTTACTGGAACTCGGGGGAACCAACACAGCCAATCACACACACACACACCCCACATCAACGCCAGTGGTGCCCACACCCACATGCAGAACCATGCAGAGATCCTGCTAAGCTGTCTCAATGGGGCAACGCTAGAGGCTGTGGCCTAGCTGGCCCACTGCCTATCATACTCCTGGATAATGCCTCAGCCCCCACAGGCAAGCCACCAGCCTCAGAACTCAGCCTTTTGCTCCCTGAGTGGGATTCTGGAGCTCCCACAGTACAGCCAGGGTGGGTGTGGAAAAATACTGGGCAGGCTATAGTGTGCCAGAGTCATGTGGGCCCTTCTCCTCATGAGTGGTTGTAGGACCCTGCCTTGTAAGAATACTCTAAGGGTCACTTATAACCTACCTGTCAGGTCCAAGTCCTCTGTCTGGCATTCATGGCTCCTGCCTCTCTCTCTGCCTTATCTGGCACCATATCCTACTTCCAGGGCTTTGCCCAGCCTGTCACCTGTGCCTGGCATGACCTTCCCCTATTCCTTCCTTTGGCCTGGCAAACTCAGCTCAAGAACAGTCAGACCCTGACTGCCCAATGACACCCTGTGCTTTTATGATTTCGGGTTATAGTCAACCCCATACCAGCTTCCCCAGACAGTCTGATTGTCCTTGAGGGCAGAACCCATGGTTTCATTATCTGTGTTGTGAGCCATGGGGATATAGTTTGTGAGAAGTGAGGGAGGAACAGCAGCCCCTTCCTTGGGAATCAGGCCCCACCACCCTCTATTCCCAGGCAGGAAGCCTCAGGATCTCTATACTGGGCCTCCCCTGGAGGGAAGTTACTTCTCAGACAGGGGTTGGTTCACCTCTGAGGGTATAATATTACCAAACCCCTCAGTGTCTAGGTGGGGAAACTGAGGCCTAGTGAGGAACAAGGTTTGCACAAGATCATGGGGCCTGGTATGGCAGAGCTGGCTTGCTCAAGTGGGATCTGGAACATGGAATAAGTACCCTGTCCTTTCATGGAAATTCATATTTATAGGGAGGTGAGATTGACCAGTGGCTTCATAGGCCACTGTCCACCCTGAATCTCAGCTGGGAGGAACAGAAGCCAAGATGGGCGTCTAACCTATACAGTTAGAAGCCACAAGCCCTGGCCAGTGTGACCCCTAGGCCAGATACTACGCTCCCTGGGGGAGGTAGATTCTGACTTCAGGTCTCTGATCATAATTTTTGGGCCTCTCTAAAGGACCCAAGGCTGGCCGATCCCATAGCTCATCCAGGCCCAGTATCATTTAATCAGCCCATCTCAGCCAGGAGGGCACAAACATGAGGCTCCTTTGCACTGGCTCCTGTCAGTGTGTCAGTTAACACCGATTGGCCGTCGTGAACTAGAAATGCCTGTAGGGAATGATCTGTGGTTTGATTGATGCAATCAGTTATTAGGGAGACAATTACTATTTAATAAATGCAGGAGGGTGAAGAAGAATCAAAGGAGGGCCTGCATGTGGGTGAAGTGATAAGGGGCTGCTATGGTGATAAGTATGTATGGGTGGGGGCAGGTTCTGGGCTCACTGAGTCCATGGGTGGGCAGAGAGGACACTGAGGCTCATAATCAGGACTGGCCAGGGAATGTCTAGAAGCGGGAGGAGCACTGGGCCTCCACTCACTGTCAGTTTACCCACATTCAGCCCTCATCCTTCACTGGCTGTGGAGTGGATTGAGCAGCTGCCACTACAGGCCCAGTCCCTGGAGCTGCCCAAGCCAGCCATGCAGCCCTTACCTGCTGGGGCCTTCTTGGAAGAGGTAGCAGAAGATACACCAGCCCAGCTGGAGAGTGAGCAGCCCAAGGTGCTGGACCCCGAGGAGGATCTGCTGTGTATTGCCAAAACCTTCTCCTACCTTCGGGAATCTGGTGAGTCAGAGAGGAGGGGAGGCAGCCCTATCCTGGGGAGTCTAAAGGCAGTGGCATAGCCTTGTCCTGAGGAGTCTCACTGGGGAAGCTTAGTTCTACATTGCTGAATCTGATTTGGGAAGCATGGTCCATCCCGGGAAAGTCTGATGGAGGAGGTACAGCCCTCCCTAGGGAGGTGTGAATGAGGAGGCACAGCCCTACTCTGTCCTCGCTTGGAGCCCCCAGCTAATTTCCACTGTGACCAATTTCTCGTCCCCCTCTCCACTTACCTAGGCTGGTATTGGGGTTCCATTACGGCCAGCGAGGCCCGACAGCACCTGCAGAAGATGCCAGAGGGCACATTCCTAGTACGTGACAGCACCCACCCCAGCTATCTGTTCACGCTGTCGGTCAAGACCACCCGCGGCCCCACCAATGTACGCATTGAGTATGCCGACTCCAGCTTCCGCCTGGATTCCAATTGCCTGTCTAGGCCACGTATCCTGGCCTTCCCAGACGTGGTCAGCCTTGTGCAGCACTACGTGGCCTCCTGTGCTGCTGATACCCGCAGCGACAGCCCTGACCCCACCTCTGCCCCAGCCCTGCCTACCCCAAAGGAGGATGTGCCCAGTGACCCAGCCCTGCCTGGCTCTGTGGCTACTGCTGTGCACCTAAAACTGGTACAGCCCTTTGTGCGCAGAAGCAGTGCCCGCAGCCTGCAGCACCTGTGCCGCCTTGTCATCAACCGGCTGGTGGCTGATGTGGACTGCCTCCCGCTGCCCCGGCGCATGGCCGACTACCTCCGACAGTACCCCTTCCAGCTCTGATCCAGCCCGGTGCCCTGCGCAGCCTCACCCAGCCACACCCAGGAGAGGACAACAGCCCCAGCCGGAGTTGGGTTCCTGCTTTCCCTCCTCCAGTCATCGTTGTGCCTTCGTGCATTGGTGGCTGGACCAGGAAGAGCCAGCAGGCAGGGTGGAGGGGGGTGGGTATCACACAACTTGGAGGTCAGCACCTCCAGCCCCCATGTGGCTCCGTTGTAGTGAGCCATGTCTCATAAGAGAGGGAGACAATAGGCAGGACCTTGTCTCACCCTGTGGGCTGGGCCCAAGCCCTTGCTCAGTTGCCTGCCACTGCCACCTGCACTGCGTAGCCTTTCCCAGCCTTGGTTCCCCAATCTGCAGGGTGGGGCAGGCCCCCTCCTTCCAGCCAGCCTCTATCCTCAGGCAACCAGAGGAACTGAGGTTGACAGTGACAATCCCTGTGTGGGGGCGTGGACAGACTAGACTGGAAGACCACACACTTATACAGTATTTATTTATTTATTCTCCTTCGGGTTGGTCTTAGGGGCGAGCTAACCCCACCTCTCCGCCCGAGCCCTGTGTGGCCTGAAGTACCTAGCTCTGCCTTGGCCTCTCTGGTCCCTCTCTGCAGAGAGACTCATCCTGAGACATGTTGCTGGGCCCAAGCCAGTCCTGGATTACCTGGCACTGATCCACCACAGGCCTCAGCTTCACCTGTGAATGAGTCCATCCTCTTTTGCCCCTGCCTGTCTTGGAAGGGTGGGCAAATGGACAAAAAATATATAGAGCCAAAGCCTCAGTCCCCAGCAGGGCCTGCCACTCAGCCCCTCATAAGGCAGAGTCGGGTCCGTACAGAGCTGGTCTCGCCATGGGGCAGACCCTGTCTGGACGTGTGTGCTGTGTCAGAAAAGTGGGTGCTAGTTCAAGGGCTGCCACTCTGGCTCTGCTGGGTCTGCTTCCTCCTCTTCTCCAGAACACTGGGAAAACACCTGTATGTGAAAGAAAGATACACATCTGATAAGATTTTATAAAATAATTGTTTTAACAAAAAATCAAGTTTGGTAGTCCTTTTTTTTTCTTTCTCTAATTTTTCTGTGATGACAGTAGAATTGCACCTTTCAGGTATGCAGCCCTCAGGAGAGCCTTTGGTGAGTTCTGTATACAGTTTATCCCCTTTGATCTCATCATTGCCCCCCATTTTACAGGTGGGCCAACTGAGGTCCAGAGACCATATGTGGCTAAGCAGGATCTGCTGGGAGCTCACTGAAGAGTGGGGGAAACAGGAAGCAACCTTTTCCTCTGATTACCTCTTTTCCCCTTGGAGGTGGGAGGCAAAAGGTGAAGGCCTACAGGTTCCTGCCCAGGCCACTGTGGGGGGGATGTGATGGCAGGGGAACACCAGACCTAAGAGATGTGTCAACAGGAGATGCCAATTCAAGATTGAAAGTGAATTCTGCGGGGCTGGGGAGGGGGGCATTGTGGACCACTCCTGGGTGCGTGGCCTTTTCAGATGAGGACAAGGCCAACAGTCAGAGAAAGTCAGGGCCAGTCATTCTAGGGTAAAGGTATGGGAGTGAAAAGGCCCTGGAAGGTTTGACTTACCGACCATGAGGAGGCCTGGGGAGGATTTGTTTTGTGCAGTAAGGTAGGGAAGTTGATTTGGGGATACTGCCCATGAGCCGGTAGGGTCTTCCCTGAGCTGGGGGCTGCTGAGGTTGGGCAACCCTCTCTTCTCAGGGTCCTACACACCAGAAGTGGGTGGGAGAAAATTAAAATGAAAACACCTGTTGGTTTGGAACACTTCAGCTGCTGGAACGTCACTATGCCCTGAAATTTTCTGCACTCTTGCTCCTAGCTTCCTTACCCTTTCTTTGAAACCATTGTAACCTTCCTGTTTTCTCAGCCCTCAGAAGATTATAAGTTGCAGACTGAAAGCAGGAAAGGATGAGGAATGACATGTTAATAACAAGAAGGAGGCAGGAAAAGGATGAGAAATAGGAACTGTGGAGGCCAAGGACCCCGAGGGCATGGAGATGGTCATAGCAAAAAACGCGGCTGACATTGGATGAGAGTGTGGGAGGTGGGAGAAGAAATGAGTATTGCCTTTACCAGGAGTGGTGCCTGGGCCCTAGGTGTACAGCCTGGCGCCTGCCCTGTTGCTGACAGCGACCCGGACGCTTGGCTGGCCATCATGCCTTGTCTGGGTCACCGTGCCCCTGCCAGCAATGTCTGCGGTTATTTGTTCCTTCAGCCTGGATCTCAACCCCTTTGTTGCACCCAAAATGCCTGAGGTGACCTCTCTATCTCTGCCACCCCTAGATCTGAGTCACCTAATAGGTGTGTGGTAGGACATGGAGGGGCCAGAAGCAGGTATTCCCCATTTGGGGGGCACAGCCTGGATAGGAATCTTCCGTGGCAAGAGAAAGCACAGGAAACTCTTTATTGCCCACTGGGTGCCAGGTGTTGGGCACAGGTCTTGTGGGCCTCACCTTTTGCAGTGCTCACCACAGACTTAGAGTTGGGGCTGAGTATTCCTTCCTAGATGAAGAAACTGAGGCTCAGAGCGGGCATGAGCTGGCTGAGGCCACCTGGCAAGGAGGCTGCAGATCAGAGCTAAACGTGAGGGGTCCCAGCTGCTCATCCACCCCCTGGACTGCTACCTGAGACGGGGAGGACAGGGAGCTGGGGTGGTGGCTTCCAAGAAAGTTGCTTTTGAATGTTGGTTTCTACCCCCTTTCTCCCTGCCCAACGAGAGCTCCGGAGGTTTTGGCTACTCCTGTATCAGCTCAATTCAGCGGCGAACTCTTTCCTGGAGAGGAGCTGCCAGCTACTCCTGCCCCCCACCCCCACCCCACACACCACCCAAATATCTTCTTGGTTTAATCTTCTTTGCATGTTTCCCTAACAGGAAGCGAGTGATACCTGCCTAGAACAAGGACAGTGGAAGGCATGTCAGATACCCAGTCCAACAAATGTTGAAAATCTTCTGGCCAATGCAATCACTCTTGGGTGGTCCCAAGCTTTTTAGCAGGGCACGCCCTGCTAGCACTGGCCTTGGAGAAAGGGGTGACAGAGGATACACTGGACCCTGCACAGAACGAAAAAATGACTGACAGTACCCTTCACCAGCACAGATTCTCCTTGGTCGCTAACTAGGCCAGACTCCAACCAGGGCCATCCCTCAACAGGGAATGTGATCTCTGTCCTCATGAGGCTCACAGCCTGGTGGGAGGGATAGTAAAGTGTACCCATGGGTACACAGGACATGTTCAGAGAGTGGAAAGAAAGTAAGGTGGAATCCGGGGGTACAGAGGGTGGCTTTGGGGTGGGGCAGGTACCATTACAGCTGAGGGCATCAGAGAAGGCACTGGAGCAGGTGGCACTGAACCTGGAGACCAAAAAAAGTAGGAACTAGCCCTGTGGCCAGCATGGGGTAAGAGCGTTCCAGGTGGAAGGGACTGCTAGTGCAGTGGCCCCAAGGCAGGAACAAACCTGGTATGATCAGAAGCTGGGAGTTTGTCAAGGATGCTTGAGGAGATGGAGGAGAGGCAGGAGGGCAGAGAGGGCACAGACCTGGGCGCATGAATTTTATTCTAGTGTGATGGAACACCAGAGTTTAACAGGGGAGGTGCTGCGGTCTGATGCATATTTCTAAGGGGTAGGTGGGGAGACCCCATGAGGGAGAGGCTGGGGGCAAGAGGCCAGAAAGGAGGTTGAGAGGGAAGCAGGAGAAGGCAGGGTGACAATTTGGCGACCTTGGTCCGAGTCCATGTCCCACTGAGTACTTGCTGCAACCCTGCAAACCAGCAGTGGTTGTCCCTTTTATAACTGAAGAGATGAGGCTCAGGGTGGGTGGCGGTTTGCTTCAGGTCACATAGCTTCTGGGGGGAAGAGCCAGGGTTCTAACTCCAGACTTTGTGCAACCACCATTCCCCTCTGCCTCTGAGGGGAGGGCTAAAGTGGCATCCACAAGCAGCTGAGGGCATGCAGAAGGGGTGGGGTTTTTGTAGGAGGGGGTCTGGAGACTGGGCCTTGGAGGATTCTTCCAGGACGCAGGGAGGTGAGTATGGAGATTGATCCTGTAGAGTGTCCCTCCCTGGACTGGCAACTCTCCTGGGATGACTTTGGGACAGAGATGTCACTAGGCCACCCAGGTTTTTCTTGTCAGTGAGAAGTTTAACCGGACAATGTCTTGCCAGAAGGCTTTGCCCATGACCACCGAGTGTCCCAGCATCCCCTGGAACACTGGGACCCCTGCACCTGGGCTGAACTTGTAATCTGCCAACTGAGCAAATCTGAGTGTCTGGACCAGTACTGAATGGGGCTGGGGGCTCTAGCTGGCCTGCTCTTCTCTTATATGGGAGCCCTCCCACCCTGTATGACTCAGTAAAACGAGATATGAAATAAAACCTGGCCAAGAAGGCAGGAGCATTTGGGGTTTGTGCACAAGATAGCCTGAGTCTCTGGGGACCTCACAAAAGCCCTTTTTCTCCAGGAGAAGTGGAGCCTGTGCAGGCCTGGGCAGCCTTCTGCACCAACCTGTTAGACCAGTTTTCATAAAAAGCCGGTTCAAACGTTGCCAGAAATTCAATAGCCTCTCATGGCCAATATGTCATCTCCTCCCCCACAGCAGGGAATGGGGTCCCCTCTCGAGCTCATGCAGGCCCCCAGCAGACCACACAGGGGGTCACCTCAGTGGTCACCCAGGGCAGCAGGCTGGGGCTCCCGCATCAGATACTGAAGTCAGAGGAGGGGCCTGGAGGCTTCAGTCTAGCTAGTACTCCACCCTCACCTGGTTTTGTCCCACTTCCCCTCCAACCTGAAACTTGTCCGGTACACTCAGTTCTGGGGAATTTCTCAACCTCACTGAGCCTCAGACTTCTTGACTGTGAAAAGGAGAGAGTAAAGCGCCTTTCTCCTGGGGGTGGGGGTGGGGTGGGGGCAGGGAGTAGGGACCTAGGAGGATATATGAGGCAATGCCAGGAGGGCTTGATAGTGTTTGTGCTGGCAACTGCTGCAACCGTCATTGTAACTATTCCATGTCCTTTGCTTTAATCCCATTTGAGAGGTGGGCAGGGTGGGTGTCAATGCCCCCTAAGGTCCCCATGAATGCAGGGAAGCTGGGCTGGAACTGCCTAGAGCCATGAGCTGCCTCCCACCCCATCAGCCCCGACACTGCCCTCCAAGCCCACCCTTCCACCCTCAGGCATCATTTGCCATCCAAAGGCTTGGGTTCTAGTTCCGGTGAGCGGGCCCTTTGGTCTGGTTTTGCTATGGGTCTGGGCAGGGCCAGTTCAACCTTCTAGCAACTTCTTTCCCAGCTCCAGTAGAGACTGGGCTGTCTGCCACCCTTGCCCCAGACTCAGGAGTGAAACTTCCTCAGGCCTGCTACCTTCTCTGCCCTCAGGGGTGGGTCACAGGTGAGGGAGCTGAGCTGAGAAGGTGCCTTTGGGTCTGCCCCCATTTCAGAGACAGGAACCTGAGACCCATCACATGAGATATTAGCAGAATCCAGGGATATGTATCCCAGGTCAGAGTGCTTGTCCTCCTTCATTCCAGAACCACTCAACTGGAATCTCCTGCCTGCCAGCTGGCTCCCTGGACTCCTTACCACCTACCAGATGTGCTTTCACACTCCTTCCACCTCAGAGACAACCCCAACTCTCACTCTTTCAGTCTGTCAGTTTCCACGTCTGTCCACCTTGCTCCTCAGCCCTCCCAGCCTGCCCTCCTCCCACTTCCCATGGCCGCTGTGCCCAGATCCAGCTTTATCATTGCTCACTAGCTGGACCTTCTTGATGTCCTCCTTAGCCCCACCACCATCCCCAGCGTGAGTTGCCTCTAAACTCATCCCTGCCCTGACTCTCCCACTCTGCGACAGTCACATGCTGTTCCTGTATCTTGCCATTGCTTCCCCCAAGGCTCCAGAATATGGCTCCCAAACTGCCAAACCATTCAACTCTGCTACCCCTCCCCATTGCATCCTGGGGATCTCCCTAGAGCCCGGATTTCCCCAGTTTTCTTCAGCCTGGGAAGGAGAAAACATATTTTTCTTAATAAATTTAATACAGCCATTCTTTGGCTATTTGTTCTTGTGAAATTTCACATAAACAGACACCATACTTCCCATGAAGGCCCACTGGGGATGTCTTTGAAGAGGGTAGTCAGTCAAGTAGAAAGAACATAGAGAGGGTACAAATTCCAGCAGTGGCACCTATGCCACAGAGTGGTTGGGGAAATGATTGGGCCTGGCTTTTGGGGAATGGCCAGTGAGTGGAAAGTGACACTCTTCTATGGCAGGCCCAGTGAGGGGCGATGGGAGGAGCTTTTTTTGGTGTGGCCAAAACCTGCTCAATAGAGAGACAGTTGCTCCCATGGCCCAGGCTAGGGCAAAGCAGGCAGGGCCCAGAGTATGGAAAGCAGCCTCTGAGGGTTGAAGGAGCTTGGGGCTGCCACAACCTCTCCAGCCAGTCCTCCAGGACTGCTCCACCCACACAGTTCCACCAGTGAGATGCTTACAATGGTGCCAATGGTGTGCTGATGGTATGACTTGGAGGAGGGGAATGGATCCAGTAAATGCTACCTGGGGGCACGGCTCTGCTCCAGGGACTCTTCCTGGGCCTTCTTCACCCCAAACTGCTGATCCAGACTGGGCCCTTTCAGTCAGCAGAGCTGGGCTTTTCCTCCTCCACAGGCCAGTATTTCATTCACAGTCTGGTTGGACCAAAGTTGTAGTTAAAAGGGCCAGGAAGCGAGCGTGTCCCCATTCCCCACCCCCGCCAACCCCCATCTGAACGACATCATTCTGTGTGTGTGTGTGCAGTGTCTGTGGTGACCTTTCCACTTGACCAACATTCCTCTGTTTTTCTCAGCCCCTTGGGGTGGATGGCCATGGTTAGGAGGAGCTGCTGGGAGAGCAGGTCCTCACAAAACTTCTTCCCCAAAGCCCCAGAGACCAGGAGTCCAAGGAGACACTGAAAAATGAAGGTTTGTTTATCCAGAAGGATATGGGCTGCAAGGGCAACAGGAGGGCTGCTGGGTGAGAGATGAGGAGAGGCCCCCTAGCAGAGAGCACTGTGAGCACGGCCGGAGCCGGGGAGGCATGCCTCGGGCACCCTATCAGGTCAGCAGCAGCAGCTTGGCATTGAGCGGCCAGGCTGAGCCAAGTCAGGCAAAGCCTGGAGACCCTGGGCAGGTGGCTTTATCGCTCTGAACCCCAAGTGGCTCAAAGCAGGGAAAGGATGTGGATCTGATACCAGTGGGATCAGTTCGTTGGCTGCCCTACTTCACAGGTGCCCCGGCTGAGTCTGTAGCCCTTCCTTTCTCTCTTCACTCAGAGTCAGCGGTGCTGGGGTGGAGGGCTTCTGGGGCAGCAGCCTCCCTCACGGCATCTTCACAATCACCCCCTTGCTTCTCTGGGTCTCCGAGAGTGAAATGGGGAACATCAGCCTCTAGGAAGGAAACTGGGCCTTGTGGAGGGCAGAGAAGGCTTGGTGTGGGCAGCCCCCACCCCCACCCTGGGTGAGGTGTTTTCGCCAGAAGCGCAGCAGCTGTGGCTAGAGGTCTCTTCCCAGGAAGAGCGAGTGACTCTTCCAAGAACTCGGAGGAGGCCGCCGGCCAGGGAGGAGGGGCAGGCGGGGGAGTTAATTTTAAACCAAACAGCCTTCAACGCTTCTCAGGAACTGGTTGCTCAACTTAATCTGGCAGGTCCCAAGCGGGTGGGCAGGCCTGGCGCCAGCTCAGCCGTGGTGGGGCTGGAGGACACGCCCAAGGGGTGGAGGCCCGATGACCTTGAGGGCACTTGGGCCCTGTGCTTGGCCCCCCGTCCCCCATTTATCTGAACTGACTTGCTGAGAGCATGGGGTAGGGTGACTTCCCCTAATCTGACTTAGGTGAGGTGTTTTCAATTTAGTCATAACAGCAATAATAATACAGATGTCACATCCTTCCAAGGGCCCCAAGACTGAGTGTCCCACTCCCTTCTCCTACTCAAAACCCAACACTTCTGCCTCTGACCTGTCCCTCCAGAGATTATCTGGTGAAGCCCTGCTCTGAGGCCAGGGTCTGCTTGCTTTCAACAGGGTAAGGCTGCTGCCTTCTCCCAGTGAGATGGGCCTAGGGGTCCCAGGCTAGGCTAGCGGGAGGAGGCAGAAGTGAAGGATGGGGTGCAGTCAGCTAAAGGAAGTTCTGGGACCCAGGAATGAGTAGGGAGATTCTAAGCTGCACCCACAGGGGCTGCCCGCCACCCCCCCCCACCCCCCCGCATTGCTGACCTCTTGTTCCCTCCCCAGTGTGGTGACCCCTCCCAGCAAACAGCTTGGGCCTACATCCAACTGTCTGGACCATGGAATGACCTCCTTACAGAGGACTCACCCAGAGCAACCCAACCCTGTTACCCTCACCAGCTACCCTAACAGACCCCAGCAACCCGGGTGGGGCGAGACCTACATTCTAGGAAAGGATCCCAAGCAAACACTGCCAGAAGCTGCAGTTCTTGGAATCAGCACTGCAGGGCAAGGGATGGCTTCCTAGAACCTGCTGGCTATTCCAGGGAAAGAGGCCCAGAGGACGGGGCAGTGACCTGAGGCGGGGAGGGGTGGGGAAGTATGCTGAGGCCTCAGCTCGGGCCCCTGCCTCAAGGATCTGCTTCCTGACTGCAGGTGCCCCTGAAGACACCCCGTCTCAGTGCTTTGTCTGCTGGGCCATGTTAAAGGCTCTGCCAGGGTGGGCCCAGGTCTGGCACAGCCTCTGCAGCACCAGTGTCCAGACCGGAGCCAGACAGTGTGGACAATCAGAAAAGAGTGTTGGTAGGGACCAAAGGAGGCATGGTGCTTGTCGGGGGGCAGTGTGTGGGCGTGAAAGTAGGTAAACTACTCAGGCCCCAAGAAGCAGGGGATGTGAGGAACTGAGGGAGAGAAAGAGTGAGAGCAAGGTGGGGTGGCAGCCCCAAGCCCTGTTCACGGAACCCCCCTTTCTGTGGGGGTGGGCAGGCAGCCTCTGGGCCGGACCCCATCTTTCCCTTATGCCTGCCTTATCCCCAAGGCGCCCTTCCCTCAGACCTCCACGCCAGAGCAGACCCCCACTTCACTATCTGTGAGAGCCCTGGTTTCCCCACTTAGGAGACTAACTCACCTCCTAGGGTAAGGAAGAGGCTGCTGGTGGGCACCAAGCCCAGGCCTGGCCTCTGGGAGCTCTCAGGAAAGTCCTGGGGTGTGACCCCGATCTGGGACTGAGGTGAGCTCTGGCCACACTTTGAGGGAATGGTCATGAGCGTTCCCATAACAGAATCCCAGGGTTGGCACTGCTGGGGCCTTAAAGTGTGGCTGAAGGAGACAGGGAAGCAGGTCAGGGTCAGCATAGAGGGGAAAGTAAGGGGCTGCCCTTGGGAAATCAATCCAGGGCTGCCTTCTCAGTGCTTTGGAGCAGTGGGTTCTCTGGGGCTACTTGGGGCAGTGAGTGGAGATGCTGTGCTCTCCACCACCCCTTTGAGCCCCACCCCACCTCTCTGGCTCCCCCTTCACCAGGAGCCCATATGTTGTGAGCCCCAGAAGTACTCTTTCTCTGGCCCTTATTGAGGCAGGAGGTACCTGGGGACACTTCCATTTTTCCCACCAGAGCACAGGCTATTACATTTGCAGGGCTCTGGGGAAAAGGGCAAATGGGGGGCCACATACCAGAATCTAAATATATAAGTGTCATAAATCAAGATATAAACTATTAATAAAAATTATTCTATATTCCTACTTAACAAGTAAACTTGCGTAACAATATTAAAAATCTGTAAAGCTTTGGTTTTCATATGACTGAAAGTCAACAGTTATCCAAGATGATTGCAATGAATGATCATAATCTATGCCCAAGTGCTGGTGACCAGCTAAGGTTGAGGAGACTAATAGAATAAAGACAAGCTTAATTGATCAAGTATTATGTGCTTAATATATAATACTACTGTTCTTGGCTTTATTCTAGTAAAACCATTGATTATGTTGTTATAACCAAGCTTTTCACGTAATTACTGTTATATTGACAACAATTATTTAAAAGATTAAAAATAAATTCAAAGAGTACAAAAGTATAAATTAAACAAAAAATCCCCAAATTTGAAGTATTTTGAATGTATTCCCAAAAGCTATTTTTTTTAAATTTTTTTATTAATTAAAAAAAAATTAACAGGCAAAACATTAAGATATCATTCCATTCTACATATACAATCAGTATTCTTAATATCATCACATAGTTGCATATTCATCATTTCTAGAACATTTGCATCGATTTAGAAAAAAATAAAAAAGACAACAGAAAAAGAAATAAAATGATAACAGAAAAAAAAGATTATACATGCCATACCCCTTCCAAAAGCTATTTTTTAAATAATCAAAAGTATCTAGCAAGATAAAAGAAATAAAAATGATAGGTTACTATAAATTAATCTCAAAAATTTAGATAAAAATATTTAAACGTGAAATTTTGTTTAACTTTTTGAAATATTTACTACATGTTGTTAAATGTTTTTATAGAAATAAAACTGCTCCAATTCACATTCAAATCCTCCAAAAACTCTGAAGCAGTGTCTGCTCTAAGGCCAGCAGAGCGTGTCCTCCATGCATTTCCCAGGAGGCCCAACTGGGGCGATCACAAGAGTGGGGGTTTGGCAGGTTATCAGGAGATAGAAAGAGGATAGAGATTGGGCATTTGATGCTGAAGGAGTACAGAATGTTCAAAAGAATTGATTGTAAAGATCCAGAAATTGATAGCACAATACTATCTGATGGTAGCACAATACTGTAAGTACATTGAAAAAAACTGAGTGTGAGTATGGTTAAAAGAGGAAGGCTAGGGGCATGTATGATACCATAACAAAAGATAAAAGAAAAAGAATAGGACTGTAAAATTTAGCGAAATCTAGATGGTGATTAAATGAACAAATATAAGAATGTTTTTACATGCGGGAAAACAAATGAATATCAACAGTATAAGCTGTTGAAAACGGGACGGTATATGTAAGAAATACAACCAATGCAAACTAGGGTCTAGAGTTAACAGTAGCATTGTAATATGCTTACATAAAATGTAAGAAGGCAATACACCAAAACTAAATGTCAATAAGAGGAGGATATATGGGAGTGGTATGGGATTCTTAGTTGTTGCAGTTTCTCCTTTTTATTTTATTTTATTTTTTATTATTCCTTTTTTTCCCTCCCTTCTTTTTTGTGGAAGAAATGGAAATGTCCTCATATAGATTTTGGTGGTGAATGCATAATTATATGATTATACGGGAACCACTGATTGTTTACTTAGGATGGATTGTATGGTGTGTGAATAAAACCATTTAAAAATAAACAGGAAGATACAAGTGCTGGAGAAAATGGAGAGAGAGAGAGAGAGAGATGTGCCTGTTCCCTGTTGGTCGAGAAGTAGAATGATACAGTCCCTTTGGAGAGCAGCATGGTGGTTCCGCAGGAGGCAAAGTTTTATGTAGGCTGTATAATCCTGCAACCCCATTATTAGGTATATACTTGGAAGAACTGAAAGCAGGGACACCAATGAACATTTGCTGGTGTTTATGGTGGCATTAATTGCAATTTGGCAATGGATTGAGGAGGCCTAAGGGTACTGGTACTGTTGAACAGAAGGGTAACTGCGGTGTATACATACAACAGAATATTGAGTGGCTGCAAGAAGGAAGGAAATTATGAGGCATGCAATAGGTGAACGAAACTTGAGGACAATATGTTGAGTGCAATGAGCCAGAAAGGAAAAGACAGATCTTAGAATGCCTCACTAACATGGACTAACTATAATGTGCAAACTCTGAGAGTTGAATTCGAGAGCATAGATGGTCAGGAGAAGGCTTCTTGTAAAGGTTCCTAGATTGTAAGCTTTTAGCAGTCACATCTATTCCTGAGTGGTAACTGTCATGTCTAAATTCTGAAATGTGCAACTCTGCATGTAACCTGGTGGTCCCTGGAACATTGGGTATCTGTGTGACATCTGAGACTCACAGCTAGAGTTCCTCAGCTCTGAAAGTCAGCATTACCTCAAAAGCAACTTTACAAAGCTGAAAAAGAAATCAAATTTTAATAAGAGCTATGAAGGAAGCCAATCTGGTTAGGACTAAGGTAAAAATCAAACTAAAGGGTAAAGGATGAAACTGACTGTATTTTAAAATCTCAAATTCTGTGTGAAACCAAAGGAAGTGACGTTTATTTGGTACAAAATTTATATCTTCTGTAGCACACAATCTAATTTAATTTGTATGGTCAGTTTATTCGAACACCATAATTACATGGAACCTTGAATAGGAAGTGAGGTTTTGTTGGTTTGTACAAGTTAGTGTTATGCCCAGATACATCCCAGAGTAATCTGGGCAGAAGAGAAAAAAGTATTTCCAAAGTCTTCTTGAGGGACTGGGGAAAAATGTGTCGGGGACCACCAATTTAATAGGCCAAGTCCTCAATCATTGGACTTGCCCTTATGAAACTTATTCCTGCAAAGGAAAACTTATTACTCTCAATCGTGGGATTCAGAAAGTTTCATGACCAAAAAAAGGGAAGAGAAATGAAACAAAATAAAGTTTTAGTGCTGAGAGATTTCAGATAGAGTTGAGAGGTCATTCTGGAGGTTATTCTTATGTATTATATAGACATCCCTTTTCAGTTTTTGGCATATTTGGAGTAACTAGAGGAAATGCCTGAAACATTTGAACTGGTAATCTAGTAGGCTTGATGCTTGAAGATGATTATATAACTATAGAGCTTTAAAGGTGTGGCCACATGATTGTGAAAACCTTGTGACTGACCCTCCCTTTATCCTGTGTACGGACAAATGAGTAAGAAAATAAAGACAAAATAAATAAACAATAGGGGGGATGGAAGGTGGGATGTTCTGGGTGTTGTTTTTCACTTTTATTTCTATTCCTATTTTTATTGTTTTCAGAATAATGAAAATGTTCAAATATCGATGGTGATGATGCATAACTACATAATATACTGTGGAGCATTGATTGTATACTTTGGGTGATTATATGGTATGGGAATCTATCTCAATAAAATGCATTAAAAAAAAAAAAGAGTAGGGTGGGCCATGGTGGCTCAGCAGGCAGAATTCTTGCCTGCCAGGCTGGAGACCCAAGTTTGATTCCCGGTGCCTGCAAAATAAAAAAAGTGGGTGTTTGGAGTTTGGCTCCCATGGTGTCAGTCCTGAGTATCAAAGCCCAAGTGATGGAGACACCAATGTGTTCTTTAGTAAATGTATTGCAAATTGATCATTCATGTGTTTGTGATATTTTAAACAACAGGTTCCACCATGGGATTGAGAAAGCCTTCTTGACCAAAAGGGGAAGAAAGACATGAGGCAAAACAAAGTGATAGTGGCCAAGAGATTTCAAACAGAGTTGAGAGGTTATCCTGGAAGTTATTCTTATGCATTATATAGATATCCCTTTTTAGTTTATGGTGTATTGAAGTAGCTGGAGGGAAGTACCTGAAACTGTTGTACTGTGTTCTAGTAGCCCTGATTCTTAGAGATGATTGTATAACAATACAGGTTTTACAATGTGACCGTGTGATTGTGAAAACCTGTGTCTGATGCTCCTTTTATCCAGGGTATGGACAGATGAGTAAAAAAAAAAATTGGATAAAAATTAAATAAACAACAGGGAGGATAAAGGATAAAATAAATTGGGTAGACTGAAATACTGGTGATCAATGAGAGGGAAGGGTTAAGGGTATGAGATGTATGAGTTTTTTCTTTTTATTTCTTTTTCTGGAGTGATGCAAATGTTCTAAAATGGATCACAGTGATGAATATAAAACTATGTGAGGATATTGTGAACCATTGATTGTACACGATGTATGACTGTATGTGTGAAGATTTCTCAATAAAAATATAAATAAATAAATAACAGGTTCCAGGTAGTTAAGAAGAGGATATTAATAAATGGTATTGGAACAATTTGGGGGGAAAAATGAAGTCCAATATCTACCTCATGCCAGCCACCACAAAATTTCTAGATTGATGAAACATTTAAATTTTTTTTTTTACTTTTTAAATTTTATAATATAACATATATACAAAGCAAAGAAAGAAAAAAGCAATAGTTTTCCAAGCACTCTTCAACAAGCAGCCACAGGACAGAACCCAGAGTTTGTCATGGGCTACTGTACCAACATCTCAGATTTTTCCTTCTAGCTGCTCCAGAACATTGGAGGCTTGAAGGAATAAATATATTTTTTGTCATCACAATTGACTTTTTTCCCCTTTTTTTGTGAAAAATAACATATATACAAAAAAGCAATAAATTTCAAAGCACAGCATAACAATTGGTTGTAGAACAGATTCCAGAGTTTGGTATAGGTTACAATTTCACAATTTTAGGTTTTACTTCTAGCTCCTCTGAGATACTGTAGACTAAAAGAAATTTCAATATATAATGATTCAGCAATCATACTCACTTATTAAACCCTACCTTCTCTGTATAACTCCACAATTATCTTTGATCTTTTTCCCACTCTTTAGGGGTATTTGGGCTATGCCCATTCTAACTTTTCATAAACACTTAAATGTTAAAAATGAAATCGTAAGAGTCCTTGGAGTACCTCTCCCGAAGTGTTAATGGTATCAATTTTGGCAAAGGAAACTGGTTGCTTCCCTTGTCTGACTCCTCTGTATTATCTGCAGAACAGTTTCTGGAGAAAAGAAAGGCACATCAGAAATCCATTGATGCCCATTTAGTGTTGTCTCCTGATCTTGAGGGGTTTCCCTAGAAGCAGACTCTGGTACAAGGATCTGAGTGCAAGGAGCTTATTTGGGAGGTACTGCCAAGACAAGCCAATACGGCATTGGGAGACCATTTTCTGTGGTACTCTCAAAGTGCTGCACCCCTGGCAGCAGAGGTAAATAAAATCAAAAGATAAAAATCAAAGGATGATTTTTATAGGGAACAGTCTTGGAAGCTAGAGATAGTGTGTCCCTTCAGGGCAAAGGGCAGGCATATTTATTGCCCAGTGTAATAAAGATAATATCTCCCTCTGGGGCAAAAGTTGGGCAGGTTTGTTTTCAGCCTATTACAAAAGATTTGAACTCCCACTACAAGTGCAAGCATCACCCAGCCCTCATTCCCCGTGGGAATTGGTGCTTGGGAACTGGCACAAGAAAAAGCTGATACTGTCTACTACTATTACTCTAAGTACTAAACTGTCCTTTGTTTCTGAGGGAGGAGTCTTGTTGACTTCTGCTGGTCTCCATGAGACTCTGGTAGGCTAACTTGTTAGCCACCAAGTTGGGTAAAATCTCAAACCTTTCACAGTTCTTAACACAGGGGAGGAGGAAGCAAGGAATTGAAGGAAGCCAAAACAGAATGTGTTAATGAGTGGGTTCCTCCTGTGGGCAAATGAGACTCAGTCCTACTGGAAGATGGTATAGAATACATCAATGGGTAAGGAAGCTAAAGCATCTCCTAAGGCCCACCCCTCACTAGTTTAGGGCTGCTCCAGGGATTAGCAGCCTGGCACCTTTGGCCGCTAGCCAAGCTGGCTTCTGCAGCAAAGAAAGCCTCAGGCTGAGCATTGACACAGTACGGGAACATGAGTATGAGAGGGTGAGATGCTTGGACTGTGAGCTCCCACCAGACTGTGAGCTCCAGGTGAGCAGGGTCTTGCCTGAATACTGTTTGTTCCCGATGTCCATCCCAGTGCCTAGTGGACAGTGAGCAAACACTGTCCCAAAGACAAGGGCCTGTTTACCTGCCTATATTCTCCTCCAGGCCATGCGTTCCTTGGGCAAAGACCCTGTCAATTTTTCCTTCATACCCCAGTTCTAAGCAGAGGCCTGGGAATCAAGAAATGATCACTGAAGGTTTATTGCATGCATGAATGATATAAATAAATAACCTTCTAAAGTAAACAAACAAAACTCTGAGTTAGCTAAGACTAGACTGAGCCATCTTTTGCTAGGGAAAGCCTCGCCACCCAAATCAATAGCAAGTACCCTTGATGGGGAGGTACCAAAGGCATCCATGGCAAAGGAAGAAACAAGATACAAATGCTCTTACTCATTACTATTTTTAAACATCATCTTGAAGATCTTAACCAATCTATAAGAAAAGAAAAATAAATAAGAACTATAAATATTAGGAAGAAGAGACAAATTTGTCATCATAGTCAAGGATAAAATGTCAATGTAGACAATCCAAGAGAAGCAACAAATAGCAAGTCTTGTAAGAGAAACCAGTTATAAGATAAACCCATATAAATTAATGGCTTTCCCATGCACCAGTACAAGACAGTGAGGCTATCTCTCCTATAACAATTACAAAAACACTGTATAATGCCTGAGAACAGACCAGCAGCAAAGCTAACTTTTCAACAGGGGGCATGGGACTGGTGTGGCCAGTGGAGGTGATATGGGGAACTGAAGCTGCCTTCCTCTTGACGGTGAGTTTTACTCTTCTGCCCCCTCCCCCTGTTTAACTCCCAAACCTCCGGGCTCTGCATGGGATGCACAGGCAATGTCCTGATGTTCTTCCCCAAGCTGCCCCCTCAGCACTAGGAGCTGGGGACTGAGGCTGGACACAAGCTTGTTGTCCCAGAGTGTGCATCGGCTGTGTCTATTCCCTGTTAAGAAAGTAAAGTAAGGGCAGCCGCAGCAGCCATAGCCCTGGGCAGGGTTCCTATGCTCATTCTTAGTAGTCAGGGAGGTGGGGGGGGGGGGGTAGGGCAGCCAGAGAGCAGCAGCACTCAGAGCCTCAAGGACAAAGGCAGCCTCTCCAACCCCTCCCTGAAACCAGGTGGAAGGGAGCCATTCAGTGGAGGGGCAACACTCAACAAACCTGAGCCCCACCCCTACCCCGCCAAACACAAGCCTAGGCACAGGCCTGACACACATCTAGGGGTGCTCAGGGTATGGGGGAATGAGCAAAAGCTTGAATGCCAACTCTGTGGTGTCCTGCTTGCCTAGTACGCACTGCTCCAGGCCTTCTTGCCAGGCCGGCAGTCTCCCCTCCACCCTTAGAGAGGGATGGAGCCCTGCTGGGCCCTTGGAGAAGGAGCAGAGTTGGGGGCAGGTGGTGACTCCAGCAGTCCCAGGGCCTGCCCCAGTGTGACCAGCAGAGTCTGAAGGGCTGGGCTGGCTTGGGGGACCAGGAGCCCCAGTCTTGGAGGACTGTCCACCCCCATTCTATGGTTCTAAGGTTGGCTTTAGCTTTAGTAGGTGGGTGAGCAGAGGGTGGGAGTGAGAGGGTCAGAGGTTGGGGGTAGGCTAGAGATCAGGAAAAGTTCTGTGGGGAGTTGGGGGCAGACAAGGTGGGAGCAATAGAGCAAAATTTGGAAGGATGGATTTTATTTGAAGAATTAAAGAAAGAGGGAGAGGGCATTCCAGGTGACCAGGTCAGTCTAAGCAAAGGCTTGTTGTGTGGGAAAGTCCTGGGAATGGTCAGCAAAGCTTGAAAAGACCCTGTGATTGGTGCTCAGTTGGTCTTGCTGGGAAAATTATCAGCTTCTTCTTCCTGTGTTCAATGGAGTGTGGTCCTCAGGGGGTGCTAGGCCCCAAGCATCAGGCCAGGAACATGGACAGAGTGACTATTTCTAGCTCATTCCCCTCTCAGTCCTGCCACTCTAACTTACTGTGTGACCCCGGGCAAGTCATGGGCCCTCTGTAAGCTCAGCCTTCTCTTCCCTGGAAATAAGGCATGGTGCTCATGACTCAGGGGCAATGGCTAGGCATCGGAGACAGGGTGACTCCAACTCCACCACCCACACACCCCCACCCAGGGTCCCAGAGCCTGGAATGCCCCATCCAAGTAAGATACCACATAGGCACCTGTGATCATAGACATGAACCCAAGTGCTGAGGTTCCACACCCATGCACATGTATGTAGGAGGGTGCATGCTTCCCTTCCCACAGCCTAAAGCCTTCCCTGGCTCCCCATCCCTGGTCAGAGCTAGCCTGAAGACACAGCCACTCATTCAGGGCATATCAGGAGATGTTTACGTCCGGGTCCTTGAGTTCCTTAAAGGTATGGTCCTATCTAACCCATCCCCCTTCCCTGGGGCTGGCTTACAGTTGGCACTCCATAAATGCTTGTGGGTAAATTCAGGTCCTGGGGAGGGAAGACAAAATACATGAGGGCCTCAGTTACCCCTTTCCCACGCTTGAGGAGGTGGCCTCAGCCCTCAGCAGCCTCTCCCCAGGGTGCCTCCTAGAGGATGCTGGCAGGCAAAGAGGACTTGGTTTGGATGCTTGTGTGTCCTCACCTGACCCTAAATTCCACCCCATTCGAGTGGCCCCAAGAGGAGGCGAGGTGCTGGGTTCTTAGCGGTGACTCAGCGGAAGGAAGAAGGGAGGGGGTGGTGGTGCTGGGGCCCTGGGGTTTTGCTTCTCATTTCTCTCTTTCCAAAGCACAGCCAGTTCCCAGAAATGAAGGTACTCAAAACAAGAGAAACTCCAGACTTTCAGGAGCACCGGATTTCCCACCCCATGAGGTCCCAGCAAGGGCCTGGGGAAGCCCCCAGCCAGTGTACCCAGCCAAGGGGCTTCTTCCTCACCACAAACCAAAGGACCAATTACCTGGAAGACTCACATGAGAGCAAGGAGGGGCTGTGGACCCTGAGACAGGAGCATGTGGCTGGGATTCACCCGCTGTGACATATGCCGGATGGGAGGAGGGTTGGCACTTCCAGGCCTCATAAGAGGCTGGCACAGTCAGGACAGGCTTCTTGGGAGAGGCAAAGTCTGCATACCCCAAGAATCCTAGGGCATATGAACCTGTGGGTGCATCAGTGCCCCTATAAGCCCCACATTAATCCCTTTTCTCTCCCTTCTTCCCTTCCTTCCTTCCTTCTTCCCTCCTTCCCTCCTTTTCTTTCTTTAATATTTTGAACTATTGAAATGGTGGAGTGAGTTGCTCCAGGGCTCCATCCCTGAATAGAAGCTTCAAGCAACAAATAAGAGCTCTCAGAACTATCTTTCTTAAAGCCCCAGAAAACAGTTAAATGGTTGCAGTTATATGGTAAGAACTGAATCAAGAAAAAGGCAACTTAAAAATATTCTGGCAATGATCTTTTGGAAATGCAAATTCAATTATGTTTTTCTCCTGCTTTAAAGCCTTTTGGCAAAGGGCTCTAAACTTTTGATTAAGCTGCTGCTGTCATTAAATTTGTGACTACTTCCTCCAGATAGTTATTTTATTATAAATAATATATATAATGGTACTAGTATATTAGATATTATAAACATAAAGGTATGAATTAAAACGAAGGATAAATGTTTTAAAAATTTAATGTCTATTAATGGTAAAAAATTAATAAATGCTCTCTATTAAAAAAAAAACCTCTGGCATTCAAGGAAATCTCGTCATAACACTAGCTAGATACATGCTTAAGGAACAGACACCTCAGTGTCTAAATTTCAAAGACAACACAAATATCAAAGTGTCCAGATTTCAACAGTACATTGCAAGACATACAAAGAAACAGAAAATGATGGCTTGTGTAAAGGAGCAGGATAAAGAATTAGAAACCATCAAAGAAGGCCAGAGCTTGGACATATCAGCAATTTTTAAAATGGTCCTAAATATGCTCAGAGAGCCACAAGAAAATATGAACAAAGAACTAAAGGAAATCAGGAAAATGAGAGAGAAACACTGTGGTAGTTAGGTTGAGGCATCAACTTGGCCAGGTGAAGGCACCTAGTTCTATTGCTGTGGACATGAGCCAATGGCATGTGAAACTCATCTGTCGCTGATTACATGTGCAGTCGGCTAGGAGCATGCCTGCTGAAATGAATGATGTCTGATTTAATTGGCTGGAAGTTTAAATGAGACAGCTCAATGTAGCACAGCCCAGGCAGCTCAGCATACCTCATCTCAGCACTTGCAGCTCAGCCCAGGTCTTTGGAGATGCAAAAAGGAATCACCCCTGGAAAAGTTGCTGGAACCCAGAGGCCTGAAGAGAAGGCCAGCAGAGATCGCCCTGTGCCTTCCCGTGTAAGAAAGAACCTCAGTTGAGTTAGCTGCCTTTTCTCTGAAGAACTAACCTTTTTAACTAAATAAATTCCCTTTTATTAAAAACCAATCCATCTCCAGTGTGTTGCATTCTGGCAGCTTTGGCAGACTAAAATAAACACAAACAGAATATAAATAAAGAAATAGACATCATGAAAAGGAATCAAACCGAACTGAAGACCACGGTAACAGAAATAAATAATTTTCTAGAGGGGTTCAGCAGCAGATTGTAGCTGGCAGAACTTGAAGATAAAACAACTGAAATCATCACGTTTCAGAAGAAGAAGAAAGAATGAAGAAAAGTAAACAGATCCTGAGGAATATGAGACGCCCTCAGGTGTACCGATACAAGCATTGTAGAAGTCCCAAAAGGAGAAGAAAGAAAGAAAGGGGAGGAGACAATATTCAAGAAAATAATGGCCAAAAACTTCCTAAATTTAACAAAAGACATGAATATACAAATCGAAGTTGCTCAATACACTCCAAACAAGATACACCCAAATAGACTCACAACGTGGCATGTTATAATCAGACTGTCAAACGCCAAAGATCTGAAAGCCACAAGAGAGAGGCAATATATAATACACAAGGGAACTTCAGTAAGACTAAGTGTTGATTTCTCATCAGAAACCAGATAGGCAAGAAGGCAATGGGATGACATATTTAAAGTGCTGAAAGCAAAAAAGTCTCTGACAAAAACTGTCTTTCAAAAATGAGAGATTACAATATTCCCATATAAACAAAATCTGAGGGAGTTCATCACCACTATGTCAACCCTACAGGAAGTAGGAACTCCCTAAAGAGAGAGCTTCAGGTTGAAAGAAAAGGGCAATAGACAATAGATTAAAGTACCATGAAGAAATAAAGATCTGGGAAAACTGGACCTCCACATGCAGAGAAATGAAGTTATACCCCTACCTCTCACTATATTCAAATATCAACCCAAAAGGAATCAAGGAGCTAAATATAAGAGCTAAAACTATAAAACTCTTAGAGGATAACACAGGAACACATTTTCATGACCTGAGATCTGGCAGTAGATTCTTAGATATAACACAAAAGCATGAACAACCAAAGAAACCACATTTGACTTCTTTAGAAGTTAAAATGTTTGTGCATCAAAGGAAATTATCCAAAAAGTGAAAAGACAACCTACAGAGTGGGAGAAAATAGTTTCAAACCACATATTGGAAAAGCACCTAATATCCAGAATATATAAAAAACTTCTACAATGCAGCAAAAAGACAAACAACTCAATTAAAAAATGGGCAAAGGACTTGAATTGACATTTTTTCAAAGAAGATATACAAATGGCCAATAAGCACGCAAAAAGATCCTCAACATCATTAGCCATTAGGGAAATACAAATG
This sequence comes from Tamandua tetradactyla, assembly GCF_023851605.1. Classification (NCBI taxonomy): domain Eukaryota; kingdom Metazoa; phylum Chordata; class Mammalia; order Pilosa; family Myrmecophagidae; genus Tamandua; species Tamandua tetradactyla. The sequence goes on from NC_135341.1 coordinate 35,514,304, forward strand.
AAAATCACAATGAGCCACCACTTCACACTCACGAGGATGGCTATTATTTTAAAAATGGAAACTAACAAGTGTTGGAGAAGATAAGAAGATAAAAAATCTGAACTCTACTGCATTGTTGGTGAGACTGGAAAATGGAAAATGGTGCAGTCACTGAGGAAAACAGTTTGGGTGGTTCCTCAAAAAGTTAAATATAGAATTGCCATACGACTTGGCAATCCTACTTCTAGACATATACTCAAAGAGAGTGAAAAGAGGGACTCAAACAAATACTTGTACACCAATGTTTATAATAGCATTATTCACAATTGCCAAAAAGTAGAAGCAACCCAAATTTCTATCAACAAATAAATGGATAAACAAAATGTTTTATATATAATGTTATATATATAAGTAAAATAAAATGTTACATATATAAATGTTTATATGTAAATATTTATAAATGTTATATATATACAAATGGAATACTTTTTGCCCATAAAAAAGACTGAAATTTTGAGACATGCTGCAACATGGAAGAACCTTGAAAACATAATGTTCAGTGAAAAATCAAGGCACATAAGGACATTATATCATTTACAAGAGATGACTAGAAATAGCAAAATAACAGAGATAGTAAGCAGAAAGCAGATTAGAGGTAACTGGGGGGTACTGGAAGAGGGTGAGGGTGTGTTTGTTTGTAAAAATAAAATAAAATTTAATTTAAGACATTCATAATTTTCTAGTAATTAGTTCATTAATATTAATAAAACTAAAAGATCTGCAAAAGATATAATTTATGCTAGTATGAAATTGTACACTAATTTTTTCTAAATTCATTCTTTAGTTTACAAACAACTGTCAGTTAAAATGAATACATTTCAGTTTAAAAGACGTTATTAAAATTCCAGAAAAAAATTCTCTGGTAAAGGTAACAACACAGATAAAAACATAAGTGCCAGTACTGTTACACTTTTTGTTGTAATCCCACTTTCTACTTCCTACAGGATCTAAAACACAAATGCATAAAAATTAATGATGAATCAATAATTTTGGACTTATGTATAAATATGTAATTTTTGACAAGAACTGCATAAAAATGGAGGAATGGAGGGGTATAGGAACATGGTGTGTGTATGCTATTGAGGTTACACTGATATCAAACCAAACAATATTGTTATAGATTTAGGACGTTAAAGTTCATGGTAATCACAAAGAAAATATTGGGAAAATATGCACAGAAAGAAACGAGAAAGGGTTCTAAAGTGTTCACTACAAAAATGAGCAAAAAACTTGAATAGATGTTTTCCAAAGAGGATATACAAATTATGTATACATAAAATGGAATAATATTTATACACAGGTATACACATATACCTATACATATACATAAACATACATTGCATATAAGTAGGTTTATACATACAATGGAATATTATTCATCCCTAAAAGGGAATGAAACCTGATACATGCTGTTTTAGTTTCCTGGACTGCTCAAGCAAATACCACGCAATGGGTGGGTACATTTAAACAATGAGAATTTAATGGCTCATGGGTTTGAGGTTAGGAGAAAGTTCAAATCCTGGTACCAGGAGTGGTTCTTTAGAAACAGAATCTTAAAAATGGGTTTTTATGAATGGTTTTCTACTCTGCCTGGACTCAGAGACACTAAGGACTCTGATTCCCGTAATCAGAATGACACTCCCCATCCATGGAGTGAGTTGGCAAAGGAGATAGTCAAAATATAATCATTCGATTCTCCTAATGCTTTGCTTGTACAAAGCCAGACTCTGGGGGATAATGTTTTTGACACCTTTACAGAGTTTTGTAGAAATAAGAGTTATAGAGATGTTGTTGGCTGTTGTTAGATACACTGTCTACATTAAGGGATGAAAGGGATGGGCTTAAGGCTTCAAACGAGAAGCTTAAGCGCCATCTGAAAGATGTAGACGTTTCTATGAGTATCCTGAAGGAAAATCTTATTTCCTGTAGCCGAAGACTTGAGATCTCTGAAAATCAGACTCAGAATTTTATTGTTAGAGTAGCAACTTTACAACGTAAACTGAAATCTCAGTCTTGCATGGTGTCTGCCGTTAAAGTGAGGGCATTGATTGGAAAGGAGTGGGACCCTGAAAAATGGGATGGTGACATATGGATTGATAATGATGTTGGGGGTGAGGTTGAAACCCTAGACCATGCTGAGCCTTCTCTAGATAACCCTGTAATAGTCTGCCCTGAGGACATAGCCACCCCACCTCCAGTCTGCCTTGAGGAATTGGCCACCCAACCTTCTCCTGAAGGGATTAGCCCTAGAGTGATTAATCCTGTTTCACCAGATGAAACTGCAAATGAAGGCCCTGAAGCAAATGGCTTGGAAGATATTTCTAATTCTTTTCATGACCCACCCCCACCACCCCTCATTTCTTCTAGACCTATAACTAGACTAAAGTCCCAACAGGCCCCTAAAGGTGAGGTACAAAGTATCACACATGAGGAGGTACATTATACTCCAAAAGAACTGTGTGAGTTTTCCAATTTATATAGACAGAAATCAGGGGAATATGTGTGGCAATGGATTTTAAGAGTGTGGGATAATGGTGGGAGGAATATAAGGCTGGATCAGGCTGAATTTATTGATGTGGGCCCACTAAGCAGAGATTCTGCATTCAATATTATAGCTTGAGCGGTTAGAAAAGGTGTTAACAGCTTGTTTAGGTGGTTGGTTGAAACGTGGATCAAAAGGTGGCCAACATTACCTGAGGTTGAAATGCCAGAACTGCCCTGGTATAATGTAGATGAGGGGATCCAGAGGCTTAGAGAGATTGGAATGTTAGAGTGGATTTATCATGCAAAGCCTGCTCTTACACCCCAGGAATGTCCAGAGGATGCACCTTTTACCAGAACAGTGAGAAATAAATTTGTGAGACTAGCACCATCATCCCTCAAGAGCTCTGTGGTTGCACTTCTCTGTAGGTCAGATATTACTGTAGGAACTGCTGTCACTGAGCTGGAATCCTTAAACACAATGGGGATGACAGGATCCTGAGTTGGCAGAAGCCAGGTGGCAGCACTTAATCACCAAAGACAGGGTAGACGCAGCTATTATAATAGACAACAAACTCAAAGGAGGCATCAAAATTATATGACATGCAGAGATTTGTGGCATTGGCTAGTAAATCATGGGGTGCCTAGAAATACAATAGAAGGGCAGTGTGTTAGTTAGATTCAGTTGTCAACTTGGCCAGGTGAGCATACCTAGTTCTGTTACTGCGGACACAAGCCAATGGTACGTGAACCTCATCTGTTGCTAATTACATCTGCAGTCGGCTAGGAGGCGTGTCTGCTGCAATGAGTGACGTTTGACTTAATTGGCTGGTGCTTAAATGAGAGAACACAACATAGCACAGCCTAGCAGCTTCGCATTCCTCATCTCAGCACTTGCAGCTCAGCCCAGGCCTTTGGAGATGGAGAAAAAAATCACCCCGGGGAAAGTTGTTGGAACCCAAGGGCCTGGAAAGAAGACCAGCAGAGACCATCTTGTGCCTTCCATTTAAGAAAGAACCTCAGTGGAAAGTTAGCTGCCTTTCCTCTGAAGAACCAACAAAATAAATCCCCTTTTATTAAAAGCCAATCCGTCTCTGGTGTGTTGCATTCCAGCAGCTAGCAAACTAGAACAGGCAGTCTACTAAATTCTTGGTGGAGCTGTATAAACAAAAGAGTTCTAGGTCAAGGGAACAGAAGTCTAACCTGAATTACAAAAACACAGAGTCACGGCCCCTTAATCAATTTCCAGATTTGAAACAGTTTACAGACCCTGAGCCCCTTGAATGAAGGGGAGGCCAGGTTCCTATGGGGGAGAAACCTGTTACACTGCCACAAATTCATACTGTTAATCTTCCTCTAAGTCTTCCCCAAGGAGACTGATGGCCTTTTACCAGGGTAACTGTGCACTGGGGAAAAGGAAATGATTAGATATTTCGGGGATTATTAGACACTGGTTCAGAAGTGACATTAATTCCAGGGGACCCAAAATGTCACTCTGGACCACCAGTCAGAGTGGGGGCTTATGGAGGCCAGGTGATCAACGGCGTTTTAGCTCAGGTCCATCTCACAGTGGGTCCAGTGGGCCCCCGGACCCATCCTGTAGTTATTTCCCCAGTTTCGGAATGTATAATTGGCTTAGACTTACGGAGCAACTGGCAGAATCCCCACATTGGTTCTCTAACTCGTGCAGTGAGGGCTATTATGGTGGGAAAGGCCAAGTGGAAGCCACTAGAACTGCCCCTACCAAGCAAAATAGTAAATCAGAAGCAATACCGTATTCCTGGGGGGATTGCAGAGATTACTGCCACTCTTAAGGACTTGAAAGATGCAGGGGTGGTGATTCCCACCACATCCCCGTTCAACTCTCCTATTTGGCCTGTACAGAAAACAGATGAGTCTTGGAGAATGACAGTGGATTATCATAAACTCAACCAGGTGTTAAATCCAATTGCAGCTGCTGTTCCAGATGTAGTATCATTGCTTGAGCAAATCAATACATCCCCTGGTACCTGCTATGCAGCTATTGATCTGGCAAATGCTTTTTTCTCAATAGCTATTAGTAAGGACCACCAGAAACAGTTTGCCTTCAGCTGGCAAGGTCAGCAATATACTTTCACTGTCCTACCTCAGGGGTATATCAACTCTCCAGCCCTATGTCATAATCTTGTTCACAGAGACCTTGATCGTTTCTGCCTCCCACAAGACATCACACTGGTCCATTATATTGATGATATCATGTTGATTGGACCTAGTGAGCAAGAAGTAGCAACTACTCTAGATTTACTAGTAAGGCATTTGTGTGTCAGAGGATGGGAGATAAATCCAACAAAAATACAGGGGCCTTCCACCTCTGTAAAATTTCTAGGTGTCCAGTGGTGTGGGGCATGTCGAGATATCCCTTCTAAGGTGAAGGATAAGTTGCTGCATCGGGCCCCTCCCACAACCAAAAAAGAGGCACAACGCCTAGTTGGTCTTTTTGGATTTTGGCGACAACATATTCCTCATTTGGGTGTGCTACTCCGGCCCATTTATCGAGTGACCAGAAAAGCTGCTAATTTTGAGTGGGGACCTGAACAAGAGGAGGCTCTGCGACAGGTCCAGGCTGCTGTACAAGCTGCTCTGCCACTTGGGCCATATGATCCAGCAGATCCAATGGTGCTGGAAGTGTCAGTGGCAAATAGAGATGCTGTCTGGACCCTTTGGCAGGCCCCTATAGGAGAATCACAACGCAGACCCTTAGGATTTTGGAGCAAAGCCTTATCATCTGCTGCAGATAACTACTCTCCTTTTGAGAAACAGCTTTTGGCCTGCTACTGGGCCTTAGTAGAGACTGAACACTTAACCATGGGCCACCAAGTTACCATGAGACCTGAGTTTCCTATCATGAGTTGGGTGTTGTCTGACCCACCAAGCCATAAAGTTGGGCGTGCACAGCAGCACTCTATTGTAAAATGGAAATGGTATATACGAGATAGAGCCAGAGCAGGTCCTGAAGGCACAAGTAAGTTACATGAAGAAGTGGCACAAATGCCCATGGTTTCCACTCCTGCCACATTACCTTCTCTTTCCCAGACCAGAGCTATGGCCTCTTGGGGAGTTCCTTACAGTGAATTGACTGAGGACGAGAAATCTCGGGCCTGGTTTACAGATGGTTCAGCATGATATGCAGGTACCACCTGAAAGTGGAGAGCTGCAGCATTACAACCCCTTTCTGGGGTGTCCTTGAAGGACAGTGGTGAGGGGAAATCCTCCCAGTGGGCAGAACTTCGAGCAGTGCACCTGGTTGTTCATTTTGCTTGGAAGGAAAACTGGCCAGAGGTGCGTTTGTATACTGACTTATGGGCTGTTGCTAATGGTTTGGCTGGACGGTCAGGGACTTGAAAAGACCATAATTGGAAAATTGGTAACAAAGAGGTCTGGGTAAGAAGTATGTGGATAGACCTTTCTGAGTGGGCTAAAAACATGAAGATATTTGTGTCCCATGTGAATGCACACCAGAGGGTTACTTCAGCAGAGGAAGACTTTAATAATCAAGTGGATAAGATGACCCGTTCTGTGGATACCAGTCAGCCTCTTTCCCCAGCAACTCCTGTTATTGCCCAATGGGCTCATGAACAAAGTGGTCATGGTGGTAGGGATGGAGGTTATGCATGGGCTCAGCAACATGGACTTCCACTCACCAAGGCTGACCTGGCTACAGCCACTAAGTGCCCAATCTGCCAGCAGCAGAGACCCACACTCAGCCCCCAATATGGCACCATTCCCTGAGGTGACCAGCCAGCTACATGGTGGCAGGTTGATTACATTGGGCCACTCCCTTCATGGAAGGGGCAGTGATTTGTTCTAACTGGAATAGACACATACTCTGGATATGGGTTTGCTTTCCCTGCACGCAATGCTTCTGCCAAAACTACTATCCATGGGCTTACAGAATGCCTTATTCATCGTCATGGTATTCCACATAGCATAGCTTCTGATCAAGGGACACACTTCACAGCAAGTGAAGTGCGGGAATGGGCACATGCTCATGGAATTCTCTGGTCTTACCATGTTCCCCATCATCCAGAAGCAGCCGGATTGATAGAACGGTGGAATGGCCTTTTGAAAACTCAATTACGGTGCCAACTAGGTGGCAAAAACTTGAAAGGCTGGGGTAATGTTCTCCAGGAAGCTGTGTATGCTCTGAATCAGCATCTGCTGTATGGTGCTGTTTCTCCCATAGCCAGGATCCATGGGTCCAGGAACCAAGGGGTGGAAATGGGTGTGGTGCCGCTCACTATTACCCCTAGTAATCCACTAGGAAAATTTTTGCTTCCTGTCCCTGCTACCCTGAGTTCTGCTGGTCTACAGGTTTTAGTTCCAAAACGGGGTGTGCTTCCTCCAGGAGAAACAACAGTGATACCACTGAACTGGAAGTTAAGATTGCCACCTGGTCACTTTGGGCTACTTACGCCTCTGGATCAACAAGCCAAGAAGGGGATTACATTATTGTCTGGGGTAATTGACCCTGACTATCAGAAGGAAGTAGGACTACAACTACATAATGGAGGTAAAGAAGAGTTTTCTTGGAATATAGGAGATCCCCTAGGGCGTCTATTAGTACTACCATGCCCTGTGATTAAAATCAATGGAAAACTGCAACAACACAATCTAGGCAGGACCACTAATGGCTCTGAAACTTCAGGAATGAAGGTTTGGGTCACCCCACCAAGCAAAGAACCACGGCCAGCTGAAGTGCTTGCTGAGGGTAAAGGGAACATGGAATGGGTAGTGGAAGAAGGTAGTGATAAATACGAACTTTGACCACGTGATCAGTTACAGAAACGAGGACTATAATGCTGTTTTGTTCATGTTATATTATTTAAGTTGTAAGATATCAAGTTTAAGAATGAATGTTGCCCAAGGATTTGTACCCTATTCTGGAGAGATTTAATGTGTTTCCAGTCATATGCAGGACAGTTGAGTATTGTCAGGTAAAAGAAAAAAAATGTGTGCTTATTTGTTTTCATTTGGAAATTAAGTATGGTCTAAGGTGATATATATATAGGTGCCAAGTTGACAAGGGGTGGACTGTCATGGTTGGGGACACGTGTCAACTTGACCAAGTTGTGGTGCCCGTTTGTCTGATTGGGCAAGCGCCGGCCTGTCTGTTGCAATGAGGACATTTCATAGGATTAGGTCATGATCACGTCAGCTGCATCCACAGCTGATTCCATTTGTAATCAGCCAAAGGGGAGTGTCTTCTGCAATTAGTGATGCTAAATCTAATCATGGGAAGCCTTTTAAGGAGGACTCAGAGGAGACAAGTTCCATTCCTGCTTTGGCTGGTGAGCCTCTCCTGTGGAGTTCATCCAGGCCATCCATCGGAGTCGCTGGCTTCACAGCCTGCCCTGTGGATTTTGGACTCTGCGTTCCTGCGGTCACGTGAGACACTTTTATAAATTTTATATTTGCAAGGGTTCCCTGTTGATTCTGTTTCTCTAGAGAACCCTAACTAATACAGTGTGTGTGTGTACATAAGCAATGGCTGTGCTGTGTGGGTCAGATCCACTAACTTTTAATGTTTTGCCACAATTGCCATATCATTCTATCTTTCTAATCTATGTGTATATTTTCTAAACATTTGAGAGATTGTATACATCATGCTCCTTGAAAACTTAATACTTCCAAGTATATTTCCTAAGAGCAAGGATATTCACTTATGTAACCACCTTAACTAGTTATCAAGTTCAAGAAAATTAATATCGATATAAAGCTTACAGTCTATACTTCATTTTTTCATATGTCCAAATAATGTCCTTTTGGGTTTTTTCTCTTCCTTCATCACATCTAGTTTGGGATCATGTATTATCTCTAGTCGTTATTGCCTCTTCAATCTCTCTCTCTTTTTAAATTGTGGAAACGTATACAAGGTGAACTTTCCCATCTAAACCACTCCGGAGCTACAATTCAGTGGGATTAATCTCACTGTTGCTGCTATCAGCACTATCTGTTACCAGAACTTTTCCATCACCCCAGGTAGAAACCCTGCATCCATTATGCCTTAACTCCCCCTTTCCCTTCCTCCTGTGACTATGAATTTGCATATTCTAGCTATTTACATGTAAGTGGAAACAGAATACTTTTGGGTCTGGACTTATTTCACTCATCATGATGTCTTCTTCCATATAGTAGTATGTGTGGTGCTTTGAAGCTGTATGTACCCCAGGAAAACATGTTCTTAAACTAAATACAATCCTGTGGGTGTGAACTCATTGTAAATAGGACTTTTGTTGAGGTTACTTCAATTAAGGTGTAGCCCACCTCAATCAATAAGGGTCTTAATCACTATTATTGGAGTCCTTAATAAGTGGAATGAAATTCAGTCAGGGAGAGAAAAGCCACAGAGGAAGCAGCCAGAAGCAAAACACCAGCGGAATCCAGAAGAGAAGGGAGAGGCCAGGAGAGGTTGCCATGTAATGCACATGTGATGGTGGAGCCCAGGACCAAGGATGGCCTACAGTGAGCCCCTGAATGCCACAGTTCATGGAGAAAGCCTTGATGATTGTTCTGGTTTGCTAGCTGCTGGAATGCAACACACCAGAAACGGATTGGCTTTTAATAAAAGGGGATTTATTTTGTTAGTTCTTCAGAGGAAAGGCAGCTAACTTTCCACTGAGGTTCTTTCTTACGTGGGAAGCACAGGATGGTCTCTGCCGGCCTTCTCTCCAGGTCCCTGGGTTTCAACAACTTTCCCCGGGGTGACTTCTTTCTGCATCTCCAAAGGCCTGGGCTGAGCTGCGAGTGCTGAGATGAGGAGTGCCGAGCTGCTTAGGCTGTGCTACGTTGTGGTCTCTCATTTAAGTACCAGCCAATTAAGTCAAACAGCAGGCATGCCTCCTAGCCTACTGCAGATGTAAATCAGCAACAGATGAGGTTCACGTACCATTGGCTCATGTCCGCAGCAACAAAACTAGGTACGCTCACCTGGCCAAGTTGACAACTGAATCTAACTACCACACACACACACACGCATGCACACGGCCTCAGCTATGCGCACTGTACTTGTGATAAATGGACCCTCTATTCTTTGTAAACACTCCCACTGTACTAGAGCTTTTGTCACCGTTTCAGAATTTCTTCATTTAAAAAAATGAGTCTCAGGAAAACATGTGTGACTGTGAAAACCTTGTGTCTGATGCTCCTTTTATCTACCTTATCAACAGATGAATAAAACATATGGAATAAAAATAAATAATAGGGGAACAAATGTTAAAATAAATTTAGATTGAAATGCTAGTGATCAATGAAAGGGAGGGGTAAGGGGTATGGTATGTATAATTTTTTTTTTTGTTTTCGTTTTCTTTCTTTTTCTAAATATATGCAAATGTTCCAAGAAATTATCATGATGATGAATATGCAACTATGTGATGATATTGTGAATTACTGATTATATATGTAGAATGGAATGATCATAAGAATGACAAAAAAAAAGTTAGTGGATCTGGGTATCTGGGTGGGAAGGTCTGTTGAAGTTCTCTGTATGGGGTTTGCATTATTTTTTGCAAATGTCCTGTGAATCAGAGACTGCAAAGTGGAACTTCAGAAACTCGGTGACCATTCGCAACCAATTATCCGCGAGAATTGGGGTTAGTTGGTCCTGTGCTAACAAAAATTAAACAATGAAAGAAAGCGGACCCTGAGGCCAACTGCAACTCCCATCCCAGCTCCTAGTTCAAGCTTTGTGTTCATTGAAACAGTCTTGCTGTTGGCCTTAATGAACTTTATGCCTAAGTGTTGAGAATCTGAACTTGAAAAATACATTTATGCTAATAATATGCTGCTTTTATCTCATTTTATATATTTGGGTTTCAGATGAGACTTGACTTGAAAGAACAAGCTCCACAGCCTAGGGGGCTGGGGAGGGAGAGCTGGGCAGAAAAAGGAAGACACTAGATTACTGTGCAGGCAGAGAGAGTGGGGAACTATGGTAAGTTCTTGGGCTGTGGAGCGCCCACAAGAAGGATTTTAGGCACCTCCACGCTGTGTCCCCCTCTGCACCCTCCCAGGCCTGAGGACTTGCTTGCTGACATGGGCAGGCTTCATACCCACCATGCTGAGATGAGAACTCACCTCCATCACCCATCTCTCAGCTGAGTGCCAGAGTCGGTGCCTGGGTGTCCCTCAGTCCCACCTCCGGAGAATACCAGAGGTGAAAGTAGCAGCCACTTTCTCTACCCCTCCCTGCCAAGGCCTATGCACCTGACCCCTCTGTCGTAGACTGTGAAAGTTGGGTACCTGGGGTGGCTCGGAGGAAGCTAGCTCTGAATCTGGTGCTTTCTGTTTGACTCACCACTTTCCCCTTAGTTCTGGAAACCCACATCTGCCCTGGGGCCCCTCTAGGAGTTGAGGCCCTGGGCTAAAGTCAGCCTCTGTAGCCTGATCATCCCCCTCCAGGCTGGGATGGTAGGGGACTCGGTTCAACCCCCAGCATGGCTACTTGCTAACTATGTGACCTTGGGCACATTAAGCTTCAGTCTCCTCATCTGTATAGTGGACCAAGAAAGACATCCCTGACCTGCTGCCATGATTTATGATAATATGTGGGGTCTCACACATGGTGGATGCCTGTTACTAGTTATAGTGTTCAGACCATCCAGCTCCACCTCAAGGCCTGCCTCTGGGCTATGTCCCCACATGGCCACAACTGGGGAACCAGACACCCCTGTCCATTGCCTCTGGAATGTCCTCAGAGCACCCCACCCTCTCAAGCTCACTGATGCCCCTCCCAGTCCCCAGCTCAAGGTGATCCCAGGCCAAGGCCCCACCAGAACCCTGGACCCCATTGTGGTCCTAGCCTCACCCCCACAACCAATATCCAACCCCTCAGCAATGGCTGTCAGTTCTATTCCAGAATACTGCATACCACCACTCTAGCACCCAGCCACCTCTAGACCCTGGGCAGGTGTAGCCTCCTGGCCCCTTTTCTAGTCTCCTCCTCCCAACTGCCAGAGTGAAAGTCCTCAGTGCTTACCTGACCCTAACTCACCTTGAAAACTTTGTATTAGGTCTCTTATACCCAGAAATACACTTGGAGCTCAACCCAGGGCACCTCCCTACAACCTCGCCCCTACATATCCCTGCCCAAGTGGCTTCAGGCCCCTCTACTTTTACCCAGACTGTCTCCACTGCCTGGCATACCCTGTCCTGTACCCTACCCTCCTGGAGCCTGGTGAGATGACCAAAGCCTTAGGCCCTGGGTCACTTGGCCTGTGCTCAGCCAGCATATGAGCAAATTCCTTCATCTTTCTTAGGCGGTTTCCTCATTTGTAAAATGGGAGGATTCACAGCTTCTGCCTTATAGAGTATCATAAAGGTTGAGTAAGATAGTCTCAGGAGCACTTAGCTTGGGGTATACTATTTAAGGTCCATTCTTTATGGAACCTTCTTCCTGGCATCGTGTCATCCTGTGCTGTGCCCACCTTGGAAGAAGAGCCCATCAAGGCAGCCATTGGACACATAAAAGTTCTCTGGGGACAGCCGTGGTGGCTCCTGTTCCTGCCCCGAGGGTCCACAGGCCCAGGCAGACCACTGCACTAGGTGCAGCAGGTGGCCCAAGACCTAGTTATACTGGTGTCTTTGACAGTCAAATGGCACCAATGAAAGCCTCAACCTTACTTCCAATCCAACCATGTACTTAGCCTGTAACTACACCTCTCCAAGCCTTGGTTTCCTCGACCACAACATGGGGATGATTTAAAAAAATCCTTTATGGGGTTGCATGAAAATTGCAACTAATAAATGCAGAACAGATGCTCAGGACCAGCACCCATCAGGAGCCCAAGAAATAATGGCAGCAATGGCAAGGATGTGGAGGCAGAGAAGGAAGGCCAGGCTAAGCTGCAGGGGTCCCTCACCAGGTTGCAAGATCCAAAGCTAGGCAAGGCGCCCATGAGCAACAGCTCAGGGTTCGCTCTGCTTGTTCACATAGCTCAGTCTCACGCTGACTTCCAAGAACAGAAGAGGGACTTGGCTGCCTCTTCAAGCTCCAATAGGTGACACTATTCTTGGAAAGCAAGGTGAGGTGGGGGTCTAAAGCCTGGGAAGGAAGGGCTGGAGGCTGGGAGTTGGAGCAGAGATCTGAGTTTAAGCCCCAGATCTGCCCCTCTCCTACTGAGTCTCAATTTCCTCAGCTATAGCACAAGGATCTTTGCAGGTGTTAGTAGCCTCAACAATCTACTTGCTGGGCACAAAAGGGTAGGATATCTGATCTCTCCATTCCTCCAGACACATGTCCCAGGAAAGGGCTTGCAAACTTGGGACAGTAGAGGGCAATAAGATGGTATCTCCTGATGCTTCAGGGTACCATCCCCCTACAGAAGCTTTGAACAACCAGCAAGTACTGGCAGAAACATCTCTCTCAAAGCTCTAGAAAATGGTCAAAGGACTGTGGTAACAGGGAGGTGCCCTGTGAAGAAAAAGTCTTCTTAAAAGCACAGCCAATTCCATGAGAGGAGAGGTATTTGCTCATTTTGCAAGGGGGAAATCCTGTACTCACAGCTTCCAGGACTTCAAACAGGAACTCAGATCTGTCTACACACGTAGGGACTGCTGTTGGGCTAATGTGGCTGACGTGGGCCCATGAACATGGCCCAGGGAGCTTTATGGGACAGAATAGCTGGGTTTAGGAGTCACGTAAGCATCACCCAGTTAACTGAATAGGAACTCTTGGAAGCACATGCTTTCCTTGGAACCAAGGAAAGCATGGGACTAGGGGTCAGGTGGCCAATGCTGTGTGACCTTGACCAAGCCCCTTCTGCAGAGGGAAGATCAGGAATTGGATATGGGTCTCACTACAAACCATCCCATTCAGTACAAACAAGCTCTTGGCTTCATCCAAAGCATATTCAGGGAATTTAAGGTCAAGCTGACCCTTAAATCCAGGCATTCCAGCTCCCAGATTCCTAGCTCACAGACTCAGCATGAAGCACATAAGCCCATGGCTGACCTCCCAGTAGCTCTCCATGTAGCCCCTGGGTTGGGGTTGTGGCTTCAGGAGCCCCACACCCTGGCCAGGTGGGATATACCTTCCATAGCTCCTAAGTACTCCTCATCCAGAGTGGGGTCACAATACCAGGCTGGTATCAAGGCTGAGGATGCCAGGCAGGCCAAAATTCTGTCTTCAAAATTTCTCCAGCCTCTGCACACTGTCTAATTTCAAAGTCACTTTCATATTTTTAGGTATCTATTTCAGCAGCACCCCTCTTCCAGTACCAACATCAGCAGTATTAGTTTCCTATTACTACTGTAACAAACTACCATAATCTTAGGGGCTTTAAACAGAATATCTTATAGTTCCAGAACTCAGAAATCCAACATCAGTTTCACTGGGATGAGGTCAGTGTGTTAGCAGGATTGCATTTCTTTCTGAGGCTCTAAGGAAGAATCCATTTTCTTGCCTTTTCTAGCATCTAGAGGCCTGCAGTCTTCGGTTTGTGGCACCTTTCTCCAGCAATCACATCACTTTGACCTCTGTTTCCACTGTTACATCTTTTCTCACTCTGACTTTCCATGGGCCCACCCACATAATATAGGACAATTATCTCATCTTTAGATCCTTAACTTAATCACATTAAAAAAAAAAAAAAAGACCCTTTTGCCATGTAAGGTAATATGTTCACAGGTTTCAGAGATTAAAACGTGGACATCTTTGGGGGCCTTATTCTGCCTGCCACAGGAGGGGTGAGGTTGCTTTGCCAGCCCCAAGTCTAGTCCGAAGAAGTCACCAAGGGATCAGGCTACTGTCCTGGCCAACACCCTGGCTGGGGCCCAGAGCTCCAGGAAACCTAGCACCTGCCTCTGCTGCTGCCAAGGACAGTCTGTTCTCCTGGTACATCCACCATACCAGGGATCAGGTGTACTTGTGCTCTCAAAGTGGCCATGGCTGCAACTCGAACAGCTGCCTGGTTTGGGCAGGAGGCCAGACCCTCACAGCTTCCTCTCCTGACTGATAGGGATATGCAAGAGCTGCCTTCAGGTCTGCTGTAGTGAGAAGCTCCAGCTCCATTCGAGAAAACGCATGCACTGTTAGCTTACCAGGAGACACTTACCGAGGCTGGGTGTGCCAGACCCACATGAGACCCCAGAGAGATGAGGGAGACAGGAAGGTTTCCAAATGCCTCAGGCAGAATGCCAGTGGTGGCAGCAGAGGTACAGGCCAGACAGGGAGAACACCGAAGTCAGAGCAGGTGTCCCAGGGGAAGTGGCATTTGTTTTGGTGCTTGAAGGAAGGGATCATTTAGTGAGCAAGGGCATTCCTGAGCAAGGGGAGGGAAGTGTGTTCAGGGAATGGAAAGTACACAGGGAGGCTGGAGTCCAGGGCAGGAGAGGAGAAAAGATTCTGATGGTGGCTGGGGAAGGCCCACTTATGGGGATTAAAGGGTTTCCCACCTCAAGCCAGCAGTTCTCAAACTGTCAGCAGTGAGAGCCTTTATTCTGATGGAAGTCTACTCAGAACACTGCTGGGACCTTGGAAGGGGTCCCTATGGCCTTCCCTATAGCCCTCTATCCCTGGATTCTAAAGGACACAGAAATCACATTCAGGTCATAGGGAGCCAGCCAAGGGTTCAGGACAGGGATTGGGGACAACCGAGGTGGCCTAGGGTCCAAGTGGAGATGAGGAAGAAGAAAAGGGTATATACTTCTTATGATTAGAGGGATTGGAGTGGGGCGGGGGTGGGGCATTTCAATAAAGCAGCTGGATGGGCCCAAAGGAGAAACCCAAGAGCAGCTGAGAAAAGCATCCAACTGTGAGGCAAGGCTTCAGCTTCCCTGTCAGAAAAGCAGATGGAATTGCAGGTGGACTCTTGCACTACCTGCCCATGCTCTGGACTCTGGCTGAAGGTGGCTCAGTAGGCAACAGGCACATCCCTTGACAACTCTAGGACCCGCAGAGCCTGGACTCCACCATCGGTCCCATATCCTTCTGCTGTTCTGACTCCATGGACTCTATGACATAGCCTAAGCCCCCGGGTCCAGGCCCAGGAAGGAGGGAGGGCATAGGCTGGTGAGCCTGGCTTACTGAGCTGAAGCCACTGGCTACCCTGGTGAGGAGGGGAAAGGACAAGCTAAGGTAAGATCCTGGGATGCCAGGCTGCTAGCTTCTTGGTAGTTTCATCTCCAGAGTGCAGAGAGAGGTCCAGAACCCAAGACTGAAATCCCCACTTCCCTCCTCCCCAGACTGCTCTGTGTTTCTGCCTTGCGGGGAGTTGTTGGTTCTGAGGCTGAGAGACACTTGTGTCCTCCTCCAAGGCAGGAAACATAAACACCCACGACGGCCCACGAAAGAAGCATTCTATGGGCTTCTAACAACCATCCTATGAGATAAATACTTAGTCCAATTTCTCAGGTTCAGAAGCCAAAGGCTGAGGAAGGCGAATCATTTGCCCAAGGTCAAATCCTACCCAAGGACATAAGGGCCATGTCCCAGATCTGAACACAGGGCTCCAACACTGGGACTTAATTAATCTTCAGATTCAGGGCCCCATCAGGCCAGAGGCTGTGGACTTGAGAACCCACCCTGCCAGTATACTTGGCTCAGACCTCTTTCCCAAGAGCCAAGTTCTGTGGTTTCCTGGGAAGGAAGTACCCCAAAGGGTAACTCCTGCTGCAGTGACCCCAGCTATCCCTACACTGTCATTCTCCACCATCACACTCTCTTCATTCCATACCTAAGTGCTCACTAAGGCCTTTCCTCAGTAATGAGCCTGACACTTGGATGGTCAGACTGTCAGGAAGCAAACACTGGCTGAGGTGTGTCAGGCTGTGGGCCAAGGGGACAAGAGATTACTCTAAGGGTCAGGGCAGCTGTCTGAGATGCTGCTGAAGACAGTAAGAGCTGAGGGGCACAGGGAGGAGGGGACAAAGGGCAATACTGGTGAGATGCTTGGCAGACAAGGGCATGATGTGAGAGAAAATGGGGCTCAGGAAGTGGGGAGCCTTGCTCTAGTTGTGTTGCCCAGGTGCATTCTGGAGCAGCCATGATGGAAAGCCCTTGGCTTCTTGAAGGAAGCCAGAGGTAGCTTGGGGCCCGTGCAGCTGGGGCTGGGCATAGGGCAGAACACCAGAGCTCTGGGAGTTGCAAGGCAAAGGTGACCCCCCGGCCATGCACAGCAGTCACTCAGGCAGGGTATGACCCCAGCAACACAGACTCCCCAAAGCAAGGACCTCAATTCCCATCTCCATTTGGTCACCTCCCACCATGGGACCTCAGGCAGGCCATGACTCTTGAAGCCTTGGTCTCCCTGCCTAGGGAGTGGGTACTGAGATGCCAGCCTGAACATTCTATCGGGATGATTGAAAGTAAAACTGATGCTGCCATCTCATGCTGGCCTTGGAGCCAAAACTCAAGTTCTCAAGGGTAAGGAGCACCAACCAATCAGGGGGTTTCTTATCACTGGGGACAAAAGGGCTGGGCCTTTGGGACTCCTGGTGGCCACAGTCCACACAGCCAGAGCTGGGGTGGAGGCTATAACCTGGTGCCCCCTCTGTCTTGGATTCTCACTCTCCCTAACTTCAACCAAGGGTAGATGGGTTATATTTGGAGATAAAAAGTAAACAGAAGATTTCAATAGCCTGAAGAATGAAAGAGGACCCCTACCTTATACCCTATACAAAAATTAATTCAAAATGGATCAAAGACCTAAATGTAAGAGCCAGTACCATAAAACTTCTAGAAAAAAATGCAGAGAAAAACCTTCAAGATCTCGTAATAGGAGGTAGCTTCTTAAACTTTACACCTGAAACACAAGCTGCAAAAGGAAAAATAAACAAACGGGAATTCCTTAAGATCCAGAGCTTCTGTGCCTAAAAGGGCTTTGTTAAAAAGGTGAAGAGGCAGCCAACTCAATGGGAGAAAATATTTGGAATCCACATATCAGATAAAGGCTTGATATTCTGTGTACATAAAGAAATTATACAGCTCAACAACAAAAGAACAAACAACCCAATTATAAAATAGGCAGAGGAAATGAATAGGCGCTTTTCTGAAAAACAAATACAGATGGCTAAAAAACACACGAAGAGCTGCTTATCTTCATTGGCTATAAGGGAAATGCAAATTAAGATGACAATGAGATATAACCTCACACGTATAAGAATGGCTGCTATTACACAAACAGGAAACTATAAATGTTGGAGAGGATGCGGAGAAACTGGAACACTTATTCACTGTTGGTGGGAATGTGAAATGGTTCAGCTGCTGTGAAAGTCAGTTTGGCAATTCCACCAAAAACTAAACATTGAATTGCCCTATGGCCCGATAATACCAATACTCAGTATATACCCAGAAGAGCTGAGGGCAGTGACATGAACAGACATTTGCACACCGATGTTCATAGTGGCACTATTCACAATTGCCAAGAGATGGAAACAATCCAGGTGCCCATCAACAGATGAGTAGATAAAGTGTGGTACATACATATGATGGAATATTATGCAGCATTTAGACAAAATGATGTCCCAAGACATATGACAATGTGGATGAACCTTGAGGGCATAATGCCGAGTGAAATAATTCAAACACAAAAGGACAGATACTGAATGATTCTGTTATTATGACTCTGAAAAAGTCACCAGTATTTTAGAGCAGCTAGAAGGAAAAATCTGAGATGAGGGCATGGTAGCCCGTGACAAACTCTGGGAACTGTTCTGTAGCTACTTGTTGAAGTGTGCTTTGAAAATTATTGCTTTTTTTCTTTCTTTTCCTTGTATATGTTATATTTTACAACAAAAAAAGTGAGAAAAAAAAACAAAACTATAGGCAGTTATAGTAATATTAGATCAAATAAATTCCTGAAATAAAAAATTTGAAAATATTAGTAACATAGCTCACTACTATAGTAAAGTTGATATTTGTAATAACTAATTTGTAATTACTTGATATTTTGAGAACACACAGTTTTGATAGTTAATCAAACAGTATTTAAGATAGTGTTTAATATTTAGAATTTAAGAAACATTGATATTTGTATCTATAGATTTTTTCCTTACTTTAATTTTAAATTGGTTTATGAAATATATTGTACAAACAGGCTTTACAATGATTACTCAGATTTTTTTCTTTAATATGCCTATGGATAAGCTAACTGAGAGATCCATTTTAGGTGGTTAAGATTTCCATGTGTTAACTGTAAAAATATTTGTATCTTCATACTTTCCTGAAATCAGGAAAATACTTAGTAACATAGGTCATTACTATACCAATGCAGATATTGTAAGAACTTTCTACTTGGTATTTTGAGAACAGTCACAGTTTTTTTATTTTTTTTTATTTATTTTTTTTATTAATTAATGGAAAAAAGAAAAAAAGAAATTAACCCAACATTTAGAAATCATACCATTCTACATATGCAATCAGTAATTCTTAACATCATCACATAGATGCATGATCATCGTTTCTTAGTATATTTGCATCGGTTTAGAAGAACTAGCAATACAACAGAAAAAGATATAGAATGTTAATATAGAGAAAAAAAATAAAAGTAATAATAATAAAAAAAAAAACCAGACAGACAAAAGCAAACAAAAAACAAAAAAACAACAACAACAACAACAAAAAAACCTATAGCTCAGATGCAGCTTCATTCAGTGTTTTAACATGATTACTTTACAATTAGGTATTATTGTGCTGTCCATTTTTGAGTTTTTGTATCTAGTCCTGTTGCACAGTCTGTATCCCTTCAGCTCCAATTACCCATTATCTTACCCTGTTTCTAACTCCTGCTGGACTCTGTTACCAATGACATATTCCAAGTTTATTCTCGAATGTCGGTTCACATCAGTGGGACCATGCAGTATTTGTCCTTTAGTTTTTGGCTAGACTCACTCAGCATAATGTTCTCTAGGTCCATCCATGTTATTACATGCTTCATAAGTTTATCCTGTCTTAAAGCTGCATAATATTCCATTGTATGTATATAGAGAACAGTCACAGTTTTGACAGCTGATCAAAAGGAATCTAAGTTAGTGTTTAATACTCAGAATTTAAGAATTTTGCTATCTGAATTTGTAGATTTTTTTTCCTTCTTGCCTTAATTTTAAATTGGTTTACGAAACTTACTGTGCAATGATTATATGGATACTTTATTTAAATATGCCTATGGTTAAACTTACCAAGATATCCATTTTGGGTGGTTCTAAGAGAGAGAATACACTTGTATTCTCTCTTAAATAATAATAATAAAATAAACAGAAGCCCTGCTCAAGTTCTTAGTTAAGCCTATGTGGACATGTGACCCCAGAACTGTGCAGCAAGGACTCAGTCCCAACACCAGGGAGCACGCGGACATGCCTGAGCTGCAGCACAGATGAGCCGGGGAAGTGTGTGGTAGTGCACTCAGGGCAGTGGGGGCGTGAGACCCTGGAGAGTGAGGGCTCAGTGTCAAGCCCCAAGTCGTCCAAGGCCAACAGTGAGTGCCTGTGTGTTTTCTCCAGACTGCTCCCCCATACCCTCAGAAGGCAGTGCACTGAGGCCAGCCTTGCTGTGGCAAAAGGAAGCTCTTACCCCCAACGCTGCCAGGAGTGGGTGTGGGAGGTGGTAGGCGTGGCTAGGGGATCCACAAATCACAGTTACAAAAAACATGAAGTCACCATTTATCAGTCTCTTGACACTTTACTGGCCATCTCTCCCAACACTAACAGTGAGGGGGGATGGGACTGAGCTACCCCCATTCTACCATCAGAGATACCAAGCAGCCTGTCCTTGGTCACACTATTGTGATGGAGCCAAACTGGAAACCCGGAGCCAGCTTTTGGATGCTCATGTTCTTTGCTGCCCAGGGAGGACAACCTCACTCTCACTTTTACTCCCCAAGTCTCCTGGAAACATAGAGCATGGGGAATCGCAGGGCACACGAAACACTGCAAGCACCTGAAATTCTGGAAGGTGCCATCCACCTCCATCTGGGCAGCATTCCAGGAAGGAGGATCAATTAGGCACTTGGGCAGCCTAGGACTTCCGGATATGTAGGAACCGAGACCTGAGGAAGCAGGGACAAGGGGCCTTTACTGTCTTGGCCCCAGGGAATGAGGAAGGAGTGGGAACCGCATACTCTTCTCCCCATCCAGAGCTGCACTCTGACCACGGCCATTGTAGGCAACATAGGTGAGGATGGCTTGGACAGAAGAACCAGTGTGGCTGTGGCAGTTAGGGAGTGGGCAGAACCTTACCTCCCACAGAAGTCCTTGCGCACGGCCACAAGATCAAGGTAGAGGTCAGGTTGGCTGCGCAGCCAACTGCCAACGAGCTCTGGGTGCCTTGGTTCCACTTCCAAGAAGATACTTCTATGTGGGAGAGAGAAGCTGAGTTGGTTCAACTAGGCAGGGCCAGGACCTGCACTTCTGGGTTACCTGGGTTGGGAGGAGCAAGGGGCAAATGACTGCCAGGACATGCCCAGGAGAGGGGGAGGAGGCTGCTGGGACCATCCCCAGGAGACCCACCCCACCCATACCCAGAGTTCTTCAGGAGCCGGGGCGCCAGAGCCAGGATGTGGGCAATGACATCCATGCCCTCCTCCCCTCCATCCAGGGCCACTGGGTCTTCATAGCTGAAAGGGAGAACAGTGGGAGGTAAGAGTCTGGGAGGGGGGGTGCTGAAAAGTATGGAGTTGCTGCACAGGACGTCCATGAAGGGGACCCTATGTAACTCACACTCTGGGCTGAGCGGCAAGTCTGAGGACCCAGACGAGGTGGCCCCCAAATGGGCAGGGACTCCTATTTCCCTACCTCCTGTGGACTCAGTAAAGCCCACTGCCTGGTAGCCCCCAGGACATGAGTGTGCCCCCAGGGGCTGTTTCTGTTCTTGGTCTGGGGACACAGTGGCACAAGGACTGGAGCCAGCTCCGACCACTCCTGAGAGCCCAAAAAGGAGAGCCAGCACACAACCCACACTACTCCTGCTCTGTCCAAGGACTCCTGAACCACACCTGGTATACAGCCCCTGTTTGAGAGCAGGATAGCTCAGTTCAAAGCCTGAAATAGCATGTTAGGCCCTACTTTTACACTAAGCTCACATTTGAGATTGGACAAGGCACCCACCCTCTCTAGACCTCAGTCTTTGGTTAAATATGTTTTCCATGTGTGTGGAAAATTGAAACTGATAAGACACGCACTCATTTACTGAGCACCTTTAGAGTTGTTGCAAATTCCTCCCATGGCAGGACTTCCCTTCACTCCCCTTTCACAGGAAGGAAACTGATGCCCTGAGAGGTTCAATAGACATCCAGTGGATGTAAGTGGGAAAGAGGGAGCTGAACTCAGGTAGGTCTGAAGGCTCTAGAGTACAATACTACTGCCCCCTTCAGCACACCCCCACCATACCACGCCCCAATGGTGTAGCCCTCAAGGCAGGCCTGTCCCACTAGGCCTGCTGTCCCAGCCTGACCAGCACCTGCAGATCTCGGGAGCTAGCTGCTCCATGTCCCGGTGGAAGACGTAGGGAGGGTTGCTGACGATCAGGTCCATGGGGCCCCAGGGCAGCAGGTGCATCCAGCTGCCGTCTGTGGCAAGAGGAGACACAGAGAGGGAACTGGCCTATCACCAGTTAGGAAGGAAGGTGTGGCTGTTCTCCCTACCAAAATGGCCCTTGGGCACCCACGACCACCACCAAGCCATGCCTCGGGCTTTTATCTACGGACCCCTGTTAAGCCAGCCCCGTGGATTAGTGCCCAGGGTTTCCAGCTGCAGCCTAGCCGAGAGCATCCATGCTGTCATAGTAGTCCTTGTCCTCACATCTTCTTGTTTAAAGCCTCCTCAATAAGCAAGACTTAGCCCAAGTGCCACTTCCAGGAAGCCCTTTCTGACTGCTTGGGCAAAGTGGGTGCTTCCCTCTTCCTCTGCAGCCCCATTGGCCTCACCAAACTCTGCCAACATGAAGTGCGAGTGGCTGGAGGGCAAGTCTGGCCTCAGTCAGCCTGATTCTTGATGGCTCCATTTACTGGTCCCACCCGATGCCAGCTGCTACACCAGGTGTACCCTACTCCACGAAGGGGCACCTGAGGCTCAAGGCAACTGCAGTTACACAGTGGAGACATAACTGGAGCTGGAGCCTTGAGGATACTCTATAAGGATCATGGCAGTGCATGATCTGTTCCCAGATCAGCCAGGAAGGCTCAAGTATTTGGTCCTAAAGGCCTTCTCCTGAACGTCTGCTTATCTCTTGCCAACAAGCAAGTCTTAGTTAAACTCATTAGTTACAGGCATGTAGTAAGAAAGATCCTGTGGCTGATAATGGGTCCCCTCAGGGTCAGGTCTGCCCAGGAGAGACACATGGTAACAGTGACTTGCCCTTCCTCATCAGGACCTCATCTGAGAGTGCCCCTTGGGTGTGTGCGTGGTGACTGTGAATGCTCAGGAAGCCCTCCCTCCATTTCACCAGTAGCCCACCCACCCAGCACACCTGGACCCAGGACCCCCACCTCAGGAAAGATAGGTAGGGGAGGGTACCTAAGGTCACATCAAGGGGGAGAATCCGAATCCTGTCCTGCAACCGAAGCCTGGAGAGTTGGGGAGGAGAGACATGAGCATGGGGAGGGGGGCAGAGCCCTCTCCTAGGCGACAAGGGCTGGGAGAGCCAGCAGACCCTTCTTAGATCAGCAGGATACCCCCAGGGCCACCATCTGTTCACAACCACCCCAATCCCCCCTTCTCAGGATAAGAAATCAGACATCAGATAGCCATAGGATTGATACCTGAGTAAGGGTTGAGAACAGGCCTCAAAATCCGATCCCCACTCCTTCCCTCCCCAGCCTTCTGCCTCCCCAGGCCTGCTTACCTCCAAGCGTTCTCATGGGTCAGGCAGATGGCAGCCTCCCCCTTGTCCACAGCAATAACTTGGCTCTGTCCCAAGAACAAACAAGGGGTACAAAGGAAGCAGGAACACCCCACAAGCCTGGGCCTGAGAAGCAAAGCCCTCCTCCCATCTCTACCAGGAGAGGAAGGAAATGTCCACAGTTTTTCCCATTTTGTGACCAGGGTCTGGCCAGACAGATGGGTATGGGAGTTAGAGGCTGTGTGGATTGCAGGCTGGAAGCAGCTCAATCTTCCCCATTCTAGTCGCTTTCCTTCAGATGCTCCTGGCACCTTGGGAGCACCTCTTGGGCAAGGGGTCCGTGGGAAGAACAG
The DNA here is from genome assembly GCF_023851605.1 of Tamandua tetradactyla. Taxonomy (NCBI): domain Eukaryota; kingdom Metazoa; phylum Chordata; class Mammalia; order Pilosa; family Myrmecophagidae; genus Tamandua; species Tamandua tetradactyla. The sequence goes on from NC_135341.1 coordinate 35,537,983, forward strand.
TGAGAGTCACGGTCTTCCTGGGATGGGGTAGAGGGATGCTGAAGGGCTCACCTGGGGAAAATGGCTCAGAAGGCTGAGAGAGATGGCTCCTGAGCCGCAGCCCACCTCCAGGATGAGTGGCCCACCCTGGGCTCCCACCACGTGGGGCTGCTGGGCTGCCTCCTCCAGCACCCATTCAACCAGCTCCTGAGGGGCAGAGGGGTCTGGATCAGAGTTGGTGTCAACCTGATTCCTGTGGTTCTTGGCAGAGGGGCCTGAGCACGGTTAGCCCGTGTTTATGTGGACAGGGGCTGTAGCCAGAGCCAGACAGAACTCCAAGTCAGCTGGGGCTGGGGCAGGTCCCTCTGCCTCTCCATACCTCAGTTTCCCCATCTGCAAAATTGAGCACAACTGAGAATAAACTACCTCATTGAGGTATGGTGGGGAATAAATGTAACTATGTTTGTACAGTACTATCTACTCCATGCCTGGTATATACTGAGTGTTCAATAAACCCCAGCTAAGCCCTTTACAAATATCCTCTCATTTTGTGCTCACAGTAATAACAACCACAACTGATGTTCCTATACACTCCCTCTGTGCCAGGTCCTGCTCCCAGAGCTTTCCCTGTAGGATCCTCTAACCAACCCCTGAGGAAACCGAGGCTGGGGGTTAAGACCATGCCACGAGCCTGGCCTATGGAACTGGGGGTTGCGGATGACAATCAAGTTCAATGCTGAGCTTGGGAGAGAGAGGAGGGGCCCCAGAGTGAGGCCGGGAGGCTCCTGGTAGGGAGCAAGAACTGCAGGGCATATGGGACATGACATGAATTGGCATGAGCACAAGAGGAGGTGCCAGCCTTCACCATGCCATCTTGGCATTGGTAGGGATGAGGGTGGGGTGGGCAGGAGATATTCTCAGACACTCTCACTTTGGAAACAAGGGTTTCAAGTCTCATTTGCCCATCTGCCACCTGCTCAGACTGCGCACCAGGCCAACAGAGAGTGGGGGAGAAGGAGGAAGACTGCTGCTGCCCAATGGCCACCATTGCAGTGGAGTGCAGGTCTTGAGTGGTCAGGCATGGAACAGAGAAAGGGCAGTATGACCCCTTCACAAAGGGCAGGAGGAAATCTCCAGAGGTTTAGGATACCTGGAGACCCCCTGGCTTAGAGTCAGCAAGTGGGTGCTTCCCTCATGTGAAAAGAGGTCAACCTCCTCCAGAAAACTTTTCTTGAACACCACATCCCCAGGCTTTCCCTACCATGGCTTTCCCCACACTGGGTCTAAGGCCTAGGTTGGGGTTCACCTCTCCTACAAGGCCAAAGGCTCCAAGACAAGAAGGTCTGGGGTCTGACCCACTGCAGTATGTCCCACACAGCTAGGGCTCAACCCACAGAGGGTTTTCTTGACTACGTCCCAAATTCTGGGCAAGCTCTCAGTGTGCCTGGGAAACTACCCTCTGACCCTCAGTCCCCCAGGTCCCTTCAAATCCCCAATACCACCAGTCAGGCCCCAATGAAGCAGAGGACCCCAGATCACTCAGACCCAATTTCCACATAAACTCACAGTACAGAGTCCCCCAAAAAACATCTCATCCTGCCAGGACCCCCAACACAGGAGCAAAAACCACCCATCCCAAGAGTAGCAAATCCAAGGCAGGCAGAATTTGGCCAGTAGGTCCAACTCTCCCTGTTCCAGCTACTATCTATTAGAAAGGGAGCCTAGCTCTAGCAGAAGAGAGTTTTCACTCACTCACTCCCACTGGCCCTGTGTCAAACTGCTGGGGCACTCACAGCAAGCTGGGCAAACAAAGATTGGAAGAGCATAGAGTGGACAGCAATAGGGATACAGCAGAGAGCCTGTGGTCTCAGTGGTAACGCCACGTGCTAAGAGGCCAGTAGGGTTGCGAGTGTCTCTATTTCCTGACCACAAACAGACCTAACCTAGCTGGAAGATGACCCCTCAACCAGCCACACTGGCCAGCCACCTCACAGAAACACCCCTAACCTCAGACAGACATACCACAGAGGTGAATGGCCACCCCAGGCAGTATGATGCTGGAAGACTGGGCCCTCACTGCCACCAGCAGCTCCTCACCCCTTTCCTGCACTCCAGATCACAGGAGGCTGTTTGGTTGTGGGGTCACCTGTGCGGTAGGGATGGAGACTACACCCAAAAAGTCCAGAAACTCTCTTCCCCACCCAATGACGAGCCTCCCTCAGGCCTGAAGCTGGCGGCTCTTTGGGAGAGGCTAAGAACCAAGTCAGTCATAGGCCCAGGGCACTTCTTCCAGGTGAACACAGAAAGAACTCAAGAACCAGGTGGAGGGTGGGGATAGTAGGCAGGACACGCAGGAAAGAGGCAGAAAGCAGGCAGCTTGGGCTTTGCCTGGAGCCAACACCCTGAGACGGACTCTACACCTCCTCAAGAGGCTGGCCCAAGGCCCCAGCAGGACCTAAGGCTGGGAGCACCCTCTGTGACAACTGTGTCCCTGAAGGGGTAGCCCTAAGAAGATGTTTGCTTCCCCTAACCAATCACATACAAGGTATGGTGCTTCCCATAACCCAGGGAGCCTCACCTCACCAGGCTGGGCAGGAACAGCCCACACCCCCGGGCTTGGGTTTCCCACAGCACACACTGTCAGATGGGGGACTGAGCCACCTCCCCACCCCCAGGGAAAACCCAACTCACCCTGCCCACATACCAACTACAACTTTGCATGTCTGACTTCTGCCTCATCATTAGAAACCTCCCGAAAAGGAAAGAATACAGGGGCCACGAACCCTCCCCTACTACCACTCTCCCCACTCCCCGCCACAGGCCACGTCCTCTTGAATTCTTGGTAAGGCATCCCCCCCGCCCCAATGTAGCTTCACATTGTTGTGAACCTGGCAAGTTCTCAGAAATGTCTGCACAGTGAAGTAAGGAACCAGCCTCCCAAGCACAGCCCTTCCCCCATTACAGGGTTGTTCTTTCGGTCCCAACTTGGAAATGAGTGGGCCATATGGCAGCCAGAAGTCTTCAGCTAATGTTTAGAATCCCAGAACATGTGGCTGGTGTCAGGTCAGCTCTGAGGGGACTTGAAGATTACCACGGTGGCTGCCTTTCCACACCCTGACGCCTGGCTGCCCCAGCGGGTGGCAAGAGACCACAAGTTTGGGGGAGCCACAGGGTGGCCTCCTGCCTTGGGACTCTGTAGACCACCCCAGCCCACACCAATCCCAACTGGGACAGTTTCATGTGAGATGTGGGGTCCCAACCTGGGAGTCAAAAAGCCCAGATACTGCCCCCATACTAGCCCACCTGGCAGCTGTATGACTTCAGTGAGGCCTCAGATTTCCTGCCATCCCTTCCCTAACAATGGGCAGTGAGGTGAGCACCTGGCCTCCTATACCTGCATGATGTGGGGGCAAGAGAAGGCAAAATATCTCTTAGCTGGAGGACCGAGGATGGAAGAAAGAGGAGGGGCTCTGAGCCCCTGGATGGGGCAGATGAAAGGCCTGACTTTTCCCATGTATGTATCTGGGTGCCCTTCCAGAAACACCCCTTCTCAGAACCTGGTGCTCTCAGGCCTGCCTGCCCAGTCCCTACCCAGCCTCACCCACTTGGTCTGCTCTCTGGGTCCCAGCTCTGCCACCTACAAGACCAGGGGAAAGCCCTAGAAGAGCCATAGAAAGTGTCCCTCTCGGGATCAAGAGGCCTCACAAAAGGACAACATACCTGGGTCACATACCTCCAGTGTTAATAATACGGGAGGCAGACACAGGCAATTACCTGACTAGACATTAGACCTAAAAGGATCACCAGGTTCCTTGCTCTGGAGGTCCAACCCTCTCATCATCTGGGCCCAAAGGGAGCAGCATCCTGCTCAATGTCACACAGCTCAGGCAGGGCCTCCAGGTATCCACCCGGAGCCCTCTCCACTTTGACCACATTTCCTGAAGAGCTGCCGAAAGCTGTCTTTTTCCTGTGGGTTGGATGGGCTGTGGGGGTCCCCAAGAGAAATGGAAGGAACAGGCTGGGGCACTCTGGACTGGAAACTAGGGCAGTGGCTTAGGATGAGAGGACAGTCAAGGGGACTAGTAGGAATGCTTTGCCCTCAAAACCCCATCAACACCAACTGCTTGGAAAGGAACTGGCCCTGAGGATTAAATCATGAGGCTCCAGCGCCCCCTGGAGGAAGTCTGATGCAAGACTGGTGCTCTGAACCCCACCCTCGTCCCCATCCTACCTTACCTGGTGGCATACCCACCTCTGTCTCCGGCCGAGGGATGAACACTGGGGGTGCCATCTTCAGACTGAGCCCCTGGAAGTCCCACTCCCCAAGGATGTACTGCACAGGCATTCTGTAGAGGGGGCACCCAGTTGGTTGTCAGTGACAGAACCAGCCCTGGCAGGTCCACACCTGGGTTGAGGGATACCACTCATAGCAAAAAGTGTCATACCTCCTGTGTCCTTGGACTCCTAAGGTCTTTACCCCCTTACCATTTCCCATTCACTGCTCTGGACCCTGTCTTAGCATTCCCCCACCCTGATAACTCCCTAGTTCTGGATAGTTTCCTCCTCCCAGACCATGGACTTGGTGTGGGTGGGGAAAGCTAGACTCCTCTTCTATCATGAAGCCTGCAGGCCTGATCCATGGGTGCTCACCTCTGCAATCGGCGGTTGCTCAGCTCCTCAATGCACTGTAGCTGCCTAGCATTCAGGGGCTGAGTCCAAAGTGCTGATCTCAGGCTCTGAAACTGAAACGACCCAAGATGTGAATGGCTGGCTTTCTGGGCCTGGAGCCCCTGACTTGAGTTTCTTATGTGGACAGGCCTGGGGCCCTTTGTCATTCTTGAACCCCTAGTAACCAGCATATACCAGGTGTTAAAATAGTTTGTTGGGTGAATGAACAAATACCTTCCGAAGACATTCCTTCAGAAAAGTCCCACCGATCTCAGCTAAACAGAGGGGAGGGTGGGCAGTGGTAACTGGGAGCCCAGCCTCTTGGTTGGGGCAGAAAAACCTGGATGTCTCTTCCCTAGAGTACTCTCTCTGCCCTCCCCCCCAACCCACCCTCTTGACACCGTTGCACTTAACTGTTCTGGCTCCAAGGACATGAGCGATGATGTACTCACTGGATTCCCGGGCCTCAGGGATGCCCCTCTCCTCAAAGACTGCTGTCCAGTGGCTGACCAGTTCTGTGGCACTCACTAGCTCAGCCAGGGGCGGGTGAGGTGGCCTTGAGCTGAAGGCCCTAATACAGGTGCTTCCCCTCCTCCCTGGGCCAGACAGGAGGGCCCATAGCTTTTGGCTCCAAAGTTCCATGTCTCAGGGAAAGGATTCCTCGAGAACTCCCAGATCTCTGAGTCTTCCTTGTGAAGTCAGTAGGTGAAGTGGGCACTGAAGGTGGTCCTTGGACCCAGTCAGGTGGAGATGGGTTGGTTAGAGGTTCCAGATCCCCAATAGGTGGTTCTGGTCCTCAGACCTGGGTGCCACCCTGGAGGAGGTGGGGGAGAACCAGGAGGGTAGCTAAGCTTTGCGTGATCCTGCCATCCTGCTCCAGGCAGTCCTGGGGCTTGCTTTCCACCCTCTCCCCAAGAGGGAGCACGCTCTTGCTCTGTTAGCTTCTTGATTCCATTTTAGGCCCGCATTCACCTGTTTGATTCTTCTTTTCTTCGACAATTTTGTATCCTTCCAGTTTTGAGATGATGTGCACTTAACCCGTAAGCTTGGTCCCTGCTAATAAATGGGGCTGCTGGTGGGTTAGGGTATAGGTTTTAGAGTCATATAGATCAGTGATTGACCCACAGTGTGTGCCCTTGGGCAAGTCATTACATCTGAGTTTCTATTTCCTCATTCTTAAATGGAAAGAATAACATCAACCTCATGCATTAATGCAGTGCATTAATCAATGAATATCAAGGGCCTGGGGGCCGGATCGGCACACAGCAAAGACTAGATGTTACCTGCCTCTAACTAATATTACAGGAGGGAGACTGTCTTTGCTTGGGAGCGTTACTTCTCACATTTTACATGTGCTGTCATTAATTTGTACGCTGAAACTCCCCCCACCCCCGCCTAATTTAACTCATGATCCCAGACGTCATTATAAATTACCAGCTAAAAATATGACAATTTTTGTTAATTTTATATTTAAATAATAGCAAGCAAGTTTAACTGAAGGTTCAAAATCACTGATCTCCTTCCCTTTCAAGTTCAAATCAGCGTTTATTATACTCCTACTTAGAGACAAGCAACCCCCATTTCAGAGAGGGAAGAGAGGCTCTGAGTGCCACCTGCCTAACGTCAACCTAGGGCAAGACACAAATCCGAGTCCGCCGCACTCCAGAAGCGGTTCTGTCCATCTGTGCGCTGCCCCCTTCCCAGCTCCGCCAGCATTGTTAGTGACCCAAGAGAAGTTGCCTCCTACCCTGACCTATTTCCCCATCTGTACAAACGAGCTATCGGGCCAACCAGACCTTAAAGACACTACCATCTGGCCGCCTCCATCCGGATCCCCACCTCTAGTCCATACCTGCCGGAAGAGTCATTCCACCCGCCCGCTTGCCAGCAGAAAAGGCTCAAGCCCAGGATCCCGGACGTGCGTAACCGCGGTGAGGACCCTTGGACGCCCTGCTTCCGGGGTTGGCGCTTCTGAGAAAGAGCTCGGGCGGACCCCATAGCTCCGGCTCCAGAGTTCCTAGGGCCGCCGAGTTCCACCTGGGACATCCCTGCGGACTGTGGGGGTGGCTATGGATGCCACGCCCACTACACCCACCGGCGGGAGAGAGGATGTGTGTGGGGTTACCCCCAAGGGGCCCGGACCGGCAGGTTTTTCTCCAACCCGCGGTGACCGCTAGAGCACGCTTTTAGGAACTGAGCCGGGTGTGGAAGGATCTCAATAGCTAGCGGCGGACGGGGGCGTGTCACAAGCAGGCCCTGGGTTTGAGGAAAGGGCCTGACGCCGAGGGGCGTGGCCTAGCATAGCGTGTGGACGGGGCTAGTTTTGGGGGTTGGATCCAGTTTCGGGGACCTGGCTCTGTGGCCAGACCCTAACAGGGCCCGGGGTGAACACCGGAACCCTCGCTCAGAACTCCGAGATCAGCGTTGGAGCAGACTGTTTTAGGGAACCCGCACTCCGACGCCGCAGACCTGGGTTCAAATCTTGACTCCGTTGCCAGCTTGTCGCGAGGCTTTGTCCAGGTGCCCGACACTCTCTGGACCTCATCTGCCCCTTCTGTAGAATTCAAGGCATGTCAGTGTCCCGAAAGATGTGGAACTCCCCCGGTTTTAATGGGGAGAGGGACTTTTTTTTAATTATTTTTAAATTTTTTTAAAATACCAAAAACACCAAACAAATGCAAACATTTGTAACTTTTGATCATTCCATTCTACATAAATAATCAGTAATTCACAATATCACCACATAGTTGCATATTCATCATCATGATTATTTCTTGGAACATTTGCATCTATTCAGAAAAAGAAAACAGAAAAAAATTCATACATACCATACCCCCATCCCTCCCCCTCACCAATCACCAGCATTTCGTTCTAAATTTATTTTAACATTTCTTCCCCCTATTATTCATCTTTATTCCCTATGTTTTACTTGTGTCTTGATAAGATAGATAAAAGGAGCATCAGACACAAGGTTTTCACAATCACACAGTCACATAAGCTATATCATTATACAATCATCTTCAAGAAACATGGCTACTGGAACACAGCTCTACATTTTCAAGCAGTTCCCTCCAGCCTCTCCACTACAGCTTGACTAACAAGGTGACATCTATGTAATGCGTAAGAATAACCTCCAGGATAACCTCTCAACTCTGTTTGGAATCTCAGCCATTGACACTTATTTTGTCTCATTTCACTCTTCCCCCTTTTGGTGAGAAGGTTTTCTCAATCCCCTGATGCTGAGTTTCAGCTCATTCTAGGGATTTTCTCAATCCCTTGATGCTGAGTCTCAACTCATTCTAGGATTTCTGTCCAACGTTGCCAGGAAGATCCACACCCCTGGGAGGCATGTCCCACTAGACAGGGGGAGGGCCCTTAGTTTCCTTGTTGTGTTGGCTGGAGAGAGAGGCCACATCTGAGCAACAAAAGAGGTTCTCTTGGGGGTGACTCTTAGGCCTAATTTTAAGTAGGCTTGACCTATCCTTTGTGGGGTTACATTTCATATGAACAAACCCAAGATTGGGGGCTCAGCCTACAGCTTTGATTGTCCGCACTGCTTGTGAGAATATCAAGAATTCAACCTGGGGAAGTTGAATTTGAAGAGAGGGACTTTTATTAAACACACAGCTCTCCGGGCTCCATCCCAGACTGGGGGAATCGCGGGAATCTGCATTTCTAACAAGCTACGCCAATCCCCATAAACTTATTTGAAAACTGGCAGACTAAGAGCCCCTTCCGTGGGTGGAGGCTACTGTGAGGGGTATAGGGCATAGGAGTAGTTTTGCCTGGGTCGGGGTGCCCAACAATAATAATACCACCCCACCCCCAACTTCTCTGGAGTGAAGATTCCTCATTTCCAGTCCGGGGGCTCGTTTACCAAAAGCCCTCACACCTGTGCCCCCGTCTGAGCTGAAGCCAAGGCCGAGAGAGGGAAAGCAGCTTGCCCAAGGTCACAAAGCCAGAGGAGGTCCAGGCAGAGTTTAACGCAGGTCCAAGGACTCCCAGTCCAGTGCTCTCCCCGAGCGTCCCCCGTGCGCCTGCGTTTGGGAGCCTAAGTCTTTCTGACGCGGGTGGAGCCCGGACTGGCCGGGAACCCGATTTCTGACTCGGGAAGGGTCTAACTATCCACCTTTCCCCGCCGGACTTCGGGACCAGCCGAGGGGGTGAGGGGTGGTCCCAGAGGACTGCGACCCGGCTCGCTGCTCCCAGCCGGGGGAGCCAGATGGGACAGGCGAGCTGGCCAATGACGCGTGGGCTCTAGCCCTGGCAGCCAATCGGGAGCCGGGAGCGCGGAGCTGGCAGGGAGTGGGCGGAGCGGGGCTCGGGAGCTTCTGAGCCCGGAGCAGGCTGCTGTCTCCCGCCCCACCCCCGCGGTCCGTCAGGGCCCCGCTCTGCCGAGGGGCGCTCACTACTACTGGCCGTCCGCTGTAGCCGGCCGGGCCCACGGCTCCGAGCGTGCAGGGAAAACAGACCTCGGGTCGGACTTGCAGTCCTCCACCCGGGTCCTGGGGTTCTCTCTGCCCCGGCCTCCCTGGCCTCTCCCAGCGGCCACCACCTCCAGCCTCTCGGCGCCCTGGAGAGGATAAAGTAAGTGCTGAGGTTGCCGCTTCGGTGCCAGGATGGAGGAATCCGAGCAGCGGAGGCGGGGATGGAGCAGGGAGGGCTGGGAGACCTGATGGAGAAGGGTACGCGGGCCGATCCCTTGCACTCTGGTTTCTTTCCCTTATCCTTTGGATCCGAGGCAGGCCCGTAAAGTATGAGCAGAACCCTTTTTCTTCTTTGGAGGAAGGATTAAATTCCTCAGAGCAAGAGTTAAGGGTCCAGCCCAAGGTCACGCCTGGGGTCAGTGGCAGAGTCAGGAAGAGAGCCTGGGATTCCTGAAGCACCCAGCCTACCTGGAGGGAGAGGGCAGAGAGGGATGAACCTCCCCACCACTGCGTGTCCCTCTGTCAGTCTTACCCCTTCCTAAGGACCTTCATGGATGAGTGATGCACACCCGTGCACCTGCGCAGGGAGGCACCCCACACACACGGAGTTATATGTACAGCCAGGAGCTGGGCATCATCCCCTCCCTCTAGGCCTACCCATCTGCAGCTTGGCTGGGACCCCTTCCCACCTGCCTCATCCAGGGTCCTTTGGCTTGAGTACGCCTAAGCCACACCCTAGTCTGGGCACATCTTCCACTCTCTGTCCCCAGGGCAGGAGGGAAGGGGAGACGTGGCACCTCAAAATAGGAGTTCCATCTCTGCTTCTTGATGTTATCTTCCCATCACCTTTCTCCCTGTCCCTGGCAGCCTTCAGCCTCCCTATGGGGGATCTAATGATTCCAAGAACTTCTAGAGAAGACCTGTCAGTGGATCCAACTTAGTCTCCCTTCTGTTTTTTTTTTTTTTTTTTTTTACGCACCTGAGTAGCCACAACCTGCCTCCACCTCCACACTGAGCACAGCCTGGACCACACAGTGGGCTGGGGCCTCTGTGCCTTGGCCTTCTCTGCCTGGGTTGGCGGGAGGAAGAAGATGGAACATTTAGTGGGCACTTACTGTGTCCGAAGGTTGCACTGAGCTACGTCTCCTTTAGGAACTGGCTCATTCTAATATTTTAGTGCCCCATGACCCTATGAACTTTGAGTTTCTTAGGATCCCCAATTCAGATTCAGCAAAACAGATGCAGAAAGTACCTAAGGTTACCCATCTAAGTGATTATCTGATTCTTGGGCAAGGATTTCCCTCTAGGAAAGGAAACAACTGTGGTTTATTTTTTTCGACATGGGGTGGGGAAAGCAGTGGTAGGGAGGAACTTTTTCAACCTCCCCATGCCTTACATCTTTCAGGTATGATCACTGTGGTCGCTTTACTGACAAACAGAGGTGGGCAAGGTATTATTTTCATGTTCCTAAATCCACATGGGAATCACAGATATACAAATCACATGTCCTGGTATCTCCTGAACCTTCCCTTGCCCTCAAACCTTCATTTCCCTAACATCTTCAGAATTTTCATCTTGTCTCCAAGCCCCCATACTCAAGCTTTCATTGTTTATTCTTTCTTTTCTAGCACTCAGGGAGGCAGGGAGCTCCCTCTATCCAAGGAGGTAGCCGTGCAGGTGACCACAGACTGGAAAATTCCTGATGTCAGATGTGAGTGGGCCGGCTGACTGACCACCAGCAGCCTCTTGCCCAGTGCCCCCTCAGCGTCGGCATGAACTCCAGGATCCCATCTTCTAGAGGTTGGTTCAGCAGCCACCCACCCACTTCTGATACTGATCTGGAGCCTGCCACAGAAGGGCCAGCTCCCGAGACCACCACCCTCAGCCCAGAAGCCACCAGCTTTAATGGCACCAGAATCCCTGATGTGGCTGGTAGCACAGCCGGCGTGGGCACAATGCTTCTGTCCTTCGGGATCATCACGGTGATTGGTCTGGCTGTGGCCATGGTGAGAGTTGGGACAGGCTAGGGTTGGCCCAGGTGGCCCCCAATTGGTGGAGATGTAGTCAGTATTTGCATTTACAGAGAACATAATCAGAAGGCAATCCCTCCCCTCCTCCAGGGATTTGTTCATTGGCGCCCAGAGGCCAAAGAGGTGGCCTCCAATTGGAAGAACCAGAGAAGGTTCTGAGGAATACGTGGCTTTTGTGCTGAGCTGTGATCCAAGCCCAATCGCATAGAATATGGGGAGGAGGGCATTCCAGGTGGAGGGTCTTGGTGGACAAAAATTTAGAGACAGGCAGGAGGTTATGTGAGCAGCTAGCAGAGAGGCAAGTGAGTGTGGGAGGTACAAGCGGTGTGGGAGAGGCCAGACGGTGGTTGGGATGGATTGTGGGCTGTGGAGGCTGGGTGGGACGCTCCAGATGGCAGGCTGCTGAACAGTGTTCATTCATTCATTCACTTGACAATGATTTACTGGGCACCTGCCTTGGACCAGGCCCTGGGTATTGTGGTTCTTATGGGGAGAGGGGGACAGATAAAAACCAATGGATCCAAGGGAAATCTGCAGGGATTACTTTGGGAAATTGTTGGGTAGGAGTGGGGGGGCCTCTTCTAGGCTGAATGATCGGGAGCAGCTGAGGAGGTGACATGAGAGCTGAGACCTCAAAGTGGAAGCCTGGCCTAAGTGTCCTAAGAAGAGGTAGTGAGCCAACAGGACAGAGAGGTAAGCTAAGGGGAAGGCCACAAGAATCCTCCATCATGAGTATGATGCCTCTAGATCTGGTACAACCCCTGAGATGACACATGGACACTTGAAGTGTCACCAGGAGGCCACTGGAGATTGTCCAGGCTGAGGCCAGGAAGGATAGGGGTATACCTGAAGCTTCCCAGCAGGCTCAGCAATACCAGCATTCACTGGTATTCAGTGCTCTTCCCAGGCTCCAATTGTTGGCTCTAGGCTTGGGAGAATGTTGCTCTGACAAATAGGGCTGCAAATGGTGCACCCTTGGCCTGGCTGGAGCCACTGTTAAACCAGGGTCACCATATGGGCCCTGCAGGCTAGAATTGCTGCCAGGGAGCAGCTGCCTGCCGGCAAGCAGGGCCAGCATGCAGCACATGGAGAGTGAGGACAAGCCCTAAGAGGTCTGTGGAGATGAGGCAGGGTGCCAGTGTTCTGCCTTGGCTCCCATGCGGTAGTTAAGCAGACTGAAGCACCGTGATCAGGAAAAAGGGGCCTAGAATATGCCCTTATAAACCTCAGAGAAAGATTTCCTCCCCAGAACTGGGGAAGACTCCTTTACCCTTCGTTCTTGAGGAATGTTTGGAGGGCTGGGGTAGGTGGCCCAAGAAAGCAGAGAGGTAGGGAGGTTGTGGGGTAAAGGTTGTAGAAGGCAAGAAACAGCTTCTGGGCACCATGGGACAGGTCCAGAGATGCTCTCTATGTGCTGCTTTGTCTCTTCTTATGCCAGCCCTGAGCCAGGCCATGCTGGATGCAAGGAGGAACAAGTTAGTGCCAGGCTATGTGCCTTACACGGGAGGAAATAGTGCTTGGTTTGGACAGGAACAGTAGGGGAGGGCTTCCTGGAGGAGGTGGGGCTTAAGCTGGACTGTGAGTCCTAGTGAGAATTTGGAAAGGAAGATGTGGACGGAGTCAGCAGTTGGGGCAAGGGGAACAGCAGGGACAAAGACATGAAGACTGGATAAAGGCTCTCACATTCCCTGGACACCCCTCTGTATTACAGGCCTTGGGAGCTGAGGGTCTGCATCATGGCTGAGAGGGGAGGGAACAAAGATCACTGGGGCTGGAGCCACTAGCTCCAGGTGGGCAGGGGCTGGACCTGGAAACACTGGAGCTCCTGCTCTTCCACAGAAGAGCAGGTTCCTATGTGACCCCCTGGAGGAGTTGAGGGAATAAGGGATTCCCTGGCTTCTTCCCAGGCTTTTGGTGTTCCCTAGGATTGGGCAGCAGGGAGAACTCTGGGCCAGGCTGGACACCAAATCAGGTTCAAGCTCTGAATGGGACACAGAGGTCTGGGGATAGAACCGAGAGGCATGACTTTCCCCCATGAAGAAGCAGGCATGCTCCTAGTGGCTGAAACCACCAGCCTGGGGAGAAGCTGGGTGGTGCAGGGGTCCCTGGGCATTCACCTGAGTCTCTCCCCCTCCCTCCTTTCCCTCAAGACTTCGTACCAGGGTTTCCTACTCCAGCCTGGGGGCCCTGGTCTTTTTCTCAGCCTGCCTAGGCCTTTATCTTCAAGACTGAATAATGGGGATAAGACCTGGGAACCTCATAGGTTCCTCCAGAGCCAGGGTTCTGGGGAGTCAGCCTGGGCTGCCCGCTGAGGAGCTCAAGCCTTCCAGGTAAACTCTAGGAATCAGCCAGAGTCTTGCCTAGAGCCATTGCCCTGTGGAGTCTGGCTATTCCCTGTACCCTGGTTTTTTTTTTTTTTTAATCTGTACATAGATTTGGGCTGGGGAGAGTTGAGATGAGTTGCTGAAGCCTTCCTCATCCTCTTCAGCCCTGAGGGGTTCCACCATCAGCTTTGGCACAGGTGGGGACCCATCAGCCCTTAGGCCAGCCTTCCTCTGGGCACTGTCAGCATCTAATAAACATCAGGAAGGGCATAGATGTGAGGCACAGGCACCACGGGAGTGGGGGCCCCAAGGGCCAGAAGTCTCTCATTCATCAGCCCCAGCGTGTGTCCTGAGGGACTGCTGGGTGAGTTGGGGCCTCCTTTCCTGACCGCCTGATGCTGTGCCTTCTCTTGCAGGTTTTGTATATCAGGAAGAAGAAGAGGTAACTCCCCAGCTGCCATCAGAAACCTTGGCCCATGGGCAGTTCTGGGCTGGACTCCAGGGGACATGGGTGGGGAAGAAGGAGACCCCATTCCCAAGGCCCCTCTCCCTGGTCAGGGGTCAGAGCCTCTTCTGTCCCCTCTTAGCTGGGGGTGACCACTTTCCCTCTCACCATGGGGCCCTCACAGAGCCAGCAGGTATGAGGATTCTGGGTAACCAACTATGACTCTGTGATGGGGGGGTGTGTGTGGAGAGAGTGGGGACTCACCCCTACCCAACTGTGCAGCCACCCCTGCCCTGCCTGCTACTCAACCTTCCCCCAACCCCCAGAGGCCATGGATTCCAGCAAGGCCTGGCCTGGGCAGTCCCTGTGGACCCCACAGATAACAGCCCCTTGGTCTATGGCCCTACCTGGTTCTAGGAACAAGCAACTTCTCTCTCTTACCACCCATCTGAAGGACAGAGCCAGTCCTGTAGGTTTCATTAAATGAAAACATGTTACATTTAATGCTGGGTGAAATCTTAGGACCCTAAACATGGTTGTGTGCTGTGGCTCAGCTGGTGAGCAGGGCCTGGAGGGCTAGAGGGAGGGAAAGGGCCTGCCCTGCCCCCAGCAGCCTCTGCCCCCAACCCTAGGCTGGAGAAGTTGCGCCACCAGCTCATGCCCATGTACAACTTCGACCCCACGGAGGAGCAGGACGAGCTGGAGCAGGAGCTGTTGGAGCACGGGCGGGACGCCGCCTCCCTGCAGGCTGCAGCCTCTGGGCCAGCCATGCAGGGCAAGGTGGGCCTTGGTCAGATTCCCCTGCCCAGCCTGCAGCCCATTCGGGCATCCGCCACCCCCAGCCTCCCTCCATCCTCACACAGTGTTTGCGCATCTGCCGTGTGGTCAGGCGGCAGCTATTTGGTATATGGGTTTTGTCAAGTTTGTTTAGAATCCAGTAGAATTGCTCCATGGCTATCACAGACTCACCGTGCAAGGCCAGGGCAGGGCAGCTCTGGGATCCAGCCTAGGTCTGCCCCGATACCCTGGTGATTTTAGAAGCTCCATTGGCCTTGCTGAGACTCGGTGTTCTCATCTACAAATGAAAATCCTAATTATTACCCCATGTACTGGTTAGGAAGGCAGCAGCGGACACCGGAAGAGCTAGTTGGAGCCTGAGACTCCAGGTCCATGGTCCTGTATGGGTTGTGATGTGGGTCAGACTCTTGGAGAATAGCACCTCAGAGTCGGGTTCCAGTCACTGACAGACCCTCAGCGGGTAGAGACCTCAGCCGAGCTAGCCTCCTATGACCAAAGGGATGGGTGAATGCATGGTTGACTTGCTAGAGCCCTGGGTTGCCTGATCGCTTATTCCCAGTCCTTGAAATTCCCAAGAGCCGGAGCACCATGGGGAGACCTGGCCTTCCTTATACCCAGCCAGCCTTGTCACAGTCCTCCTTGCCCTGACTCCCTGAGTTACTGGAGATGTCTGGCCCCAGGCTGGGAGTCTCCAGATCCCCTGGTTTTGCCACCAGTTCTGTATGACCTGGGTCAGCGCATGTCACTCCCTCAGGATATTCAGGATATTCCAGGACTGAGAACCTTGGTTGACCTGTGTCTCACGGGGCTACTGACCATTTGACTACTGTTTTCTGTGTACTTCCCTTGAGCCAGCCCCTGTGCTGGGACCTGGGGGTACAGAGGCAGGCTCCTCTGCTGGGGGAGAGAGGTGCATGCATAATTAATTCCACCCCTGGTCCCCCAGGGTAAGTGCTGGGATGGCTGTTGCAGGGGCGGAGTTGTGAAGCCAGATCCTATTTCGAGACCAAGTTTGCAGGGAGGGCAAGGCTCCAGGCAGAAGACAGAGCTCAGTGCAAGCACATGCAGACACTAGGAAGCCTGGGTGGAGGTGACTGAGCCAGAGCATGCACGGCCTTGGCCAAGGTCCCTGATGCTCCTGCCTGTCTCCCTGCAGACCACCCTCCCCTCCCAGGGCCCGCTGCAGAGGCCCAGCCGGCTGGTGTTCACTGACGTAGCCAATGCCATCCACACGTGAGTGGTCCAGAGACAGGCCTGGAGCTCTGATGGAGACGTCCTCACATTGCCCAGAGGCTGCCCACTCCTGGAACGTCAAGACCTCCTCTCGGGACCTGCCCTGCCAAAGAGGAAGGGGCCAGGCAAGGCCCCAGCTGTTCTGTGAACTCACCTGCTGACTCTTGAGGCTCTGAGAGGCCCCTGGCCAGGCTGGGCATCTGGCCACTGACCTCCCTAAACCTGAGGGCCCTGGCGTGGAGGGCGGCCCCCATACCGGATGGTGGAGAGCCCCTGCTGGCTTCCTTATCTCCTCTCTAGACTTTTCACATCTGGGTCTGCTCCCTGGAATCTGGAGGAAATAGAGGGAGTAGTAGGAGAGGGAGGGGAGAAAGGATTGGAGGGTGGGGGGCAGGGGGAGTATTCTCCTCTGTCAGGGAGAGGTTTGTGTTTGGACTCTGGAGATTGCAGAGATGTGATCTCCCAGGTCATAGGGACAGGGAATAGGGGTCACCCATTATTGACCCTCACGGTCCCAGAATCGGAGCTGACATTGCCCAGTGGGCAAAGATGCCAGGAAGAGAGCTGCTTGTACCCACAATCCATCCATACAACAGGGGATCCCTGAGTACTCCAGCCACCCCCCCTCCTGGCAGCCAGCTGTCTGCTGAGCCCAAACTAAAGTGGGAGCTTAGAGAGAAGGGAAATGGGGGGATGTGTGCAGAGGTATGCAGCCCCCTCTGCCTGCAGAAAGGCCCCAGGTGTGCATGAGTGTGCCCATGTGCAGACATGAGCCCGTACCAGTACATGGAGCACGGTGGAGCCCCTCTGCATTGGCTCTACCCTCCAAGCCAGCTTCCATCTCCCCCACCCAGCAGGGGCAGTGTAGCGAGCCGCCTCCTTTGCAGCCCTCAATGTTCAGGGACCGCAGCAGGGAGAAGGGAAGTAATGCTGCCTCATAGGGCTCTAAAAGCTGAACAGAGCCACTTCTGGAAGCATCTGCCTGTCCTGGGTTATGTGGGCCCTTTGAGGCTGGAGGTGAGACTGTGGGTGGGGTGGGAACTGCCCAGAGGAAAGAGGGTGGGGCTTAGCCCCTTAGGAAACACACTCAAGAAACTCAACCTATTTTTGGATTTCCCCACCTCCACCCCATCGATGGGAAGGGGTTGATGGTGGGGGAAAGGGAGTCTCTGTGCTTGGCCTGCCCCTCAGCCTTTGTGGGTCAGGGCTGATGTCAGGGTCACTCAGTAGAGTCAGACTGCAGGAGCTGGGCATTTGCTCTGCTCTGGGCAGGCCTGTGCACGCGAGCCTGCGGAGAAGCATGTCCTCGTGCCCGGCCTCGCTGCCATGGCCATCCTCGCTGGTTGGAGAGGATGCGGGGGTGGCATGTGCAGTGCTTCTCTTGGGCAAATGCCATGTGTCAGAAGATGAGGGCTTAGGAGTCCCATGTGGGGAAGGTTCTGGATTTATTCCCTCCTCAAGATGCTATAAATACGTTAGCACTTAAGCGGACTGGAGGGCTGTGGGTAATTTAGGATGCACAGAAGCTGTAATTTAACTCACAGCATCTCTGTGTGAGAGCATTAAAGATGTAATTAAGATGTTTACGCAAAAAGAGTGTGAGCCTATGACACTCCTAGTGTGAAAGCCCAGGAAAGGACAGGATGGGTGAGGGGCTGTGGGGAGCCTGGGAACAGTCGCTTGAGTCCCAGCTATGAGATGGCAGCCCAGTTGGTCTTCCTTGATCTACCCAAGGAAATTCCTCTGGCCCTGGGTTCAAGGCTGCTCTGGGCCTCCTTGTCTCACTTGTGGACTGGGGTCACATTGCCTGCCACCCCGTTGGGTGGAGAGGCCAAGTGGACAGGACATGTGGGACAGGGGAAGGAGGGCCCTCGAGCCCCAAGGACGTGGGGGAGGTGGAGTACCCCAGGACTCACAGGAGCTGGGTCTGAAACACAAAAGGGAACAAAATAATGTGTCCTTTCCCAGAGCACAATTGGCAGTGGATAGTGTGTGTGGTAGGGGGAGGCTTCAGGGCTCTGTGTGTGGAACCCACCTGCAGGGTTCTGAAGGGTTTAGGGGAACATGACACCAGGTGACCAATAGTCCCGGTTTGCCCAGGACTAACCCAGTTTTAGCGCTGAAAGTCTCACAAACCAATTCCCTCTTCCAGAGTGCTGAGCTTTGGACTAGCATCATGGAAACAAGGAGAGAGTGAGCGTCCCAGGTCCACAGTGGAGGACTGGGCCGGAGATGGGCTGCAGGATAGGGCTTTGGGTAAGGATGAGGGCCGAACATGCCATGGGCTCCCCACACTGCGGTCACACAGCCAGGCCTGTCAACAGTGGCCCTTGTCCTGGGGAGGGGTCTCCTTCCCTCAGCAGAAGAAGGAAGGATCCCGCCAGAGAGTAGCCAGGAACATGGGGCTGCAAAAGGCCCAGTATCTGGAGGCCCCTGAAGAAACAGCACCCGGGACAGGGGCTCCAGAAGGACCCCTGCTCCCATTCTCACCCACTGCCTGCCCCATGGCCCTCTCCCAGCCTCCCCCGGGCTGGGCTGGCCTGGGGGATGGACACAGGGCAGGCGTCTCTGTGGTAACGGGGACAGCTTCCTCCTCCTCTTGTCCCCTCACAGCCACCTCCTCTTCCCTTCTACCCCACCTTCTTCTGTTCTCTAGTTCTCTTTGCAGTCCTGGAGGAAAAACAGATTCCCCATGAGTTCCCACGTCTTCCACCAAGTGTGGGGTCAATAAATATTGGGGTGAAAGGTTCTGGGTGGTGTGTCCTCCTTTTGGGGACTGGTGGGCTGACCTGAGCTCTCCTCACCGCCGTGCGATGGAGTTGCCAGCTCTCGGCTCTCGGAAACTTGGCTCCTGAAACTGGCTGTTAAGTGGGGCCCTTTGGGAAATGTGAGCCCCACCCCCACCCCATCAATAACCAAAGCCCTTCCTCGTGACCAGCGACCAGGGCTGCAGGTCAGAAGTCGCAGTCGTTTGTGGTGGGTGTGACAAGTGATGTGGATGGGCCTTCAAAGGAGGTCGTTTTCCTTAATAAAGTGAAGTGTCACCTTCGAGCCACTGTAAAGAAAACAGTCCTGCTGCTGGCTGTATGCAGGCAGACATCAGGGATGCCGTCAGGATGTAAAGGGAAGTTCCCGTGGGGGCGAGCCCAGGAACTCCAACAGAGCAGTCTGACCTGGCTGTGATTCCTTCCAGAAACACGGCTTTGGCCTGGCCTGGCAGTTCCTACTGCATGTCCCATCCCTACCCAGGGGCATTTCCATCCTAGATGAGAGGAGACAGACATTCACATGGGAAGAAAAATGTGTGTGTGTGTGCGTGTGTGTGTATGTACACACACAGCACATGTATTAATGTCTATTTCTTTCTATCTCATCTATATGGAAAAGGGGGCAGGGTGTGCCTGGGGGTGGTCAGTGGCTGGGGGCAAAGGCTCCCTCGGTTTTGGTATGGAGGGGCCAGATTTGGGGGAGGGGGGGAGAAATGCCAGAAACTGCTGGGCTGGTGTCCGCAGCCACCCTGGCGTCCAAGAGCTCAGGATAGAGGAGCATCTGCAGATGAGGGTATCTAGAGGTCACCCAGAGGATGCTGTTGACAGACCCGAGATGCGAAGAAATAGACACGTGTGTGGGGATCAAGCGCAGGAGGGGGAGGAGGGGCAGGGGAGAGAAGGGGCGTGGCTTGTAGGGGATGTGGGAGAAGTCGAGTGGACTAAGGTGCCCTCCCGCCGGGCCTGGCTCTGTCCTTGGTACCTCCTCTTATCCCCACCCCAGAGCTCCTTGGCAGTGGCTCCTGCTCCCCACCCTTCAGCCTGTCCTGCAGGTGGAGGACAGGGCAGGTGTCTCTGCCCCCCAGAGGTGGCAGGACACCCCCTCATGTGCACCTGAGGGAGCCAGGGAAGGGCAGTAAGGAAACAAAGGAAGAACAAGAGGTGAGGTGGCCTCCTCCATCCCAGAGAAAACCCCTGGTTCAGAGTCTTCAGCCCAGGATGGGGCTGGGGGTGCAGAGAGTTAGGTGACACCAGGACTGCAGTGGGCTTCCTTTTCCCTGCCCCTGGCCCGAGGAGAGTGGTGTGTGTCAAAGGGACTTTCTATCATGGGCAGAATGGGGCAGTTGGGAGGGGATTCTGCTTCTCAGATCTCCCCTCGGTTTTGAAGTTTTCCCCTCTCTCAGCAGTTAGCGGGAAAGGTGCCCTCTGGGTTCCTGCTGGGATCCATGCATCTGGGATTCCCATGTGGGCTGCCGAGGTCCGTGGAGGAGGGGAGCCCCCCCCAGGTGCCAGAATTACTGTCCAGAGGTGTTATACTGAGCTCCCATCTGCAGACAGAAAAGGAGAGACAGCCAGGAGGCCCCTCCGCTCGCCTCGCCTGGGAGAGGTCAAGACCTTCCTTGAGGAACCAGCTCAGCTCTGCCCAGCGGCCCACAGCCTGGGCCAGATTCTCACATTCAGGGTGAGATTCCAGGCGACCTAATGATCCCATTAACTTGAGAGCAAAGCAAGACTCACGCAAGGTCCTCCCTGGTGTACCTCCCAGTGTGTGAGGTTTCCAGGCGTGCAGGCACATCGGAGGCGTGAGAGGGAGTCTGGCATGCAGCTGCTGCCACTGAGAGGCTTCTCAGAGCTGCCTCAGCAGCTCCCTGGATTCCTCCCAAGGGGCAAATGGAACTTCTGAGAGATGCACTCTGGGGACCCGTGGTGGGACCCCACACATCCCCACGGTGGCCGGAAGGTGACAGCAGCTAGCATTCCCCAAGGTGTGAGAAGGGGCATGGAGGCCGAGCATCAGCCCAGGGGGGTGGCATGGAGCTCAGAGGGGAGCCCCAGACTCTCTTTTGCTTTCTGGAACACCTCATTAAAGAGAGCAGGAGCCCGGGCTCTGAGTCTCGGGGTAAGGGGTTCGCTGAGGCCCCGCACACCTCCTGCCTGGTCCTGGGCCCCAGGTGTCGGGCCTCCCTACCAGAGTGTGGGCCAGGCCCAGAGCCAGACTGGAGGACCGGTTCGCCCAGCACTACTCCCTCCAGCAGCCCTGGCTCCTCCCTGGGGAATCAGGGACCCATCTTGGCCTTTCTCCCCACGTGAGATAGCTCTTATGAGACTGAAAATCCAGGCCTGACCCCTGTTCACCCCAGAGAGCCCTCTCACATCCCTCTGCCCACCCCAGATGGAATCCTGAGTCAGTCTCCGGGGACTGAGGTCCTGGCAGAAGCCACTTCCACAGCAGCACTGCTCTCAGGCTGGGCCTGTCTTCATGTTCCTCTGTCCCCATCAATCTAGCTGAGAGGCTTTCTACAAAGTTTCCTGAAGCCCAAATATTTGTAGTGTAAGGGTGTGGGGTAGAGTGGATTCATGGTATTTGGCATCCTGGCAGACCTAACGCATGCAGGAGTCCACAGGACTTCCCCGCATGCCCGACCTTGTGCTTGGAGGTGAGGGGAGCTTTCAAGGCCAAGTCTGCTGGGAACAATGAGAGGTGAGACAGCTGAATGCAGTTGCTCTTGGGCTTTAAGAGTTCTGGTCAGGGAGGGCTTCCTGGAGGGGGCAGAGGAGCAGGCATGAGCTGTGCTTACTTTCTGCCCATCTCACCAGGGCCTGGGTTTCAGGCCAGGATGAGGCGGTCTTTGCTGCCCATGCTATAGAAGTGACTGGCCAATGTGGATCAGGTGGGTCTGGCAGTGGAACAACAGAACCCAGAGGAAAATACTTTCTATGGCTTTTCCCGAGAAACCCATGAGAGTTGTGGAGTCTCTTTCCCTGCAGCTGCAGCAACATTCAGGCGACGTCCCACTCCTGGCTGATCCTTCCATCGCAGCAGCTCCAGCTTCCCTTCTATGTCTGGGTTCAGTTGGTGGCCCAGGCAGCCAGATCCTTTCCTGCCCTCCTCAGGACTTGATGACATAAACGGCAGTCCATCAAGGGGGGTTAAGAGGATACTGCGTCCTGTCGGGAAAGAGACCACTGGACTAGGACTGATCAAGGGCTCCAGCAGGCCAGACCCTAGTGAGCTCCTCCAGCCCCATTTACAGGTGAGGAAATGGCTGGTCAGAGAGGGTGGGTGAGGTCAGCTCCACTTCCTAGGGGTGCGGTGAGAGAGAAAGGGCTTGGGCAATGACGACGCATATCATGTGTCATGTGCCTGGCAAAGCTGATCAGCTCTTCCCTACTCCCTGGGTGGTCCTGGAGTCTGGCAAGGAGGGGGTTAGAGGGCTCACTTCTGCTGGGAGCTGAGACCCCCTTGTTGAGAGTCCCTGACTTGGGCACTGAACTCCAAGTCACTAGGTTTCCCTTTCCTCAGCCTCAGTTTACCCCTCTCCAAAATGGGAATGAAACTACTCAGCCCTACTCACCGTGGGGCGCTGCGGGGAGGGGCCTTGGCAGTGGGCTACCTCAAGGGCTGAAATCTGGCCCTAGTAACAGTTATTCTTGATGGGTGCCATGCTGGCAAGCTCCCACTTTACTTCCAGCGGCTCTTCGCATGGGTGTAGTTACTCCATCTTACAGAGGAGACCCAGCTCCCCCAAACGGAGTCATCAGGTACAGAGCCAAGGGCTTGGTACTCTCCTACAGGAAGGAGCCTCAGACACACCTCAGAGGCAGAAGGGTGTGGGGGCGTGGCTGGACACCCAACTTGGCACTGCTCAATAGACTCCCAAATCTGCCTTCTGGCCCTGATGCCAGTCCATGCTGCCACCTTCTGGTGGATCCAGGTATTGCAGGCAGCTTTCCCACCTACTACTCTTAACCAGGACCCTGCTGGGTGGCCCCTTGGTTCTCTTCTGGCCCCATCCTCTGATGTCTCCCCTGCACTCAGTCCCTCTCACCCATGTGGATGGAGATCAGGACACAGGTCGCAGGTCCTGACACAGGACCTCAACTGGCAGGACCATAACTAGGGTGAGATGACTAAGGTACCTCATGTTCAAAATTAAGGAGGCACTCCCTCTCAGGAGCTGACACTGCACTTCCACCACCCTGAAAGTGAGTGCCTCCTTACATTCTGCATGCTGAGTGCCTCACTAGCTTCATCTTAGTCTCAGCCTTGCCATTTGGGCCCCTCTTGGTTGGGACCCCGCTGGCCGACACTGAAGCTGGTCCCACACCCAAAGGGCCCAGCCGTGAGGGTATGAGCCACACTCCTATCTGGAGCTCGAAAGGAGACTTCTACCTTGAGGCGCT
The DNA here is from genome assembly GCF_023851605.1 of Tamandua tetradactyla. Classification (NCBI taxonomy): domain Eukaryota; kingdom Metazoa; phylum Chordata; class Mammalia; order Pilosa; family Myrmecophagidae; genus Tamandua; species Tamandua tetradactyla. The sequence continues at coordinate 35,561,059 of NC_135341.1, forward strand.
CAGGAACACCAGATTATGAGAGATATAAGGGCTCTTTCAGCAGCTTGATGACAGGTCATTAAAATGACACTACAAAGCCCTGGGTGGCCCTGGAGTGAAGGAGGAGGGCAGGATTCCCTCCACCAATTTATGAGGATGGGTCAGAGCCAGAGTCTGCATGTGTCAACTGCCTGGGGCACGTGCACATAGAATCAAAGCCGGTGTGCTTCTATTCATTCCCCAGCAACCCCAGAGAGTAAGGGGCCCCATCTTATGGATGGGGAAACTGAGGCACTGGTTATTTAGCACACAACCCAGGAGAGCTAACCCCAGAGCTCATACCCTAAGACTCCCAAAGAAGGAAAGAACATCCCCTGAATGTGGAGCTGCCATCTCCTCTCACCATTCATTTATTCACTATCTTCAGATGTGCTCAACCCTCAGCTCTGGCACTGAGAGGCAGCCTGCTGGGGCTTGTCTTAAAGAGTCTCAGTTGGCATGAAAGCCAGGAAAGCAGTGACAACACCACCGCTCACTAGGAGGTGACCTGGTGCAGGTGCAGGGACAGTAGATTCAGAGTCTGGACCGTCGTCTCTGACTGGGGTCATGGTAAGGCTTCTGTTGCACTGGGCCTCAGACATTGGAGCAGGTTTGAACTCGAGGCAATGGGGGACATTTCAGGCTGGACAGGTGGCACAGTGGAGGGGATGATGGGCTTTACCTTGTAGCCGGGACGTTAACAACAGAGGCTCCATCAGGTAATCCTCACGAACAAGGAGCGCTGGGCCAGCCCTGTGTGTGGTGCCCGTCCTGCCTCCCCTACTGGGTTCCCTTGTCTTAAACGCTTCTGCTGGTGGGGCAGTGGATCTGTCAACACTGACCTGAGAGAATCTGGGCCAAGGGCTGGAGCACTGAGTAAAAGAGATGCTGCAGCATGACTCCCCCAGAGAGCCCACACCCATCTCCACTTCCCCCACAGAGACCCAGCATGTCTGTTCCCACCTCCAAGTGCTGACCCCTGACCCCCAGGCTGAATAGTGGGATGGAATTGAGTTCCCTTGGTGAAGGGAGACAAGGGCATTGCGATTGGAGCAGTTCCCAATGTGGCCATCAGGTGGCAGTGCAGGCCCAGATTATTGTTGGGGAAGGGGGTTGGAGGGGAGGGGAGTGAGATCTGGCCTTGAGATCTTTTTCAGGGGGTTGGGAGTGTAAGTGACTGGGCCGCTGGAAGTTGTTTGCTTCCCCTTCCCTGCCCACCCCAAAACACCTCTCAACCAGGACTGGGACAGGGGAGACTTCCTTGTCACAACTGTGGTCTGAATCCCTAGAATGGAGCCTGGCACAGAGTAGGTGCTATGGGCTCCACCGATGGAACAGAGGTTTCTGCCTCACGAGAACTAAGTGAGTTAATATATGAAAAGCATGCAGCGAGAGCCCTCAATAAATGTGCATGGTTATTTTTACTTTTATTATAGAGGGCATTTCTGCCCAGAGCGTGAACAACATCCCGGAGACCCTCACTTATTTCAGGCATGGGACTTCAAGCGTGGGCCCCACCCTGGTATCCAGACAGCCTCTCCCACCAGGGGAAAGAGACTGAACCCATGTGGCCTCACTTGTTCAATGCAGCAGCCCCTCATGGGCAGTTGGAGGACAGAAATATTTGTGTAAGCACTAAGGGTAGCTACACACAAGGATGGGGTCCCCCTAGGCCTCACCAGGCAGCCTCCATAGCTCCCTGGGAATGGAGAAGACCCAGCCTTCTGCTGTCTCTGTCAGGACTGGCTCAGCTGGCTGGAGGGTGGGAGGGGATGAGGCAGGGGGAACCTGCCCCTCAGTTGCTGGGACACCAGTTCAGAACATCTGCCTACCTGGGGCTTTTCACTGCACGCCTTTGCCGACTCTGGAGCCTCCCCCTGTGAATGCCTATCCCGTCTTTACCTCAAATTCTACTTCTTCTCAGTGCCTAACCAGAGCACTTGCTCAAAAAGATGACAAAATAGCTTTGATGCCATCTCTCTCCCCCACCCCAACATGGGAGCCAGCTTCTTTCCACTGAGCTCCATGAGGTCACCAGCTGTCCCATCTGAGCCACAGCCTCGGGCTGAATGAGTTGTTTCAGGCTACACAGGACTTAAACCCAGCTCTGTCTGACTTCTAGCCCGTGCCTGGAGTGGGTCCGGTTCATCCTTCACGGCAGGTCCCACTCGAGTCCCGGGCTCCAGATGGGTTCCTGGCATGCTCTCTTGGCTCCTGCATCCCCACGAGGGAAGGAGCAAGATGGGGGCATTTGCTGCATCCAGTGGCCAGGCTGAGTGCCTGGGGAGGGCAGGAGCAGCACCAGCTGCCCCTCATACATCATCTCCAACAAGGCAGACGGCAGGAAACAAGCGGCTCCTGCAAAGTGATCACTGGTGATAGAGTGCGGTAGGTGGTCCAGCTCCCAGTAGGACGAGGTGTGACTCGCCCTGGATCCCCCTTTCGGCTGTCAAGTAAAGGGGTGACTATTGGCGAGTCAGCTCTGCCTTCCACCAGGGATGCCTGTGACAGGTGTCCCAGAGACTGCAGCCCAAGGACCTTGGGCAACTGGACCCTCTGGAGTGCCCCTTGCTAGGTGAGCAAGCTGGTTTGAATTCCAGCTCAGCCCCTATGTGATGCCAGGGAAATCCCTAAACCTCTTGCCTCTGTTCTTCATCTGTAAGTAGAATAGGTCATCCCTACCTGATAGGTTTAAAGGGTTCAGCCTCTCTATGGGATATGACTCCCAGGGGTGTAAATCTCCCTGGCAACGTGAGACATGACTCTCAGAGATAAGCCTGGACCTGGCATCGTGGGATTGAGAAAGTATACTTGACCAAAAGGGGGAAGAGAGAAATGTGACAAAATAATGTTTCGGTAGCTGAGAGATTTCAAATAGAGTCGAGAGTTTATCCTGGAGGTTATTCTTACGCATTAAGTAGAGATCACCTTGTTATTCAAGATGTAATAGAGAGGCTGGAGGGAACTGCCTGAAAATGTTGAGCTATGTTCCAGTAGCCTTGTTTCTTAAAGATGAGTGTATGACTACATAGCTTTTACAGTGTGACTGTGTGATTGTGAAAACCATTTGGCTGACACTCCCTTTATCCAGTGTATAGACAGATGAATAAGAAAATAAAGACAAAAATAAGTAAATAATAGAGAGGGAAGGGTTATGAGATGTTCTCCGTGTTCTTCTTTATTTTTATTTTTATTTTGGGAGTAATTAAAATGTTCAAAAATTGATTGTGGTGATGAATGCACAACTATATGATGATACTGTGAGCCAGTGATTGTACACTTTGGATGATTATATGGTATGTGAATATGCCTCAATAAAATTGCATTTAAAAAGGCATAAAATTCCTGCAATAAATCTATTAAAATAAAATTTAAAAAAAGGTTCATCCTTGTAAAGGGCACAGAACAGTACCTGACACGTAGGAAACACTAAGGAACTATTTGCTAAATTAAAAAGTCACTAAAGGTTTGCAGGGTGGCCTGGGGGGTACAGGGACTTCACAGGGGTGGGAGCCTCTGAGCTGTATATGGGCTCAGCCCCCTGGTGACCCTGCAATCCACAGGGACTGCAAGCCTGTCTGGTTCCAGGTCACACACCCCAGCCCAGCTCTAGTCTTACTCTCCAAATCCTCCCTAGCATCTCAATTTCTAAAATTGCCTCTGCCCAGCAGTCCATGTGGCCTCACCAATTCCCTCATGGCCAGGAAGGGGCAGGGCCTTGGGGGGGTAGGGGTGTTTCCTACTCGACACCTGGCCTGAACTGGGGCCTTCTGGAGGAGCCTTTGGGATCTGGCCTGGGAGGGATGAGTGGGGGCAGCTGAGGCAGGCAAGGAGGGGCCAGGGCCTACGATGGGGCCTGAGCTCAGAGCCCTCTGACCCGGCTCTGGGTGGCTGCTTTGGGGCCACAAAGCCCTGGAGTGGTTGCCTGAAAACCAGTTGATGGCAGAGGCTGCTGGTTGCTTCCCCACCCATGATCATTCCCACTACGAGAGCCACAGATGGGCTCAGGACCCAGGTTGCTTTGGTCCATAGGCCAAAGGATAGGGCTGAGTCCCTTTGCACCAATTCATCTCCTGTCCAGATCAGTGACGCCCACTGCCTTACCAGTCACCAGGCCAGAAACCAAGTTTTCCCCCAGTCCACAGCCCCCAGGGCCCGCAATCCTTCTTGTCCCAAGTTTTACAGCCACACCCACAGGTACCATCTGGCCATCTTTACCTGGGCCTCCCAGCCATGCCCCACTAGCCACTGCCCCGTGGCCCCTCTAACCCTCCACTTACAGACCTGTTAGGCTTCTGCTGAACTCTGGGCCCTGAAGCCTGGCCTCCAAAGCCTCAGCCTGCTGCCTTCCATTCTGCCCAAGCAGGATGTCCCCTGCCTCTGCCCGCTGGTGCTGCGCCTGGGCCAGGATCCCTGTCCACCCTGCCCAGGCTGGGCTTTGCCCCTGACATGCAGTGGCCTCCCCCTCTTGCCATCCCCCCAGCCTTCTGGCAATTACCTGAATGATTGATTTGGTAATTAACTTGGTAATTAATCATGCTTCGGCTGCTCAAGATGCTCTTTGCTGGCCTGGCCTGGAATAGAGACCTGCTTGGCATTACTTTCCCTGGGAAGGAGGTAAGAGGCCCATCACTTTGAGGCCCATCACCTGGCTCAGCCCCCGCCAGTGCCCAGCACACAGGGTGATGCCAGGGATCTAGCTGAGAGAGAGACCCAGGAGCTGCCTCTGGGGAGGCCCTGAGGGTGTCCCGGGGTGCACTTGAGTGTGGCTTCAGCCCTGGGGGACTCACTTCCCCTAAGGCAGCCCTTCTCCCAGCTCCACCTCCACTTGGCCTCCTGGTAGCCGCCTCCAGCCTCCTGGGGGTGCTGAGTGAGGGATGCTATGGCCCTGTGTGCTGGATACTGGCAGGGACCAAAGGACCTGGCCCTTAGCGAGTTCCCAGCCTCCCAAGGCCTTGGGACAGGCCGCGTCCTGCTGTCCAGCTGGAGGAATGGGAGGCCTCCTGACAGAAACTCCATTTCAGAGGGGCTTTGATCAGCAGCAGGATTTGGTGGCAAAGGAGAAACTGAGTCTGGTGCTTAGTGGGGTTTGGGGCCAGCGCCGACCCAGGTGGACTCCAGTGAGGCTGGCCCCACGATGCATGGCCTGCAGGCACAGCCACCAGATGCATGGCCGGCAAGGGGTTCCGTGGAGCCAGCCCTCGGGGGTTGATTGAAATGCCCCCCTGCCAATTAGGATTTTTAAAGAAATGTATAATGATCCCTAATTGGCACCCTCATTAGGTGCCAATTAAACACTTAAGCATTTCTTACAAGTTTAACACATTAATAAGGCAGCTCATTACATGGTAACGAGATTTACTTCTCATATTTATTATATTGTTTTACCACTGCTGACAGCAGAGTTATTTTTAAAAGCATGGCTCCTTACTGATTGCACACAGCCCCTTCCCACCCCGCCTTGACCAGCAGCAGTTCCTGCTGGGGCTCTCCCCTGAGCCCCGGCCTCCGGTAGGTGCAGTCCCCTGCTCCTCACGCCCCCTGGCTCCAGCCTCCCAGAGGTGAGCCAGGCAGGGCCTGGCCTTCTTCCCAAAGCCTGGGAGGCCAGGCCCAGCCCCAGCCGCAGAGCACAGACCCCAGAGGGCGTCTGAGAGCCTGGGGGAACCTCGGCCCAGTTAGCCACACTCCGCATTCCAAGAGCACCAAGGGGAGGGGGCTAGTCCTTGCTTTCAGCCCCCCTGGCAGAGTCCTGCACCTGCTGCGAGGAGAGGGACCAACTCTATCAAGGGACCAGCCTGAGTAGGAAGGAGTGGGAGGGGGGCATAAGCCTCAGGAGGCTGAGGGAAGGGAGGGGAAAGCCCACCCGAGGAGCCTCATTTGGTCTTTTCCTTGGATTCCAGGAACAGTCATTTGTGGTACCCAGTTTTAGCTTTGCCTGCCCCACTATATTTCCTTCAGTGGATTCTGTGACCTTGCCACAACCTTGGTGCCAGCAGAGTGGTGGGGAGCTGAGGGGTGGGCAGGAAGGGAAACCTGTTCCTCCCTGAGTCCCCTTTACTGGAGCAAGCTTCCCCTGAACCCCTGCTCCAGAGCCGGGGGTGGACATGACAACACAAATAGATGACTGCCGGGGACTGAGGGACCCACTCCAGGTCCTGAAATGAGAGGACCGGCTTCATTCGTGAGTAAGGCAAGGACAGGTTATGCAAGGCTGGGCTGAACTGGGCTGCACCCCCCACCCCCGCTTTCCCTCCTCCCAGCTCCACCTCCTCCCTGCTCCCCTCTCTGTTCCCACTCCTCCCCCTCCCTGCCCCCAAGACCCAATGGATGAGGCCCTGATGCCAATAGGGCCCTTGGTCTCCTCTCAATACAGTGGAGACTGAACAAGCTGTCCCTGATGTCAGATCTGCTTTGCTAGCATTCTAGAAGGCTCTGGTGGGCCTGTCACGCATGTGATGGCACCTAAGGTGGATCTGAGTCAAGCTGAGTAGGGAAGGTCCAGTTTCCAGGCCAGGATGCTGGTCTGGAGGGCATGTCCTGATGCCCTGTGCCTCTGCCCCCAGTCCTAAGAAGTGTCCTTTGCCCCAACCTCTTTCTGGGAATTGGAGCAGCAGATGCTTTTCCACTTTTAGCCACCAGGCGACAACAGTGGCAGTCACACTCCGCCTCATTCCATCCGTTCCTGGAGCAGTGCACTTGACCTCCAAAGAGACCCTGAGGTTATCTGGTGTCCCCAGATCTGAAAGGAGGCGAGAAAAGATGGTGTCCCAGCCCCCTCCATGAGCTCTGAGACATGGAGCTCCCTTCCATCACAGAGGACGGAGGGGCTTGTGGCCCCGGCTATTTTGCTGGCACTGTCTCGGCAGGGGCTGCTGGGACCGTAGCCAGGTGGGAAGAACAGAGATGGGGGGCTAGTTGGGGGAGGGGGGTTCTCGGACCATCTTCCTCACTTTCCCGCCCTGGCCCTCGGCCCAGGACTTGAGTGTTATAGGCTCTGGCATTGACCTTCTCTGGGCCCCACAGTGCCCCCTCCCTCCACATATGGAACAGCAACTGAAGTCTGTACCTTGGAGGGCTTATGGATTCTCCCAGCATCCCATCACCCCCGCCTTGTCCCCTTCCCCAGCCCTGCATCAACAAGGCTGCATCAGCCTCCTTGTCATCCACCACAGCTCCAGACACTGCTCGTTTATCTCCAATATGTTGGGGGCGGAGGTGCCCAGACTTGGTGCCAATTTGCAGATGCACCCTCACTGGGTTCTCACCCCAGAGCTCAGCCCAGGCAGGGTTTGGGGAACCTGCTTTCTGGGTGCATGGGGTCTCTGGGGGCCTGGTCATCTGGATCCCCTCAACATTCTGAATCTAAAGCCTTATATCGTTGCTGGGAGCCCCTCAGAGACAGGCAGCCCACTGTCCTCGTCACTGACCCCTGAGCAGGGCCCACCTTACCCGAGGGGCCCTGGGAATTTGAATCACTGGTAAGAGCACCTGCAAGCAGCTGGGACGCTGGCTCCTGGGGAGAGCTTGGTGAGCTGTCTTGTCCTTTGGGTTCCTCAATGCCTGCAGCTGCGGCTCTGGCCATGCAGGGGTCTGTCTGCTCTAGGACCCCCGCAGGCAAAGCTCTACTCTAGCAGGAGGGCAGAGGATGGGCCTCGGGAAGAAGGGGAGGTTTCGGGGCAGCTGAGGAAAAAGTAAACTGGAGACGCCATTGAGGAGGGCGCGACCTCCTTGTCATCCACCTCCTTGCCCCCCCGGGGGGTTCTCATGCCTCCTTGGAACCAACAAACAAGATATTTCAGGGACCAAAGGAAACAGGCCAGAGCTGTCTGGAAATAAAAATGGAGGGGAAGGTGCCTCCAACCTCTGGCTAAGACTTGAATGGTGAGAGCTGCTAGCCAGGCGGGGATCTGGGAAGGAGGGTTCCAGGAGGAGGAAACAGCAAAAGCAAAGTTTTGGATGCTTGTGAGAAACAGCCAGGAAGCTGAGGGCAGGAGGGTAGCGGCAGGGGTAAGGGGACATCGGGGACCCATGTGCAGAGGGGAGGGCTTGGTTTCACAGGGGTTTGTAGCAGGTAAGAAGGGACATGAGGGGCAGGTGAGGGAACAAAGGAGACCGGGGCCAGGCCCTCCAGTGGTTTGAGTTCTTTGTGAGGGGGTCTCAATTGACTTGACATATGTGCCTGGGAGAAGCCCCCAACTCGATGGCGTGCCCTGGCAGGGGCTGGGGCCACCCGGCACAGAGATGCCTCAGCTTCCACACCTGTGAGAGGGCGGAGGGCAGCCCGTCCCCTCACCCCACATCCTCAGTCCCTCTGGAGGCAGGCTGGGTAGGCTGTGGACGACTGGGTCCCTGCTGGGCCAGGCGCTGGAGACCAGCTGCCTGGCAGATCTACTGCAAGAGGTTCTGCTGACTTCCTGGCCCAGCCCTGAATCATCCATCAGGCCCGAGGCCGCCTCACCCAGCCATGACCCCACCCCGGACAGGGGCCATTTATTTCCAGCAGCCGCTCCCAGGAACCAGGCTTTCAGCCAACAGGTCCTTTCTCCATTCCACGGGGCAGCCCTGCCCTGACACCTCTGGCCAGCTGCATTCTCCCCATGTGGAGGGGGATAACCAGGCCCGTGCACAGTTCTGAGGGCCCCCCAGGGTGGTCATTCCCACATGGAGCTGTGCTGCCCGGGAGGGATCTGGGTCCCCAGCGCAGGCGCAGGGAGCCTCGGGCCTGAGTTTCTCAAGTCCGGGGTCCGAGGACCATGGCCCTTCCCGAGTGGCCACTTCCCACCTCGGGGGTTCAGGATGGGGGCGTCCTCAGAATCTGGCCCTGAGAATGACAGCCACACAGGGATCTCCCCTCACCGAGCTCCAGACCGCACCACAGCTGGCTTAGGCCTGTCTCCGCCGGCTCCCTGCGAGAGGTCAGGGACCCCAGGCAGAGCGCGGAGAATTGGATAACTGGGGCAGAGAGACCAAGGTGATGTGTGAGGGCACGCTATGTGGGACATGTGTGCGTGTAAGGACGTGTGTGTAAGGGTAGCTAAGCTCCACCAGGGCAGGGACAGTCGCTGTTGCCTCTGTGTGCTGACACACGCACCACCAGGCTGTGAGCACATGAGCGTGCCAGGCGCACAGGGACTGGCCACAGCTCTGACGTGTTCTCTGATTTAGAAGCGAGCCCTGAGTGCTCTGCCCCATCTGGCCCTGCCTCGGCCCAGAGGCCAGAACCTGCTCCCCAAGGCTTGTCGGTGCCCCCAATTGCGTCTGTCTCCTCCCCTCTCATTAGGGCAGCCTCTTTTTTCCTGGGTTTCCACCCACAGGCCCAGGACAGGCCCTCAGAGCCCATAATCCCTGTGCTCCCATCAGCTGTAGGCATCTTTCTCTCCAACCTTATCTGTCTCCTGCAGCCATTGCAAACTCCCCTGCGGCCACAGCTCCCCCTCCCGCCAGCCTCCTGCTCTCCTCTCCCTCTTCCTCTCTTCCCTTCACCTTCTTCTCCTTCCCTCTCTCCTCCCCCTCCTCCTTCCCCTCTTCCCACTCTCCTCCCTATCTTCACCCTCCCTTCTCCTCTCTCCTCCCCCTCTGTCTCTCTTTTCCCTCCTCCCCCATGCCCTCCCTTGGGGAGAAAGAGAAGTTGGGGGACCGTGGAGAGAGACCAATGTACTTATTCACCCAAGGCCAGCTTTCAAGCTCCCCACTCCCACCCAAAGACCCTTTGGCCACTTTTTCCAAACGCTAATCTAATTGTGGCTACTCAAGGAGGAACAGTTAATGGCACCTGACAAAGAGAGGCCCCGGGGGCTGCTTTAAATGGAGATAAGAGGGCCTAGAAAGGGATTCATCCGTCAGATGCTGGTGGGAGCTCAGGACCTAGGAGGGTGTGCCTTCCATCCTCAGCAGTCCAAATGTGCTCCCTGCAATCCTGAGTCCAATCTTCATCCGACTAGGAGACCTTGTCCTGTTCTGGAAAGAATATCACATAGCTCAGAGCTCGGGGCCACCACCCATTTTTCTTTCTTGGTCTCGGGGCTTCAGACTCCCAGAGTACACCGAGGTGACCTGTGGGCCTGGAGTCAAGTCCTGCCTCAGTCACATTCTACCCAGGAGATCCCCAGCAAGTAGCATAAACTCTCAAAGTCTGTTTTGCCATCTACAAAGTGGGGCCACGGGCACACCTCTGCCACAGGACGTCAGGGCCTCAGCAGGTGCCTGGCTCACAGACATTGTGGCCGGAGGCAGGACCAGAGAGTATCAGGGCTGAATGCTGCCTGAAGCAGAAGGGATAATCCTGCCCCACCCCACCTCTAACGCTGCCAGGCCCCAAGCGAAGAGATGCAGCTCAGATTTACCCCTGGCCTTGCACCAACAGCCTGGAACAATGGGGCGAGCGGGCTGGGGGTGAGGTGGGAAGGGCACTCTTCGAGCAGCTGGCTCCTTATGTAGAGCATGAGAAGGCTGACTACAAGGGCTGTGGATACGACCAAAAGCAAAAAAGTATTTCAGGGCTGGGTCCTGGAGGCCTCCAATGCCAGGACCAGGAGAGAGAAGGTAATAAAAACTGTTGGCAGCAGTTGGAAATGCAGTAAGCAGGAGGGGGCAGACGGTGGGTATGGAAAACAATTGTGTGTGTATGTATGTGTGTGCACATGCGCATGCCTGTGAATGCATTTGTGGATGGGTGTGTGCACTCCTCTCCTGCTACCCCAGCCTCTCCAGGAAACACACCTGTGCTGCTGCACTCCCAAGTGGGCAGGTAAGTACCTGCCTAGGCACTGAGACAGCCCAGCTGCCCACCTGCCCACTGCATCAGCACCTCTGCCAACAGGCCGTGTGGGCAATGAATACATCAGGTAATTAAACAGCAGATCAATTCAACTTAACTTCTTGGAGGAAAGCAGCCGTGCTGGGATCCAGGGACAGCTAGGCTGCAGGAGGCAGAGGCTGAGCAGGGAGAGGGTGGGAGCTGGTAGGGAAAGGTGGGACAGCTGTGAAATGCACCCTGGGTGGGGGTGGGGAGGAACTATGATCAAGGGCACTGGCAAGGGGGCCAGGACAGGACTGGAGGTGCTGACAGACTGGGAAAGATAGAAAGGCGAGACCAGGTGGCTAAGTGGACTCACTTGTGTCCTCTCAGCTTCCCAGGGGTCCTCTCCTGCCAGGGTGGGGTCAGTCACACACACACCTCATTGGCTTTGTGGCCTGACTCTGTGCTTCCATTGGCTCTGCCAGGCATGCCCTGGGAGATCTTTTCTGCTGACCACTCCCCATCCCACATGCAGAACTGGCCCCATATGTAAAGATCTAGTATTGTAAAGCCGCTCACTCATTCAGTGACATGTACTGAGCACCCACTAAGCACCAGGGGCTGGGTTTGGGACAGGCAAGCACCAGGAGGAATTCTACTTGGTCTACTTTTTTTATTTTTATTTTTATTTTATTTTTTTTATTTTTAACATGGGCAGGCACTGGGAATCGAACCCGGGTCCTCTGGCATGGCAGGCAAGCATTCTTGCCTGCTGAGCCACCGTGGCCCGCCCACTTGGTCTACTTTTAAGGGGGTCACAGTGGCACTGGGGAGACAATGCATATCCTTCAGTGGGGGAGGAGATAGTGGCAGGAGTCTGGTCCAGGGCCTGGCATTTCACAGAAGGCTTCATGCAGTTGCTGACCCTTGAGCTGAGGCTTTATGAATAAGTAAGCATGAATCCAGCAAAGCAGAATGGGCATGGGGAAGAACAAGGAGGGAAGGCCCTCCAGGCAGTGGGAATGGCAGGGACATGGGGAGACGGTTGATCAGAACACCGTCTGGAGAGGGTGTCTTGCCTGTGGGGACACAAGACATTAGGGTTCAGGGCATGTGGTTAGGGCTGGAGTAGTCAGTGTGCAGGAGGCAGGGAGGGCCTAGAACCCCTCTGAGGAGCCGGAACTTGGACCTTAGGGCAAGGGGGATCCATAGATGGTCTTGAGGAGGGGAGAAATGGGAAAGGCCAGACCAGAGTATTGTAATCTGGTCTTAGTAAGGGATGCAAAGGGGGACTGGATCGGATGTGGGGTGAGGGAAGGACCTGAAGTGGGTGGGATGGGGCAGTGTCTCAGGAAGAGACTCTGAAGTTGGTTTGAAATTGCTAGGTTCCAGGCACCCTGGGACACCCAGGGGACACCTAGAGGCAGAGGTCAGGGGTCCAGGAGAATGACGTGTACACCAGGGTCCAGGGGAGGAAAAGAGGCAAAGATCAAACCTCTGGGAGAGGAAGTTTGAGACCAATAGCAGGGAAGAACCCCAGGGACAGCCATGGTGCAGGAGCAGCTGGGAGAAGATGCCCCGAGAGGGCTGAGATGTTGCGGCTAGGGGCCGGGAGGGGAATCAGAGGTGGGGAGGTTGGGAGGAGTGACTAACAAGCCATGTGCTGGTGGGAAGCTGCTGCATGCACGTCAGAGTCTGTGAGGGGTACCAGGGCCTTGGAGAGAATCGGGATAGGCAGGGGCTAGCAGGCAGCAGCTTCAGGACAGAGGAAGAAGAGAACAAAGTGTAGATATCACAGGAGTTTTGTTATGATAAGTAGACTAATGGGCACTGGAGGGCATGGCAGAGAATGAGGATGGTTTGGGAGGGGGTTGGGAGATGCTGTGAAAGCAGTAAGAGGTGGGTGGGAGTGGGGGTTTGGTGGAGGGAGAGAGGGAGATAACATGGGGGGCAGAGCATAGAGTGTCTTGGTATGAACCTGGATCTGTGATCTTGCACCTGCCTCAGTTTCCCCATCTATAATGAGAGAACTCCCCTTCATGTAAAGGCACTAGGGATTCCATGGTGAATGAGATAGCCTGCCTCTGGGTTCACATCCTAGAGAGGACCAGACAGGAAAAGAAGTTCCTGGCCAGGAGGTAATCAAGACAGGGTGGGGGCCGAGAGAGCTCAGCAGAGGCCAAGCTGTGCTCAGATGCTCAACGCTAATTGTCCCTGGGGATCCCCTGTCCCCCTTATTCTCTGTCTATGGCTAGGGGAGGAGCACCTGCCCTCCCTGAATCTCCCTGCCTTGTCCCAGTTCTGGCCAATCAGCTTCCTCCTTCTCCCAGACCAAAGTGATTTTTAAGGAATGGTCCAATGATGCTCAATGCCAATGTTGGGGAGACAGAGAACGAGGTCCTCCTCCTCAGCTGAGCATGAAATTCACACTCAAGGAAGTAGAACAAGATGGAGAGGCCGAGCTCTGGTAACAATTTTGGGCACCTGTATCCAGCCATGCCTGGAGCTCATAGGCCTAGACTTTTCAGTGATGTATGTCAATAGGATCCATTTTGTGCTGAAACAACGTGAATCACAATTACTGTCTCCTGATTCCTGTAGACCTGAAGGGTGAGAGGAGTTGGTCAGGACAAGTGAGGGGGCAGGGGAACTTTCCCAGAATAGAGAACAGCATGGGCAAAGGCCCTGGGGCTGATATTGAAGGAATCGAAAGAAGCTGCTGGGGCAGAGGGCACCAAAGTGAAGGCAGGAGCCCAGGGAGCAGGTGGAGCTGTTGACTTGGTAAGAGAGGAGTGGTTCTGCAGAGTGAATGGATCAGGGCTGAACTAAGGAAGGGGGTGGTGGTAGAGTGGAGAGTGGGTTCAGTGGGGATAGAAGAGGACCAGGGAGCAAGTGGCGGCGGGGTGGGGTGGGGGGGGCGAAGGAGACTTGGTAGTCTGGGAGTTTGGAGGGAGACTGGAGTCTCTGGTCAGTTCCAGAGACAGGAAAAGTGGGAAGAGAGAGAGGATGGAGCCCCCAACAAGCAGTCAGACACAGGTCAGGAGGAGGGCAGTGGGGTCTGAGGAAGCAGACATGGCCACCTCATCCACTGGGGGACCTTCCCTGTGGCTTCTGAAGGGATGTGGGTATGGAAGAGCTGAAGTCAGAGTCAGAGGAAAGGTGAGAATGGAGGTGAAAATGTGGATGAGAGTGAAGACGTTGGGACACTACAGAAAGGCTCAGCCAGTACCTTCAGGACTGTCCAAGGAGCCCCTGTCCCCCACCCTAGGATGGTTTATTGAGTCCGTCTGTGCCATACAGAGCCTTGGGACAGGAGACACAAGACCAATCAGGAGAGGGAAGCGGGCGTGACACCAATCACAACCAGCGCGTCCTGGGCTGGGGGAGCTGGCGGGGGGGGGGGGGGGGGTGGGGGGGGGGGGTAGAAATGGGGAGAGGCTCCCGGTGCATCCTGGACCTGGCCACAAGGGTTCCTGCTGCAACAGCTGGAGAGGGGAGAAGGGGCATTTGCACGCTGGGTCCCAGCAGGGGCAAAGGCACAGGAGTGAGACAGCGCAGGACACAGTAAGGGGAATGAGAAGAGAGGAGGCCGAAGCGGTCAGCCCGTTGGCAGAACCGGAGAGACGCCATGACGGAAGGCAGGTCCAGGCCGGGCGGCCGCTCTCCATGGTCCTGAAGCCTGTCGCAGACACTCGGAGGCTGCCTCCGCCTTCTTCTCTGTCTGTGAAATGGGGGCGCCCCCGCGGGTCCTACGGGGAGGAGCAGGGGACCGAAGCCCCGCCCTGAATCAAAGTGCAGGCCCCTCCCCACCCCATCGGGTGGCTAAAAATAAAAGCAACCATAATTTCCCTAAATGAAACCTCCACTTAAACACTTAAAAAGCAATAAAAACTCAATTTTCTTTCTCTCAATTATTTTACTTATTCCATTTTCCAAAAGGTTCACCCTGTTATGAAGATGTATTTTTCCCCATCAGCAGCAACGTTCTCCGCCATTACTCAAACTGACTCAGCCTCCCTCTGCCAGGAGGGTCGACTGGTCTCCGGGGCAACCGGGTGCCACCGAGGGCTGTGACTTCACCGTCGCTGCCGCCAGTGGGGACTCAGGGTGTGAAGGGGGGCCATATTTGCCTCCCTGTAGCCCCTGCCTCCCTTCCTGGCCTCCGAGCTCTGCCCTCCAGGGCTGTCGCTCCGCCTCCCTTACCTCAGCACCTCCCGCAGCCGCCTCCCTCTATGCCTCCTGCCCCCACCCACCCCATTCAAGCCCCTCGAAGGTGCAGGGAAGGCAATAAAGTCCCAGTGCCCCCAGACCAGCATGCAGGCTGGTTCAGGGGAGGAGGCCCAGTGCTTCATCACCCAGCCCTGACACCACAAAAATTAGGTTTCCCGATGTCATTAGTGCTTTGTGATCGGCTCCATTTGTATCATGCCCGCCCTATTGCCTCATCTCTGCTAATTGTTTTTACTCACTCCTTCCATTTTTAAACGGCTGTCTTGTTGGCTTTTAATTTTTAATTATTGCTGCCTCCTCTCCCTTCCTAATTGGTCCAGGCCCCTACTGAGGCTCCCCATGCCAGTGCCTATAGCCGGCTCCCTCCCAGGTGGCCCAGGCCTGCCCACCCCCGACCCCCAGTCCGCCCCAGGTGGTCACAGCCTTGCTGCAGAGGTGGGTCACACACCTGGCTCCTGGCACAATGAAGGTATTGTGATCCAGGTCTGTCTCCCAAATGCACACTGGATGCTGACTGTTTAGGACTGTGGGTGCAGCAACCCTTTGGGGATGTTATTAACCCACTCAGCTGTGAACCACCTCGGTCCTGTCATGGGAGGGCTGCTGGGGTGAGCAAGGGAGTTGGGAAATGGGGCCTTCCTCTTCCACCTCCCACCCACCAGCTACCTAGCCCTACTTTCCTCATTCTCCTGGGCCTCTGAGACTTAACTACAATAGGACCCCAGCCTCCTCCCCCATTGCCCCCAGCCCAGAGGCCACTCAGCATTGCCCACTGTCTACCCATCCCTGTGTCTATCCATCTGTCTGTGTTTCTTGCCATCAGCCTGCCTGTTGGTCTCTTAGTCTAATTTTCTGCCCCTCAGTCTGCCTGAGCCCCTCTCTGGGTCCTTTCCAACCTCTGCCCGTCCCTCAGAGTCTGCCCTGAGGGCCTTGGTGCTTCTTTCTCCCTCAGCACAACTCTATGGGCTCCCCTACCTCATTTGACTTGGTTATAAACCAAGCAAACTGGAGCCAAGTTCCTAGGAAGTTTCATAATTGAACCTAGCCCCTATTGTCCCCAATTGATGCCACACACACTCTTGCCTCCAGGCCTTTGTCCCCAGCAGGCATCCCTGTCACATATACCCTCTGTTTCCTTGACCCCCCTCCCCCGGTCTGCAGGCCTACAACCTGGCCCTGTTCCAGGTTCTGCCTCTCTCTTGCTGTGTGACTTGGGCAAGATCCTTTCCTTCTCTGAGCTCCACTTTTCTCATCTATAAAATAAGAATGAATCACAGCTTCTGCCCGATCTGCATGGCCTCTCCCAGGGCCGCTATGAGGCCTGTGCGGGTTTTAGATGTACATGCCACAGCTAACCAGTGTTTGGGGAGGCTGGGGCATGGTTGTTACCCACTTCAGGGCCTCCCCCAGGCCTACTCCTTCCTTCTCTGACACCTTCTAACCCCTCCACCAATGGAGTCCTTACTGGATTTTGGGGAGTGGGCTCCCTCCTACCTTTTGATTTTCAGCATAACCCTGTGAATTAAGGGCCATCAGCAGCCCCAGAGAGGTAAGGGATATGTCCAAGATCCCACAGTTAGTGAGGACAGAGCACACTCAAACCCGGGGCTGTGACTAGCTCATCTTGTGGTGGGTCAGGAGATGCCAACCAGCCTGGGTGCTCCTGAAGGTCGGGATGGGCAGTGCCAACTCACCTGGATACTGAGCCCATGTTCCAGGTGGAGACACTGAGGCATGGGATAGAAGAGACTTGCCAAGGTCACGCATGAATCCAGGTCCAGTGGGGGCTCAGTCAGCCAGGCTCCCTGGCTCCCTGGTGGCAGGGAAGTGGGCCCCCATCCCGTAAGGAGAGGATGTGGGCTGCTGGCCAGCCTGGGGAATTCAGCATGTGGATGAGTCTGTGGTCACAGGTGACCAAGGCCTTCCCTTGCAGTCAGCTGTCAAATGCCCCTGCCCTAGTGGGTTTGCTTCTTCATCAGATGTGGAGCAAGAGGGCAGGCAGGGCCAGATGGGAAAGGTATATTTTGAGCACTACACTGTACCAAGCACAGAGCTGGGCACGGCCACACTGAGTCCCTGAAGCTGCCTGTGTGGGGGGAACTAACTTAAGCCCACTTTGCAGAGGAGCAGGCTGTGGTTCAGAAAGGGGCAGTGACCTGCCCGGGCCTCCATCCCTCCCTGCACACCTCCTTGAGCATGAAGATGGGTGGTCACCATCTCAGAATTCTTTCCAGACGCAAGCCCCTTCTACGTGGAAAGCACTATCGGGTCTATGAGTTCCTAGAGCAGAGCTGGGGTCTGTCTCACTCGACCCCTCCCCATGCCAACCCCTGGTGTTCTGACAGTACATGAAGGAAAGAAGGAATGACTGTCCCACTCCCCACCTGGTCTCTATTAAATACCGCCCTGATCCTATTGGGCCCCTCATCCAGGAGCATCTGGACTTCAAAGGAAGCTCGGGGGGGGGGGGCGATGAGGCATCACTAATGGTGGGACTGGGAGACGAATGGAAGGGGGTTGCCTTCCTGGTGACCCTTCTACCTGTCCTCCAGCAACCCCCGGCCGGACTCCGGCTCTTGATCCTGCCTTGTGGGTTCCCATATGTGCTCCCCTCCCAGGCGTCCTACACGTTGGCACCCTCCCGGCTCTGGGGTGCAGCTGGAGTCCGCCGTGGAGAGGGCAGCGCCACCTGGACGGACGCACATGCGCAGAGCAGCCGCCCGGCCCTGCCGCAGCCGGCGCCCCCACCCCGCCCCCTCTGCCGCCCGCGCCCCAAACGCGAGAGAAAAGCAAACAAAGACGTATTGGTTTCTGCTCTATTAGAGGCGCAGGAGGGGGGAAATCAATGTTTAGTAAATGGGAAAAGAGAAAATCGTTCAGGAAAGACAGTCTATTTCCAAGCCGGAGAGGGGTTCGTAAACGGCACAGGCCATTGCGGAGGAAGCACCGCGGGCCATAAAACTCCCTGGAGCCGAGGAATGTTCACTTAGCGAGCGCCAGCGCGGCGCAGTGCCCGCAGGGCCCCTCACCCAGGCTCACGGAGGGGCAGGGACCCGGCAACGGCCTTTAAAAGCCAGGCACGTCTCGTTGACAACCCTGCTGCCCCCGAATCGCTTCCGCCGCTGGCCCTCACCTGGCCTTGCCAGAGCCTGCTCGGCTGCCAGGACATTTCTTGGGCTGTCGTCGTCCTGCCCTCCTTGTGGCTCCAGCCACCCTGACTGCAGGGGAACTTGGCTCTTCCCAGCAGGGTCAGGGCTGGCTTCCTGGAGGAAGGAGTGCTTGGCTGGGCCTTGAAGCATGTGGAGGAGTTCTCCAGGCTCAGAAGGGAAAGAGAGATGATATGGTTGGGGGAACAGCCTGATTAAAGGCCAGGGGTGCTTAGGAAGTGGCCACAGGTGACGTGTGGGCAAGGATGGGGGAGATTGTGTTAGGGAGGGGGCACAAAACTGCTACAATGGTTGAGGGAGGGAAGAAGTAGGGATGGAGGAATAGCGTGGAGGTGGAGACTGGCATTAGGCCACCCTCTGGCCAGGCTGCACTGGTCCTCAAAGTGCCCAGAAAAATACAGCATCAGAGAGGGACCGTGTGATCCCCTGGGAAGCTAATATGAGATGACTTATCTTAGCAAGAGTAGTTCCTACCTTGACCCCCACCTGGGCTGCTAGTCTTTTGGGCCACCTCTCAGGACCACTGAGACGTGGCCCCCTCCACATCCCCACTGGGTCCTCCTGCTGGCACTCCATTGTTTCAGAGAATGGGGCTCAGCAGGTGTGTGGGACAGAGCCTTTGTCCCCTCCATTCATCAAGGCCCAGTGGGCTGTGCCAGGAAGTATTGAATTTTAGCTTAAGATGGATGACACGACTGGAGTCTCCTTTACAAATGAATTATATTCTGTTTATCGTGTGTGTGCATGCATGTCTGTGTGTGCACGTGTGTGTGTCAGGTAAGGACGTGGGTTTGTGGCTTGTTCCCAGGGGAGGCACACTCCCACGGGTGGGCGTGGGTGTGTAAGAGTGTACGTGTGGAAAAGAAGTGACCAGTGAGGAGCAGACAACTCTTGCAAGAAGTTTGGTAGAGAAGGCCAGAGGTTCGTGGGTGGGGAGCTGGGGAGGGGGAGGTGGGATGGGCGGCAGCTTTACTGTTATCATTACTATTACTACTGTATTGGTATAGCACCCTGCCTGCACTGGGCCCCTTCAAGGTGAGGCCTCGTGGCAACACTGGGAGCTCAACTGTAATTTTTCCCCTTGGCTGAGGAAATGGGGACTCAGAGAGATGAGGTGACCTGTCCAAGGTCACACCACAGGAGCTGGGATTCCAGAGCACAGCTGGGGCTGAGATGATTTTCCTGATGAGGAGGTAGCCCTCTGCTGGTAGGGAGGACAGGACAGAGGTTCAAGGACTTGGGGGGCTGGGGATCTCTGAGGCAAAGGCACTGATGTCTTGATGTGCTGGGCAGGAGAAAAGGTGGGAGAGGGAATTGCCCGGATGAATGGCCTAGCAGAGGGACGTGCCTATGAAGCAGTAGGGGGAACCAGTCAGACCCCCAGCCCCTTGGGACTCTGAGAAGGCACTTTCCACCCAGGACTACTGCTTCCACTCCTCTGTGCTTCTGCTTTCTCATCAGTACAATTGCGGGTGGGGAGTGGGGGTGAGGACTTCCGGGCTCCTCTGAGCTCAGACCTTCCGGAGCACTGTGTTGGGAATATGCACGTGTATGAGGATGTGTGTTTAGTCGAGGGTTGGGGGGGGAGTAGTGTACACATGTCCAGGGACGAACATAAGTGTAAAGTGGGGGATTCAGAGGAGTGTGAGGATGTCCTGTGTGGGTCCAAACCCTGGGGCCAGGAGAGCATGCTCATATTTGAGGGGTGTCCAAAGGGTCACCTTGGCCGAGAGTAAGGGAGTGAGTGAGCTTGGGTATGAGTTGCAGACTGGTGGGCTAAGCCTGTGCCCGGGTCTAAGGGTATTTGGGGTGGGAAGAAGACATAGGACCTGGGTTCAGGAAAAAGGGGCAGAGGAGGCCCCTGGACCTCAGGGTTTGCATTTCCACTGACCAGAGACCAGTCCCAGCCCTATGCCCACTTTGGCCCCACTACTCAGGGCAGGCACAAAGAAAACAATTTTGTTCCAGCTAGTGCTGGAGACAGAGATGGAGATGATGATAAGATCATCAAGGTGAAATCAGCTAGCGTGGCCCCTAGGGTAAGCAGCGGAAGGGCTCAGAGTAGGGAAGCATTTGAAGGAAGGGGGCTATGAGAGTCCCTGGGTAGGGAGAGCCTGGGAGAGAGAGGTGGGGGGACAGCCACCCAGGGGGCAAAGCTGCAGGAAGGGAAGGACAGCTCAAGGACCCTTGAGGGGGATAGACATGTCAAGGAAAATGTGGGTACTAGGGAGGGGTTTTTCAGGCCTGATCTCTATGGGACTCTGGAGGAGTCACCCACCGCAGGAACCTCCTGAGTCTGGCGTCATCATCTAGCATGGGTAACCAGAGCAGCTTAGCAGGGCAGGGGAATCCAAGTGGCGAGAGGCAGTCCAGGCCAGCCTTAGGGCTACTGAACAGAAAGGTGGGTAGGGGGTTCCTGCCACCAGGGTCTGCATCCTTCACCTCTGTCAGCCCAGGGGCCTGGTGTCAGCAACTTTCACCAGAAGAGGTATTCCCAGGCAGAGGCCCAGGCCAAGGCATACCTGGGCCCACTTGCTGATGGGGGAGCAGGTGCCAGACTTCAGGCACGCCAGAGCCCATCCAACTGACCTGTCCCAGGGCCCTATCTGCTGTGCTGTGAGGGTAAGCAGGGCCGGGCATCAAGCTTGAGAGGTGGGAGCAGCTAGCTGAATGGGGCTGGAAGCTGAAGGGGTAGGGGAAGAGGTTCGGGCAGGTGCCCCAGTGCTTGGATTTCCTGTGATGAGGTGTCCAGGAACCCCTCCCCTGTCTCTCTCAGGAACCAGCACAAACCCTGTCCAGCTGCCTAGCCCCTGTTGCTCCCAGTCCATCTCTCCCTCATGGCAAGCACAGGGCAGATGCCCCTGCTGAAGCCCCCTTCAGAGCAGGAAAGGGGGCTGGCGGGGCTGACCTTACTCCACCCCATGACTGAGAGAGTAAGGACTGGAATGGGATACATCCTTTTACTGCATTTTGCTCGTTGAAGGAACAAGCAGGTCCTCCAACTTGAGTCCCAAGAACCTGTATAAAAAATAGCCTCAGCCTCAGGATTTCCCTGTTCTCTCCAAGGGGGACCCCTGGAGGTTCAGGGTCTCTATGGTGGGGCAAGCTGCGATCTAACATGGGCCTCCCTCCGGGCTCCAGATTCAGGCAGAGAGCGAGAGGTTCAGGGAGGGCAGGGTGGGTGTCAGCACCACGGAGAGCTCCTGCACCCTACCAGGTCTTGGCCTCAGCCCAGTCGCTCCACTTTATCTGTGTCAGTACCTGGTATCCCTTCCGGTGAGTCCCATGCATGTGCTGTCCCCCCAGTGGAAAGGATCCCACCTTGCCTGTGTCCTCTCCAAGATCTTGGGAGCCACGTGTTTGTTGACCAACTGGATAGCGGCCTCCCAGGCTACCCCACTGTGCCCAGGCTGCCCTTGAGTCCTGGGCACCATCTTCCCACACTCTCCTCCCTCCCAAAGTTTGAATTTAACCAAGCCATCCTTTTTGCTTCCTGAAGAATCAATATTTTCTCTGTCTTTTGACACTTATTTTATTTTATTTTTACATGCGGCCTCCCAAAGGCTGTAATTTACAGCTAATACCATGCAATCAGAGACAATGGCTGGGTGCCTGTGAGCTGGAGCAGACAGGCTCCCTGCCAGGTGCCCCCAGGCCCCCGCCCCCACCCACTCCCAGGGGTGTCCCTGGCCATGAGACCTCTGGGTGCAAGGTCCATGAGGGACCAGGGAGATGTGAACCATGACCTCAGCTGTTACTCAGAGTGCACAAAGGATGGGTCCCCAGCAGGGGAGAGACCCTGGAGCAGCCCAGGGGGTGGGAACTTCTGGGGAGGGGTGTGGTCTGGGCAGAGGGACCAGGAAGAGACTCCCAGGCTCCCTTGCTGGACCAGCCTCAGGTGCAGAGAGACCCCCAACTGAGGCAACACCTCGCCAAGGCGATGCCTCTTGGTCGCCCCTCCTTGCCCCCCACTCCTCCTCTGTGTCTGCTGCGCTGTGCCTGCGTGGCTCCTGCACTATAATCTACGGCGCTGTTACTCTGTGTCAGTGATTTAAATCCTTTGATGGAGCTGGTGACAGCTTAAATGGCTGTCATCCCCTCCCTGTACCCGCCAGGCTCTGACGCGGCCCCCTGGGGGGGAAGGGAGGCTTTCCGAGGTGGAGTTCAGTCTTTTCCAAGCTTGAGGGAGGCTGGGCTGCTTTTCCTTGCCCCTCAAGAGGAGGGGGAGCCAAGTATGCCCTGTCCTTCCCTCACTGGTGATCAAGGAGGGAAGATAAAACCCTCCATAAATTCCTGAGAAATGGAGTGTCTGAAACACGCTCAATTCCACCTGCCCGCAGGTAAGAGGCACAGAGAAGGGGGCAGGGAGCAGGCACCCAGCGTTCCATCCCTGAAGACTTGTGGTCTGTGACAACGGGGAACAGGACAGGCCTGGAACTCAGCCATCTGCAGCCCCAGCCTCCGCAGTTACCCCCAGTGCTGATACTCAAACCCTAGTCCTGCTCCTGCGTCCTCCTCCCTATCCCGGGGCCTTCCCCTCCGTACAGGGATTAGAACTCCCACTTCCATCTGTTTTCAGCTACTGGGGTAGAAGAACATTGTACATATAGGGAAACTGAGGCATAAAGAGGCAGAGCTGGTCAAGATCACCCAGAAGTTAGTGGCAATGCAAATCCTGGCTCCCAGCCCCCACCTCATCCTTATAGTCCTGTTGTCTGATCTTGGGGGCAATGGGGCACCCAGAGAGTGGGCTGGCTTCCCTCCCCACCTCCCTCCCTGGTAACAGATCTAGAGTGAGACACACGGGGTTGGGGACTAGAGCTGGGAAGCCCTGCTGCTGTACTGGGGTCTCTCAGCACTGAATTAAGAGGGCCAGTGAGGGCCCAGCATTGTCTGGTCTCCAGTCTCGGGGATCACAGACTGCCCCAGCTCACCCACTGAAGTAATGGCTCACCCAACCCAGCAAGATCCAAGGTTGGGTCAGAGTGGGTCTCACGTGGAGGGAGGGCACCAGGTCTCAGCTCTGCTGAGGGTTGCCAGGGACAGGAATTGGCCCTTCTGGGGGCACATGGGGCCCTATATAGGCACATGTGATGGTAGGTGACAGCTTGGGTGGGGCTGTAGGATCACCCAGAGGACCTCACCCAGATTTGGGGAAGGATATGAAAGCAGAGGTCTAAAGGAAGGATGGGTGGAATTCTCCAGAAGGAAGGGCTAGGGGAGTGGGTAGGTATTCCAACCAGACGGAATAGCACAGATGAAGCAGCCTTGGGGGAGGAGCTGGGACTTTACTCTGATGGCAGAGGGCTGATGTGATGGGGCTCCTGCTCAGGGAGGCAGACACAGAGCTCATGACCTCCCTTGTCCTAGGTAAGGAAACAGGCAGCTGCGCCCCCTTTCTCTAGAAGAGGAAACTGAGGCATGGCGAGGTTAACTGACTTGTCCAAGGTCAACAGTTTGCAAGTGGCTGAGCTGTGACGTGAGCCCAGTTCTTGCTGCTGCCCAGAAGATGCCACCCCAGCCAGGACTCAGGCTAAGCTGGGCTTGTAGTTTGCTGCTCTCCTAAGCCCCTGCAAATCCCTCCTGGGAGTAGGAAGTGTCAGAGGAGTAATTCAGTGATTGAATGAGCAGGACCAGTGACTGGAACAAAGCACCCGACCACACCAGGTGTCCTTCCAAAGAGCCAGATGTCCCCATCCGGGGGCTCCATAGGCCTGAGCAGACAGACGGGGCCTGTCTCCTGTTAGGGTTAGGAGTCAGGCTGACTCAGCCCTCTGTGTAGGACCATTGAAAAGTGGGACCAGCGGGCAAATCCTCCCCAAGAGAGATGCTTTGCTGCCATCCCTCTGTCCCGTGGAACTCACAGTCTGGAAGGGCAGACCCTGGACAAATGGGGAGGTACAGGATGAGGTTGCCAGAAGCTGATTTCTCAGGGCCCCATTTCCACTTGAACAGGCCCTCAGGCAGAACTGGGCTTAGAAGTGAGACAGACCTGGGATCTCCTCCAGCTTGCAACCCCCTCTTGCCTACCACCCCCCACCCGATGACAACCCTGACTCAGCAACACAGCCCAGCTCCCCCTCTCCCCCCAACTATCTTAATGACTTTTTAATAAATTGAAAAATTGTTTCAGTACCAAATGCGATCCTGGGACATTGTTCGTGACTGTACTGAGCTTAAGTCAAACGCTTTGCATTCCCAAATCCGACTGATTAATAATTACAAAGAGCAAGTCTGTCTTTACTATAATGTGTTTAGGAAAACTGATGGATTTAATTTTTTTATCGGCCAAAGTAAGAAAATGTAATCTTTCTGAAAGTATCTAATACAACAATGCACCATAATTAGTTTCTCTGGAAACAGGCATAATGGAATAGAATAATAAATCACTTCTCCTTTCGTCCCTTCCCTCTGATGGAGAGAGATTTCCCTTCCGTGGGACTGGGAATAAGACAGGGAACCCCCTGGGGGGACGGGGTGGCGGTGGCAGTGTGGTCCTGGCTCCTTTTGGCCGAGGCGTAGGCCTTGGGCCCGGCCCCCCTTGCAAGTCCTTCCATTCTCAGGCCAGAACCTGGCTTCTCCCGGGAGGTGGGACCCAGGCCAGTGGCTGCTCATGCTTTCCCCACCAGCCAAACCCTCACCATCTCCCCTGCCTGGGCGGCAAAGATAACATGCCCTCGAGGGGCGGTGATGACAAATAATTACTTTGGCTGAGGGTTTGGGGATCCTGAGATGAAGGGGCACAATAGGTAGACCGAGGAGGGGCACCAGTTTGTGGCTGGGATTACTCAGTCATTGCTTTCTCAATGGGCTCCCGTCCCCAGACAGGCTCTAGAGGGAAAAAAGAAGGAGAGAGACATTAGGAGGGAAGTGGGGGTAGAGGGGCAGAATCGGGGTTCAACCCACTGAGAGAAGCCTCCTTCCCTAGCCAGGTAGGGATTGGCCTGCTTCCCACCACCTCCAGGAAGCTCCCAGGGGTGGGGGTGGGGGGTTGGCTTATCTGGGCCCCTGTCAGCCTCTAATAGAATTCAGTCTCCTTGCTCTACTGGCTCTGGGCCCTGCCCCCACTCCTGGGCAGCCCTGCCTGGTAGCCGCCGCTGGCCTCACCTGCTCCCTTCTCCCCAGCATCCCAGGTGCGAGCTGGCCTCCTCAGATGCTTCCTCAGTGAGTGCTCCCCTCTCGGCTGCTGCCCTCGGCCGCCCGGGGCCCAGACAGGTAATGACAGGATAATTGTTTGTTTTATTGATCACAGGCAGCCTTCTGTGGCTGAGTGATGGATGACGTGGGGAGAGCCACACTTGCCCTGGCACAGGTACTCCCACCCCTGGAGACTCACACAAGGGCTTACCCAGACACGGATACACCCCAACCTGCCGCCTCACCACCCCCACCCCCTGGCGGTGGAGCACAGCTGGGAATCTGGAGCCCAGAATTCCAGACCAGATACCCAGAGCCCCCAAGCACTGCCTTCCCACTCCCCTAGTCTCAGATCTGTAGCCCAACCCACCCCTGAGAGTCCAGGCCCCAGGGACTCTCCAGGTTAGAGGTTTGGAGGATGAGGAAAGTGGCCGGCGTGCCCCAGATGGTGCTTCATAAATGCCCCCACAGACCGTGACGCTCCCAGCCAGGAATCAGCAACACGGAAGCACCCCCTGGCCCCACCTCGTTCATCCTCCGCCTCTGTCCTGGCCCCTCTCCGAGGCCACCCCACCCTCGATGGCCCAGCCTCTCCCTTCCTCTCCCTTCCTGAACTCTCGTGAGACTCCCAGCTGGTACCCACCCCAGCATCTTCCAATTCAACCCTCATCACACCCACGGCCAGAGCCACGGCCAGCAGCCCACCTTGAACCCTCTCTCCCTTTCCACAAGACTCCCCTGGGACAGGACAGGTTTCTTGGGCCCCATAGGCTCACCCAGCCTCACCCCCCTGGGTCCTTTCCTGGAGCCCCTAGAGCCTCGAGTCCCTGAGGAAATGCTCTCTGGCATCCAGGAGCAGGGGCCTGCAGCAGGGATTCCAGCCCGCTTCCCCAGGGTGATGGAGGAAGCCCCATCCCAACTACTGCAATCCTGCCATGCTGAGGTGGGGGGTAGGCACGGAGAACACGGGTGTGTGGGGCTGTGAGGCAGAGGCAGGGAGAGAAGGAAAAGGAAATCTGGTGGTCCCTGTTGCTGGTTGACAAATTCCCCTTTCTTCCTGCTCCCAGGCTAATGGTGGAATCCCACCTTCTCGCCCCCTGGTGGTCAGGTGGGGAAGTGTGGCTGGTTCTGGCCCGTGAGAGGAGACTGGAAGCCACACGTGTCACTTCCAGGCCAGAGATTTAATTGCTGGTGTGGGACCTTTCTTGGCCCTTTCTACTTCTGCCATGAGGACCGTCAGTTTTCTAGTGTTGTGGCTGTATGTCAGCCTGGATCTCAGCGTGAGAGTGTCGTGGAGCAGAAAAGGAATAAGCCTTCATTATTTTAAGTCACGAAGATTTTCGGGTGGTTGTTATGACAGCCGCACTGAGTCCATCCTCACTGATTCAGGGAGGAAGGAGGCACCGGGCGCTGGGACAGTGCAGGGCAGGGATGGCAGTGACGGAAGGCTGGCCAGACCAGGTTCTCACCCCACCTCGATCCCCATGCCCTTCCCCTCTCTGGACCTCAGTCTTCCCACCAGCGAGCTGCCTGCATGGCCTTTGGGACAATGGGAGAATCAAATGAGGGGACAGTGTCTTGAGAAGAGTGAGCACAGGTGAATGTGGGTGGGAGTGTGGCAGGGCGTGCCCTGGACAGTGTCGATGGTAGCGTGATGGTGACAGCGACACTGAACTGCTCAGAGCAGTGCTGGTGACGGTGTCTGTGCTGGCAGAGGGGGTCCTGACAGCGATCACATCCATGCCGGTCAACCTGGCTCAGGCCCGGACTTCCACCAGGGCACGGGCTCGGCTGTGATCACAGCAGACCCAGATGGATGGTCTCGAACATTGATTAATTACCTCCGCTGGGGCTGGCTAATTGTCCGCTGATCTCTGCTCATTGGATGTCCCTGCACTCCTGACCTGAGCTAGCCTTCCAGAGCCATACTGCATGGTGTCAGGGAAGAGGTTTCCCAGATATGCCAGCCCCAAAGGCCTCTTTATTTGCCTTTGCTGGGCCCTCCCACATGAGACGCAGTCCCTGGCCAGGAACCTCCAAGGAGCCGGGTGGAGAGCTGGGTGCCGGGTGCTGGGCTGGGCGGCTGTACAAGGCATCAGATGGTGTTTTCCTGACTCTAGATGAGCACAATATGGAGCTGCCATGTGCCGGGGATGTGCACAGGATACAGGATATTCCTTGCAGGTGTCAGGGAAGCGACCTTGACTCTGTTAGCAAACATCCTACCCCTTCCATGCAAGGTCTCGTGGGGGCCACTGGGGCACCGTGGACTCAGCCATGACTCTGCCCTGCCTTGCCCTCCTGGAGTCCCAGACTGATGGAGGAGGCAGCTCTGAACCCAGACACACCCAGTGTGGTGAGTTTGACATGAACATCTTGGGGAGGGCCAGGTCAGAGCCGCACTTCAACCTTGACCTCCAGCCCAACTCCCTCCTGGTACAGATGGGTAAACTGAGGGCAGGAATGGGTGGAGCGGGTCCTAGGTCACACGGGGACTCAGGGATGAGCTGGGTCAGAGCCTCATTCCTGCCTCCTGGCAGGGGCTCCTCACATCACACCCCAGCTCTTCATTCTGAGCTCTATTTTTGCTGGAAGGCACAGATGAAGATTAAAAAAAAAAAAAATCCTCCATTTTGTTTTTGCTGAATCGGCACTTCTGTCATCCCAATCTGAGGGGCTTGGCTTGTCTGCTCTGAGGGGGGAAAATGCCTCCATTTAAAAGCAGAACTAAAAGAAAAACATCCACAAGCCCCATTTCACTGCGGCAGACACGATGAGCAAACCATGGTCGTTAACATGATAAAAGTCACTTTGTCTGGGTGTAAAATTCATTTTTCCCCATTTAGCACATGGTGCATTTGCATCGTGCTGCAGTTCCAAGGATGCGGTCTCCTCCCAAGAACGCCTACAAATTATTCCCATTCCCCAGGCAGGGTCCCCAAGACCAGGGTCTGGTGATGCTGGGGCCACGGTGCTGGGAGGGTGTTCCCTTGGCCATAAGGCTGCTCCTCCCGGGAGCCTTAAGGAAGGGCCTTGAGCCCCCTCACTCCCCAGCCGGGGCCGGAAGGGTGAGTGAGTGGGGCATCTGGGGACCCTGCTGAGCTCCCACTGACCCAGTCCTTGTCCCTGCTCCGCCACGGACTGCCCACAGGTGGCCACCCTGCCTGGCAGTTTGCCCCAGTGTCCCATCCACTCCCCACTCCCTAATCACCTACCACTATCCCTGGAAATCCTACCCTCAGAGTCAGGGCCTCACTCAAGCTCCAGACTCTCAGAGAGGGGAGGGAGTTGCCTGTGGCCACCCAAGCAACTGAGGTGGGCTCATTCAGTCCCACTATCCCATTACACCTGGGGGCCAAGAGTTCACATCTCATCATCACCTTTGCCAAGACCCCCAGGGGTTAGATGCAAGGGCTGAAGCAGACAGCCTGGATTCTGCCTTCTGCCCTGTCTCAGAATACGGTCTTGAAGTTTCCTCTCATTGGGCCTCAGTTTCCCTAACCACACAGTGGCAGTTTCCATAGGCCAGACTCTGAGGTCCCTTCCAGCTCTAGCCTTATCTGAAGGTTGTTCGAGCGTCTTCAGCTATTTAAACCGGGCTTTAAGGGGACCCAGCATCATGGGTCATCAATGTCGTAGACTGAGAGGCAAGAGAAAAGAGGGGCTGGGAAAGCACAGCCCTCTGACCTTGTGCCCAGCAGGCCAGGGAGGAGTGTGTGGGGGCAGAAGTACCCAGGGTCACCCCAAAATGACATCTTCTCCCCGGTGGCTGCACTGGTTCCAGGTAACAACCCAAAGTGGCCCAGGTGGGGCTGGCTGCTGTTGCTGGGGGAATGCATAAGATATAACCTCAGGGTCTTGGTTGTTATTTGAGGATGCGGTGACTAAGGTGCCCTTTCTACAGAGTTCTGCCAGCCGGTGTGAGAAGACAGGAAAAGGTCAGGACCTCCAGGATGCCCCTTAGTTCTAGGGACTTAGACATGAGCTACTGATAAGGCTGCCAGCAGCAGTGGGCAAGGTAACAGAGACAGCATCCCTTTTGGAGGAAAGGAATGCAGCGGGCCCTGCACTGCGTCCTTTGGATGAGACTCCAAAGAGGGATGGCAGTTGGTCCCAAAAAGGAGAGGGAGAGGAGCCCTGGATCACATGCTTTCCTGGCTCTGGGACAGGACAGAGTGGAGTCAGGGTAGCTAGAATCAGCTTGAATTGGGGTTGCTGAGTAACCCTGCTCCTCACCCTTGATTGGAGAGACCGGAAAGGTCTGGACAGTGGATGGGGGCCCAGTCGCAGTGGGGGCACGGCCAGGTCAAAGGGGCAATACCGTGGGCTGGAGGTCCTTTAGAGATGACGCTGGGATTCTGACATGAGCTTTCCTGGGAGAGACAGGACTCCAGCAGGGAAAGTCCAGCCTCAGGGGATGGTCTGAGCTGCTTCTCCCCCTGGCGTGGAACAAGGGGCACAGTGCCCCTCATCCCATGGTTTGTATAGCAGAGGTCTCCGACTGCCCACTGGAGCCCAATCTCGGGGTTCTGGAATGCCGGAGAGGAGAGCAAGGCCCCAGCCCTAGAGAGAGGGTGCGGGAGGCACAGTGTGAGCGACGGGCGGGGCCTGGCAACAGCTGTTCACTTACTGAAGCTATTTTATAATATTGCTGGAGCTTTTAAAATAATCCCATTTCTGCAGAATATTCCCAGCTAATTGGAGCTGTCTCTTTCTTATTAAACAGAAAGGTTATAAAAATGTGTGTTGGGGGTTTAAGAGCAATACCTCTTGGCTGTTCTGATTGTTATGACAAGGTTAACGTACGGGAGGCCTGTGCGTGGCGGGCTCCGCGGAGCAGGCGCTGGTGGCTGGGCCAGGGCGGGGCAGGGGCCAGGGTGGGGCGTGGGACGGCAGGACCGGGCAGACTCTCCCCGCAGTGCCTTGCACGGCACAGGCTTGAGGAATGGCAGCCTTCCCCAGAACAATTGCTCTCTAAACACTTAGGCTGCTGTGACAGGGCTGTCCATCACCCAGGCCTCTGACTGGGGGAATTCGCATAATTTACTGAGAGGCTGGGAGAAGGGGCGGGGGTGCGGGGTGGGGGGCAGCAATTCCAATTAGCCAAATCAGAAGATGACTTCTCCAAAACCTTGGTGCTTCTAGAGGATGAATAAATACCTCCTCTCCACGATGGGGTGCAGCCCAGAAGAGAGGGGGTCTCTGCCTCACACTTGCTAGTGTAGTCGAAGGTCAAGCCAGGCTGAGGTGTCAAGAGCTCACCTTTGTGCGGAGGGGAGCCTGAGGCCCAAGGCTGCCAAAGGCCTTTCCCAGGGTCACCCGAGAGGGTGGAAACGACAGTCCAGACCCCATTTGGAGCCGAGGCTTTCTGCCCAGGATGCGTTTCTCTCTGCACCCAGTTCTCGTGGGTTCTGGGATCCTCTAGACCCCACTTGCCACCCTCCATTCTAGCAGTTCTGATTCAGTCATACACTTGAGCTCACATCAAATTTGGTTTTAAAAGAATGCCTTGTTGCCTGAAACGTACAGTCTGGGAAAGTCAGGCAGGGGAAGTGGACACAAAGGCCCCTCCTGACTTACATGGATCTGCTGCCCGCTTGGTGGCTGCCCCCAGCTCACCAATTCAACATGGGCCAAGCTATCCAGTGCCTGGGACCCTCCCTCGAACCCATTTTACCTCCAAAGACACTGAGGCACAGCAACGTTAAGTAATGAGCTCAAGGTCACCTGGACCCAGTGGATGACCGCTGCCTCCCGGCCATGAATCACACCAAGGCGTAGGGACGACTGTCCTTTCCACCCTGTGCTCGTGGAATGTGTCTCCCATGATTTGCAGCCACAGCTTGGACCCAGCTCCCGCCCCCCGCTCCCCGCTCGGCCCGCCTGCATCAGAGCCGCGGGCCCCTTCATCACGCTCCCCCCCAGCACGGCAGGCCTTCAACGCTTCACCAGCTGTCCCTGGAGCAGGTCCTCTTTCACACCTTCTACCTTCCCTTCACCTGGAATGTCCTTCTCGCCTCTGTATCAGGAAAATCTTCCTATATCTCCACCACAGAAAGCAGTCCTTGTCTTCAGTTCATCCCCAAGTGGTGTTGAAGTTAACTCTGCGGGGCCTAGAAGTCGTGGTGAGTGAGGGGCAGAGGGCGGGAGGTGGGGCAGGGGCGCTTCTCTCATCCTTGGGGTCTGAGGTTTGCTCACTGACCCTATGGAGACAAATCCCCAATTTCCTTTTGCAGAGCCCTGCTCAGAGTCACCTTGGATGGGGCAGGCAGAGCAGGAAGGCCCAGTCCGAGTTGGGGAGAGCCCAGATTGATGGATTGTTCGCAAAACCCAGAGACAGGGCTGCCACCCTTAGACTGGGCAGGAAGCGCTCATTTGTATGCCACGTGCATGGTTTTGCATACTGAAATAAGGGCTGGTCTTATTTAAAAAGAGAGAGAGAGAGAGAGATTACAATATACTCCTTATGTCTCAACCCAGAAGAAGCTGGATCAGGAGGGAGGCCCCATCTCCGCTGCTTCTCAGTCCGCCTTGAAAAAGCCACTCAGAACTAGTGGAGCCTTGTTTCCTCATCCACCCAGTGGGGCCGATGCCAGCCACGCGGGAGGCTCTGTGGGAAGTGGACATCCTCAGGCCCGGTGCCTGGGATGGGGAGGGGGAGGGGAGCAGAGCATGGTGATGGGCTTACGATTCTCATCCACCTTCAGGAGGAAACAAACATCAAGAATTCTTGCTCAGAAATCACAAGCTGCGGTGAGCTGGGCTAAGCTCCCCCCCCACCTCTCTCTCTCTCTAAGTGAACGTAAGGTTCTCGGTCCTCAGGGAAGGGAGTGGTGGGGCACTTCAGGGGGGTAGCGAGCCCCCTCGGTGCCTTTTACCAGGAAGCTGTGGCACGCCTCTGGGTGAGGTTGAAGTGCAGAGCTGAGACTGTAAGAACCCGTCTGGATGGCGGGGATGTCAGCAGAGCCTGGGGGTGGGTGAGGAGGATGGTCCAGGGTCTCTGCTGTACTCTGCCCACCTTTCTAGAGAGTGCTAGGCTAGGCTCCGACGCCAGCCTGAATGGGCAGCCACTGCCCTAGGGTGTCCGGCAGCATAGCTGCAGGAGGGGCTGGTGGGCGGCTGGGGCTTACAGGGACCACTGAGTCCAGTCAGGGAGATGGACGGGCAGAAACCAGCACAAGCCCGGGAGGAGGTTGCATTGACTTCCAAACACATGGTCTTCTCACTCCCGGAGATCAGAACTGCAGAACCGGCAGGGGTCACATGGTTAGACCCATGGCCTGACCCCAGTGATATATGATTATACGTCATTCATTCATTCAGCTACATTTAATGCTGCCCTCCCCCTAAAGGGCATGCCTTCCATACCCACCGGTCCTGCACCCCTGCCCCATGCCAGACTCACCGCCAGTCTCTAGGGTCCTCAGCCTGCTCCCAGCCACACGACAGCAGCTGGCTTGGGTTTTCAGGCAAGACCTGAGTGGCTTGTTGCAAACTGCTGAGTCTACATCCTGATCCTCCCTGAGGTGTCTCTCTGTCTCTCTCAGTGTGTCTCTCCCTCCGCCTCTGCCTCCTCAAAGCTCCTCCTCGCTCATTTAGAAAATAAGACCTCAGCAAGATGGTGCTTTGGAGCTGCCAGACTGGGCTGAGGGAGGCCATGCTGGTGGGGGTGGGGGTGAGGCCTTCCAGCTGGTGGGGACATAAGCAGACTGGAGCCTCCTCACCCTCCTCCCAACACTCACACTGGCCTCCAGGGGGTGCAGCCTTCCAGGCACCCCAGTCTGCCTGTCTGGATCCCAGTGATGCTCTCTGTTGGCCCTACTCTGCAAGAGGGGGGCTTGGCTCTGCCTCAGGGATTCCCAGACCTCCAGGCTCTGTCTCTAGACTGCTGAGGTGTTCTCTGCTCTCTGCATTTATCCTGGCACCTGCTCTGCTCTGCTGGCCACACTACTGGTCCCTTCCTGACAAGTGGAAAACAGACATCTGAGAGATGGGGACATGGCGATAGGACATGGATGGCCCTGAGCAAGGATCCAGGGGCCCTGGATTCAAGTCTTAGAGGTGCTACAGTCACTGTGCAACTTTGAGCATAGCCTAAGCGTCTCTGAGATTCAGTTTGTCCATCTATGGAATGGGGTGAGGGTATCTACATAGGTCCTACCATCCTTTGAAAGGGATTCTAGGGCTTAGTCATTTTAATGGGGCTTCAGAGTAGAAAGGCTGTTTGTATACTATCTGCCCAGACCTTGAACCCAGTTGGGAAGGGACCCAGAATCCCTGCAAGCCATGGTCATCCCTAGCACTTGTGCCCTGGGCAAACACCCCCTTTCTGGGCAGTGATGTACTCCCTCAACTAAACCAAACAGAGGACAATGTTCCCAGGTTAGCCCCTGTCCTGCCTGTTATCCTCACCTCCTAGCTCCCCTCACTGTCCCTGTTTCCCTCCGCTCTGCATAGGCTGTGCCTTCCATCCAGGCCAGATGCTCCCTTCATTTCCCAAACTGGGTGCTACTTCATTCTGGCAGAGGAGAGAAGGAAGGTGGAAAACAACCCCACCTGCTTCACTTCTTTGTGTGGCTTGAGGAGCCCAAGCTCCCGGCCCTGTGGCCTGTCCCGCCTGGTGTCCCATCAGTCTTGGGGTGCCCCCCCAGCCTCCACTGTGTCCCCCAGGTATCAGGTAGCCCCCAATCCAGCATGGTCTTCCTTCAAAGATCTTAATGGCCTGCCCGTTCCCAGTTTCCTACCCCAAGGGCTTGGGTTGCTGCTGAACTGTGACAGCACTTGGAACACGTTTGAGGCTAAAGGTCTGGCTTCTGGAACCACAGGGAAGTGGTGGTTCAGGCAGCGAAGGTTTTCTTTGGGAGCCACATCCTCAGTCCACTCCAACAAGCTGAGGAGAAAGCCCATGCCTCCTCCCTCCCACCTCCCTGCTCCTTGCCCCTCCCCATCCTTCTGGACTTGCACTCAGGGCCAGGAGCAGGCAGAGGTTCGTAGTCTCCAGCCCCAGGAAGGGCAGTGAGAGCTGAAGATGGAGCCATGATTCTGGGAGCAGAGACATCCACAACCAGAGCTAATGGGGAAGCTGAATTGGTTCTTGTCTGAAAGCCTCCTTTTTCATCCCTGTCTGGTGTCCAAGGAAACCAGGAGAGGAGACGGAGTGCAAGCACTACACCCAGGAAGTGGGGCCTCCAGATGAGTGCAGGGCAGCCACCCCAGGGCCCTCCAGCTTTCCATACATGGTGCTCCTACTGGCCTTGCCGCCTCCTGGCGCAGTGTCAGCCTCCCTGCAGTAATTGAAGAAGAGCCACCTAGTCTCAACTGTCTTCCAGACTCAACAAACAAAGTGCCAACTGCCCTGCACAGGAACAGCAGCCATCAGTTAAATTAAGTAATGGTGGATCCACGTCCTGCCCACCCCTCTACTACCTAGCAGAGGCCAATCCCCTAAAGGGCTGACCAGCAAAAGCCTAGAGATGCTTTTGAAGCAGTGCTCA
This sequence comes from Tamandua tetradactyla, assembly GCF_023851605.1. NCBI lineage: Eukaryota > Metazoa > Chordata > Mammalia > Pilosa > Myrmecophagidae > Tamandua > Tamandua tetradactyla. The sequence continues at coordinate 35,595,843 of NC_135341.1, forward strand.
GGGAGTTTTCCTCAGCCCATTGCTCTACGAGGTACTTTCTTGAGTCTAGCCTTGGTCTCTACTGATGTCTCACGCCCATCAGTGACTTACAGCAGTCACTCAGGTGCCCATGACTGGTGCCAAGGGGAAGGTGGCTGGTGTGAGGTGTGGTTCTGCCCTCAGAGAGCTGCCTCTTGGCAAACAGACCCCTTATTCCAGACACATTGGGCGGAGCTGACTCATTCAGGAGACACAACCCTGGTCTGCCGGTTTCATTCACCAAAGCACCAAAGCCCTCTGTACCTCAGTTTCCTCATCTGCAAAATGGGTTGCCAAGTGTGATTTGGGCTTCCCAGGGCTACCAGAGAACTGAGTTGGGTGGAAGCTGTTTGGGAAGTAATGAGCAAATAAGGGACAGGTCATTTACAGAATTACAAACGACCAGATCCCAGCAATGAGCAGTGAATGGACCCACCCAGGAATCTTGTTCCTGGTCTTAGTGGAGGAGGCCAGTGCCAGCTCCTCACTCCTCTCTAGCTGGCCTGGAGGGGCAGCTATCAAAGGAGACAATGGGAGGCAATTTGCCGTGGCCATTCCGCCGAGGCGCTGATGGGCGTTAGGCGGTGATGGACGGCTGCCTCTGTCAGAGCCCGACTTAGCCCACTGCTGACGCTCTTCGCTTCCACCTGGAGGCAGAAAAACATGTCTTGTGGAGAGTTAGAGCCGCTGTCAGCGCTGGCCAGGGGCTCCAAGGAGACTTTTATTTATTTGGAAGCCGTCCAGACACCTAATGCTCTTCTGAAGGGAGAATTTCTCTCTTTTATTTGTCCTCATTTTCTCTTGCCAGAGCGGGACGAGGGCCTCAGGGGAGGGGGTGGACGTGGCACCTGGACCCCCATGCCACCCACGCCACAGCCCATGGGCCTCCCGCTCCCTCGTGGCAGATGTTCAGGACAAGTTGCCCTCAAGGGGGATTCTGAGGACTCTAAAGGCTCCCATGGCTGGTGAGGCCCAGAGGATAGACCCCAGACCTTGGAGCCCAAGGCTCTTTGTTCACAGTAACCCCAGGACAAGCCCCGTCCTCCCCTGGGTCTCAATTTGCTCATCTATAAAATAAAACCCATGGGGATGTGGACCCTCCCATGGGCACCCAGAGAATCCGGAAGACACCTAAGTCTGGTTCCCCAAGGCCTGACACCCAGCCAGCCCCAGGACCTGCAGGGGGCAAGAACCCAGCAGTCCCGCTCCGTGGGGACCCCTAGGACTGGGAGTCCTGGTGGGAGTGGGCTCTCTGGCTGGGCAGTAGTATTTGTCTCCATCCCATCTGTGCTGGGAGAGTCTGAGTTTTGTGAGGGCAGCCGAGGCAGTGAAGGCTGCACTGCACTTCCCTGTACTCACACAACCAATGGCTGATCAATTTATTTGTACTATTCTCTAAGGACAAGGCGACCTGGAGTTCTGGAGTCCCAGATGCAGGAGCGAGTGGGCTGTGCTGACATCCTAGCGCATCTTCACCTCTGCGTTAAGCCTTGCCCCACATTGCCTGGGAGGCTTCACTATCCATCTCGGTGCCTCTACCAGGAGCTCACTACTACACACACACACACACACACACACACACGTCCCTGCAGGGAAATGCATGCCCCCACGGTAAAGAGGTGGGTTCAGGAAGGAAGACGCTAGGGCTTGGGGAGATGGTTCTCTGCATCTCCTCAGGAGTTTGCTTTTCTTCTCTACATTCAGCCATTCATTCATCTAAGCCTTCTCTGCCCTTCTCTTCCAGTTTCAAGGTCTCCTCCAGGAAGCCTTCCCTGACCGGCCAGGTCTCACAGCACTGAGCAACCACAGGCTTTATTTCATCCATCTGACACAATTATGTGTGGCTCAAGATCTTTATTCTCCTGTGCCATATCCCCCCACCTGGGGAGTTGCTGGGGGTCAGGAGTCCTCTGGAGTGGCCCAGGAGGCAGAATCTATCTGATTAACAGGTGTACTCTTTCAGTCAAATATTCGGAGTTTGGTGACCCTCGTGATGATGGAGGTCTAACCAGAGAGACACCATTACTGTACAAGGAGCCTGGCTCCCCCACATGCTCAGTTCTTGGCTTCTCTACTGGTGGAGGTCAAGATGAGGTCACCATGGCCCAGGGTCTGGGAGCTCTGACCAGACTCATAGACGAACATCTGGAATGACAACCCAGGTCTCCAGACTCAAAGCTCTGTGTCCTGATCTGCAATAGCACAGGGATGCCTTGGCCAAGTCTTCTGCCCTCTATTTGCCTCAGTTTCCCCTCTTGCCCAATAAGGGGGTCCTGCAGGCTCCAGTGGCCTATAACCTGGGACTTGGCCCCAACTGTGGTGTGCAGGCAGCAGCAGTTTGTACCACCCCAGCCCCCTCTAGCTATTACAGTAAATGACACTGAATTGACCGTGGGTCAATTATTGCATAGAGGATCTTTGATGCATTTGCAGGTGGGGCCCCCATCTGATTGCACCTGAGGTCACACTACAACTGCACCATGCTCAGTAGGGGGATTTGGCAGTGGGGAGCGGGGTGGTGGCAGCATCACATCCCTGGTGTCCCTAAGGAGCTGGTAGGCAGGCCACAGCAGCTGCTGGCAGGTGTGAGTGCTGGCAACCAGCTTGTACAATCATTGTGTCTTGACTAAGGGTCCTTGGGGACCACCAAGTCCAGCCCAAAGAGGGTTGAGAATGGGCATGTCAGAAGGGACCAGATAAGGTAGGGATTGCCTTTTGTGATAGGACATTTGCCCAGGCTGGGCTATCCCAAGAGAATGCTCAGGCCCGTTCACCTGATCCAGTTGGCAGCAAAGCTGGGTCTATGGGGCCTGGAAGCGCAGGTCCCACTCAGGTCATGCCCTGGCAGTCCACCTTCCTCCCCTCCCTCATAAGCCTACCCCATTCTGCTCCCTGCAGGGCAAACTGGAATCCCTCTTCCTCCTCCATGGAGCCTTCCCTGCCTGCATCCAAGCTGTGCCCTTCTTGGAGGATGCTAGAGCCTTTTGGTGACTTCTGCTCACTAATCTCTTGGTAAGCACCAAACCCTGCCCTCAGGGAATTATGTGCTTTGGGTTCTCAGACCACCCCTGCCATGTGGGGGCCATGACTTCCACTATATCGACGAAGCAAGAAGGCTCAGAGAGGCAAAGTGACTTGTCTGAGGTTCCACAACCTGCAATAGCTGTTGCCAAAGCTGACATTCCTGAGACTGGGATGGGGAGGGCTGTCCAGGTGGGGGGTCTAGGAAGTCCTCCTTGCATGAATAGTATTTATCAGTTCATAAATATCCTGGGTTCGAGTGATAGAGATTAGGAAGTGCATTCTAGGTAGAAGGAACTGCAGGGGTAAAGCCCCAAGGCAAGGTTTTTTACAGAATAGGGAGCTGTCCAGCCAATTAAGGGCAAGAGCAATGGAAGGGGAGGTAGGAGGTGAGGTAGGCTTGGGTGAGAATCTAATCCCTCCGGGTGTCCTGGAAGTCCTGCTTGGTGCATAGCAGGTGCTCCATTAAGGCCTGCAAGTATCTTCCGGCCTGCTGAGCTGACCTACCCTGGGCCCTGGAGCAGCTGGCACTTGCCGGGGCCCCTGCCAGGGCTGGTCTCCTCTTTGCTGGCTGCAGCTTTTCCACCCTTTCTGCCCCATAACTTTCAGCATGGACACTTCAGGCCATGTGGGTAGCCTCAGACATTTTCTCCCAAACCCACCAATATGGAACCTACCCATGGAAATCCCCCTATTTCCTGGGAAGGCTAGAGTTTTCCTCCCAAAATCTGTATCTATGGCTGGAGCCAGCCCTCCAGGAGGGTCGAGGATATTGTGTGCCTCGAAATTTGGAATGTGTAAACTCTTACTACCAGTTTACTCTTAATTACCTCCCCTCCCTATTTGTCTTCTTTTAACGGCTCGTCAACCAAAATCTCCCACCTTTCCCTTGGCGCTGGCGGTCTCAATTAGGTGCACATCTGCGGAGGCTGGAACTAAAATTCCCAGCTACCAATGCTCACCCACCGTGCCCAGCCTGGTACCAGGTGCCTCCTTGGCCTGGGTACTCTGCAGACTCAGTGCTACCAGACAGGTGTCGAAGGGCAGGGAGGCTGCCCCTGACATTTCTCACTCTGTCACTGCAGGGTCTGCTTTGGGAAGGTACCCAGCTAACTCCACAGGGCACCAGGGAGCTGTGAGCACAGGCACTTGTCTAGCAAACAGGTGGAAGAAGGCTCCATGAGCTGGAGATGCTGGGGGGAACTGGTTAGCCCAGGCTTGTTGACTGTTTTGTGCAAACACCGCCCCACCACCACCACCTCTTCCCCCCTTAGTCCGGGGTCACTACTTGTCCCGCTTAATGGCAAACCTTCTTCAAGCTGACTTGTGGATATCATGAAGTGGGGACTCCTGGGTGCCCTTGAACTCACTTGCCCAGGTGGCTACTGTCCCTAACTTGTGTTGAGCACAGAGTCTGGGCAGTTACTGCTGAGGGGCTGGGGTGGAGAGGAGAGTATTCGCTCATCTTATTTGTGCTGGGGAGCAGAGCAGGGTGCCAGGGACTACTTCAGTGAGATCCCAAGAATGCCTTCCCCAACAGTTAGAGCTCTGATTTATCTAGCAATTCAGTCTGTTCTCACTTCATCACGGGAATGGGGGGGCCCACACCAGCATTTCCTAAGGGAGGAAAAAGCCTCTCAGAGGTCGGTAAGTTGCAGAACTGGAATTGATACCAGCACCAGGCTTCTCCCTGGAGCAGGGAAGAACCAGGAGCCTCTGGGAAAGAATGGCTGGATTGTGCAGTATTGAGCTCCCTGACATCGGAGGAGTCCAAATAGAGGTCTTGCAAGCCCTGGGGTTTGGAGCTTGGGGCTGACCTGCTTACAGCACCTGCTCAACCCAGGGAGGGGAAATGGGAGGCTGCAGAGGGCTGTATCTGGACATCCTCAGCCCTCGCAAACTGTGCAACTGGACCTAGGTTCCTACTTATGATGCCACAGACTGGGGGTGCAACATCCCTGCGGAGGATCCTTGAAGGCAGCCGGAGTCACTGAAGGCATGAGTTCAACACTGTCCCTCTCGTCTCTGCTGAAGCCTGCCATTCCACCATTGAAACTGAGACTCCAGGCCTCGAGCTGTTGAAGGTCGAGCCCCCCCCCCCCCCCCCAGAGGGTCACAGCGTCGCCAGCCCTAGGCGCGGAGCCGGGAACTCTTGCCGCCCGCGAAGCGAAGAAGAGTGAAGCCTGGGACTTTGACACCGGAACGCACGGGGTGGGGGTTGGAGGGGTCACTCAGTCTCGGCTCGGGCGCACTACGCGCCCGCCCAGGCTCCGCTCGGCCTTGCAAGCTGTCAGGGCAGGCTCGGGGCTGCGCGGGGCCGAGGGGCGCGCGGGCACGGGCGGGCGCGTGGCCGCGGCGGGGGCGCGCGGGGGCGGGCCGGCCGGGGAGGGAGGGAAAGGGGGAGGGCGGCGCCGGCAGGTTGACGGCAGCCGCTATTTGAGCGCCGGTCCGGGACCCGGCGCTCAGAGCGCTTGGAGCCAGCGCGGTGGGGAGATCGCAACGCGCGGCCCGCTGAGGCTCCGCGGCCCGTGCAGCCCCGGAAGCCCCGGGCGGAGAAGCCGGCGGCGAAGAGGCCGGATTGCCGCCCGCGGGCCCCCCCAGCCCCCATCGCCGCTGCCGCCGCACCCCCCCACCCCCCACCCCATTCCCGCGGCGCCGCATCTTGAATGGAAACATGGCGGTGCCGGCTCGGACCTGCGGCGCCTCCTTGCCCGGCCCGGCGCGGACCGCGCGCTCCTGGCCCGGCCGCGGCCCCCAGCCCGGCCCCGGTGCCCGGCGCCCGGCGCCCAGGCCCCCGCGCCCGCTGTGGCTGCTGCTGCCGCCTCTGCTGCTACCACTGCTCGCCGCCCCCGGCACCTGTGCCTACAGCTTCCCCCAGCAGCACACGTAAGTGGCCCCGGCCGGCCGCGGGACCCCGGCCGAGTCCTGCGACACCTTTCGTCACCCGGCCGGCGCCGGCCCCTCCCCGCGCCCGGAACCTGGGCGGGGGCGCTGGGTCCCGAGGCCCGTTGCACCGGGGGGTGGCGGCCCCCAGCCGGGAGAGCCGGCAGCAGCGGTTACGGTGCTTCTGGCTGCGTCGCGAAACTTCCCCGCGGTCCTCCTCCCTCCCTACCTCACCCCCTTTATACACACACCATGGGGCAGGGTACAGCTCCGAGCCCCGGTTGGGGGGTGGGGGGTCCGAGCTTGCCAGCTGATTCGCCTGCCGCTGTGCCTGTGGGAGGGGCACCCGAGGTTTGGGTGAGAGGGCAGCCAGCGACCCCTGCCCTGCGGAGTTAAAGCCGCTAGCATACCACGTTCTCTCCCCTATGGAGACCTGGTGCTTTAGCTGCCAGAGGTAGGGGGCCCACCTCCACACCTGTCTTCATGGGCCTCTTCCTTTGAGGAGGGGACTCGATGCAAAGGATGGAACACCTGCCTGCCGTGGCCAGTGCTGTAGAGAGGGTCACCAACTCCTGTTCTTGAACTCCCCACCCCCTCCTCCTGGGGAAAGGGTCACCTGGAGAGCACAATTGGGAGATGAAGGTGCTGGGAGGGGCCGAAGGTGAGTGGCCAGGAGAACCCCTGCCTTCCCCTGCTGTTCCTGCTGCTGCCAAGAGGGAAATAGCATTTGCCAGCCCTGCCAGCTCCTGCTGGCTCTTGTGGTCCTTTTGAACCTTCTCTCCTTCCCCAAGAGTCTGCAAACTCAGTCACCCCCCTCTGGGTGAGCTAGGCCACTTGTGTCTGGGGTTGAGAGGGTATTTGGCACGTGTGACCTTTAGGGAAGCAGTTGTTTCTGTGGGCATCGTGCCCCAGCCTTGTGTCAGTGCCCAGACACCCTGCGCTTGAGTGGCTTTGTGGCATGATCACCTTGCTGACTTTTTGTCTCTCTGGGTCTGAGAAGCCACCTGGCCCCCAACCCCTTCCCTGGTGGCCGTACCTGGGGTTTGGGGCATGAGTAGCTGGGCTGCTGGTGGTTAGGGGGAGAGACTGGCTCTGCGTCATTAGACCAGTTCTCCCTGAGGTTTTGCCACAGAGAAAAAAGTCCGGCTTGTAGGTTCTCCCAGATGAGGAGAAAACAAACTCGGGCAAGGCACTGCTTTTGGTCTTCCTCTTGGTCCTGTCACCTCTCTCTCCTTGTGCAGCCTAGCTGTGCTCAGGCAGGTGGTCAGTGGGCAAATCGCAGGTACCGCCCAGATGTGTCCTGTATCAGCAGTCCGGATTGTGTGTGCATGTGGGGTGGGGGGGTGCAGGGAAAAGAGAATTGTATGGAAGTTCAGGGCTGGTGGGTGCAGTATTGTCTTTCATGTGCTCTGATGAAAATGGACTTAAACCACAATGTTTAAAAAGAGCAAAAGCATTATCTTTTTTGTTATTCTTTTTTCTCAAAGGCAAGCACAGGCCAAGCCACACTTCTTTTTTTTCCCCAGCCATTTCATAGCTCCTTGAGTGAAGGTTTAAGTAGATATCTCCTTCCATCTCTCCCCACCTCACTCCCTCTCCCTCCACCCTGCATTGGATTTGATAGCTGCTGAGCCTGTGTGGGTCCCCCCTAGAAGGCCATTGTGAGACTCTGACCAGAGCGGACACCTGTCCTTTTGCCCCCAGCCAGAAAATGGCCAGGCGGGTGTGACAGCCACGGCTCATTTCCAGCTGGATGCTCTCCTCTTGTCGATATAGTTGGAGCTAATTCGAGGGTTTGGGACATGTCTTGCAAACCGTAATTAGGGAGTGAGAGTTGGGGGTGGGGGCTGCACAGCTCTGAGGGTCTGGGGGGAGGAGGCTGATGGTGTGACAACGCAGCGCGTTTGCTGTGACAGCCAGCGCCCTTCAGCCGCCCTGGTCCCTGCAGAGGCAAATGCCCATTGATCCTTGGAGGGAGGAAGGGGAGAGAATGAAGTAAGGTCCCCCCTGCATGACCGTGGCTGCTTGGAGTTGGAGCTTTTGTCAAACTGCCGTGGAAGGCTTAGGCTGCCAGGGGGGCCCCAAGGGCTCAGTGGAGCTGCTCGGGGGCAGGTGGCCTCCATGAACCCTCTCCAGGTCAACGTGGCCAGGCCGGTCCCTGGCCAAAGCCATGCTAGATGGGACTTTGATACACACAGGTGGCTTTCTGAGTCAGGGAGTGGGACTGTCAGCCTCATGGCACTGGGGGGACAGTCCCTCAATGCTCAGGGCCAAAGTCATTTCCTCAGATTTCTGACAGTGACAAGCCCAGCTTCCCAAGCTGCTGGGGTTTGTGGAAGTCTGGGCTTGGGATTCGGTGGCCACAATTTCTGTCTCACGTTGGCAGCGTAGGGCTCTGCCCACGGGGGAAGTGAACCGAGACTGCCACTGGATCGAGGCGGACAGAGGAATTGCCACTGGATGGGGGACCCAGCTTTGGCTTTTAGGGAGGGTGGGGGCTTCTCCCATCCCACCTGGCCTGGATCAGTGTTTCAAACAAGGAGGAGGCCACATGGCATGAGTGTGTGCACGTGTGTGCACGCGTGTATCTGGGGGAAAGGGAGACAGAGCACACACACTCTCCCTTTTACCTGCTTTCTCCAGTTTCCAATTATTCTCACCCCGGCCATTCCCGCTGCTGCTGGGTGAGGGGCAGCCTCATCGCTTTGCCTTCCCTCATGTCTTCCTCCAGCACCCCCACCCCTGCCCCGTCCTGTCAAGCTCCTTCCCCCCCACCCCTGCCCCCCTTCTTCGGGGCTCTCATTTTTCTCTCCTCCCTGGTCCCTGCCCATCCCTCTCATCTTCCTGGGCCCACCTTCCCGCCTCTTTTGTTCTCTCTTTTGGGCCCCAGCCCCTGGTCTCCAGCATCCCTGTGTTTCTCTGGCCCCTGCCCTGTGGGTCCTGGCTGAGGGCTGGGTGCAGCACCTGGCCAAATTGCCTGGCTGGCTGCACCCTCTTGACCCAGAACTGCCCCGTGGTGGTGCTGGCCAGCACCTTCCTTCCTCTGGAGTTGGGAGGGTGGTGAGGGGCTCGAGGGGTCTGGACCCCCAGCAGAGTGATGACGGCCAGAGTGTGTGCTCCTCTCCTGAGCAGACACACCAGGAGCAGTGCCCGCGACGGGGCATGCGTCAGTCTGGCTACAGTTAATGGTGGGTGACGTGTGTCTGTCTGGGCCTCCAAGCCCCCGTCTGCACCTCCCTGTAGCTCTCCCTGTTGGGGAGAGGCAATATCACACATCTGGGTCCTCCCTCTCCCCACCAACCTGCCGCGGCTTTTGCAGGAGGGAGGGGTAGGGCTTTCTGGCCTGCCGTCACCGCCACTGAGATGCAGAGCTGCCAGGTGTTTGCATCCTTCCTGGTCTGCAGGATTTCGGGGGGCCTTGACTGCTATTCACCCCCCACCCTGGCCCCACCTTCATTGGGCGCCTCTTCCTGACCAGCTGTGTCAGGCTAATCCCCGAGAAGGAAGGGAACCTATTTTAAGACAAATCCCCTCATTCAACGCAGGGTGAGACTCATTCCAGATTCTTTATTACACTCGTGTCTCCAAGGAGAGACTGACTCCAGGGTGAATCTGGCCCCATGAGTGGAGTGAGCACTTCTGCAGTCAATGCTTCCATCTCCTCTCTGCCTGTGGGTGGGGGTCACTGCCAGCTCCTGGGAGGAGCCACGTTTTGGGGACATACTGGGTATCAAGTATAGGCCCCACGGGCTCATCTTTTGCCTCCAGAGTTGGCCCAACCCCACTGGGGTGACTTTGCCTCAGTTTCCCCAAATGAGATAATAGAATCTGATTAACAGAGTGGTGGTGAGAATGAATGGGAGAGGATGTCGCATCTGGTGGGCAGGGAGGCCTCTGCCCATGGGCACCACGGCAGTTCTTGTTAACATAAACATCAGGCTCTAATGCTGCATCCTGATGGGCCCCCACCTGCTAGCCTTCTCCCAGTGCTCCCATGGGCTGAGTGTCTTCCTGTCTCCTGGCTTTGCTTGTGCTGTTCCCTTACCACCGCGTGCTTTTCTCAGGGGCCTCAGATCCCCTCTTCTACCCACATCTTCTAGAGGCCTCCCCGATCTGAGCTCAGTTTGTGTCCACACACGGGGACACCAACTCCTTGAAGACAGATGCTGGGTCACCTCCTTCCCTCCTCATAGCCCAGCTTAACTGTGTGGGGGGCACTACCAGGCTAATAGTGGCCTCCCCTCACTGAGCCCAGGCCAGGCCCCTCACCCCTGTGGGGTGGAACAGTCGTGATCATCTCACAGATGAGAAGACTGAGACTTGGAAAGATGAAGGGACCCGCCCAAAACCCCACAACTACAAGAGGCAGTGCTGGGAAAGGACTCTGTGGGACCCTCAGCTGCCCTGCCAGGGGCCAAGGAAGAGTGAGTGGTGGCTCAAAACCCAAAATCTTGGTTTTGGGGAAGAAAACTAAGAGGCCTAGATTGTGGGAGGTACACCTAAACCTCCCAGCTGGAGCCTATCCTGTCTGGGTCTCAGGCAGTCCTGGGGCCTTCCTTGGCCCAAGGCTGCCTTGCTGGCCCCTGGGCTCATAGCCCCATTTGTCCACCTCCACCCCTTGCCCACATGTACAAGGACAATCACGCAGCCCCTAGCCCTGCCTTTGCGTCCTGGGCCTGGCCTGCTTAGCTCGAAGGGTGGGGTAGGGCAAGAAGGCCTCATCACAAGATGTCATCTCCATCTCCAGATTCCAGGATGGCTCTGGAGAAAAACGCCATGGGAGGAGAGGGGACTGGGGACCTGAGGTTCGGTCCTCTAGTCCTGAGGCAGCTTTCCCAGGCCCGAGGGACTTTGAAGTACTCACACCTTGGGTTTTCCGGCCATCTGAACAAGTGGGCCTGAAGGAACTATTCAAGGTGCAGCTGGAGGTTTTGGAGTCAGCAGAGGTGGGCGCAGGCCAAGCCTGGCAGGGTGTTGCTACCTGTGGAATTGGAGGGGGCAGGTTTTTCTCTCTTGCTCCCCTTCCAGCCCCAGCTGCTGCACCCTCCATCGCTCCTACCTCTACCCCCACCCCAACTCCTGGGCTTCGGGGCAGGGTTTTTTTTGCCTGGTGTCTACTGTCTAAATAAGAAGTTACAGAATCAATATTCATATCCCCAGAGGGAGAGGTGTGTGTGGTTTCTACTTTTTTCCCCTTTCCCTTCCCGTATGCAGCCTCACCAAAGGCCTTCAAAGACCATTCTGGCTTCCAGTTCAAGATTTTCCTAGGGACCTGGTGACCTTTTGTGTGCATCCAGTGGGAGGCATGGCCTCAGGCCTGGGGAGGGAGCGCTGGGTCTGGGCCACTCTAAGGCAGGGCTGGGGGCTTTCCCACCGTAGCCCATTCCCTCCAGCCAGATGGGGAGAGTCTCTTCATGCTGGGTTTTTGTTTTTGTTTTTTTTTCTCCTGGTGTCTACTGTCTAAACAAGAAGTTATAGAATCAATATTCGTATTCCCAGAGGGAGATGTATGTGTGATTTCTACTTTTTTCCCCTTTCCCTTCCTCTCCTGTCCTCTGTAAACCTAAAGAGCCTTCCAAACTCCCTGTAGCTAAGGCCCGGACTTGAAGGGGGTTAGATATTGGGCAGGTGACCACATGGATTGAGATGCCTCTGGAGGGCCACTGAGGCCCCTACAGGGATCTTTTGGGGAGACTGGTCTCGTGCGGGCAGGACTCAGCCAGGCCCTGCCTTGCCGCTGTGGGACTCAGGCCAGTGGTGTGGTACCCTTGGCTCCTGGTCCTGCTCATGGACCACCTAACCCACCACCCACCTTAAATGGGACTTTTCCTTCTGGGGTGGGTCAGGTGTCACCAGGCTTTGCCCGTGACAAAGGCATGAGGGCCGGGCCTCACGGACTAGGACCCTGTCTAGCTGGGATGAAGTAGGAGGGATATTCACACAGGAAGACCCAGGGGGCCTCTCTCAAGGGCAAGCCCAGCCCAGTCTTGTCAGCTGGGCAGCTTCCTCGGTGACCTTGAACAAGGCCCCATCTCTCGCTGGAGCCCAGTTTCCTCTCTCCTAGGGCCCTTCTAACTTTGACAATACAGGGCCCTAATAAGATAGGTTTGAGGTCTTTCCACTCAATCCGCAGCCCGCTCTAACTGTAGGGCCTCGTCTCCTTTGGTGTGGGGGTGTCTAGACATCCTATATGGGCCTCCTGCCACACCTTAGGTTCCTCACGAAGGCTTCTCAGATTGACCCACTTTGAGCTCTGATCAGCTAATTGTTTTAGCAAGGAGGGAGGGGCACAGGAAATCTTTCCTGCTCCTCGTTAACAATCTCCTCCATTTCGAAACTGATTCTCATTAAACAAAGGGGAAAGGAGAAGCCACCCCCTCTACCTGTCTCTTGTCTGCCCCTCCCCTTCCTTAGCCTCTCTGGGCTTTGGGGCCTCATCTGTAAAACGGGTTCTCATAATTGCACTGATTCGTAGGGTTGGGCTGTGAAAGGCCATGAGGGATGGGCCTGGGCCCAGGGAGCTTGGAATAAGGGCACATGGGTCCTGACTGGGTCTGTGAGGGTCCCTAATGCAGCTTGGCCTGGGCTCTGAGTTCTTGGCACCTGTCCCCTTACCTGCAGCACCCAGCGTTCAGCCAAGCCCTGCAGGCACCTAGACCCAATTGTGGTTTCTGGGTCTTTCCTCCTGTGCTTGGCCCCCATCTCAGCCTGTGCTCATGTGAGCTTGTGTGTAGATGTGGGTACACAAATGTGCTGCTCATATGTGTGTTTGCGTGCATGCCCTGTGTTCACATATGTGCACACTTGCATGTACACATGTTTACAAGGACATCTTTGCTTGTGGGGGGCACGTGTGTGTGTGCATGTGTGTGAAGATATGTGCCCATGTATAGGTGTTTGGACTTGTGTGTTGTGGGGGTGGCAGGTATGTGTACATGTGAATGCTCATGTGTGTGCATAGGTGCGGGTATACGCATATGTGTGTGCACATATGTATGCGTGCATGCATGGTTTAGCTCTTTGAGTCCAGGATATTGCTCCCAGTGCCTGCCTCCTGCATCCGCCTTTGAGGTTAATGCCAGGGCTTGGCTGGGTAAATGCTGGCAGTGGGAAATAAAGCTGCCTGGTTGTTTGGACCAGCGTTTTGCAAACTTTTATGTCAGGAACAGTCTGAGTTAAGGCTGAGCTGGAAAGTTTGATCACCTACCAACTGGCACGATGACAGTCTGCGAAGGAAACACACAGAAGCTGCGTTCTTGTAATTCAAATTTTTGCAAATTGAATGGTATTTTAGATTCACTGGAGGAGCTGGAGACTTAGAGGAGCTCGGTGAGTCCTTTGTGAAGCAAAGCATCTTTGCAAACAGCCCTTCATGTGTGGAGAATCCAGAGGGTGGGATGTAGAGGTACCTGTCCAGGCAGGGTGGGAAGCCCTTGCTGTGTGACCTTGGGCTGACGTCTTTCCCTCTCGGAGCAGCCCTTCTCATTTGCATACATAATGGGCTAGAGACTGGCAGCCCTTGCAGTGTGTGCTGTCGGTTTGGGGTCCTTGCCCTTGGTAAGACATCTATGCTGGCAGCTGCAGGCATGATTTGGGCATGTAGAAGCTTTGGATTGAATGATCCCCACTTATTCCTCTATTTGGGGGCATTTCCAAGAAAGCCTCTTGCTTTTGAGGATGAATTTTTATCTACTGGGTTTTCTTAAATGAGGTGCCCTGTCTGGGTGCCCTGTGGTGGGTGCTGGTGGGGCCGTATCTGTTGGCTCTGATGTTTGCGGGAACTATAAAGTTTGATCTCCTGGCATTCTCAGGGCCTTGTATTGCCAGTGCTGGGATGGCCTGGGGTCCTTGCTAAGGGCAGAGGTGGCTGTGAGAGGCTCAGGAACCTGTAGAGCCGGTCAGATTCCTGCAGGGGCAGGAAGCCTGGGTGGGATCTTCTCCTTAGGCAGTATGAATGAGCATTCCTGACTTAGGAATGACATAGACAGCCACAGAAGGCCCTGGGAGCTCCTGTGCCCCATCGTACACAGAAGGAAGCTGAGGTCTGAGGTAGGGGAAGGAGCCTTCTGCTGACTGCGCACACATTGCTGGCAGAGCCCAATCCCCAGCGCCAGGGCTCCAAATGTGCTGTGCAAAGTGTGATTCCCCATTTGGCCTTCTTTGCACTATGACATGTAAGTATTTCTCTTAAATAAAGCATCCCTGACATAGGGTGGGAGCACAGTGTGAGGCCTCCTTTGGCAAGCCCTGCAGAGCCAAGTTCCTATGTGGCATCCAGCCCTGGTGCTTCTCTGGGGCGGACCTTGACACTCTTATGCCATTTAGGAGTCACCTCCAGGTCCCCTTGGAAAGAGCAGCTTTGTCACTGGGTAGGGTGGGCTCAGATGGCTGCTGTACTCCTGAGATGTATAAAAGCCCCTGCTGTGCTGCTGAGTTTCCAGTCTGATGTGGCATTTTAGTTTTGATAACTTCCCTCTGCAGCTCATGTTCTCCTCCCGCTGGCACCTCCTGTAATGCTGCGTTTGAGGCCTTAAAGGTCAGGCCTGGTGCTGCCATCAGTTCCAAACACAAACAACAAAACAGCCCACCCCAGCCCCGCCCCCAACTTCATCTATCATGAAAGGGAGCGAGCTGGTGGAATAGGCCTCTGTGCTGAGGCCTCTCATAGAGGGACATTTCTCTTCTCTCCCTGGGTGTGGTATGCCTTCCTTAAAAGCCTGCCATGAATAGAGTCCTACTTCTTGGTGTGGTTTTCGAGGCCCTGCCTGGGTTGGCTCTGGCCTCTGGCCACCAGCCATGTGAATATCCAGGCTCCAGCTTGGCTGAGCCAGCCGAGGTCCTAGTAGGAGCCCCGACCGCCCCACCTCTTGACCGTTGCTTATTGAGTTCCTCTTCCAGGCTGACCTGCCGAGGTAGCCTCCTGACCATGCCTTCCTCTGACTCCCTACCCCTTTTGGGCCTCTCCTGCAGCCCTGTGCCCCACCCCCAGCTCTGTGCCTAGTTCACAGGGTCCCTTGAGGATTACACATTGAGCTGGCTGGCACCCCTTCAAAAGCTGAGCCCAAAGAGTGCATTTGGCTGCAAGGAAAAGCAGGTGTTTCTGTGCATAACTCAGCAACCCCAGCTCCATGAATTTTTTTCCTCATGAGTAGGCCCCTCATCCCCTGACAGGGATCCCAGAAATGGGAGAGTACGGACTGCCCGCGAGGACTGAGTCCTTGCCTATGCTATGCCTGGCTGACCTTGCTTTCAGTATGGCACTGTGTCCTTGGCTGGCTCCCCTCATGGCAACAAGATGATTGCTGCAGCTCCAGGCATCAAATGCAGACCCAGCCATGAAGTGCAGAAGAGGTGTTTCCTCTGGATCCTTCTGAAGAAGCAAGGAAACCTCACCCAAAGCCCCCAGCCACTTTCCCCTCATACCTCATTGGCCAGCGCTGGGTCACATGGCCATGTCTACACCAATCACCAGCAGATGGGAAGATCCATTGTGATTGGCCCAGGCTAATCAGAATTTACCCTTGAGCTGAGGATGGATGGGGTCACCTTGGGGTTGCAAGTGAGAGAGATTCTTGCCAACTTGGGTTTTATTAGCAAGAAGGCAGGAATGTGATGGAGGACAAGGAGGTGGTGTTTTCTACAGGCTCAGATGAGAGGCCTGAATGTGGAGGTGTGGGATGAGGAAGAAGGTGGTAGGGGTGTGTGGGGGGGTGTCATACTCAGGAAAATGTTTATAGAGGAAGTAGTTATTTTAACCACAACATCACCAAGAGCCAGGCTTTGAGTGATGTATTTCATTTATGCTGTCTAATGAGGTCAGTCCGTTTTTATCCCCATTTAACAGTAGAGAAAATTGAGTCTCAGAAAGGTCAAATGCCACTGAAATCACTCAGATGGTGAGTGATAGAGGAAGGATTCACACCTGGCACTTAGGTCCAAGCGCTGGGCCGTGGCCCCACACAGCCAGCCCTTCCTCTGCAGCCTGCCTCCTCCAGGCAGCCCCCCCCTGACCACAGGCCCCATGGGGTACCCCCACACTCCTACACTGTTCCACTGCACATGTCCCCCTGCAAGGGCTGCCTCTGCCCTCAGAGGGTGGTCTCGTGGGGGCTCCTACTTTCTCATTGGGCCTTGGCACCCAGGTACCTTAGAGGCACTTCAGGGACCAGAAACAGGAGGTTCTTGGCCCCCAAACTCCCTCCCAGTAGAGAAGCCCTACCCTCACCTGTGGGGTGAGTGTGGGTCAGTAGGACCTATAAGATTATTTTGGTCCAGTTTAACCTCTGTGTGGTAACAGATGAGGAAACTGAGGCCCAGAATGGGCAGAGAAGCTGCCTTGGGCCACTCAGCAATTGAAGCATAACCTGGACCAGAGCCCAGGGTGGGGGGGCACTGACCCTCGTGTCGCTTTTTCTGTGCCAGTTGAGCTTGGCAAGTCAGGGGACTGAAGAGGCTGCTGAGGTCATTCAGGCCATCCCCCTGTCTCAAGTAGGGCCAAGGGTAGACTGGGCTTTTGAGAGCTGCCTGCTCAGATGATGGCTGAAGATGAAGTTGCCATGGGTAAGCTGAGAGGATGCTGGCAGAGGGGCATGTTTTCCTGCTGTGGGACAGAGTAGATGATGGCCTCCATGAGGCACAGCCAAGGAAGTGACCCACAGACGTGACTGAGGAAAGGACCCGACCTTGCCTGGACACTGTGAGATTTTGTGCTGAGTTTATTGGAGGGGCTTGGCTGTGTGGTAGGTAAACTCGTGTGTCTTCAGTATAGAGAGGACCGAGGGGATGTTGGTCATGGCTCTCCTGATGGATGTGGCAAGAGGCACCTGACGCAGCGATGTCCTCATGGCCTGGCCTCGATGGGCTCCGTTCCCTGCAACAGGCCTGGGTCTGGGCTGGGGACAGTGTCCATGAGTCAGTCAGCCAAGAACACGGGTCTTGGAAGAAACCCTGGGCTCTGTCCTGCTCCTGGGTTGGTATGTCCCCTCTGGCCTCTGTTCCCCACTTATCATATTGGGGAGGGGGGTGCTGCTCTCTGAGGCCATCTGAGGGCTGGGAAAGGAGATGGCCTTTTCTAGGCACAGCTATGAGTTCTCTGGACCAGGACAGGCCTCCTGTGACCTGAGCCTCCTTCAAAGGCCTTCTTTCTGGGTGAGCTGGTGGCCCAGTCTCCTGTACCCACAGAGTGGGAGGAACAGACCTACTCCTCATCCGCCACTCTCCGGCCCTCCCCTCCCCATCCCTTCACCTTTCCCCAGCCCCCACACCTCTCTCTGCCCACGCTCCTCCACCCGCCGTGCCCATGCCCATGCCCTCTGTAGCTGATGATGCTCACCCCCCTTCTCTCACATAACTACTGTCTGCCCCATCCTGTAAGCTGGCACGCAAGCAGACCATCTGCCAAGGGGGCTGCTTCTCCTGGGCATGATTGCTGGACTGAGGGGTAGGCACAGGAGGGGATCTCTGCCCTCTGGACTGAGTGCCCTCCAGGACAGCAGCCATTTCCTTTCATGGGGCTTATCAAGCACCTGCTGTGTGCCAAGCAGAGGGTAACTGGGGAGAGCCATGAGTCCCCCAGAGCCAGAGGAACCTTGGGTTCCAGCTGACCCCTGCCTTTCCCTTGGGGCTCAGCTTGGAGTCTCTGCTCCGTGCAGCCTCCTCTGAGCTCCGTGTGTGAGCCAGGAGCCTCCTAGGCTGCCTAAAGCTCCATTCTTTCCTGGATAGACCTCAGTCCCCAAACTGTTCTTGGGCTTCCCCTTCAAGGTGGTAAGCCCATAGTGGGGCGGGGGGGACAGAGAGCTCCACACCTGCACCCACTGAGTGTTCAGTAAATGTTTTCTGAACAGGGAGCCTGTGGTCTGCACAGGTACCCAGTAGGGCCAAGCTGGTGACACCTGCAGCAGCTGGAGCAGGCTCGTACATCGTCTGCGACAGGGCCCCTTAAGGCCTAGGCTTTGCTGGTGCCAAAGAGCAAAGGCTGCCCACCTACTTCTGGAAGACCATGGCCTCGGTGGATAGGAAAGTGAACAGGACCCCCACACTGCCGCTAGGGGCGCCAGGTCTCGGGGCTTGGGTGGAGTGGGGAGCAGGCATACTGCTTCTGGGAGTCTCCTGGCACGATCTCTGTGGGGGTGCCTGTGCGTAGGGCAAGGAGACCACCTCCTCAGCCAGCTGCCCCACTCTTCACGACCACCCCTCTGGGTACTGTGTTTGCCCGTGTCCCCGCCTGCCCTCCCCGCCACTCCACGGCCCGCCCCTGGGTCAGGACCTGCCTCTTGACCGCCTCCTCCCTGCCCAAGTCCCTGCTGCACGGTGTGCGCTGGGCCCTGAGTCGCCTTTGGGGTCTCAGTGGGAATGAGACAGACAGCAAAGAAGAGATGGAGGTGATCCTGAATAAATACTGTCAGTGCACGGCTGGCGCCCAAAGCGGCATTCAAAGGGTGATGAGACACAGCCCCTGGCAGGGAAGCCGGGAGAACTTGTGCTCCTGGCCAAATTCTCATAGGCCCTCTGAGGGCCCCCAGCCAGGCCTGGCCCTGGCACGGTTCTGGGGGGAGCACCCTGCACCCTCCCTTCTCTGAGGTTAAGCCTTGTTGGGATGGGGGTGGGGGTGTCAAGGCCAAAGGGGCAGGGGTAGGGTGGGGAGAGGCTCCTCTTGTTAATCCAGCTCAGTTCTTAAAGCTCCTGGCTGGCCCATCTCTCTCCTGCTGACACTGCTCTGTGAGGCCACGGCACCCCTCAGCAGTTCCTCTTTGTACCTGGGCGCCTTGGGCTTTCCAGAGCTCACGGTGGGGGCCCTGGCTGCCTCGCGTCCCACAGCCCTGTGTTCCCTGGCACAGAGCAGCTGGGGTGGGGGTGGCGAGGGAACAATCCCAGAGGCCATTAAGCCTGGTGATTTACATGGTTCCCGAGCCAGCGCTGGGGGAAATATATTTCACAGGTGATTTCCAGACTGGTGGCGTATGGAGGAGGCCATTACTCTAAAATGGAGAAGGGTGGGGAATGGAGCCATCTAGAGGGACCTGGAGCTGTGGGCTTTGTCTGCCATGTAGTGCAGGCCTACTGCCAGCCAGAGAGCCTGGTCCAGAGGGTGGGAGTTGGAGAGGGGGACACCCCTCCTGCAGGGAGGAGCTGGAGGTGATAAAGAGAGCTCCACGTGTGACCTTGTTCCAATCGTTTGTGTCTTGGTTTCCTCATCTGTGAAATGGGTTCACATTCCCTACAACTTCTAGTTATGATGATGAAGCGTCCATGTGTTTGAGCACAAGCTTTGTGCCAGACCCTATTCTCAGGAGACATCCCAGTGACGTCAATGTCAAGAAATACCAAGAGAACACTGGTACCTTGTACCTGTGGACACCTGAGGCAGGGGCAGCAGTAGGAGGGTTTCATATCTGGAGCCCCCATGCAGTGGAGGGAAGAGGTGGTGGAGGAAAAATAATATCCCCAACCTCCACAGTTTATGCTGAGTCTCTGTACTCTCTGCTGCCCCCACTTTGGAGAGCAAGATCACGAGGTACAAAGTACAAGATAGAGTGCTGGGATGCTGGCACTGGGAGGCTCCAAGGTACAGCCGGTGCAAAGATCCTGAGGTAGGATGTGGTTAGAATAGAGGGAGGAGAGGGAGAAAGTAGGAGTGAAGGAATGGGGTGGAGGTCAGAGGGCAGCAGGGGCCAGTTCAGTAAGGGTCATTAAATTAGCGTGAGCCTTCAGCTGTTACTCTGAGTGGCCGGGAAGCCTCGGGAGGGGTGTGGGCAGGAGAGGAATATGAGCTGGGCCTGAACTGATAGGGCCCCTCTGGCTGCTGTGTGAACAGGCCCCAGTCTTCAGGGAGGGGCCAAGCGGGAGTCTAGTAAAGGAGATGAGGACTGGTCAGGGTGGCTGCCGTGGGAGTGGTGAGATGCGCCGCTGTTATGGGGATGAGTAAAGAAAAGGAGTTCTAGGCAACCTAGTATTTGGCCTGAGAAGCTAAGATAGAACTGCTGCCAGCTGAGCTGGGAGAGGCTGGGGAAGAACGGGTCTGGGGAGACAACCAGGTTTTGGACACGTTGAGTTGGAGATGCCGACTGGCTGTCTGAGTGGAGACAGGCACCAAGGACTGAGCAGACAGTCCTGCTCTCCCAGCCTTTGGTCCTACCATCACTGCCTGGCCCCACTCTCCTTATGTCCCGTCTGTTGGAGCTCACCGCCATCCGCCACCCACCCGCAGAGGTGCTCACTGGGTACTGGAAGGCTGCAGTTCTGCAGGCCTTGGTGTGGGAGCTTTGGTGCCCTTGTTGGTCTCTGGGTGTTCATGGGACATGGCCACATGCAGAGCTCACTGCTCTGCCTTGCACATGCTCTGCTCTTGGTCTGCACTCCCTGCCAGCTCTGTGGTGCCACCTTCACCTGGCCAGATCCCCAGGCTGGGCCAGCCCCGTGCCGGGCACTCCCCTTCTCCCCAGGCTCACTGGAGCCTCCTCCTTAACACTCATCAGTCCTGATCTGGGTCAGAAGTCAGCCTGTTCTGCTTGAATTCCACACTCCCCCAAGCAGGCCCCTCTCTGCTCTGCTAACCACTGTTCCCATCTTCCCCCGGTTTCCAGCCTGGGAGCCTGGCACCCAGTAGGTGTGAATGGATGGCTGGGTGAATGAGGGGCGAGTGGGCTGGTTGGGAGTTTTAGGAAGGTTGAAATCACCTATGGACTGTGCAGCCAGAGGTGACCCCTACTGGGTTCGGTCAACCTGCCTGTCATCGATCCAGCCCTGAGGGCAGCAACATGGGCTCGCCAGGCGGGGGGGCCCCTCTTACTGTGGCTGCCACCCGGGGGGCACCTCAGAAGGAGGTGGAGCCCACAGGGCAGCACCTGAAGCTCCCTCCTGCCTGTAGCTGTGCATCCCTCACATCGCAGAGGGGATTTGCATTGCAAAAGGATTCACCACTGAGCACCGGAGAATAACCAGCCCATAGTGCATGTCAAGGCAGGTTGAGCCTCTCACATTCTATTTACCTGCAGCTTGGCTCACTCTGAGAAGCCAGGCACTAGTGAGAAGCAAATCACAGAGCAAGAGAAGAATCTCCCCATACCTGGCCAGGCTCTCTGATCAGGGGGGTTTTTAGGGGTTGGGGCTCAGCACTGCCGAGATAATGTGCTACAGCAGGATAGCTCTGGTGGGCTGTAAGGAAGGACTTCCCCATTGCACCCAGGCTTAACGCTCCTGGAGAGGCAGTGGAATTTCTGATGCAGGGGTGGGCTGATGTCCTACCCAAAGGCAGGGAGCAAAGAGTGATCCCTACCTGTACCCTATTTCTAAACCTTGCCCATTGGGGTCCACCTTGGGATTAAGGAGGCCTAGTAGTCTAAGGGGGACAAAGCCTAGGCTCCGGAGCCACATTGTTCTGGGTTCAGATCCTGGCTTAGCAAACACTGCTGCTCCATCTCCCCAGGCCTCAGGGTTCTCATCCGTGAAGTGGGCACGAGTCTGTCTACACCTGGCTAAGGGTTACCTCAGTGGGACTCACATACTAAGCGCCTGGCACTCAGTAGGTGCTCTGCATTGTCAATTTCTTTCCTCAGTGCTCTACTACCTGCTCAAGTTGGAGTTGGCATCCCTTTCCCAGCCTTGCCCTCCAGCCTCTCTCCTATTACAGAGGGAGACAATCAGGGCAGGAGCCTTCCGGGGGAGAGGGGATGTCACTGTAAATCTACATCTAAGTGTTTCCAGAAGGTTTGTCTTTGCCAGGCTCCAAGCAAAGCTCTGCAAGGGGCTTTGTGATGGGATCACACTGCAATTCCAACCTAAGATGAGGCTTAGTAAAGTGGGGTGAGAACCGTGAGTTTGAGAGATGGGGAGAAATCCAGGAAGACTTCCTGGTAGAGGTGACTTGGCCAGGTTGAGGAGGAGCAAGGCCAGAGAACAAACCTGGCCCTGATGAATTGAGTTCTGAAGCCTCAGCTTGGCTTCTCCTCTGTGCCCACATTTCCTCAGGGGCCTGCAAGATTCCACAGGGGTTTCTGTTCTGAAGAGGAACATGTTCTCTGTCTTTTTCAAGACAGGCAGCCACGTTGAGGATACACACAGAGGACAGCTATTTGTGGCTCAGTGAGGATTTAATTTGTGCTGGGGGTGGGGAGGATGTGCGGGAGAGGAAATGGGGATGTGTGAATCACAGAATCTGGCCAGAGTGGTTGGTGACACACGTGCAGGGCCTTCCCTACCATGCCTGGTCAGGCTTTGACTGTTGGTGTGGGGCAGGAACCAGGTGACCTGAGCTCCTGGGTTCTTCCCTGACTTGTCTACTAACCTCCACATGTGCCTCAACCCCATTGTGCCCCCCACAAGACCAGACTTGAGTTGTGGCTTCCCTATCACAGCACCTGGTGAGGTCTGGGCACAAGGGGTCACATCAATACATCCACCTCCCAAGAGCCAGCCTCACCGAGCCTTAGTTTACCCTTTTGTCAGATGGGGAAACTGTGGTGGTTTGGAGCTGTGTACGCCAGAAAAGCATGATTTTAGACTTCATCCATTCCTGTGGCTGTAAACTCTTGTGAATAGGAATTTTGATGAAGTTACTTCAGACAGAGTGTGGTCTGGGATGGGTCTTAATCCTATTACTGAGGACCTTATAGGGAAGGTCACAGAGAGAGAAAGAGGAAACAGCCAGAAGGTGAAAGTTGATTTTTCTTCTGGGACCCTGAAGAAAAGGGAGAGGCCATGAGAGGCCACCATGTGCATTGCTATATGACAGAGGAGCCCAGGACCAAGGATGGCCTGCAAGCAGCCCATAAATGCCAGTCCTCAGGAAGAAAGTATCACCTTGATGTAACCTTAATTTGAGGGTCCCCTAGCCTCAAAACTAATAATAAATTCCCATTGTTTAAGCCAACCCATTTCATGGTATTTGCTTTAACAATGAAGCCAAAATAGATTTTGGTATCAGGAAAATGGGGTGCTGCTATTGCAAATATATAAATATGTGGAAATGGTTTTGGAATTGGGTCATGGATAAAGGCTGGATGAATTGTGAGGTGCCTGATAGAAAAGGCATAGATTACTTTGAAGAGACTATTGGTAGAAATATGGATGCTAAAACTACTTCCACTGAGGCCTTAGAAGGAAATGATGAATGTATTATGGAAAATTGGAGGAAAAGCGATCCTTGCTTTAAAGAGGCAGAGAACTTGGTGAAATTGAGTTCTGATGTCAGATGGAAGGCAGAACTTGAAAGCGATGAACTTTGATATTTAGCTGAAGAGATTTCTAAGCTAAGTGTGGAGAGCACAGCCTGGCTTCTTCTTGCAGCTTATAGTGAAATGTGAGAGGAAAGGGGTAAGCTGAGAAACGAACTCTTAAGCACAAAGAAATCAGAAATTGATTATTTGGGAAAATACTGAGACTATCCAGATAATGTGCTCCGAGAACAGGGCCAGATTTGGCTCTATCAGGGATCTCCCTGAGCTTCCAGAAAACTAGTCCTCAGAGATTAGGGTTCCATGTGAGGGTTTAACTGATCGTGGATCTAGTCAGGCATTTCACTAGAAGTGAGGATTGAAAATGCAGATATGCAGGAATGATGGTTTGGACCTCCATAAACGGCATGCAAAGCTGACAAAGTTTTTGCAAATTTTGTATGAGTGAAGCCACTGCCAGCCTGGACTTAAAGGGACAGAGAAGGAACAAATTGCAAGAAGAATGACTTCCAGGGTAGAATCCTGGAAGCTGAGGTCTGGACTGAAGAGCTCCCCTCGGACCAAGACAATGGACCCACCCCTATGTTGGAAAGAGTGGGTCTGCCCTTGCACTTGGAGAGAGCAGGCCATCTGCCTCAGTGCTTGGAGGGGGCGGGCCTTGTTCCCTGTTGTCAGGAAGAGTGCTGCCACTCCAGTGCTCAGAGAGCTTGGGGTTTGTGGAGAGCCTGGCTGCCACTCTAATGCTCAGAGAGGGCAGGGCATACACACCAGTTATCAGAGAGAGCATGGTTGCTGCATGAATGCTTGGAAGAGATGAGGCTGCCTCTCTATCAGGCCTGGAGGACAAAACACCAATCCATAAATGACTCTCAGACCTGTAAATCTAATGGAGTTTGCCCTGTGGGGTTTCAGAATTGTTTAGAACCCATGATCTCTGTTTTCCTTCCAATTTCTCTCTTCTGGAAAAAGAATGTTTATTCTATGCTTGTCCCATCATTGGATATTGGAAGCAGACAACTTGTTTTCTAGGTTTCACGGGTCCACAGACAGAGGGGAATTGTGCCCCAGGTCAGAACATATCCATAACCAATTTTGATGAGACTTTGTATTAAGCATTGTTTCTCAAATGACTTAAGGCTTTTGGGATGTTGTGATGGGATGAATGTATTTTGCACATGGAAAGAACATGTCTTTGAAGGGTTCAGAGGGTGGACTGTGGGGGGTTGGAGCTATATACCCCAGAGAAACATGTGCTTAGACTTGGTTCATTTCTGTGGTTGTAAACTCTTGTAAATAGGACCTTCTGATGAATTTACTTCAGATGAGGTGTGACACGGGATGAATCTTAATCCTACTACTGAAGACCTAACAGGGAAGGTCATAGAGAGAAAAAGAAGCCCCAGAGGAAGGAGCCAGAAGCTGAAAGTCAGTGGGACCCAAAGGAAAAGGGAGAGGCCAGGAGAGGCTGCCATATGCATTGTCATGTGACGTTGGGACCCAGGGCAGAGGATCACTGGCACCTGCCCCAGAACACCAGTCTTCAGGAAAAAAGCATCACCTGATGATGTCTTGATTTGGGCTTCTAGCCTCAAAACTGTGAGCCAATAAATTCCCATTGTTTAAGCCAATCCATTGCATGGTATTTGCTTTAACAACCAGGAAACTAGAACAGGGTCTGGCGAGTTATGCTCCCATCTTGCCTGACTCCCTGGGGAACAGGCCAAGTCAGGGAGGAGGCCTTCAAACGCCCCTGCCCTATTTTGGTGACTGGGGTGGGTAACTGCAGGCCTGGGGAGTAGACGGTAGTGGATGGCAAAAACCTACCCCAGTACCCTCAGTCTGGACCATTCACTGTGGCCCTGGAGGCTTTGACTGG
The DNA here is from genome assembly GCF_023851605.1 of Tamandua tetradactyla. Taxonomy (NCBI): domain Eukaryota; kingdom Metazoa; phylum Chordata; class Mammalia; order Pilosa; family Myrmecophagidae; genus Tamandua; species Tamandua tetradactyla. The sequence continues at coordinate 35,620,812 of NC_135341.1, forward strand.
TTCATGAGTTCCTCTTATTCATTACTAAGTCCCAGCTCTAGACTGCTGGGAAATTCACGCACGTTGACACCTGGGCACTGACACCCTGGCATCCTATAAGCCTGAAGAAAGGACCCTCCCAGCCCTGTGGGCAGTGAGCTGTAGATCACTGCTATCATTGATGACTGTTCATCTCTGTGTACCTTTGGGTACCAGGAGTTTCTCAACATAGTGCAGTGAAGCCAACACACAAGAGCAAATAGGGTGCTGGCGGTGATGGGAGTTGCAAAGTCCCCCATTCCGAATCCGGCCTCATCAGATCAGCCTCACTGTCCATAATGGTTATTAACTTTACAAAGTGCTGTGTTTTACAGTGCTACTGTCTAAAATATACTTATACTCATGAGTTACTACCTTACCAGTTGCCCAGTGGGGCTTGCATAGGATTTTGTTGGAAAATGAAAGGTGGATGATTCTGCTGCTAGAGCAGTTTGGACACTACCAGTGTGGCCCAACTCTGTGAGTCCACAAGTGGAAACCCAGACGCAGGGAGGGGAGAGGGTGAGTCTGCACAAAGTCCACAGGCTCCAGCCCCAGGAACTGAAATCCAAGAGTGCAACAGGAGGCACCATGGGACAGGGAGTGGGTGGGGGTGCTGGGCAGCTTCCATTTGCCCCCCACCCCCACCTGGGTTGGCCCATGTTGGCAGCAGGGTGACAGAGATGGGACAGAGAGCAACCTGGGTTTTAGCCGCTCCTTCCCACACTTGCGCTTGCTTCCTGGAAGAAGTGGCTGCTCCAGCACCGGGGCCCCTCTGGGAGAGCCATGAATTATGCACAAAAGCCACAGGCCTGGGCAGGCCCATCATAAATGAGCCTTAATAATTCATACGGAGAGCAGCAAGGGGGAGGGAGGCCTCTCAGCCAAGCCTCGGGCAGCTGCTGCTCTTCCTTCTCCCCCACGGCTCCCACCGCCAGCCTGCCTGCTCCCATGGCCCGCCCCACGCCGCCTGGGGCCGGATGGCTGCACAGTCGCCCTGAACCCCCATTCTCATTCTCAGGAGGTGCGTTAGCTCAGCAGAGGGCCTCTTCTTCCGGGTGGGGGTGGGGGGAGAAGGAAGCTCCCCACTCAGGACTCACAGTCCAGGACAGAGGAAGACAATAAATATGAGAGAGGAGGACGTCTGACAGAATATTATCTAGAAGAACCCCAGGAAGGGATCTGGAGAAGGCTGCTGGGGTTAGGGTCATGCAATTTAAAATGGGAGTGACAAGGTGGGCCTCGCCTAGCAGGCAGTGTGTGTGCAGAGACCTGAGACGGGGAGGGCGGGGCCTGCGGGCCTCTGCGCAGAGACTGTTCCAGGTGGAGGGAACAGTGTGCACCTGGGCAGAGAGCACAGGGGTGTGTTCACGGCACAGTGAGGAGGCTGGTGTGGCCAGAGGAGCGAGGGCAGGGAGGCCTCTTAGGGGTACGGCCACTGGACAGATTTTGTCTTTTCCCAGAGCCCCGTGGAGCTGCAGCAAGACGTTGACAGAGAAGGGACACAGTTCTCACAGGACACTTGGGCTGTGTGTGGAGGGGAACAGGTGGGGGGCAACAAGGCCCGAAGGCAGAAGCTGGAGGCCGTTGTAGCCAGTGGCTGTGCTGGTCCAGGAGAGGGATGAATGGGCCCCAAGCCACACCAGAGGCCAGAGAGGTGGTGGGCAGTGGGTGGATTTGGGCGCATCAGGGAGGTGAAGCCAACAGGAGGCTGGTTTGGATGTGAGTGTAAGAGAGAGGGGCTTGGGGTCACTTCCAGGCTTTTGGCCTTGAATAGCGGGAGCTGCCATCAGCCGAGCCAGGGAAGGCAGTAGGGAGGGAGGAATAGGGTGGCAGGATCTCGGATTTGGACACATTTAGTTTGAGAGGTCTGTTATACCAAATGGCCATGTCCCCTCTGCAGTTGGGCATTCAAAGCTGGCATCCTGAGGAGAGGCGCATGCAATCCTGATTGGTGGCCATCAGCCATGCAAACTTGGGCACGTCATTCCACTGCTCTGTGCCTCGGTTTCCCCTCTGAGGATTGGGGATGATAATCTGGCTGCTGTGAAGAAGAATTATGGCCCATCACCACTTGACCCAGCTCCCGGGGGCAGGCCTCAGGCAGGGAGGGCTCCTGTCAGACCTCTTGCGACACTGAACCTCACAGGGCTCATGGAGGCCTTAGGCTACCCTTCCTCGGGCAGAGAGGGAAACAGACCTGGAGAAGCCAAGCCACAGAGGTGGGTGTGGGCTCCAGAGCAGTGCCTGGCACACGACAGGAGTTGGATGAGATGGCCCCTGGGCTCAGGCCCAGGCCATCACTGGCTGAGCCCTCCAACCCTGGGTCTGTGGCCTTGTTGCCCACCTGACCCCCACCTCTCAGCAGACCAGCATTTTCCTTCCTGCTCCACACCTCTGTCCTTCTCCCCTGCTCCTCGGTGCCTTCTCCAGGGCACCTCTCCACCCCAGTACTGCAGGGGCTGCTGGGACAGAATTTGCTCCCATGGAAGCTGGTGCAGCCCCCTTAGAGGCCTCTCCCTGCTGGAAAAACCAAGCCCACACCTGGGGGCAGTGGAATCCTGCCTAGCAACTGCTCAGGAACCCTATGCCATGGGGTGTATGATGCCTTTGTGCTGCCCCGTCTTCAATTCAGTTTAAAATGAACTAATTGAGACCCAGAGAGGTGATAGGATATCCCCAAGGTCACACAGCTAAAACATGGCAGAAACAGAATTTGGATTCAGATCGACCTTCAGTGCTCTCCTCCTAATCGCTGCTGGGAAACCTTCTTTCCTCTTTCTCAGCCCATGCATTGCCTCATTCAGGCTGTCCCCTGACGCCTGGTACCCTGTGGGCCCCCGATCCTGCAAGGTCTACACTGATGACAGTTTGTGAGGCAGGGTGCTGCAGTCACTCGCTGTGTGACCCTGGACATTCTCCATTCATCTCTGGGCCCAGAGGGCTGGCCTAGACTCTCCCAGCCCTGAGAGGGAGGCTCCTCCGCGGCCCCAGGCTGTGCGCCTCCCCTCCCCATCAGGGGAGTTAGGAATAAATACTGGGCTGGACCCGGTGCCCTAATTAAAGCCGAGAACTGCTCACCGTGTGTCTGAGCCTGTGCCTCCCAGCCAAGCGCCAATTTGAAGCAAAATCTCTTTCCCAGCAAAGAAAAGGAAGGGACAGCCTGTAATGAATGACCTCATTAAGAAGCGGTATTTGGGCAGGGTCCCAAGACACACATAGTCGAGGCCGATGGATTTAGACTAATTTAAGCCTTAACAGCACCAGCCCCTCCTCGGCTACACAGGGTCCCCAAGGATCCCTCGTGATAAATGGGCTGGCCAGGGGTGGGCGTGGTGTTCCTGGGGGCACCGACACTCAAACTAGGGGCCCTTTCAGCGGGATCACACACAGGTGAGTCCTGTGCCTCGGTTTACCTGCTTAGAATATGGTAGGTGACTAGCTGGGAGGCATAATCCACCATGAAGCAGCCGAGTAAGTATGTCCCCTTCTCTCCCTGGCCTCAGTTTCCCCTCTACGTGTTTTGTGCAGTTTGAAACCAATGCTGACTGACCCCTGTATCTCAAGGCCCAATGATATCAACAGCCTGGAGTAGCTTGAACCCATTGGCTTCTCAAGGGTGGATGACCTCAGCCAATTTGTTGCCCTCCACTGACCCCATTCTCCTTGGGAGGCTGTAATCAAAACAGCTTGGGTAGGGAGCTCTGCCCTCGGCTTTGAGTCCCATGAGACGGCAAAGCCCTGGAGTTTTCCTTTCCTGAGCAGACATGCGGGAAGGGTGCTCTGATCACTGGCGAGGGGCTACTCCAGGTCTCCCCGGTGCCAGGGGTCTCTGATGCAGCACTCTTAGCTGTGCTTAGCTGCAGGTCTGAGAGCTTCGTGTACATGCAAGTGTGCATGTGAGTGTGGGGGGCAGTCACGTTGTTAGCTCCCTTACACGGGGCAGCAGTTTCCACCTACCTCCACTTTAGGCCCTGGAAGGTGGGAAGGCACTAAATTTTATCTCCATTTTCTAGATGTGAAAACTGAGGCCTAAGTCGACACATCTGGTCAGGGTCTCAAAAAGGCCAGAGCTGGATCTGGGTGCTTAGTCCAGGTGCAGAGGGACATCTACCTGAGTGGTCAGGGAGGACTCCCTGGAGGAGGTTTTCCCTGGAGCTGCCACTATCCTGGAGTGCAGCCTGAAGCTTCCTGCTGTTTGCAGCAGGGCTGGGGCTAAGGGCAGGGCCAGTCGTGTCCCCAGCCCTGCTGCAAGAGGGCCACGGTTGCCTGTTGGCCCCAGCTTTCTAGGGCTCTCTCTGGTCTGTGTGACTCTCTGTCTGTCACTCCCCCTCTCCTCTCCCATCCTGTCTCTTTCTTTCCCCTTCAGAAGACTGCGAAGGCACTGCGGTGGGAGGTGGCAGGCCAGCTGAAATATAATCAGAATAATTAAATAGTACTTTATATTAAATCATTGCCTCCCCCAGAGCTGGGAGAATAATTGGCCAGCCTGTCATGAGAGACGTAAGAGACCTGTAGGTTTTCAGCTGCTGCAGCCTCAGAAATGTTCCAGCCTCACCCTACTCCCCGTGCCATTGCCAACTTTTATTCATAGTGCCCCTGGCAGCAAGTGGCCTCTGCTGTGCCTCTCCCTCTATGCCCCTCAACTGCCCCCCTTTACCCAGTCCTGTCCTGGCATCTACCCCTCCTGCCTCACCTGCTGTCCCATTTGAAGAACTGCCACCGTCCTCCAATGGCTGCTCTGCTGGGCTGCGGGGAGGGCTGTAGACTGCTTGTGGGCCTCTGAAAGAGCACAGTTTGATGGCAACAAATGCGTCAATGTGAGTGGCCTCACAGAATAGAGCCTGAGGGTCCCAGTGGCTCAGCTTCCCTGGAGGTGAGGAGCCTGAGGCTGCCTGGAAACCTGTGAGCACCCCCTCTTCCATCTCTGCCCCCTCCATCATAAAGAAGACACTTGTCCCCCACCAAGGGCCTCTGCCTCTCCTGGGCCTGCCCCTGCCTATAATTGAACAAAACTCCTCCCCCTTCCCTTCTCACTGGCCCAGCAGCCCACACCCACCCATGCCCTCTGCGGGTGAACCTATAGTGTCACCTGTCTCTGGTTTTTTGATTTGTTTAATTATAGATGAGTTTTCTGCATAATTTATTCCAAAAGCCTGGATTATACTGTACAATTAAATCACATTCTGATCAACAACTTCACATATAAAATTAACAACTGGCAACAGTCTAATCTGTGCTACAGCATCTGTACACGGGCTTTCTTCCTTCTCATCCCTCCCCTTCCCTCTCCCCTATCTCTACCCCCATAGGTCTCTGCTCCTCCTGTCCCCCCTCCCCTCTCTTCTCCCTCTTTCCTCCCCCACTGTCCCCTGTCTTCTCCCCCCCTCCACTTCTAGGTTAGTATCAGCAGCTGGTCCTCTGATCCCTTCCCCAGCGACCACATCACCCGAAACCTCAGAGCTGGAGACCCCACCTGAGTGCCCTGAGTTGGACCTGGGGCCCCCTGGCCTAGCTGGGATCTCGGAAGACTTTGCCTGAGAGGGTTCCTCAGGCCAGCTCCTCCCCCATGCAAGGATGACTTTGCCTCCTTGCCTGATACGGAGCGCCCCCTCCCCGCACCCCCTCCCCCCACCGCCCTGCGCAGCCGGCCCGCAGGACACGCCCGCCTCTGCCCGGAGCCTGTCAGGCAGGCGGTAACAGGAGCGGGGCAGCAGAGTAGAAAGATGCCCTTAGGAGAATTCTTTTCTTCTGGCCCCTCCCCTCAGCGCAGGCTTTCGTCAGAGATTTCCTGAGCACCCCCTGGGCCCCTGAGTCTAGCAGGGGCCTGTATGGGATGAGCCTCTGGCCCCCGAGGGTCTGCCCTGTAATAATACTACCCATCCAAGTTTCTACGTGGATTTGTGATTTGCAAAGTATCTTCCAATCCACTACAACTGTTCAGCCAAATGGTCCTTATTATCCCTGTTTGTAGCTGGAAAGCTGAGGTTTGGAGGAGATGGAACTCACTGGGGTCACACAGCTGTCAGAGGCAGCCTCTCCCTTAGGCTTCCCTGCTGAGTCTGGAAGGGAGGGATCATGGGGCCGATGGAGCCAGGAGGATGGGTCTGGCTTCTCCAAGTATGTGGCCCCATACTCATCCTTTGCCTTGCTGGCATCCTCAGTTTTCTTGTCTGTGAAATGAGCACAGCACCTGCGCCCTAGGTTTGGGCGCACTGGAGGGCATGGTAGCGCGAGGCTCCGTTCCCACCCTGTCCTGTCCTCTCACTGAATGTGCCTCCTCCCAGACAGGCTTCCCCCTCACTGTCTTGCTAATCTGGCACTTAGAGATAAGCAGTGTCATCTCTGTGAAGAGCAGGGACAGTCACCTGGAGGCCAGGATATCGGGGAGCCAGCATGTGGGAGTGTGGCCAGCAGGGAACACTGTATGGCCAGGGAGGCATTGGCAGGATTTGGGGAGATTACCTTTCACCCAGCAGGGCGTGGGTCCTTCCAAGGGCCCTCGGGGCATGAGTGCCGCAGGTGCAGGATCCTGGCCTCCTTGGTACCCATATCTCACCCCCTCAGAGCCGACACGGGCCCCAGCCAAACCTGGGAACCCGCAAAATCACATCTCTGCGATGGTGAAATGAATTATGTCCATCGTGTCCTTTTCAACTCTCGGACACATGCATTGCCTTCCTAATTGGATTTGTTTTAGGTGAATAATCAGAAAAAATTGTTTTCCCTGGCATTGTGCTGACAAGCAGTGGAGCCAGGGCCTGGGGTATGTCCGTCAGATCCACGGTGCCAGGCTAAGGGCTGGAGCCCCCTCCAGACTCCAGAAGCGTGGGTGTGAGGTGTCCCAGAGGGTCACGGGCGGGCCAGTCCCTGAGGCCCATAGCAGAGTCTAGAGCTGCTCCGCCTGGGGGTGGGAGTGGGGAGACAGTGTGTGAGAGGGAGAGAGAGACAGAGAGAGAGAGAGAGATTGGAAGAAAAATTCTTGGGTGGAACTGGACTTTATCCTGAAATTTGACTCTTCTGGAAAAAAAGGTTAGTGTTGAAATATCCTTTTTAGATGAAATGATGGTGATTATAATAATAATGCAGAGTAAGAACTCGGCATCCGTGTCTGTTCTCCCAATTAGTATTCTTTTACTTATCTGTGAAATCCTAGAATCTGAGACCTATAGATACACCAGGAAAGAGTCAGCAGCCTGGGATTGGATCACTAGAAAATGTTTACAGTTAGTGCTCTGGGTGGGGGACAACCCTAATTTGTGGTGTTTGCCGATTTCCGTGTTGGCAGTGTCCCCACCACGGTTGACTTCAAGCTCCCTAGGTGACTGCACTGAATGTAGAATTGGGAAGAGGTCACACTGTCAGCTCTCATGAGCCGGTCCCTGCAGGCTCCAGCGCACTCCTGGGTTGAGCCCTCTGTCCACCACTTCCTGCGTGGGTGACCTTGAGCAGGTCACATAAACAGTCTTTGCCTCAGTTTCCTCATCCGTGAGATGTTAACGTTCGCTTTTTTGTGAGGGTTTAAGTGAGAGAGAGCAGGTGACCTACGGACACACCACTTTTTACATAGTGGGTGCCTGATTAAAAGCCCTGAGGAGGGTAGGGACTAGCATTTCGTCCCCTAGACCAGTGCGTGGCTGAGGTCAGGGTCAGGACACAGCTAATAGCGCCTCCTGGAGATCAGCTCCTCTGCCTGGGCCCTTTTGTTTGCCTCCTGCCTGGCAGGGACACAGGACTGTGCCCCAGCCATCCCAACATTAGCCCGCAGAGCCTCATCTCAGGAGCACAAGACAGCTGTCTTCCACCCTAACCACCCAGAGCCAGGGCCACGCCATCCGTCCCTGGTGGACAGGCACCAATGGCCAGGCAGGCTGTTGCTTTTCCGCTGTGCTTTATCCTCCCCAGGCTGGTGGCTGAGGCTGATCGCTCCTCTCAGGTCTCCGCCCTGGCGCAGGGTTAGATATTCCCCCCGCGGTGGGGAGTGGAGGTGGGAATCAGGCTGTGGCTCAGCCAACAACAAGCCAAAGCTAATACCTCTTTCTTTTGATGTTGATTTTTTTTTCCATCACGGTCCTGACATTCAGCTTGGCAAATTGCAATTAGTGATCTGCCTGCCTCCTGCTCTGAGTTCCCATGCCAACCGACCCCAGCAAACACAATGCCACGGGCCCAGCCCCCCAACCATAGGCCTGAGAAGGGGAGTGGGGCGGGGGGCTGGGGTAAAGACTTGGTCTCTTCTGACCCAGAGAGCCAGGAGAGAGTTGAAGCTCCAAGCAGCATAAGGGGAGGCAGCAGGGCCAGGGGATATGTTTGACACTGTGGATCCTGGGGTACCTCTCTGTAAGCTGGGGGCGCTGGCACCACCCGCCCCTACCGTGCCCCGTGGACAGGGCTTGACCTGTGGTTTATCTGACTCTGTGGTAATTACATGGGCTCTTCTTGGAGGAGCCTTGTTCTGCAAAATAGGAGTGTATCCGGTGGGATGGGGAAGTTGAGGTACAGTTTTAGATGCATTAACGCAGTCCATGGGCCAGGAGGACCTTGGCCACAGCGGAATGAGCCTTTGGCAGTATGGAGAACGCTACTGGCTGGGCCCAGGTGGGGAATAGTAGGATTTTGCTCACCTGATCTGGCAGTGTCTGAAGGGGCTTCACAGGACATTCGAACCTGGGCCAGGCCTTCCCCAGATACCATCACTGCTTGCGGGTGAGAGGCTGAGAATGCAAGGCCATGTGGCCAGTTGCCTGTCCTGTCCACCCACAGAGCGTTAGGGCCCCTGTGCCCTGCCCTTGACCAGCTGTCCCCCTGTGTCCCCGCAATGCCCTGAGGTGGCTCCAAATTATCCACATTCCCGAAAAGGAAACCAAGACCCAGATAGGCTAAAGGAGCCCGAGATGGTAGCAGCGTGAGGGTTACATGCTCAGAACAGTGGCTTGGGCTCCCAGAAAGGGTGGGATGGTCTGAACTGGACCCATGGTGGGCAGTTCATGGGACACCCAGCAGCGAGCCTCAGATGAGCATCTGTTCACCAGGGGATCAAGAAAGCAAGCCCGTCTGAGCCAGTTGCTCTCCACATCCATCGCTCAGATGAAGCCCAGAGGGGTAGGTGCCTGACCCGAGTCACACAGTGACGTGGCAGTGGCAGCAGGGACTTGGGTTCCCGCCCCTTCCCCAGGCCCCACCAGCCTTGGGGACGTGAGACTCCGAGATCTAGTCAGACCTCACCCAGCCTGCTTAAACCCTCCTTCCCCACAGTGCCCAGAAGTCCCCACAATCAGAGCAGTGACATCAAAGACCGGCTCTTCTGTGAAAAATGGTGGCCCTGCAGGCTTCCTCGAGCTGCTGAACTCCCTCAACGCTTTTAAAATACAGTCCTCGCGCCTCCCTGGTAGTGCAACTGTGCTCCGGGAGAGCCCCGGCCGCCTGGGACTTCAGAGGGGCGCCCCAGACACGCTCCAGGCCACCTGTGTTTGTCCTCTACTGAAACCTGGGTTGTGAGGGGGCAGCTGCCCCTTGGTCCTCCTGACACCTCTCCCCTCTCTCTGCACACAGGATGCAGCACTGGGCCCGGCGCCTGGAGCAGGAGATCGACGGCGTGATGCGGATTTTCGGGGGCGTCCAGCAGCTCCGAGAGGTAAGCCTGGCACCCACTTACCTTCCTCTTAGGACCCTCCTTCCATTAGGAATGAGGCAGTAAGACTTCAGAAGCAAAGAGCGAAGGATCTTTGGTAGTGTTGGGGTGCCAGTGTGGGGGACTCTGCTGGGAAAACAGTGAATCTTCCAGTTTCTTAGGTCTGTGCTTCCCGGGGTAATGGAGTTTGAGCAGGTAACGGGGCAGGAAATGGAGTTTTACCCTTGCCACTGTAAAGATGTAATATGTTTCCAGATTTTCCCAGCTGGGCTCAGGTGGGTGAGGTCTGTGTTTGAGGTGGTGGCTAGGGCAGGAGCCCAGACCCTGGAAGGTTCTGCAGATGCAGTTGTGCACGAAAGCCGGAGGACTGTCCACGAAATGAGTGAGGCGGCAGGCCCCAGTGAGCCTGGAAAGCGGTGCCGGCTGCTCCAGGCAGGAGGCAGCCGCAGCCGCGTCGAGTCGGGCTGAAAGCCTGTGCTTGGCGGGATGAGGGATCAAGGGTGGGAGGGGTGATTGATTAGGCGCGAGCCACCACATTCATCCTGGGAGATTATGTTAATGTTTGAAATAGTGATGTGAGGAGCAGGCCATCCGTCACCCCCAGAAGGCTGCAAAGTGTGTCACACGTGTCGCTGTCAGGCTACCCGCTCCTAAGCTGTCGCTCTTTCTGTGGCTATGCAGAGGCTCGGGAGAGCTCAGCGCTTCAAGTGGTGTGCCTGGGCCTTCGGGGACACCCGCGAGACTCAGACGGTCTGGTTGCTGGGGGCTTGGGCCGGGCGGTAGTGACCAGAACCACGGAGAGGATTGGTGGGGCTCCCGTGCTGATGGCTGGCCTGGGGCAGCAGACTGAAGGAGGTCACTGTGGGCTGTTCAGCCAGGAGTGGGCCCAGGGCTCGATGATGAGAAGTCCCGCTGCGTTCTTGTCATCCCCCTTGGTCCGGGCCAGGGTCCGCAGATGTAATATCTGTGGAGCATGGCCTGTGAGGTCTTGTCCTGAGTCCTTTCCCCATGCTTTGCTCATAGCGGGTGCCCAGGATATGGGGGTGGCAGTGTGTTGACAGCAGCTGTAGATATAGAGTGTCTGGCATAGGCTGAGGCTGATCAGGGGGTGGTTAATGATATGGTAATGTGATTGGAGTCCAGGCCTGGGGATCTCCAGACCCTCGAGCTCTTAGCCTATTGGTATGTGGAGAAGGGGGGTGCCAACTTGCTGGGCATCATCCCCCGAGTGACCCAGCTTCTCTGAACCTCCTCTCCCTGGTGGCTGGGCTTGAATTGCAGTAGCTCCCATCCCACTCTCTTCCTGGGAGCTCTTCAGTGACTCAGAGCCGTGCTTGGAGGCCTGCGGAGCTTTCCAGAGAAGGTGCTGCAGGAAATGCTGTTCTAGAATGAGATTCAATTTATGCTCGGGAACAGCAACCAGCACTAACCAGGTTCTGAGCAGACACTGCCAAACGCAGCCATTTAGCTTAATGAAGAAATGATGGTTCTCTGGGGTGTGTGTCATGTGCCTTTCCAAGTTTTGTTTTGGGACGTAAGATGTACTCCACTTAGAGAGTTAATCAGGTACCTCGAGTCAAGAATCTTCCAGGTTTTGAACCCTCAGCTCAAGGATGTTGTTCCTTTTATACTCATGGGCAACTCAGACCTGGAAAGTTTGCCAAGAAGAAACTAATGCTCCTGCCTTCGTGACTTGGATCTGTCTGAACTACTGACCTCCCTGAGTGGTGAGGACAAGAGATGGAATCCCAGCTTGGCATTCCCACCGCACACACCTAGGGAGTCCTGGACCGTCTCTCGACCCTTGTTTTTGGTCAGTGGCATCTGGAGGTGGTGAAAATAGTGAATGGGCAGGAGTAAGGCTCAAGCCAGTGCGGGTACACCCCTTTTCTAGAAATATAAGTCAAATTTCCCTCGTTGATCATGTTCGCTCCCAGAATGTGTTCCCTTCCTTCCTGAAGGGACTTGAGCAATTTCTGACACTTTCATCAATGAACACGTCTCCCACCCACCCACCCACTCAGCAGTAACCAAGGTTACACAGCTGGCTTGTGGCAGAGCTGGGGCTTGGACCGGGGGCTTCCGCCTTCCGTTCCGGGGTGCTAGTCCTGCTCCAGCTATGCTTCCCGTCTTGAAAGGGTGGACAGGGTGAGGAGCTGGGCTGGGCTGGGCTGTGGTTGGTGTGGCCATGGCCAGCCTAGCAGGCAGGGGAGAAATGCTGACCTGGCGTTCCCAGCCCCTCTTGGCAGCCCCTTTGCCTGCTGATGGTTGCCAGCTCTCCAGCAGCTCTGTGTCCTGCTCCAGTTTTTTCTCACCTGCTTCCTCATCCTCTTACTTCCTGCTGACAGCTCTGGCGCTGCTTCTTGGGCCAGGGCACTCCGGCAAGGTGGGCAGGGGTAGGAGCGAGTAGAAGAAAGGGGTAGCCCTGTCCCTCCCAGCAAGAGGGACCCAACCAGTCAGCCCCGCCCCCACCCCCCCAACCTGCCCCCACCCCTGCTTGAGCCATTAACATTCTTTCACATGCCTATGAGAGGGTTCCTGTGCCCCACCTTTGCCCAGCTCTGGGGGGTGATGAGGATGCATGGAGCAGAGCCCTAACCCAGCTGCGGATGCTTTCATGCACCCTGGTACCATCTCGGTCCAGCTGACAGCCTCGCTCACACTAGGGCCGCCCACCCCAGGCCTTCCTGAGCTGATTCTAAGCTACCCCCAAACATCTACAGCTAAGGTGCTCCTGGCATCTGGTTCCACTCCACCTCCTTCCCCTCAGTGGCACCTCTCTTCCTGCCCCAGTCCTGGAAGCTGCCCCACCCCCAGAAGCTGGGAGCTACGAGGGCTGACAGCTCCAAGTACGCAGATAATGCAAACGGTGGCATTTGGGAGCGTTTTCCCTGCCTTGGCACTTTCTCCCACCTGACCTCACCACAGCCCCACGGGGTATGTTTGGGTGCAGATGGCAGCCCATTTTACAGGTTGGAAACCATGGCACTTCTTGTCCGAGCTGGGGTGGGCAGTGGGGCACTATTTGCAAAGACCCCATTGCGTTTCCTCAGCTACCCCAGGGCCAGCGCCACGAGCCTGGGGCTCCCATGCTAAACCACCACCATGTTTATCCAGACTCCCCTTGAGCCACACCCTCCCAGGCACCCTCACCGTCCCTAGCTCTGGCTCACACCTGCCCTGAACAGGCCACAGGAGTGTGGACTCTGCCTCAGCTTGCCCTGGCCAGAGTCCCTAGGGGCTGAGTGATGTCCCCTAAGTCCCTTCTCCACCCTCTCCTCGTCAGCACCATATTGTCCCCCTCCTGGGGGGAGAGCGGAGAGCATATGCTTGGGCTCTGCGTCATTTACATAATGAGGCTGATCAGGATGAATAATTCATCAGGTGCCTGGGGGTGCGTCGGGGAGTATATGGAGCCAGACAGGTCTCCCCACTCTGAAGCCCAGGTCGCTCTGATGGATGCAGCCTGCAACCAAGCCCCTCCTGGCTGAGTGTCCTGCGTAGACGGAAAATAGCCCTGGGGAGCTTGTAGGAAAGCAAAAGAGGAGAGGTTGTGGTCAGACATGAGGAAGAACCAGTGGTTCATCAGGTCTAGTGCCCTGAGATGGATTCCCAAGTTGGGTGAGACATTTTCCTTCGAGGGTCTCTGTAGAAGGAGGTGAGACAATCCTCGGCCTGGGGTGGGGTTCAGGGGTGAGGGCAGGCTGCCTGACTCCCAGGCTCTGAGTAGGGAGCTGGAACAGCAGTATCTGGGGACCGTAGATTACCTCCTCTGGAAAGGTTCAATCAAGTCTGAACCCATGGGAGCCTCAACTTCTGTACCTTGCCTGTGGTCAGGGCAGAAATTGCTTAAAGCTAGAGGCTGTGCACAGGCCCAGTCCACACTCCTATGGTGGCCTTCGCCCAGCTGCGTGCTTCTAGTTACTTCCATGGTCCTATCATACAAACGGGAAAACCGAGGCCCCAGCCACTTGTCTCCCCCCGGTTAGTCCCATCCTGGAATCCTAGCAGACTGGCCCCGAAGGTGCTGGTGGGGAAGGGGTGCCAATGCACAGGAACCTCTCTGGGATGGCCCCTTCCCAGGACAGCTGAGCCTGCATCCATGGAGAGTGGACCCCAGGACTTGGAAATCCCTGGCCCCAAGTCTCCATCCCCCTCCCTATTACCAGGCTTCTCAGAACAGTGGTGGTGATGCAGGCCAGGGGTGTCATGCGCCTTCCACCTCTCTATACAGCCAGGAATGTCATTTCTGAATCAGTAACAGTGCCACAGTCCCATCCCGTCTCATCCGCCCCCAGCTGTCCCTGCATCCAGCCTGCTCAGTGCTCCCCAGGAATGTGTAATTAATTTTTGCGGAGTGTCACATCTGGAGCTGGCTCCCGGCATAGATGGAAGTCTGGCATGTTGAGGGCCTCTTTCCTGAGTGGCTCAAGGAGGCAGGACGGGCCCCTTTGCAGGTGCCTTTGAAACAGTCCCTCCCTGTCCCCCCTACCCCTGCTGGCACCACCAGGGAAGGCCAGGCAAGGGAGGAGTCTGTGGCCCTCAGACTCCAAAGTAGGCCTTTCGGTCAACACGCTGCTGCTCGTGTGCCCCCCCCAGAGGCAGGCCTGCGGCTCCTCGGCCAGGCAGCCCCACCCTCCCGGGGCCCGCACAGGCTGGGACAGCCTATGTGCTTGGAGTCCGGTAAGGGGGATGAGAAAGCCCCACTCACCCCCTCGCAGCGCCTCCCCAGGAATCCCCCACCCTCAGCCTCTGCACCGTGTCCTGGGAGCTCTACTCTTGCTCAGTGAGCAGCCCCCACCCCTCCACCCAGCCACCTCCCGTGAGGCCCAGCGGCAGGCACCCTCCTTTCTGCCTGCGTAGATGGTCGGGATGAGGCACGCCGGGGTGGGGGCAGGGGGGCGCGGGGGTGAAATATGCCGCTGGGTAGGGATTGCTGCCGTTTGCCTCTCTAAAAACCCACATATATTATTCTTTAATGGAAAGTTAATTGTCTTATTATTCCTTCCATATGGTCCTCTTGCTCAGCACCCAGCGGGGATGCATGGGGCTGCGGTGGGGGGCTGCTCCTGGGAGGGTGTCTGAAGCGCCATGAGGCTGCTGCTGGAGCAAAATGGAGTACACGGGGGGGTACATGGGAGTCTGGTCGAAGTCCTGCCTGGGTCCCTTCTTTGTCCCCCCAGTCCAGCCTCTCCCCAGTTCTTTCCCAAGTCCCGCCCTGGGTGCAGCCTCCTCTAGAACCACTCCCCACCTCCCACCCACTGTGAAGGCTGGGACACTCTTTCCCAAGCACTGTTTGGGGAGATGCAGGGTTGCATGGGGTGGGTGGGGGTGTAGCCCTTCTGCTTGCCACCTCCCACCCCCACCCCATTGTCGCCTGCAGGAGAAAATTCTATTTTGAGAAGCTTTTCAAAAGCCATTTCATCTGTGGCAGGAGCCTCTGCCTGAGGGCCAGCTGGCTGGCTGGGTCTCTGCACCCCTTCCGAACATAAACCTCACCAGAGAGTAGAGGGTAGGAAGCCAGGGTGGAGTGCTGCCCCATGCACCGACCCGGGAACACCAGCTCACATCGGCCACACCTTCCGCGGGCACCAGCCTAATGGAGGTTCCCCAACTCCAAAGACTCCTCTGGGGCTGCTGAGGGTGGGAAAGATAGCAGGACCCTTCTCAGCCTGCTGCCCCTCCCCAGGTCTTCCCCCACCCACCCCCTGCAGGTATTGGGTCAGAAAAGCCTCATGGCAGTTGGAGGGGGCAGTGACAGGGAGGGCCCCAGAAGGGGCCTGGATATGAGCTGGCAGTTGCGTTTATGGGCAGTTCAGAGCCCTGAACTGAAGGGGTCACAGAGCCCTGCTAGGTGGCTTCTGGGATTCTGGAATAGTCTCAGCAGGGAGTCTGCCCAGGGGCCTATGGAAGCCACAGGGTAGAGGGGATGGGCCGATAAGGGAGGCATCTCTGGGTGAGAGCAGCTGAACTGGTAACTATTGGTTCAGCATGGCAGGGAGAGGGGCCACTGGCTTCTGGCTTGTGCCAAGAAGTATTCATGGATTGCACATCCGAGGTCGGTTCCCAGGGGTCGGAGAGACTCTTGGAGCAGGAGAGGAGGTATTTGGCCCTTGTTGTACCTCCTGAAGGTGGGGACCTGCCTGAAGTCCCCAGCTGATAAGTGGCAGAGCTGGGATTTGTGCCACAGGCAGCAGCCGAATGGTGGCTGGTGGTGAGGGTTCCATGGGCAGGGATGGCAGTGGACACTTTCACCATTGCGGGGCCTATAGAGCTTGTGGCCCTGCCGCTCTGCGCCTGGTTCCCCCATTTACAAAATGGGAGCTGAGCAGATCTGTCCCCACAGGGAGATATGAGAATCTCAGGGGTGTGAGGATGAGGAAGGGCTTCAGACAAAGCCCTACAAATGTGGAGGTGCCCGACCTCCCAAGATGGGGTGGGGGGGGTCACAGTTTTGGAAAGCCCATGTGCCCGAAGAGTTTGGGATGATTCAAATCCCTCCTTCCCCCTGACTATGACATCTTTGGAGACCTGCCTGGGAGAAGTGCAGAGACCACCAGGCTAGGGCAAGACCTTGTCCAGGGAGGGCAGACGGCCTCTTGGGCAAAAATCTAGTGAGCTAGCTGCAGAAGCCTCCCCAAGGAGGGGGTGTATGGAGGTGAAAGGGTGGGTCCCTGCACCCCAGAAGAAGCCTGTGAGCCCGTTTCTACAACTGGTCACACAACTGCCAACTGGTCAAGTTGGCAGCTTGTCTCCCAGGCCCCGGAGGCACAGGACAGACGGGGGAGCCTGGCTAGCAGTGGCACAGAAGGCAAAACAAAGCCACCAGGTTCCCATGTCGATGGACCTTTGATTGCTCTCTGTGAGGAGCGGGGGCCGGGGGTGGGGGCTGTGTAGAAGGGCCCTGGAGAAGGGCCAACTGCGCAAGGTGTCCTGGCTACCCAGACATCAGGCTGGGGCAGCTAAGTTATTTCTGGAACAATCTGAAAGACTCACTCTGGAAATGGGGAGGTTAGTGGGTCGGAAAATGGAGTGGCTGAAGCCAGAACTAGGAATCAGAGATTCTTGGAGGTATGGCTCCAGGGACCACTGGAAGGTTTTCTGACTTGGGGGCCCTCAGTTTAGGGAGGGACGTTCTCCGAGGACATGAACAGAGCCTCGCCAGACAGACAGGGCTGCTCTCCCTGGAAGAGTTTTGGTTGGGAACCCCAGGCTCTGCTACAAATAGGGCCCTTCCTTGACGTAGCCACCCCTCAACCCTTCCACCTTGGGAATGTGGGAGGTTTGTCTGTTAAGCTTTGGAAATCAGGACTCCCCTGCGGGGGAAGGATGTTCTGATTTACACACTGACCGTCCTCTGGGGTCCACAGAGAGACTTGGCCTTACAGCACAACAGCCGGGGGTCAGCTTTCCAAGGGGGCCCCAGCCCCTGCAGCTTGTTGAGGAATGGCCAGACTCTACCCGCCTTCCCCTGCCCTCTGCATTCATCTGGGGAGAGTGATGGGACTGCCGTGTCCAAAGCCAGGGAGGGGGCTGATTTGCTGAGCAAGAGCAGGAGTTGGGAGTGGGGTGGAGGGCCACACGGGCTTCCATGCTGGGCCCCTGGGGACAGCTGACCCATTCTGCATGCCTCCCCTCCTCAACCCTCTTCCATCGCTGGATCATTCGCAGCCATGGGGATGTTTGCCTGAGATTCATGGAGCCCCAAGCACTTAGCAGAGGCAGAGAAGTAATTGGTTCTGACACACCACAGCCAGCCCTGGGAGGCAGCATGAGCAGCATTTACCACAACCAGGAAGGAAACAGAGGCTTAGAGTGGCCTCCCTCCACCCTCTTCTTGAGGGGGTATGGCTCCCTCTCCTTGAATGCGAGGATTTAGTGTTTACCCAGACATCAGGCTGAGGCCGGGGGAGGCTGGACTGTTTCTGAAACTGAAGACCTGGCTGAGGTGTGTGATTCTGGGCAGGGGTAGAGGGGAGCCTCCCTTACGCCTTCTGGCTGCCAGCCACCCCGTGTCCTCCCCCCACCACGCTTCCTTGCTAGACTTCTCAGCTTCTCCTCCCGAGTCCACTGGCCACTCTCCTCGCCTGCCCCCACCCCAGACCATCTCCTCTGCCCCGGTTCCCATCCCTCCCCTATAGACAATCCCCATCTTTAAACCCAGCTCACAGGTCCCCTCCTCCAGGAAGCCTTCCACACCAATACTGAAACAAGTGGTGTCTGACACTCCCCACTCCCTTAATTAAAAAAAAAAATGTTTTTTAATTGTAAAATACATATACAAAGCAAGGAAAGAAAAAAACAATAATTTTCTAAGCATATTTCAACAAGTAATTAGAGAACAGATCCCAGAGTTTGTCATCAGCTACAGTTCTGCCATCTTACATTTTTCCTTCACACTGCTCCAAAAAGCTGGGGGCCAGAAGGAATATTAATATAGTGATTTAGCAGCCATACTCATTTGTTAAATCCCATTTTCTCTGTTAAACTTCCTCCTTCTCCTTTAATCCTTCTCCCAATCTATACAGATCTTTGGGCAATGCCTGTTCTGACTTTTTCGTGTTGAGCACACTCCCGTCTGTTTTTCATCCTTGGGGTGCACACAAAAGTTGGGGGCTACCGGATGGGTCTCGTGTGGGTTGAGAGGCCATAACCAGCAGGGCAGAGTGCTGAGGCTTCTGTGTGTGTGGAAGGAAGTGTGCAAAAGTGTGTGTGCCTCTGGGCCTGCCCGCTCCATGTGGGGGGATGTGGCCAGGAGTGTGTGTGTTGATGACAGTGTGGGATCCCACATGCTTATGTGGTGTGTGTGCAGGTGAGAGCACACCATCTTGTGTGCATGCACACTGGGCGTGAGGGTGTGACTAGGCCAGCGTATGCATGTGTGTGGATGTGGGGTGCATGATTCTGCACGCTATTGCGTGTAGAGTGTGAGCAGGCATGCACACAGAGCAGAGGGGGGCTGGAGGGAAGCAGGTGCCCAGAGCTCTGTATCACCCCAAGCGGGCGAGAACTACTTAACTGATTAATTAGCGAAGCCGAGAAGTCTCGGTTGTGGGTAAGGAGCTTACATGGCGCTCATGCCCCAGCGCACGCACACTCCCAGTCACTCTGCCTGACTGTGAACTCAGCGGCCCTGCTGGGGTGGGGAGGGGAGCCGCCTGTCTGTCAGAACCTGTGCCCTCACACCCGGGTCTGTGCCCCGGGACCCAGCGACCGTGCTGCGGAGAGGGCAGTCCTCCCTGTTCCCAATCGGCTGCTCTCAGAGGCCCTGCGGTGAGGCCACCCTGCGACCTTGTCCGCAATTCCCAGACGAGGGAGCTGTGGCTGGTGGGGGCCAGTGGCCAGTGGGGGCCAGTGGGGGCATCCTCTAAACTTTGCAAGTGGAGGTCAGTGCTTCCCGTTCTTCCTTCTTGCAGTCCGCTGAGGGTGTTACCTTCTGAAGTGGGGGAACGGTTTGGGTGTCTGAGGGGCTGAGCAGAGCTGGAGTCCCTGGGGAGCTTTCTATTCAGGACAGGCTTCCACCCTCACTCCCCACGAACCTTCTCACCAGCAGGGAAAAAATCAGTTCCCTCCATGCGCCCTGCAGCCAAGCCCGGTCCCTCTCCCCTCTCCTTTGCCTAGAAAGTAAGGTTCCCCAGCCCCCCCCATCCCCAGCTCCCCATGCCTCCCCGCCAGCAGACATCACACCGTGATTGCAGCTGCCCCTGTTCTGTGCCCTCCATCCAGGCACAGCTCTTGAGCATCAGGGGGTCAGCCAGGCTTGTTCCTGAATCCCAGGGTCCCGGCTGAGGCTGACTCTCGGCAGGCAGGGCTGTCCCCCCCACCTGCTTCCCTCTCAGACCCCAGGCCCTGCCGCGCGCGCACTGCATCACCGTCATGCCGGGAGACCCGGAAGCTGGGTCAAGTGGCAGCCACTTGTCTCTTGATCAGGTGTTGACTGAGGAGCTTTCATTATGCTCCATCTACAGTCATGGAATAAATTGGTGTGCATGAATTTATTCTTTTTAAAGAGGGACTTTCACACTGGGGAAAACTTTTAAAAAGAGCATTCATATAAAAAGCAATTACTGTGCCAGTAATTTTTATGTATACCCCCCTTCCGTTGCTGCCTTTGTGTTTGAACGTGCCCACCTCCCGGGCAGCTGCAGCCTGGCTCCTCGGCCTCCCGGCTCAGCTTCCCGCCTGCTGGAGCAGCCTCCTCCGCCAGGAACGCTGCGGATGCAGGGCCGGGCCCGGCCGGGGCGTGGGCTCGGGGAGCATGACTGGCTGGATATCTGTGCACTGCTCTGGTGCTTGAAAAATTTCCTCCTGGGTGCGTCTCTTGTCCCGAGGTTGTTCCACTCCCAGGGCTGGCACGGCCATTCCGGGCCCCTTTTGGCAGCGGCTGAGCACTGAAAGGCACCTGCTTCCCGGCAGCCTCACGGCCCAGTGAGGGAGGAGGCGGTGGTGTGGGAGCAGGTATTTTCCCTCCTGAGGAGCCACTAACAGGCACTCTGCTTCCCCAGCCATTATTGCTCTCACACTCGATGCATTATGTAAATTGTCTCCGTTGCTAAGTGGTGAAGGAGCTGCTCAGGGGAACGGAGGAGCGAGGTCTGGAGACTCATGGGCCGGGGGGGCGGGCAGGAGACTGGGCCCTGGAAATCCACCACTGCGCATCCTGGGAGGTTCTGGCAGCCTCTCCCTTCAGCTTAGGTAGGGTCCCCTTGGGCTTGAACTCTACTTCTCACCTAGACCAGAGCTTTGCGAGGACTGTGGCTGTACCTCACAGCCGACCAGGGGCTCCCAGGAGGTCACGTGGGCTCCCTAGTTGGATAGAGCTGTCAGACTGGGGCTTTGTCTCCTACCCCAGACTGGCTCTCAGGTAGGACACGTGTCTCTCTGCTGCCTGAGTTGTACCAGCAACTATAGGAACATACACACTTGCCTACAGAGCCTCTTAGAAACCCTTGGTGGAACTGGAAAAGTTGTGTCCGGCCATGGACCTGGGGGACAGGCCTCTGTGGATCCTGGGGAGCCCTGAAAACTCAGGGCCCTTTCTGTAGTGAGTGCCCAGTGGAAAGTTGGATTCTGGGGCATCTCTACACCCCCAGGTGCCAGCAGGTTCTTGGGTCCCCATGGCACAGAGGGCATGACAGTGTATGGGCCTGGTCAAGGCCTGGGTAACAGAGAGGCTCATTGCTTTCCCTTTGGAAACACATGACCTGCCAGGGCCCAAGGCCACTCATAGGATCTGGGTCCAGTCTTGCTCTCCAAAGAGCCCAGGGCTCTGGGCTTTTTCCAGGCTGCCCTGGACTCCTCTCTTGTACTTTGCATGAGGCCCACCAGTGCAGGCCACATTCTTTTCCTCCCATCCCATACATCGCCCTCCCCTCCGATCTGCCCCTAGGTAGGATGTCTGTCCAATGCAAGGAGGCACCACTGGGTTAAGGGGTTGCAGATATGTGTTTCCTGGAAATGGCCTCAAGAGTTTGGGTTTCCAAAGAAGGTGTGAGAGTTGGAAAAACATCTGCAGCCCAGCAAGCCCTATTTCTCAGGCAACCCCACCCCACCCTGACTCTGTCCCGGCATGGCTGCCTGTGGATCCGGGTGAGATGGGCCGCCTGCCCCCAGCACAGTTGTACTCAGAGGTTGGTGCAAGGGTAGTGTCCATGGCCTACACAGATATTGTGAAAGACTCGGGGCTTCTTCCTCCCCGCCTGGCACCTTCTCCCTTACCTCCAGGAGCAGGTAGGATCATCTCTCAGACCCCTGTAGGCTGCTGTCCCTCAACTTGCTTCCGGTCTTGGGAATTGTTGGGGTGGGGGTGAGGGATCACCAGACCAGGTAACTCCGCATTTTGGTCTCAGGAGCCTGCTCTGTGTATGCAGCTGATCAGGGCATTGACACCACAAACTGTCCCCCTTAGCAGAAGGAGTAAATAGAGGTTGTGGCGATGTGAACAGAGCAGAATTTCAGCTGCTGCCCTTTGGTGGCCCCTGTCCCAAGGCCGAAGGCTGGAGTCAGATCAGCCAGTTTGCTCTCACTGATGCCTCTGCTTTTCTTCTTTCCCCTCCCTCTCTCTCTCTCTTTTTTTTTTCTTTCTGACATTTCTAGATGGATTTTTAAATTTAGGATTTTTTAATCAGCATTGCTCACACACGCAGTGTAGAGTCATAGTTTTACCAGGCGTGTTGCGTTAGGAGCGCAGCAGCCCCCTCCACTCCGTTCCCAACTCCCCAGAGGCTGTCACTTTCTAATCTCTGAGCTCCATATCTCTAAATGACATACTTCTGTCGCTAGTTCGTGACTGTTCAGTTTTAGGCATTATCATTGACATACCGCTGGGGGAGGGGAGGGCACAGTTCTCCTGCACACACCCCTCCCCCCACCCACGGTCCTCACCTCATCCTGCTGCTGTGACCCTGTGACACGGTTAGGTCAGGTCTCAGCGCTGACGGTATCGTGACCGGGCAAGTGCTATTCAGAGCCGTACCTTGCGATACCGGTGATTACTTTTCCTTTGGGGCACAATTTTTAGTTTTTTGTTTTATTTTTTCTGCAGTTAATAACTGTCTGCTCTTTGTCTGCTTGCTCCTTTCTTTTGCTTTCTGTGAACTTTTACTACTTCTGTCCCCAATTCCTTGCCATGTGCCTGACCCTCCCTTCATGCATTCAGACGCAGAAGGAGTTCTGTCAAGCTCACTGACCAAGGAATTCTTACCTGGAGCCCCCCCGACCCGCTCCTGCGCCGACAGGCTGCTCTCCCAGCCTGCAGCCCACACGCATCTGTGGGATTTCCTTCACCTCCCTTCTGGGCTGGAGGCCCCGCTTCCCTGGATCCTGTGGCCTCCTCTTTCTCGGTTTCCGGAATTCTCCTTCATTGTGGTAGGGAATGTTCTCAATTGGCTTCTTGAGAAAAGGCGCCTGGGAGCCGGACGTCTGAGACATCCATGGCTCTCCAAGCCCTCCCTCTTGACACGGACTTTCGGTGGGTGTGGAAGTCCGGGCTGGAAACCGTTTGTCTCAGAATTTTTGAAGCACTCCATTTCCTTCCAGTTTCCACAGTGGCTCTAGAGAGGTCCACAGTTGTTTATAGTACTGCTGGCCGTATGCGGCCTGGTTTGTCTCCAGAAATGCGTGTGTTTTCTCCCTGTCCTCAGTGTTGAGAATAATTCCACAACGATATTCCTTCATGGGGGTTATAGCTTCATTTCTTGAGCTTACGACTCTGCATGATTTCAAAGTACGTGCTCAAGTCCTGTTCAGGGAAGTTTTCTTGAATTAATTCTTTCCCCTCTCTTTTCTCTGTTCTGTCTTTCTGAAACCCATAACTCATACCCTTTTATTTTTAACCTTTCTCTCTAATTTTCCATCTTTGTGTCTTTTTGCTAGGACATTTCTCCATTTTTTCTCCCAGTAGCTCTATCGAAATTTACATTTTATAATATTTTTAATTTCCAGGATCTCTTCTTGTTCCTTTCTTTGTAACACCTTGTTTCTGTTTCATCGTTGCCATGTTTTGTCTGTTGGTTTTCCAAGGAGAGTATTAATAGCTTTTTTCTTCTTTTTTTTTTTTACTTTTCATTTTGAAATAATTTTAGATGTGCAGAGAGGTTGCAAAAACAGTTCAGGAAAGTCCCTCCACCCTTCACCCAGCTCCCTCTGCTGTAAGCATCTTGCTTAACCATAGTAAGCAAGACTAAGAAATTAACTAAGAAATATCAAAACTACGAAATTAACAATACTATTAACCACGTGGAAGATCTTATTCAGATTTCAGCAGTTTGGGCACCAGTGTCCTTTCTCTGTGTTGGGATCCCACATTGCATTTAGTTGTCATTTCTCCTTAGTCTCCTCCGGTCTGTGACAGTTTCTAAGTCTTTCATGACCTTGATGCTTCTAAAAAGTACCGGCTGGTTATTTTGCTGAGCGTCCCTCAACTTGGGTTGGTCTGTTTCTCATGATTCGATTGAGCTTACACATTTTGGAAGAACACCACAGAACCAACGTGTCCTTCTCGGTGTGTCATGTTAGGGGGTCCATGATGTCAATGTATCATTATTGAAGAAATGATCATTTGGTAAGGAGGCGTCTCCTGGGTTCCTCTACTATAACGTGACTATTTTTCCATTTGACATTAATTAGTTTCTTGGGGTGGGGAGGAGATACTTTGAGGTTTTGCAAATATTCTGTTTTTCCTCAAATTTTTGCCCATTAATTTTAGTATCCATCGGTGGATGTGCCTGCAGCAGTTATTACCGCAGGTTTCTACTACTTTCATTCCTTCTACAATAATTGGAATTCTTCTGTGAGGAAGAGCTGTCCCTCCCCCTCCCCAATTGCTCATTTATTCAGTTATTTATTTCTATTAGCATGGACTCATGGTTACTTATTTATTCTGTGGGTTATAATTCAATATCAGCACTATTTATTGCTCAAAATGTTCCAGTTTTGCCTTTTGACATGCCCCCCCATTCTCTTTGAGCACTTCCTTACTTCCTGGTACTGAAAGATGCCCCAAGCTCATCTTGTACTTACTCTGTCCTGGCCCTGGAATTAGCCACTTTTTGAGGGAGTTCTGGTTCTGCTTTTAGAGAATGATATTTAGAAATCAAAATGTAGGTGCTGAGTGTGCTCATCACTATTGGGGTGCCACTGCTTCTCGGCCCCTTACGATCAGAGCTAGGAAATATGTGTGTGTAGACTAACCCATGAATGCACATATACTTGAAGTTATTTCTGTCTCCCTCTGTCTGTATATATATTTAAAACGCTGAGTCCATACTAATATGTTTGACTGTAATCCAGCACAATAGGATTTGTTCAAGTCTTCCCTCTTTCCTGTTTTATGATTTTTTTATCCAACAGCGAGAGACCCAGTTCTAACTACCTACACTAACCCTAGACTACAAAATTTATGATATTTTTAATGTTTTCTTCTTCCTGTATAATCCAGTTTCTTTTGAGTTCTTTTTGTTTTGGTCGTCAACTCCCATGTGCCTGTTTTCTCCCAGTATTTGCTAGTACTTAAGCAGACAGTCCAGTTTCTTTTGAAAATTAAAAGATTCTTTTTATTTTGGTCTGTAACTCCCATGTGGTGTTTTTTTCCCCCAGTATTTGCAAATAGTACTTATGAGCCAGGGAATGAGCCTAACCCAGCTCCCTTGGCCTTATGTGAAAACACCACCAAAGAGGAACACACTAAGTGGAGGCCCTCTGGGCATGCAGGGGGCTTCTGACCCGTGGAGGTCACTGTGGCTGCGTTACCCCCCTGGACTGGATTGCAAAGGATGGTGTGGGAGAGGCACTCTGAACACTGAGGACATAGCAATGTTCTTGGAGAGGCTACAAGGAATATCATAAAGAGTAGGGACGGCATATCCTCTGACAGGGTGCCTTGAGCACATTCCTTCCCCCCTCTGTGTCTCAGTTTTCTCCTCTAAAACCAGGTGATGGGATGGACACTCTGTGCTTCTGGCTTGGGGGCAGGTGAACATGGAGGAAGGGCAGGCGGGCAAAGGCCTAGAGGGGGTGACTGAGTGAGGAGGGGATGTGGGGCAGGCCGGGGAGGGCAGCAGGGTTCCTGGTGAATTCTGAGCACAAATGTCAGTGGAAAACAGTCCCTCAGATGACCTTGGCCTCTTTGGGGTAACCAAGGCCTAGAGAGGGCAGATACAGGCCCACAGCCACACAGCAAGCTGGTGGCAGAACTGAGGCCAGATGCAGGTCAGATCCCATCTCAGGCCAGTAGGCAAAAATGGTGAAGCCCCACTATCCTTCTAATGGCAGACCCACTCAGCCATGCCAGGAACTGCTCCATCCCCCTGGATGTGTGAGCCTCTCCCCTTCCCCACTCCACCAGCCCTGGCCCCTTCTAGCCCCCGGTGGCTTTTGTTTCTTGGTAGGTGACCACGGAGACTCAAGCTGGGCACTAATTAAAAGCTACCTGCCTCCTTTCTCCAGGAGAAAGCCCAGTCATTGTCGTTAGTGCACAACCCAGGGTAGTGACAAGATGTGGGTCTGCGGCCTCCTCCATCACTTTTAGCCTTGGGCAGATGACTCCACCTCTCTGTACCGCTGTTTCTTCATCTGTAAAGCCGGTCTAGCACTCCCTGTCCTGCCCCCATCCCGGGGTGTCACAAGGCTTAGAGGACACATGCCACACATGTAACTCAGGCTTGGGGCTGCAGACACCAGGAGTCCTGGACGATGCTGGGCGAGAGACCCTGAGTCTTCCTTGCAGGCTGCAGGGCCCTGCCTCGAGGTCAGGTAGAAGTTGACAATGCTTGGCACTGGGCACAGGCCCGGATGGAGGGGGACAGAGCATGGTGAGAAGCGGGGGGAACATGTGGGCCCGAGTGTCTGTTTTGCTGATTGCTCCTTTTGCTTTCAAGGAGATTAAACTATTTTTAGTCTGCGCCACTGCTGGTGAGACGCCGGAGGAAGCCTTTCCATCGCCGAGATTTTCTGGAAGCTGCCAAGTGTGGTCTTCAACGCGATCCTGGGAGCCTCCCAGAGTGGGTGGGCGGGAAATGCAGCTTCTGGGGGCTGTGGCAGCAGGTGGGTGTGTGGCTGCTTCCCAAGGTCCTGATTGGGCTGGCCTCCCTGAGCCGCGCAACCCTGGCCTGTGGAGAGCAATAATCTGATGCGCCCGATGTTTGTAACGCTGTTTTAAAAAAAGTAATTTATTTTCTAATTATTCCTTGTCTTGCATAACCGTGCATCGCCAAAGTGTCGCTATTTAAAATATTTATCTCTCCACGCCGCAGGAGCAGCTCTGGAGCGTGGAGGGGGAAGAAATAAAAGTCCGCGAGCCAGTCGCAGGCATATTACTTTGACTCGTCCTGGCGGCTTTGACGTTTCCCTGTAAATACATTTATTTTTCATTAGGACGTTTCTGAGCCTGTGGCCCCCGGAGAGCCAGCATGATTATGCTGTTCATCTCTAAGAGATGTAATGGAGAGGTGCTCGCAGAATGAGCTCCACCAACTAATGGCACGCTGGGTTGTCCAGCGAGTGTGGCTGGGATTGTGTGTGTGCAGTAGGTGGGACATGAAGCCAGGGGGCTCTGGTTTGATGGGGAAATTGGGGCCCAGAGAGGGTCTGCTGTGGAGTGGAATCACCTCACTGGTAAAGAGGGCAGTGGGCCTGTCCGGTTTATCCCTGGGGTTGAAGCCTCTCTCTACAGCTGGAAACTCTTTGGGTTTGGGGATCAGGGAAATCCAGGGTGGCTTCATGGAGGAAGTGCATCTCAGAGCCTCTAGCAGAGGGCCCCCGGGCACTGCGGACCATGGGCTCCCAGCACACAGGATAGGGACTTGCCTCTTCCCCATCCCTAACTGTAGGTTGAAGGTGTGCTGCAGAAGCCAGAGGCATCTCAGAGCCCGGGCGGTGCCCCTCCTCCAGTGATGTGGTGGCTGAGCAGGGCCCAGACCAGGTTCCTCCCTCACTAAGAGACTCTTTTCCAATGGAAAAAAAAATTTTTTTTTTTTTTTTTTTTTAGTTCACTGAGTGTAAGAGAGAGTTTTATGCTGAATTTTAAAATATCTTATTTTTTCCAGTCTCTAAACTGCTAATCTCTCAGGCTGAGGGACTCTGGGACAAAGGCGAGGCCTCGAAGTGGAAATCTGTAAAATTAGCTTCAGCAGTATTAGTGTTTGCAGTTGGAGATTGAAAAATTGCTTTCCCAGGGCCTGATTGGAAGCTCTGTTCTCCTCAGGGAAGCAAGCGGCAAGGACTCGGCACAGAAATGTTGGGGAGGGGAGTTGGGGGGTGGGCAGCTGAGGGACAAATGCTGGGAGGCTGTTGTGGGGTTCAGAAAAGCTTCTCCTAAGGAGACCCCTCCTGGGGAAGGGGCTGTGAGCTAGGCCTATTCTGCACAAGTCCGTGCTGGGTGTAGGGAGGGGTGGAGTGTGTCCTCTGCCGGAGCCTCCCTCACCTGCTCCAGCTTCTCCAGAGCTCTGGGTACCCAGCAGGTGCCAAGTAAATGCTTATGGAACCCAACTGGGTCCCCGCTCCTTCTCTCCCTGAACTGGCCCCTCCAACCACCGGGACTCGGTGCTGAGAGGGAGGGAGGGAGGCTTCCGGAGTCTGGCTGAGGGGCCAGCTCTGGCGCCTGTGGGTGAGCTCGTATGGCCCATCAGGCCTCTTGTGTGCTTGATTGCATCTGATTGGCTGCAGCTGAATTCAGCAAAAGCTATTATTTGCCCTTGATGAGCCAATCAGATGGCCTCATTGGCCATTCAGAGCAGGCACCGGAACCGGGAGGAAAGGGGGTGCAGTGAGGCGGGGGCAGAGTGAGACGGATGCAGGCCGGGAGTCTGGTCTGTGTCCACCACGACCTTCCCTGACTCATCACCCCAAACCAGGGCTCCTCACCACCCCCATTAGGCCAAACTCACCATTCCCTCTTCCTGCAGCACCTATCCTTACACCTCTACCTTCCCAAACCCTTCAAGACCTCCTCCATGGAGTCCATTTCCATCTCTCCAGCCCATGGTGAGCGCTTTCCTCCCAGCTCCCAGAGCCTGTTGTCTGCCCCTCTCTCTCACTCTGCCAGGAATTACAGAGGTCACAGGGTGGGTAGTTAAGGAAATTCAGACATAATGGGGTTCAAATCATGAGCAGCCCCTTCCAGGCTCTGAGACCTTAGCAAGCTAATTCCCCTCTAGAGCTTTGATTGCTTCACCTCCAAAAGGGCCTAATAACTGCACCTCCTCTAAGGGAATGGGGCTTGAATTTGGGGGTGGGCTGTGTGAAGGGCAGGTCTGGGGAACTGGAGGTCAGCTGCCTCCATGGCAGGACTTTCTTGAGTCTCTGGCCCAGGCTTTGGCTCTGATGGAGGCAGACAGGCTTGGACACAGGCCCTGCCCCATCCAGGGGACATGCAGATCCATGGGAACTAAAGCACATGCAAAGCAGTGGTGTGCAGTGGACTGCAATGCGTGTCACTGTAGATGGAGAGGCTGTGAGGACTCGGGAGGAGGGACAGATCAGCTCACTTTGGAGTGTAGGGAAGGCTCCCAGAGGAGTTGGGGCTAAGTCCCCCAGAGAAGATGCAGACAAAAGGGTGAGCATTTCTGGTGAAGGGAACAGCATAGACAAAGGCCTGGCAGTGGGAGCAACTCCATAAAGTGCAGGGGAGAGGGAGAGGCAGGTTTTGGGGTCTCAGTGCCTTTCTGATCCCAGGCAGAGTCCTAAGCTATTGCTTAGGTCAGATTCCTGGAAAACAGTCTCTAAGACACTATGATTTGCACACAGGTTTATTTGGGGGATGGGTACTCTCCGGAGTAACACTTTTAAGGGAATGTGTGAAGCAGCCGAAAGAAGCTGACCCATGATGCAGTTGAATGGAGGCCTCGCCAGTTCCTTGGGGAGCTCTGGAGCTGGGACATCTTTCTACAGATGTCCCAGATTGAAGCCAGGATCCTGCCCTTTAGGTAGTCTTGCACTGCCTGGTCATGGGATATAGGGGACATGACAGAGGATGAGGCTGCTCCCTTTAGGGTCAAGGATGATGCCCAAAGACAAACTTAACTATGAACTATCAGCATCCAGCAATTGAGGGAAGGAGGGTTTAGGTCCTGAAGGGTGGACCTTCAGTGGAATCTGTGACAGCCCATCTCTTACGTCACCTGGTTCCATTTACTTCATATAGAAAACTCAGCTGCTCTAGAATTTTGGTTGGTCCCTTTACCTTGGAAATTTGCAAGATGAAGGCTGGTGGGAAGAGCTACAGCCTCCAGAACTGTGGCTGGTCTCGAGGCTACAACCGGTACTCATGCATACCCTCCTTTCTCACCCATTTTAGATTCTTCTCACCCTAACACAGACCCTCATCTCTGAGGGGTTAGAGTCCCTGCTCAACGCGACCTGAGGTGATTGATTTATGTACTTGTTCACCCTTCATTAAAACTGGACAGGGAAGTACTGAGAGATGCCCCAGTGGTCACCTTGGTGCTCACCATATTCTTCCCCGATCCAACATCTGATAATGAGGGCCAATTACCTTCCCTTAACTGCTGCTCTCTTGGCATGAGGAGCCTAAAGTGACAGGCAGCAGCATAAGCTTAAAATCCACTGGGAAGTTCACTGTGCCCTCTCTGGGAACCAGGACCCATAGAGCCATAGAGCCTAAAGTTAAGGGGACAGGTTGCTCAAATTCTCCAGTGGGGGCTTGGGAGTGATGAGGTGCGGGACTACTCCTAGTTCTAGGTCCCCAGAACTACATATTCCACTCACTAGGGACTCAGCACCTTGTAATAATCATTGATTCAGGGTGCATATTGTATCCTAGAGGATGGCGCCCCATTCTTGCAGAGTATCATCTCCAACTTAGTACCTTTGTTGTGCTTCAAAAGGTCATTCCACACAAAGAGTCTTAAAAACATATGTCCATGCAAAAACCTGTATACACAGCCCTCCTGGATCAAGATGGTGGAGTGAGATGGTTCAGGGCTCTGCCCCCAACAGAAATGTTAAACAACCAGCAAGAACCAGCAGGAACATCTTTCTCATTGCTCCAGGAAATAATAACAGGGTGACCACCAAATCAAGAAAAAGCCACCTAAAAGCAGTAGGATCTCCTGGCGCCCCTGGTGCCCTAGCTGTTTTCTCCACTTCTTCTTACCAGATTGGTGCAAAGCCAGCCTGCTCTCCCAGTGCAGATCCCTGGTCCCAGTTCCAGAGGGAGCAGAAGAACCCTCAATCACATACAGAGAACATGTATTCTAGCTCAATCTGTCTGGTGGTGGCCTCAGGG